>NC_086334.1:8481636-9157136 GCF_032445375.1 Bacillus rossius redtenbacheri
TAATAAATAAAGCTGTGTGTGTGAAATAAAATCTATTGATTGGGCTATCCTTTACGAACCCCCGCAGGTAAATCGTAACATTTTGGTGTCAGAAGTGGGATAGCCCTAATTAATAGATTTAGGATTCAGTTTTATTATCAGGAAAGTTAAGAATAGAATTTAGTTTACGAGAATAGAGTTAGTGTTTAGAACTTTAGTGAATTTGAAATTTTCTAGAGTTAGTTTAAGCATACTGTAGTCAGTGTTAGTTTTGAATGTAATAGAGATATTGTTAGTTTAATAAGAAGGTTCGGCTAGGTCATTTAAAATTAAGAACAGTATTAGAAAAAAAAATTATTTAGGTTGTTTAATTAGTAAATGCTTTAGAGAGAGATGGCTACTGAAGGGTTTACTGTCGATCAATACAAAGAGATAAGGGTTGCCTTGGAAGAAATGAAAGCAATTTGGAATAACTATAACAAAGAAATGTTAGCCAGTATAAAGAACTATACGGAAGAAATGGTAACCAAAATCGAGAACTTTACGGAAGAAATGAAGAGTGGAAGGGAGGAGAGTAAGAACCACCGTGAAGAAAAGAAGAGTGAGTCCAATAATAACCCCGAGGAAATGAAGAAGGGACAGGAAGAAATAAAGGGTCAGGATGATATGAAGAATGGCCAGGAAGAAGTAAATAATGAAATGAAGACCGAAGTGAAGATAAGCCTAGAAGAGAAGAACAGAGAAGAGAAGAACAGTGAAGAGAATAACAGTGAAGAGAATAACAGTGAAGAGAATAACAGCGAAGAGAAGACCAGCGAAGAGAAGACCAGCGAAGAGAAGACCAGCGAAGAGAAGACGAGCCAAGAGAAGACGAGCCAAGAGAAGACCAGCCAAGAGAAGACCAGCCAAGAGAAGACCAGCGAAGAGAAGACCAGCGAAGAGGAGACCAGCCTAGAGGGGAACAGCGAAGAGGAAATTAGCCAGGACATGAAGATGAAAGAAGAACTGAAGAAAAGAACAGAAGTAGTGAAGATGAGTTACAAAGTAAGGAACATTGAAAAAGAAGAAATAAAGATAAACAAAAGAGAGGGGGGAAAATGCCAAGAAAAGCTGAAGAAAAGCCGAGAAGACAGTCAAGAAGAGATAAAGAAGTGCAAAGAAGAAACGAAGAAAGACCAAGAAGAGACTCAGAAAGACCAAGAAGAGGTGAAGAAAGACCAAGAACAGGGGAATAAAGACCGAGAAGAGAAAATGAGAACACAAAGAGTGAAGAAGATGGTGCAAGGAGTAACTGAAAGCAGTCCAGACGATATTCATAAGAACAAAGAGGGAATGAGGAACCAAGAAGAGACGAAGAAGAGCTGGGAAGAAATGCTTTGTGAACAAGTAGCTACGAGAGAACAAACAGAGAGGAAAAGGGAAGAAACAAGCGAACCATTGGGAGGCAACGAGCAATGCTCTCAAGAGAATCGGGTCCGTCCAAGGCAACGGTCGGCCCATCTCGGGCAGCTGACTGAACGACATTGGTCATCAGCAACGCAGAAGTGTCACTGGGTGACGAGAGAAGCAACATCTACTGCGAGAGAGGGTTATCTGGTGAGACTGTACAGCCCGCGATGGAGAAAAGGCAGGAGGCCTAAACTTCGAGTAGCATAAGGACCTCCAGGAGGAGATGCATTACCTGTTCGGGACGAACAGGTTTAAGGAGGGGGCAATGTTACGATCGCGCTTGGCTTCAGAGCTTGGCGTCGCCGCGCTCGTTCGGCCTGTCTGCGCCCCCTTCCACCTGCATCCTCTCCCTGGTATCTCGTGCCATACTATCTCGCGACATCCTGACTGTCGCGGCGCGCACCTGCCTCAGATCGAGTTACTTAAGGGAGGCCGCACTGCGGAATGGAGGGACTCAGACATGTTTATCGGTGTGTTTTGTGGGAACCCGATGCTTGTTGAGTTTATCGGCGTTCTTTGAGCAGCCGCCGCGTCCTTCGAGGACTCACGACGCGTTTCTGGGCATTTCGACGACGAAGGTCGCGCGATATCTCGGAGACATGCCCGATTGTTCTGGACGGGAACCCAAGGGCTATTTAAGGAGGTTGGGCCGACCTTCGAGTGAGTCAGTCAGGAGTCTGAGTGGGGAGCTCTCCCGCGGCGGAGTTTCCGGGCGATAGTGCCGCAGGTGCGGCAGAGTGGCGAAGTCCTTGGACGAAGGTTCCAGGGCAGGGAGTGAGTGAGTTCAGTGGAGTCGGGAGTTTCCGGGCGATAGAGTCGCGGGCGCGGCGGAGTCCCGAGTGAAGTGGCGAGCGAGTCGTCGAGTGGGATCTCGGCGAAGGGTGTGACGGCGGCGGCGGAGTGCGGCGACGGAGTCCCGCGGCAGAGACCCACGAGGGGTGCTGCGGTCAGAGTTGCGCCGAAAGTGCGGCCCAGCGAGGTGTGTGAAACGAGTGACTGGGGAATTTACCTTTCTTTAAGTGTAGTTAATTATCTGCCATTTTAGAAGATTATTTGTAAGTGACAAGTAGTGGTAATAAATAAAGCTGTGTGTGTGAAATAAAATCTATTGATTGGGCTATCCTTTACGAACCCCCGCAGGTAAATCGTAACAATACTATGGGTTGGCCTGTATGCATACAAAACCAGAAAACTCAAAAAAAAATATACATAAAGTTTTCCATTGGACATGGTTTTGAAAGTTTACGTTTACCATCCCCGTTTCACAGTCGCGACTTTGCAAGATCAAGCGGGCCCACTCTGTGTTTAGCAGGGGGGGGGGGGGGGGTTAGCCCCTCCCGGTCAGACGGTATGTACGCCCTGGGTCACTGTCACGTCGTGACGTCTGCGCGGAAGAGTCGGAGGACCGGCGCTGGCAGAACACTAGAACACGGCTGGCAGCACCTGGACGCGAGGCCCGGATGGCCGCTGGCCGTGAAGAGCGGCGCTAACCACAGCTCGGCCGCGGATCTGCCGTCACCGCTGAGCGCTGCCCGACCCGTCCCCGCCCCCCAGCTCGTCCGACCGGGACAGCCTTGCCGGCGCCCGTCAGTTGCTTCACACACGACACACCGGCCGCCCATGAAGGAATGTTCCAGTTTCAACTGCACGTTATAACTAGAGACCTGAAAAATTCGCGTTGTGCTAAAATTCAAATAATTTTACCTAAGTGCTGCTTCTGCCATTGGTTCACTGTTAATATGGAGGACTAAGGGCCAATTAGAGACCATCACTCATAAAAGTGTCGTATCACAGGCCACCCAGTCGAGACGACTCACAAGTCAGCAGCCAATGAACAGTTGGCATTTGCCCGAGTGTGCAGAGGATATTGGAGTCTATCCTGAAGGTCAATGAACCCGCGAATTTTTCCGGTCTCTAGTTATAACAAACCGCACATAAAAATGTAGGTGAACAAACACCAGGTTTATTTTTTGATGTGATAACGTCTTATAAATCGATGAACGCCGGCTGCACGCACGAAAAAGCATGACTCATTGTCACGTACCGCCTGAGCCGAGCGTGCAAGAACCGGCCTACCACCGTGCCAGAAAATCTTCTATAATATCAAACAGGTTTTAGGCGGGCTTTTTAAAAGCAGCAATTTAAAAAATTTGATATGACGTTATCACGTAAAATTATCATCTTTAACCGACTTTACAGACAACCCTCCTTTTTTTTTTTTAAAAATGCTCAATATTTGCACCTTGAGTTGTACGGCACACATTTAACCTAGTCTCTTAAATTCCGTGTCACAACTCTTGTCAAATCATTAGGTAGCGGCGGTACGTTGACACGATCTTTGATAAAATAAAGCCCCAAAGGAAAAAAAAAAATATGGCATGGCGTTATGTCGGGTGAACGTGAAGGCCAGCGAAAAAGAGCTGTTTTAGTCTGGACCATTACGACCAATCCAACGGCCAGTGATTTCGACCTTCAACCACTCGCGTACGATTAGATTCTAATGGGGAGGGGCTCCATCCTTTTGCCAAATAAAGTTTACAGGTTAACCCTCTACTAATTGGAGAAAGAGCCAATCTTTCGCGCTGCAAGCGAGAAAACAACAAAGCAGTACTCGCGCACGCGCTTATCTAAAACTATTTGAGTTACTCTTTAATTGTGACCTTGAACCTACTTTCTACAACGCTTACAGTTGATACTATTAAATTTTATTATTGGGACATTCTTTTACGGACATACTGTATTTAAAATGAAACTCACTGCTGAGGGTGCTGGAGCAGATGCAGTGAAGACTATTTACGAGGGATGGTTTGTTTTATTAAGTAAGTACCGTTTTGAAATCTCGGCTGCTGCATTGTCGCGGTCGGCATTCCGCGCATGCGCGCTGTGTACCTGCTTCTGTTGGCAAGCCACAGACGCCATTACGGAAACATTCGACCGTGTTTACGATTGCTTGTGGGTATTTGAAATGCCTCCGCCGATTGAGAATATCGCCAACTGTGAAATACGCGTTGTGATTCGTTTCCTTAGTGTTGAAAGCGTGAAGCGGCTGAAATGCGTCAAATATTGTAGTAGGACGATGTAGGAAAGTCGCTGGAAAAAAAACTGGAGACACGTTTCGCAGCGCATTCTAGCGGCAGCGCCTGATCCTACGGCGTTAGCGCATTTTTGATAAGGGTATTCTGGCAATTTGGAATGTAATCCCCCCCCCCCCAATTATACAGTTGTAATTATTTATTATGACTGGAAATTTTGTGCAATGTTTGGTTGCAACAATTACGCTGTTGCCAACAGCTCAAAGTCGTTTTTGAAGTTAAACTTCTTCAGTCGCGTGTGGTGCTTGGCTTCTGGGTTCTAGCCGCGTCGGAAAACAAGATTTCACCGACCTTTCGGTCTACCTTGCAGTCGCCATCTTCAGGGTAGCAGTTACTTAATGAGTAGGTCGGACTTAACAGCCAAGGAACTTAAGCTAAAATTAAGCAGCTATAAATTACTGTAAAACTACGACAAATTAAGAACGAATAATTTTCCCGAAATGAACGTAGAATCATTCGTAATTCCAAGAAACTGAATCCTCGCAGAAATTCCGCCAGATCACTTCTAAGTCATTTCTGTGTGAACAAGGCGAGCATGAACCCGGTAGGAACGACAGTTATTTTTTTTTCTCGATCCCTCACTCCGTGTTAATTTTTTTTATTTATTCAATTTTTTTATTATTTTGTATTTAAAAGAATGTTTAAACACTTTTAGGGTTAGTATTTAACTATATTTTAATATTTTCATATTGAATACACAATTTTAAAATTGATTTTAAATCGGTGGATGATACATCAGCGATCTCTGTCATTTGTAATTTTTCAGTATCTAGTTTAATGTTTTGATTCCTTTGATATAACATATTTTACGTTGTTCATGTGTGCGAGAAGGTGTACTCTCCTCGATTGCGCCTAACAAAAGTCTAGATAAATAAATGAGCGAGCGAGAGGCACCTGGGGCCGCGAGGAAGTGAGTCGCGTTTCCGGACCACAAACGGCGCCGCCCCGGGCAGGGACCTGGTCCAGAACAGCTTCCGTGGTCCAGCGGCGCGCCTCGCCTCCAGCCTCCTGGCTCGCCGCGAACAGCTGCAGCCGCCCGAAGCTTCATTCCTAGGGACCGGAAAAATTCGCGGATTCAATGACCTCTAGGATAGCTTCCATTATCCTCTGCATTTCTCAAGTAAACACGCGTGTTCATTGGGTACTAAATTGTGAGGCGTCTCCACCGGGTAGCTTGTGATTCGACGCTTCTTTGGTCGATAGTCTCTCATTGGCCCAGAGAGCTCCAGTTAAACTGCGAGCCAATACCAGAACCAGCAGAATTGTACACATGTTTGAATTTCAGCCTATCACGAAATGAATCCGCGAATTTTTCCGGTCTCTATTCATTCCACGTTACAAAGTAACTCATCCTTTCACAGAAAAAAAAAACCACTAACATCGTCATTCGTAAACCCTTACTGCAGATTACCGCAAACCCTTACCACAAAATCAATTAATTCCAGACTTAAATTTAGTTGGCTAACTTTACAGCGGCTCATAACCATACTAACACTTTTTTTCCTAAGAAAGTGATGGTATTCTGCTTAGCAAAAACTACGTGAGTACACTGACAAAAAAAATCGTTATTTGGGTGCCACGAAATATTGTTACGAGTTGGGAAAACATGTCCGGAAAGGAAAGTCCAATTAATTAATTGCAGTTTTTTTTACTAAATTTACAATATTATTTAAATTACAAAATTTACACTCTACCCCAATGGGGCTTGACATGACAGTGGCTCTCTATACTGATCGTTTCTCTCGTCCGCCGCACACACAACACCGGTACCAGAGGCTATGTTCACCGATGGTCCAATCTTCGCACACATGTACCGTCGCCTTGTCACCCGCTATACCCTGGCAAGGGGTCGCTCACCCACTCCACTTTACTGCCTCGCAGGCCGGGAATTGTCGTTTATATACATCTCAGTCTTGCTCTGGAAAGGTCTCGCAGCCCTTCTAAGTGTCGCGTCAAGGTCGACTTAACGCCCGAAGAGCCCAGAACAATGGCGTTCTAGTTATGCCACTTCACGCAGACAGGGTTCTGGAAACGTCCCAAACCGTCGAGGGAGATAGAGAGAGGTGCCACGCTAGTCGGACCGCTGGTGCAGATAGGAGACGGGCGGGCTCTACCTGCACACAACCCCCCCCCCCCCTACAAATCCCACATGCTGGAGCGACGCTGTCAGGCCAGCCTCGTCGCTATACGTGACGTAACAATATTTTTTGTCTGCGCAGAACCTACCAAATATTTTTTGTTACTATTTATATCATTTTGTAGCGTCCACGATGTAGATTTTAAGTGGCAAAAATATTTTGCAATTTTTTTTGTTGAGACTTATGTTATTTTGTTGTAACAAAAAAAAATTTTGTGGACTTTTTTGAGAAACTATTATTTGAACTTTCAAGAATTATTTTTTCCATCGTGTACTCTGAAATAAAAAAGAAAAATACATTTCTTAAGATTTTAACATGAGTACATTTATTATTGATACTTGAAAATTCCTCTTCCTTATGACATAGTACACACACACAAATGTTAATCTGAAGTCGTTCATAGAGAGTTTATGTTAAAAGATGATTATATTATTTTGTAAATAAATACTGAAACATTATTACCCAAAACTCGGGGACAAAATACTTACCGCAAAAATTTACTATTATTGCAAGCATTCCACTAAGTTAATGTTTTGCGTGAATTGAATCACGTACGCAAAAAAAAAGTACAAAAATGGAAGGACAAAAATAAATTAAGACTGTATGTAATCAACATGGCACGTTTCGATTATCAAATGCGTAGCTACATTTTGTAATGCATTCTTTAGTACGAAAATGAGCTATTTATTAATAATGGCACTTCTTTTCGCTATCATGTTGTAACGATATAAAGACAGGTAATATGTGTGGTTCTTCGTTATTTTGAAGGTTTGCGAGATGGTCTATGTTTTGCAGAAATATATATTTACTTTTTTACTGGTTTGATATTTTAATATCAGTAGCTGCGGATGCAGCTCGAGCGAAAGCTAGAACGCACTCTGCGAGTGTATGTGTCACGTGACGTCACACGAAGCCCATTGGTCCGGGGTCACACGGTCCGAACCGGCGCGGCGGGAAACACAACTCACGAAGCCTCGAACACGGCTTCGGCGAGATCTGCAAATGTCCGGAAGCGGAAAATAAACTACTTTCGAAAAGTTTTCACTTCCGAAACGCTTCCGAAACGCTTCCGAATGCCGTCGGGAGAGGCCCTGGTCTGTGTGGAAGTCGTCTCACGTATATCCGAAAGTTTTTTTTACTGATGCTTCTGAAATTTTGACGCAACGTTGCATTTGCAGTTACGTAGCGTATTCGAATGCAGTTAAATAGTTTATAAGAAATTAATAAACAACGGGAATTTTTTTTGTAACCTTTCCAAAGATAAGCTGGTGGAAAGTATTACTTGGCTTGTGGGTACTAGCAGCGTTGAAGGCGAAGAGTTAATCGACGTTTTGGCTGACCATGAAGTCGCCATCTTCAGGATAGCAGTCGCCTAAGCGGCTGGAACCCACAGTACAAGCAATCTCAGGCAATGGTCGCGAAAGCCTGCGACTATTAATACTTAATCGAAGGAGAAAAAAAAGAAACTATTGTTTTTCATTTGGAATAACGAAGGCAGTTAGAAGCAACCAATATAACACCCTTTATTTTCATTCAAGCCTGATGGCTTTTAACCCTCGGGTTTATCTTGTTTAAAGTTGTTAGGAACAGAAAAGTATTACTTACACATAGTTAAATTTCATTGACAGTGTTCTGCTACTTATTTTTCAGCGAATTCCATTGTTCTTTGTACATTTCCATACCTCGTCCAACTGATTCGGTAGCCAGCTGCTAATTTCCTTTAGCTTCCATTAAATTACGATAATCCAGTTTTTTTAAATTTACGATGTTCCGCTATTATGCAAATATTATCTAAGTTTTAAAAAATTTAACTAGTTATGCTTTTTGGTATTCAATGGCGATATAGTGCTAAATATGTCTATTCAGAAATAAATATCAATAAATATAAGACTTTCGACGAGAAATTACTTTATTATACCATCACAAGTAATAATTTATTTTTTTACAAATAACTTTTTTAAATGGCCGATTATCATAGTTCCATCAAATTTCAAAGCTTTTGAAGAAAAAAATTTAAAACCACACATAAACTAGAACGATGAAACAGAATTTTTAGAAATCACACAGAACTGGAGTGGTATTTTATGTTTTTTTTAAGGCCATTAGGAAATTGATTCATAACATTCCTTGAAGAAAATTCCCATAATATTAGGTCCCAAATTTCCTAATTGGCCGGATATAATAAACTTAAATACAACGCCTCGTAAAATTGCACATGATGACTGCATAAAAACTATCCCCCCCCCAAAAAAAAATCGCGACTGTAAAATTCCCGTCACGCGTCTAACTCAACAGGATATTGCAGATTTGAAGTCCACTTTGGGGAACGGATGTTGTCTGAAAGGGATATTTTTTTTTCAGTGCGAAACCTGGTGGAACGGAACGAAACAAGAATTATTTTTCAAAAGCCAGGGTCCAGTTCGGTGAAGCTTTAATTTTTAATATTTTTATTTTCACGCACATTTGGTTTTGTTTCCAAGTTTGAAAAAAAATAACGTTTAGCGATGAGTTATTCCTACTAACTTATGTCTGATGGTTTAAGTAGTGATCAAAACGTCAAATTCCTGTATTTACATTAAAGCGTAGGGTGCTCTGTTCATTCATTTTCGTAATCCTAAAATTAGTGATAAGAATATTTAAGACAAATGATATCCTGCACTCCATTACTAATTTGAAGTTCATTATTGTTACTAAATTCCTACAGTCATTTTAGTATATATCCTATATCCTAAAATTTTCGAAATTACTATATCCTAAAATTTTCATATTGAATGTATTTTTAAATTTCTGATAGAAAATTGAAAAATGGCATCAATCACCCCACGATCTTAGTATACAGATTTGTGATGCATTATTTGACTGTTGGCCAAAAAACTTAAACCTAAATTTTATTTTTTTTTAATTTTTAGTTTATTCAACGATGAAACCGTGTTCTGCGACTTGCCTCGGGCATAGCGGCCAGTGGGTCGTGGAACCTGCTGAGTGAGTCTTGTCCTGGTGAGCTCTGGATAAAACACTAAACACTCAGGTCCAACCGAGTGCAGAGTAATTGTCCGACACCAACATCGTAGTTGTTTAAAAACATGAACATTTATGATACCTAAACCATTTCCTTTTGCCTTTAGCCCGTGTTTCACACGACTTGAATTTTTTTTATACTCCTTACTATAAGTTAATGGCTATTTCTCTAAATTAAACACTATACCTCTTTTTGATTTGTTTTTCCGTTACTAATATTTTCAACGGATATATACTAAGTGTAAATATGTTGGGTGAAAAGATTAGCGCTAATATGACAATTAAAGGAATTGCGTGACCTTTTTTTACACTAATTAGTTATTTATTCGTTGAAAATATTCGTGGAGAAACAAAATTAACTATAAATAAAAAAAAATCCATAAGGCTTGTTAGACCTTGCCTTGACAAAAATCTTTTCTTTCGTCGTGTTACATATTAACCTTCACTGCTTTAAATTTCCTAAATGAAGTGAAAAATTCAAATAACTAGATAATAAGTACATATAAAATCAAAACACGTGAACGAGTGTTTCAGTACTCGCCTGAAATGTGTTAAATCTAACCTCGGTATCGAGCTAATTGGTGTGTTTTCATATTTGCAAACACACTTATAATACGAAACTCAGACACGAAATTTAAAGTATGTATAATTCTTTAAAACAATTCCAAGCGTGATAAATATACACGCAAATTGTGTTTCCAACTACATTTCTTGCCGCACCCACTGCTAAAATTTGCTCCCGGAGAAGCTACGTTGACTATCGAATCATCCGATTTTGCCGAGCGAAATTTTCAACTATATAATGAAACGGCTCCGATAAAAGTAAAAAAATAAATAACTTAAAAAAAGGGTGGTTGTCTGTAAAGTCGGTTTACGGATAACGTGAGTTTTACGTGATAACGTGAGTGGAAGAGAGATAGATGCGTCACAAGCCGAACTCTTAGGCCGATCGTGCCTCGCTATCGCTTGTTCCGCGCTCTCGCTTGCACGCTCGGCTCAGGCGGAACGTGACAATGAGTCATGCTTTTTCGTGCGTGCAGTTGGCGTTTTCATCGAATTATATGACGTTATCACGTCAAAAAATTATACTAAACCCCGGCTTTGCATTGATTTACGACATGGAATTTGATTAAAATACTGCCCCTCTTGTTAAAATTTGATTAAATTAGTTTGGCTTTGTGAACTTTGGTTGACTCCGTCCGCCCCAGATGGCAGCACCGCGGCGGTTACACGTTTCCGTTCCGCGCGACTTCACTTCAATCTCAGGAAGTCACTCGCCTCCGAACGACGCACACAGAGAGCTGAGGTGTATTTAGAGACCGGAAAAATTCGCGGATTCATTTCGTGATAGGCTGAAATTCAAACATGTGTACAATTCCGCTGGTTCTGCTATTGGCTCGCAGTTTAACTGGAGCTCTCTGGGCCAATGAGAGACTATCGACCAAGGAAGCGTCGAATCACAAGCTACCCAGTGGAGACGCCTCACAATTTAGTACCCAATGAACACGCGTGTTTACTTGAGAAATGCAGAGGATAATGGAGGCTATCCTAGAGGTCATTGAATCCGCGGATTTTTCCGGTCCCTAGGTGTCGCGCATCGACATGAGTGTAGTAGAGGCACGGACTTGCTGGTCGGTTGTCCGTCGCTCGTGTCCGGTGTCCGGTGTCCGGCGAGCGTGTCCTGATTCACGGAGTGTCGCGGGAGGATGTGGAGCGGAGGACCGCTCGACGCCGCGCCTCGGGAGTGGAGCCAAGAAGGTCGAGCCACTCCTCCAGCCCCTAGCTTACTGCCTATTCCCCGCGCACGCCATGAACCGTACTGACTCTCCAGCACGTGGGAACAGGCGCGGCGCAGTGGTAACACGCCGAGCTCTCGTCCCGGGGACCCGCGGAGTGTCATTGTTCGTTCAATTGTTTCAACGCAAATGTATTTGTCAACACCTTCTGCAATCACTCTATTTTATATAGGCTAACCTGGGAATATTAAACTTTTTTTTTTTTCAAAATTATTACAGCGAATGGTGTTGTGCTTTTTCCTCTACTTTGGTGTCGAGTTATGATAACAATTAGTTAGTTCTCAAGTCATATCAAAAGAGTATGATCGACAGTCATGGTAATAATAATTATGCTATGGAAAGGTATAGGATTCAAAATGGCTTCAAATAAAATCATAAGTTCTCAGTCGGGCTTCCAAAACTAGTGACATATTTGTGAACAGACTTTGACAGTCGATGCAGTATTGCGCAACAGCAAAATTTTTAACGAACATAATAATTCTTGAAATATGAGAGTATAAAGCAGTACAATTAGTTATGAAAGTAACACTACATCCGATTTTCAACAGTGTCTGTAAGGAATTCGTATCACTCATACGTCGCGACTGTTTTAATTGCTATCACATGGTGTTAAACAGTTATTTATTGCAACGCAATGCCTATCAGGCGGACGATTCAGGCGAGTGTTGTTCGGTATCATTTACTGACAGTATTTCGAGGTCAGAACTGTATTCTCATGGATATGCTGTGTGAAAAATTTAAACTGTCGGTATTTTTTTTCTGATGTATGTTGTAAAATATGTATGTTTACGTTATTATACACGTTATTGAATTAATTAACCTAGGCCCTTCACATATGGTATACTTCCTAATATTTATAATTTTTTTAGTGTAGGTCTCGCATGCTATGTTTTTTCCTTCAATTTTTTCTCGTCATTAGATGTATTTAACAGCTATTTTAAAATTATTTATTCGATCACTCAATTGCATTTGTTGTTGCTGAACAGAAGAGAAGTATCGAGTTAAAATTGTAGAAATAGTTCTTTAAGAGAGTAATGACGAAAAAAAAAAAAAAACATCCTGCGTATGTGTAAGACTGAGCCTTAAACAATTTGATAACGGCCATGCATTAGGCGTGGTATACATTTGAACAATCTCCGACGGGGTGTGCCTAAGCCAGGCGGAGCTTCGCGGCGGTAAACTCGCGGCCACTGACGGAGAAACAGAGGCTCGGACGGTGACATTAAAAAGCAATCAGCAGGGTCGACTTGTTACGTCACGGTCGGAGACGGCGCTGCTCTCGACTGGTCGTCCTCGGAAATAGCTCTGGCGATGGCGACCGCAACAGGACCGCTCCGAGAGAGGGGCTGCGACTAATAAATCTACTCCCCCCCCCCCTACACACCCTCGGGCGGCCAGCGACGCCCCGGACGAGGAAAGATTCGCGAGGAATGCGCGGGTCCGAGAGGCGCGCAGGCGCCGCCCCGCCGCGGGCGACTCGCCCGCTGATTGGCCGGTTCGTGTGCCGGGCGCACCTGCGCTGGGAAGCCTACAACTTACGTAGTTTCGGTTCCCTGCAAGAATTGCCGAAGATTTCCGAAGTTTTGCCCTTTTGATATTAACGCCACTTCAGCCGCTAAATCAGAAGTTTCCAACGAAAACAAGCATGTTGTGACTGACCTAACATAACCTAACTGAACCCTTCGATTTTTTTTTAATTTCAATTTTTGAGAGAAATCCGAAGTTGCACGAACGTGGTAGGGAACCGAAACTACGTGAGTTGTAGGCTTCCCACCTGCGCTCGGGCGTCGAGGTGTGCGTGGGCCAACTCGTGCCCGCAGACGGCAGGCATTTCCTGGCCCGACCCCCGTCGAACAAACTGCCTGGGGAGTGGTCGGGAGAAGGTGCTTGCTGCTCGAGGTGTCGAAGCTGTTGCCGGCTCTGGTATCCAAACACGACCCAACAGGACCGTGGCAAGGGTGCACGGATGCGGATGGATAGCCTCTCCGCATCAAGGCAACCCACTTACCTCCGCGTGGTACCAAGGGTGGTTACCAGAGTGAGCTCTGCCGGCGAGTCCCTCGACCTTCGACATCTGCAACCAACGGCAGGTGGTCTGGAAACCTTACCAGAGGGTCGGCACTGCCGGGCCTTCATGCCGTAGGCTCCAAAGGGCTCGGATCTATGCTGAATACAAAAAAAATGGGAAAAAGTAATAACCAGCTCTGGGCGGGGCTTCTGTCACGGAAAAGACTGCGACGGGGCCGTAAAAGCTGTAAACTCCAGGTCGCCGGAAGGGGAGGTCCTCTGCGGGTCTCCAGTTCCAGAGGTGACCCCGTGGTTCGGACTGGGCCAGTTACGCCGTTAGCTTACGGGCTAACAGGCTGGGAAAAACCCCTAGGCAGTGAGGCTGGTGTCTCACTGCGTTTCTTCCGCAGAATATTCTTTCGATCACTGTTCTGAAATTGCACATGACAAGTCTCTCAAGAATGCACTAAGTGAATTATCAGAAAGAAACAAGTAAACAAATTATTTGGATGAAATAACCTAGTAGAAACTGGCATCCACACTAGTTCAACCGCATAATGTTTTAATCGACGGAAGCACCCCTAGCATGTGTTGGGTGTAAGGTTACCTCGAGAAAAAAAAAACATTGACAAGCGGCAACGGCTTACTTGTTACAACCCCGCCGGGAATCGAACCTACTTAACCAATGACATCTCCTGCCGGACCTACTCAACCAATGAGATCTCATGCCGGGGTAGTGAGGCTGTTATGTTTGTAAGATCTCTATTTACTTTCATTGCTGTTATACTTTATTTCTCAATTTTTTGGAAGATTTATATCTCCTTTTGAATTCAGTTTGTCTATACATTTTTTATTAGGCTTTTAAGGACATCCAACATAAAAATATACCCCCCAAAAATTCTTTGTGTAATTAATAATTACCTTGGACCTCTGGTATAGTGTGTCACACACTCATATATTATATGTAACCATGAGACATTATTCTGGTAAAATTATTTTCAGAATTCTAAATGCTGCAATGTGGCAAAGCATTAAGTTAAAATGAAACCGCAGAAATGAACCCAATGTGATGTAAAACCTGCGGTAAGGAATACCTATAGCCCAAAACGAACAGCGAGCTGTCACGTTTCTTCGTGGCTCTTAATGGCTTCTTCTGAAGGAAATATTCAGTTTGAGGGTCTTCCGTTGAAGCATGCCGTTTGTGGCTGGATAGAAGTGAGAATAAGTTGAACGCGGAAGAAATATAAAGCAATGTGGCATGGAGGGTGTAATTCAAAAGAGTAAAGTACCTTCTTTCTTCCCAAGATAAAGTAATAATAATTTAAGAAAAATAGCACTGTTGGTGAGAGAGGTGGAACATATTTTATTTAAAAAAAAAAAAACCTTTCCTTCTCAACTGTTTGGTCTTTCATAAAATAGCCCTTTTTTCCTGCGTGTTTTAAGCTATTCTCTCGCCTGAACCAGGAGGCACGCAGTTTTATGATGTGATAAACTCTCGCGCTGCGCAGAGTACACTGAGCGCCTGTGTTAAGCTGTGAATAGAAAAGTACTGCATTTATAAGGCTGTCTGTTTACTTTCTTGAGCTCCAGACCTCTCTTAGCCAGAACGTATTTTTTGTATATAGTACGTGTAGTTATTTAAGCTATCTCGTGTGCTAATGCTTCCTGGCATTAGTGTGTGAGGGTTAAGGCTCGGTTTTACACGTCATTTTGATTTCTTTTTATTTACTCAAATTTCCTACTATTATTTAAGGGATTTTTCCGAAATTTTAACAAGCCGCCTTCCTTGCATTTGTTTTTCTGTGACCAATATTTTCCAGATAATCACAAAGTTTAGTATAGGGTAAAAAAAAGTCGTTTGATAACACTACTCGTGATAACACTTACGCGTCTTTAGACACCTATTATTAGGGACCGGAAAAATTCGCGAATTCAATGACCTCTAGGATAGCCTCCATTATCCTCTGCACTTCTCAAGTAAACACTAAATTTTGAGTTGTCTCCACTGGGTAGTTTGTGATTCGACGCTTCTTTGGTAGATAGTCTCTCATTGGCCCAGAGAGCTCCAGTTAAACCGCGAGCCAATAGTAGAACTAGCAAAATTATACACATGTTTGAATTTCAGCCTATCACGAAATGAATCCGCGAATTTTCCCGGTCTCTACCTATTATATTACACTTGGTTAATATCTGTTGAAATTTTTGTGACAGAACAACAAATAAAAATGGAGGCATCATGTTTAAATTTAAGGAGTAGCCCTTTAAAGATAGTAATAACGATAAACTGAAAAAAAAGGCATCATGGCGTGTGGGACCAAGCCTGGAATGTAAATAAATGAAATCCGGCCGGTCATATCTTTCCAGATTCCCAACGGGCCGGTTCAATGAGGAAGAGTTGTCCTTGTGACGATCTACGAGCCAAACCCGACTCCTGTCGGTTTGAGTTACACCACAGACGCCCGGGAATACAGCGACCTCGCTTCCATCGACCCAGCAAATGACGCAGCTAGTAAAAAAAAAAAAAGTGTTTGCGGTCTTCCGTTACTTTGAAGTCCAGCCAGGATGCCAGTACGATCCGCGAAAAATACGATCGTGTCTGAACTCAACCCATCCAATTATTTGTTTTGGTACACTGTTTCGCCTCCTGCCTCGGGAGCACTTTTAAACGTCGCAGGATGAGGGTCGGCCCATCACGCCGACCTGCAGGGACTGTCTTTTTTTTTTTTTTTTTTTTTGCGGTTGGAACATCCGCGACAGGGATTCGTGCCCGGCACAATTATCTGCTCATCTCTCTGTTGGGGGAGGGGGAGGGGAAATGCCTCCGCGGACCGCAGGAATGCCTGGACTCGCACAGCCGGCCCACAAGGTCGATCGTTTTCCGCGGAAAAACATCCCCCCCCCTCCTCCCCGGTCCACCCCCCCGGGCCCCTGTAGCCTCTGTCCAAATGGTCGTTGCCCCTGCCGCTCGCTAGCGTGACGGCACAAGGTCGACATACTCGATTTCTCTTGAGCACATACTCGCCGTTCAGATCGAACGACTGCCCGACCCGCTTCTTCTACGTCATAACTCGTCCAGTTAATGGATATTAGTTGTTTTTTTCCCCCCTTGCGACATGACATTATGAAAATGTTTTAAAAACACTCTTTTGATGATTTAAAAACACATACAGACCTAGAGGAATGGCTTCACTAGTTGTCTGATCAAACAGGAACGTACTATGTCAATAAACTTTGTTTTGGACTCGATCATTCGTAAGGTCTGCCGGTAGCACATGTCTCTGTCACCACGTGCACTCACCCCCAAATCCGTAGCAGCTTCCACACACACCTTGTTGTTTAACGTGCCGAGACCGATGGAGTACGTGCTGACTATTCTGGGCTGAGTTTCCATCGACACGTCTCGGGCTCCCTAGCAGCGATCGCCGCGGAACCGACCGTAATATCGAAACTTGGGCTCGCAACTTCTGTACATTATATTTATTCAGTGTTATTGCTGAGCGCTGGCGTTACGAAACCCTCACGATGAGGGGTAGACCCATCCCCCTTCTCTCTCCCATTCCCCCCGTCGCTAGTTGAACCCGTTCCACGCGGCTCCAAGACAACTCTCTCCGGCGGCAACAGCGCGACATTGCCCGCCGGCGCACCAGTGGTCGCTGCCACTGTCGCCGGGAAGGGGAGGGGGGCGTTAGGGGCAAACGGGAGTGCTCCGAGAAAACCCGCAGTCCACGCAACGACCACCATGTTTCCCAACCTGGAAACCCGGGTTCGATCCCGCGGGGAATCGAACCCATGTACCTCGGCGAGGACACCGAGATGCCTTTTTATTTTTATGAATTGTCTACAACTTGATTGCCTTACGAGGACAGCTTATAAAATAACCAACAAAAATCCAAATGACACCGGGTTTATTTCAGAATATCCACGAAGAGGCGTCGGGGCGGTCGATCGAGTCACCAACTGTAAGCCGTATTATAGAAAAAAAAGTCACCATCCGAACGGAAGCGTTTGAGCTCAAACGGCTGTCAGATGAATAGCTGCAGACACTTCCCCAGTCAGACCTCGAGGGGCCGATTCTCCCAAGGCCCCAGGTGGGCGTGGTCAGTATCGCGACACGCCCGCGAGGCGAGGATCCAAGGGCGAACCCTCAGTCCGGGCAGTACTCAGACATGTGAGCACCGAGCCGGTGACCGAGTGGTGCGGCAGCTGTAACACCGGAGGTCCTGTCGCCCTACGCCTCAGTGAGACCCGTAACCCAATAAACCAAGGCAATCACTCTTATGTTAACAGCTAACCTAAAGCGCTTATGGTTAGGGGCATGCAGATTTTGCGAAAAGATTTCGAGATTAGATGCAAATTAAAACACTGCAGCATCGTCTGTGATTCGTGATTGGGTGAGTTTCTTCCAGGTACATATCGATTGTTACAACACCTATCACAGTGATTCAGTGCGGGAGCAAACGCGTCCTTAGTGGCTCGGTCAAATAAGGCAACGACTTTTCTCGCAGACGGCCGCCAATCACAAGGAAGAAACCACAGGGACGCGTAACACCTTGTTGCAGTCTAATACGCATTCAGATCTTTTCGCAAAAAAATGCCTGCCCCTACTTATGGTATAGGCACCGTGCGCGCCACTCTGGCGGCCAACGGTGTAACTAACTGCGGGACGGCAGGAATTGAGTAACTGCGCATCGCTAGTGTGTCACTTCTAAACAGTTCAAAACAACTAGCAATATGAATGTATTTAAAAAGCGGAAAGGTAACACAAATTGCTGTGTGGTTGGGTGTAGTAATGCGTACAGAAACACATCCTCTGATATAGTGCTTTATTCATTTCCAAAGCGGAAAACTGAAGAACAACGACGAAAGTTGTGGGTTCAAGCGGTACGCAGACAAAAGTACACTGCTTATAAACTATTATATGCCAAAGTTAAACAATATGTAGGCATATAATGCTATAAAAGCAGTTAATTTCTGCACAAAGTATGCTAAAATTATGTTAAGTATCACGGTAATCACATGGTTTATTTACATTTATGCCTAGCATCTGTCGCTGCGACAGTAAATGTAAGCTCTGTGAAACACATTTGAAAATATTATTCCGAGTTTTGCATAAAAGTGGTCAAATTTAAGTGCTTTGAACATTTTTTTCCAAATAAATAAACATTTATATAAAATAAAACAACAAAAAAATGTTTGCTTTTACAGTTTTATATTTTTTGCATACGATTCGTGAACTTGACGAGGTTTTAAGAAAAATATTTGCCAGCACTACTCTATCATTTTACTTTTATTTTAGTACATTTACTAATTTGTTATTTATATAGAGGCTATTAGTGTATTATTTGGTAAAAGTTACATTTTTATTTCAGTGTTGATAATTCACCTTGGGAACCAACAACCACCTCAAGAATATGCAGTGTTCACTTTATTGGAAACAAAAGGTCAGGACACCCTAACAATCCTGCATACGTCCCCAGTTTATTTCCAAAAAAAAACTATAAAAAGACAGCTGCCTCATCACACGCTTCCGAGAGGGATGAAAGATCCGCGAAAAGGTTTAAAAAAAAAACAGTAGCTATGTAGATATTATAGATTATGAATGTTCAACGAGTGCTGCTATTAAGAAACATGAAGTTGCAATACAGACGGATGTAAATGAGACAATTGTCTGCGATTTTGTTTTTTCTTGTACAACTGATGGGGATGAATTGTCGACTCAAGCTTCTATTCCATTGCAAGTCTGCCATAATTCGTATAAGAAACGTTATGACAAGAGCTCAGGAACATGTGATATGTGTAATGAAATTCAAGGTTTTCAAGGATACCCCTCAATAAGAGATGAGACAGAACTGCGAGTCTTAACTGGCGTGACATTTGCTGTTTTTAATCTATTGTTAACACTGTTACTTAATCAAACACAATCTTACAGCAAAATTAGTAAAGAAAATCGTTTGCTAATATTTTTAATGAAGATGAAAACTGGCTTGTCATATTCTGCTATGAGGGTGATGTTCGGAGTTCACCGTACAACTATATCACGTATTTTCACCACTACTCTAATGTTGCTAGCATCTACAATGGCTAATTATGTGTCTTGGCCTAGCAGGGAAAGTATAATGGAAACAATGCCTGCAATTTTCAAAAGAAAGTACCCTAATTTCCGAGTAATAATTGATTGTACGGAAATTAAAGTAGAACAGTCACCCATTGTTGATCAAAGAATTATTCTTTATTCTAATTACAAGGTTACTTACACAATAAAATTCCTGGTAGGCATTTCACCTAGTGGAATGGTGACCTTCAAATCAAAATGCTATGGTGGCAGATCGAGTGACACATTCATTACAAATGATTGTGGATTATTGATTCTATTAGAAGTTGGCGATGAGGTCATGGTCGACAAAGGTTTTCCAGGAATAAAAACTAGCCTCTCCGACAAAGGGGTCGTTGTTGTAACTCCGCCATACCTTCATGATGGAAAATTAATAGTTGAAGAAGTGAAACTACTAACAGTATTGCCAGTGTTAGAATTCATGTTGAGAGGTATTGACGATATTGTTCATATATGTTCTGTTTTAGTCAATTTGCAGTCTCCTATCATTAAAAATAATACATAAAGACAGATTTTTACTATGTAAACATACTGAATGAGTACTTTATGTATTAAATATGTATGACTACAAAGTTAATAAATTTAAGTTAGTCAAGACATGGAAATTCTACACGAAAACAGATAAACAGAGGAAATGCAATCTGCTATGAATAACATTTGTTATTATAATGTACATTTGTTTGATTACTAGACATTTACTGAAACAAGTTTAGGTAAATAGTGATTAAAATAGAATGTTTCTATTTTATTAATACAGTTCTCAATGTACATCAAGTTCTTTTCTAATGTTATGCAGATCTGTTGTTTTCTACTGTAAACATACAAGTCACATGTATCAACACCTGTTACATACATTAATATCTGACACTGAGTGTAATAAATATTATTTTTCTTTAATGTAATGTTTCCCCTTTCGTCTAGAAGTAAATATTTCAAAGAAACATTTCCTGCCTCATCAATTATGCCATTATCTTTACATGAAATTGGACATTTTACTTCTAATACCTTTTTTGCCTTGCCTCCACTAACTACGATGCCATCTGGGCTTCCACAAAGCCATGGTTTCAGTTTATAAATTACCAGTCCATAACATAACACTTTCGTATCATATGTTCTTTGATAATGGCCTATGGCTTCAGATTCCATGTATTTTCCGTATTTCACATTTCTAACGGCTACACCAACTAGAATTTTGTTAGACTCTACCAAAAAAGTATTTGCTAACGAGTCAAAACTTTCTCTTCTTACTTTTATGCGATGAGCCTTGTTGCTCGCCGAGATGCGGAGTTTTCTTTCAGTGAACCATTCTGAACATTCTGACTGCTTCCGTGTTGCTACATAAATATTGAGTGCCTTCTCATTACTAACACTCACATAGTTTTCGTAGAATGACTGTTCGCCCTCATTCAATGGTCTAAACGCTAACTTTGTTGTCAAACTATTACACTGATTTTGTAGGATTTCTTTAGTTATATTTTTACACCCATCCAGCACTACTGAGCTTTCCACTGATTCTAATAAATAATTAATTACACTTTTACAGCCACGTTCCTCTTCTGTTCTGTTTTCTGCTTGTAACATTTGATACAGAGGACAAGCGATATTAACAAGTGTATCCAATTCTAAAGGAGAAGCGGCTACAGAATATATTAGTTCTTTTTTTATGAAATATTTCACTTATTCGCTTTCCCTTTGAATACTTTTCTTTCGCAGCCCTATTGGAACATGGTTTTCCCCATGTTTGTGGAATGTCAGTCTTCGAAGTAATTTGTTCATTATTAACATAGTAAATAACTGCAGCAATGTGTTTACAGTCGCATCCAAGTCCTGCCGGGCATGGGCAGTTTATGTTTATAATTTTTTCTTCCGCCGTCAACCTACGAAAACAAATGAACGGTTAAATAAACATTAACATTTAAACAATAGGCACTCAAGTATAAACGTATGGAAATAAAATACTTCATGAGTGACAAGGTACGGTGGAAGATTAACAGACGTTTGCCGAATCACTTCTGCTTTTAATAGAGAAACGTCACCTCTCTTTATTTCCTTTACATTATTCACATGGCCACTGATACAAATATTTTTCCCTGTCGATAATTTATTCTCACTGAGGTTACTATTTTTAATCGGTAGGAAACCACATGTAGTTTCTATATCACACATTATTACAAACTGATTTTCAGCGGGCTGCGTGTCTCGGAGAGAGACAGGCAGGTCGCGCGCGGCAGTCCCTCAAGTTGTTTCGAAAATAAACACTACGCAGCGCCACCAGTACGATTTTCAGACCCGTGCACGGTGCCTATAGCTTTAGGGACATACCTTTTGCAGAATGGTGCAAAATTATTCTCAAATTTAATTCATTACGCATAAAGCAGCTATATTCGATTTTAATTTATTTATTTTCGTGTTATTTTACCAACGTACTATGAGTTTGTTTTAAAAATTAATCTTCAAAAACGCAGGACAAATAAGTGTGTTAACATCGAGGTTGTAATGGCCCGTTGATCTTTAGTGACGATGGGCGAGCGGTCTGAAAACAAACTCGGCGTAATTGGCACGCAGTTCGCGCCGTCGCAGGCTGAGGAGCGGTGCAGTTCGGAAGCAGGAGTGGTCTGGACAGTCCGAGGACTGCGAGCAGCGTGGGATAATAAGCCCCGAACGCACAGGTGCTCGCGTGTGATTGGCCGAGCGGCTGGCAGGTAAGTGAATGAGCTGATGGATTGTCGGGATTACCGTGGGGCGGGCGGTTAAATCGCGAGGTTGCGTCGCGGTGAAGTCGCTGGGGTAATCGCGCGGGTAATAACAGCGATTACACGTCCTGTATGGTGGCTTCCATTACAAGCCCCTAGGCCGTTCTCGGTAAGCAATCCCTCTTATTCTCCATCAGGTAACCAGATATTCTAGGGTATCAGTAAGCAACTTGCACTGATTGGACTACAATTTTTTTCGAGCCTAAATACTGATAGGTATATTTAAAACTGCAAATGCTTAAACATGAATATGCATGCATGTACTGGCTTTTTTTTCTCTTCAATTTACTTCAAATTACATGACGCGTAGTGTTTCGGTTATTTTCTTACCCTAACTTACGTTTGCGAACATCCTGAGGGTCACTTGAATGTACACGCTGCGCCAGACCGAAACTCAACATCTAGCGGCTCGCCTACCTGGGCACTCGGACGGTGTGCAGAGCTGGGCGCACACTGTTCGCAGTGGCTAGGACTGACCGTTAGACATCGCAGGAGGACCTCGGCATGCCACCTTCACTTCCCCGACCCCCTGTCCACGGTCCAAGGGGGTTTACAGCCGATCAAGGCCCGGGTGCGCCAGTACCTGCCAACGGAGGTCTCAGTACTATATTTTACCCTTTAGCATATTTTGGCTCTTCACGGCGAGACTGGTTTTTTGGGACCCGACGACGGCCACCAGGGCTCAGCAGTCGCAGTTCAGCCGATCCACCATTTCTAGAGACCGGAAAA
Source organism: Bacillus rossius redtenbacheri (assembly GCF_032445375.1). Taxonomy (NCBI): domain Eukaryota; kingdom Metazoa; phylum Arthropoda; class Insecta; order Phasmatodea; family Bacillidae; genus Bacillus; species Bacillus rossius. The sequence goes on from NC_086334.1 coordinate 8,504,710, forward strand.
ATTCGCGGATTCAATGACCTCTAGGATAGCCTCCATTATCCTCTGCATTTCTCAAAGTAAACACGCGTGTTAATTGGCTACTAAATTGTGAGTCGTCTCAACTGGGTAGCTTGTGATTCGACGCTTCCTTGGTCGATAGTCTCTCATTGGCCCAGAGAGCTCCAGTTAAACCGCGAGCCGATAGCAGAACCAGCAGAATTGTACACGTGTTTGAATTTCAGATTGTCATGAAATGAATCCGCGAATTTTTCCGGTCTATAACCATTTCTGGTACCCCTGAGACAGGGACACACCCGGCAGAGTCATGTTTGGTGGACATGGGGCGGCAGGGATTGCCATTTGTGTCGAGAGGCTGTATATTCGCATGGAACACCCCTCCCGTGGAACCTTGACCGCGGCTCGGGTGGCTAGAGACGGCCGCACGTGCGACTCGTCGAGTGACGGTCGCCTTCCCCCGCACTCCCGACGAGACAGACACTGGCCGCGACGGACGGGGCGAGTCACACGTGGTTTTCCGGCGGCGGGCGGGAGTCAGGCGGCTGGTGACGAGGCGCGGAACCGCAGGCCTTCCTCCCGGCGGCACCACGTGGTGATAGCGCCGCGAGCCGGCGGCCGGCAGGAGGGAGGAGGCAGTATGTCCGCGCCGAGGTCTGCACCAGGTCCAACTCTCGAGGGCGACATGGAGTCCTCGCCTCCTGCCGCCAGGTGACCACTCCCGCCCTCTCACGTCGGCACGCATTTCTCGCGGAATAAATAAATGAACACTCATCGGACTGCAACAAGGTATGCCTGCGCCAGAGGTTTCTTACTGATACTTAGAGACCCGGAAAATTCGCGGGTTCATTTCGTGTTATGCTAAAATTCAAATAATTATACCTTAGTGCTGCTTCTGTCATTGGTTCACTGTTAATCTGGAGGACTGAGGGCCAATTAATACCCTCACTCATAGAAGTGTCGAATCACAGGCCACCCAGTCGAGACGACTCACAAGTCAGCAGCCAATGAACAGTTGGCATTTGCCTGAATGTGTAGGGGATATTGGAGTCTATCCTGGAGGTCATTGAACCCGCGAATTTTCCGGGTCTCTACTGATACTTAGGGCCATGCATATTTCGCGAAAAGATTCCGAGACTAGTTATAAGTTAAAACACTGTAGCATCGTTTGTGTTTCGTTATTGGATGTATTTCTTTAAATGTACATGTCGATTGATACAATACCAATCACAGTGATTCAGTGCGGAAGCAAACGCGTCCTGAGTGGCTCGGTAATACAAGGCGACGACTTCTCTCGCAGACGGCCGCCAATCACAAGGAAGAAACCGCTGGTGCGGGTATACCTTGTTGCAGTCTTGTAGACGTTCAGGTTTTTTTTCGCGAAAAATGCCTGCCCCTACGTGATACTCTGTTAAAAGTCCTCACCTTCAATTTTCACGAAGAACGCTGATTACAAACTATCCGACGATCTCCGCAAATTTACGGACACTTGAGATCACTTACTTACGTGAATAAAAAAGGATATTCTTGATATATTAACAAAAACCTTAAAGAAGTGGTTAAGTCTACAAGAATAACGTAATTTTTGTTTAGAAAGAAATATACAATGGGGTAGTCTAAATACGGCATAGTTTCTACAAAATTTCGGTTATTTGAATTTATGAAGATTTCTTCGTTTATTTGAATAGAATCATTCGTTGAGAAGTACGTAAATTTGCTGTAATTTTTTACAGTGTAGTTTGTGACCGTCTGCAAGAGAAGCATTTGCCCTATCTGACCAGGCCATTCAAGACGCGTTTGCATCCACACGTAATGGCGGTGGTTCGTGTGCCAACAGTTAACATATTCAACCAATCACGAAGCACAGACGATGCCCCAGTTTCTTAATGCTCAACTAAGTCTCAAAATCTTTCAGCGGAAAATGCATGGCCCTAATGATAGATAATGTTCTTTTACGGGAGATGTTTTTACTGTAGCTCATTATCACCCCTTTTGGTTGGTGCGCTGGTGGACCAGACTTGCAGTTTTGAGAAGTGGTGGGATAAAACGGAAAGCTTTGGGTTGTATCGAACACCTCTTTGTTAAAATGGGGCAGTCCGAAATTATGAAAATTAATAAGCCACTTAAAAGGCTTTTTTAACGTATTTTCGGCGTTCTAAATAAAAAAATGTGTGCGTGGAGTCCAAGTACGACTGAAGTAAAACTTCTTGCTTATTATATTATTCGGTATAGGAAACATGAAAGTGTGAATGTATGCAAGTTTGCAAGTATAAAATATGCAAGGATGCAAGCATGAAAGTGTGCAAGAAACCTGCGTCATTTCTACCTCTCCCCTGCCATCTCCTCTACCGGTTCCCCCACCACCTTCCTAACTTCTCCTCATGCGATCGGAATTTACGTAACGCTCGAAATTTGTAGCCCCCTCAGCAAAGAAGTTTCATTTCAAAAGTCATCCAAACAAATGAGTGTTTTTTTCCCCCTCGACCCTCTCCCCTCTTATAGGACCGACACTGGTATAAACTTTTTACTGTGGGGCTTTAGTCCCGAACATATCCAATGAAAGAAGAAATATCGCCAACGTTCATGTTAAAAGCATATCATTTTAGTTAAGTTTCATCCGCAAAACACAACTGTCTCTACACATGGTGAACTGTTGTCAGCAGCCGGCCCAGAGAGAGCTGTGTGATGTCCAGCACTGCACGAGGCCGATTCATCATATTGCCATCCGGGGCAGTAAGCGTTAGCGAGGCCAGAAACCGAAGTTTCTATAACTCGCTAAGTGCATAGTAATTCAGGTGCACCCCACACTGGTGAAGAATCATTCGAATCGACGGCGGGGGCGCGTGTCTTGTGGGATAAGTTTGGCACACGGGCCTGTGTGCGTGCGCTGGTATAGGTTGTGTAATGCTATAAAAGTTACGTGTACCTAATTCGGCGGGGGAGTGAAGCTCCCCACCAGTTAGCTGCACGAGGTCGTGAGTCAAGTTGCTAGCGAATTGGGGGGGGGGGGGGGGGGGGGGGGTGAGACATCTTCCTGCGAAGCAAGGTCACTGTCGGCGAGACTCTTTGTGGCTTCCTGGCTTCCTGGCTTCCTGGATTCCTGGTTTCCTGCTCGGTGACTCCTTTCTAGTCACCGGCGCCGACAGTGATTGGGTGATGCACCCCACACTGTCGCAGTTGAGCTCGACGCACAGATTGAAAAAAATAACAGCATCAGTGACAGTAGGACGTACGCACAAGATTCGACCGCCGTGTTTGGGAACCTACTGATACACATAACAGCGCAATGGACGGTCGTTTGCTTGGGAGACAGGTCGTGCGCATGGGAGGGAAAAGAATATATTTTCTGTTACGGACGCATGGCGCATGGCGTATTTCCGAAATCCTTAAAAAATTAATAGCCCCTTAAAATACTATTTTAACGCATTATCGGCGACTTAAAAAAATGTGTGCTTGGAGTCCATGTGCGACTGAAGTAAAACTTCTTGCTTATTATATTTAATTATTAGGTACAGGAAACATAATTATCTTTGGCTGAGGTCGCAGATAAAAAAATGCAAGTATTGGAGTTCTAAAGTTTGCTATTACGCAACTATGCAAGTGTGAAAGTATGCAAGTGTGCAAGTATGCTGCGTCATTTCTGCCTTTCCCCTGCCGTCTCCTCCTCTACCGGTTCCCTCACCTCTTACCATACCATTCCCCTCATGCGATCGGAATTTTAGTAACTCTCGAAAATTTTAGCCCCCTCAGAAAAGAAGTTTCACTTCCAAAAACATTTCTTAATTGTGTTACTGCGTACTTACCTATTTTACTGTGCATTTTACTTTGCTGACCCGGCCACAGGTTGGCAGCATTTGGTGATGATGATAACTAGGGACAGGAAAATTCGCGGGTTCAATGACCTCCAGGATGAACTCCATAGTTCTACGTACACTCGGTAAAATGTCACCCATTCATTGACTGCTGTCTTGTGAGACGTCCCAACGTAGCAGCCTGTGATTCGATAAAGCTTTGGTCGGGCGTTTCTCATTGGCCCAGAGTCATCCAGGTGAGTTGTGAGCCAATAGCAGAGGCAGCACTGAGGTATAACTGTTTGTATTTTAGCCTATCGCGAAATGAATTCGCGAATTTTTTCCGGTCTGTAATTGATAACAGACAGCGGGGTGTCTCTTGAACACGTGGCAGCACAGCGGCGATGTGGGATGGTTTTGACCCTCACTTGGAACGTTGGAACGCTCTCGCGAAGGCGTCGACGTCACTGGGTCGTCGTGAGCAGGAATGCTTGTGCGCCTGAGTCCGGAGACAAGTCCCGCCGCTGTGTGCGCGGCAGAGCTACCTCCAGGGGCGACTGTCGCGCGACCTGGCGGCTGTATCAGGCAGGCCGCGGTGTGCCGGGGCAGATAGCAGGAGAGCCATTAGGCCGCGGCGACCTCCCCGCGCGACCATCGTCCTCGGAACACACCGCGAGGCAGCTGGGAACTCTTCCCATAACTTCTGTGTGCGGCACCCGGCAAGCCAGTGCGCAGATACAACCACTTCATTCACTTTTTAAACAGTTTGTATCAGAAAGACTTACATGCATTGAGACACCAACTGAGACAAGTTAACTTATAAGAACTACACCTTAAAAACAGTACGTTAGAAAAAAAATATTTTTTTTAGACGTAAGCAGAAGGCCAACCCGTTCTTTCTTCTGCTGAAATATTTTTTTTTGGTCAACCAATTACTTGATGGTTATAGCCTAAGTGTGTAATATGCCAACATTCGTTGGCGCAGTTTTTAATTCGAAAATGTTATTAACTAAGTAATTGCATCTAGGAATTAAGGAAATACCGTAGAAGTGGTCTTATAAACACGATTCAAAAATTTATTCCAAACAGGAAAACTTCAGAACGGATTTCGATGACACTATCCTGATTTGTTAGTGATGTCTAGGGACCGGAAAAATTCGCGGATTCAATGACCTCTAGGATAGCCTCCATTATCCTCTGCTTTTATCAAGTAAACACGCGTGTTCATTGGGTACTAAATTGTGAGGCGTCTCCACTGGGTAGCTTGTGATTCGACGCTTCTTCGGTCGATAGTCTCTCATTGGCCTAGATAGCTCCAGTTAAACTGCGAGCCAATAGCAGAATCAGCAGAATTGTACACATGTTTGAATTTCAGCCTATCACGAAATTAATCCACGAATTTTTCCGGTCTCTAGTGATGTCTTTCGCTAACTTTTAACACTGTGCTACGCATTATTTAGAATCCACAATGCCTAAGTGTCATTAGCGGCGATGAGCGTGGATCGTAGTAGTTGACGGGGGTTCCCCTGGAGTGCGAGCGCAGTGTTGCCACTCAGTAGGCGGGGCGCAAGTGAAGCCACGACTCCAGCTGGAGGCCGACAAGGGCTGGAGTGTCCCGCGTGAGGTCTGGAGCAGCGCGCGCTCCGGCCTCGCCTTCCCGCCGATACGAACCTGCATGAGGGGAAGGGAGGAGGGAAACGGAAACGAAGTAAAAAAAACACACACACACACACACACAAGAAGAGGACCTGCTGTCTCCGGCGCAGCAGATGCGCGCGCGCCTGTGACGTCCGCCATCGCTCGGTGACGTCACCCGACGTCTTCTGCTCTTCACGGCAACGAAGACCGTCTGGCACCGAGCTGAGCGGAGGTTTCAGACAGACCCTGTTCGGCCTTTTTGGGTCGGGACCACACGTCCGAAGAAATGGCGATGTGCCGGACTTTGCGTCTTGCCAAATTTGCAGCCATTATAAAAAAAAAAAAGATAAACAACTAGAGTAACTGGTGTTTTCTGGCTAAAGGGTCATTCACAGTCCAGCTGTGATTGATTCCTGTGGGTGACCATGATTGGTTGATGGTCTGGCCAATCAGGAAGAGTCTTCTGCCTGTCAGCAACTATCTTCTCCATACATAGTTTCACTGAAAAAAAAAAAATATATATATGGCTGCAGTAAAATAATTAAGCCGTCTCAACAAACTCAATCATTAGTGACAACAGAAATTTGCTGTCATTAATAAGCCACTTATGGACACTACAAGATTATTTTGTAATAAAAAAATACTGTAGGGTCTACACAGGCAGAAACATGTGTCTGCCACAACGCTGTTTTCCCAGTATGATTATCGTGTATCGTAGGCGGGGTGTCGTAACATGGCGGCATCGTCCACAATCAGGAGTTTGGAAATTTTTCCTCTCTTTCGACCGATCCTATTTACAGCTTTATGGAATTAGGTTGGTTCCAAGATAAGCAGCGGGCAAGGAAGTTACGGGCCAATTTTCCCCTTCTAACCACGGACCAAACAAAGAAATATGGTCTGGGCAAAAAAAAATTATCTCCCTTCCATCTAAATTTTTTTTCTCCTACCCCTTCCTCCGAAAGGGCGGGGGTTGGGGTGGCATCCGACACCGCAGTAAAGTGTCGAGTTTCTGTGTGGCGCTCTGCTAACAAGCTGGCGTCACTTCCTGCTGCCTGGGGCGGAACAGGGGGGGGGGGGAGGCTGAGTGGGTTAGTCGTCAGGCGGTGAGGATCTCCAGCGAGACTTTCGCCCTTACTGACACTCAGTGCGGCCGTGATGTGGCCCGGAGGTGAGCATCACACTCCAGCAAGAGTTCCACCGAGGAACAGGACATTGCCGCGGATATGCACCGACAGCGTTGCCACGTTAAAAAAATAGTTTAATTTCAGAGATAATTTAGTTTCATTTGAATAACACGGTATCACACAATAATGCCATTTAAATACTGCATTAATCGAAAAAAAAACGAATACATTGTATTTCTGATATCATTTATTGGTCTTCAAGTAAATTTTTTTTACAGGATAAGTTTTATTTCAAACTAAATAACCTTTGAATCTACAAAAAAAAATGTGATGGATACATATCCTATGAAATGACCTCCTCTGTTAGTATGTCTTTATCTTGTTTAATCCGTTAATTTAATAAAAAAAACTTAAATTAAATAAACCATGCAATTAGTTGTTAATTTATTCTAATTATTTATTACAAATTTTAAACTTTAATTAAATTAATAATTTATGTACGATTTATGATTTTGTAAGAATTATAAAATATAATTATTTAGCTTTTAACGCATATATTCAATTTTTCGTCAGTTATTTTTGCAGTTACCATCTAAGTACTTTTAAATACTCCATCGTTAGTACAAAATATGTTTGTTGTCAATTGTAACATTTTTTCAAGTACTTTAAGGCTTCACTAACTTATATAGTTGTTTGAGACACACACACTTCTAAGGTTTAATGGTGAAGATGACTGGCGAATGCATTGATATTTGGCATCTATTGGCAGACAGTGAAATTACATGTATTACGTGTACGTTTGACTTCAACGATTACTCCTAACATTATAACGACGAAAAAACATGTTTCATATTTTGCTGCAAATTGTTTAGCTCGGGTATATATAGCAGCCTGAAAATAATTTTTTTTTTTGGAATTTTTGGGTTTAAAAATTTGATTTGTCTAGACAACTTTTAAAGTTCATTTGTTTGGATGAATGATCAGTGTTACTACCGTACCTCGAACTTCAGATGCCTGACTGACTGACGTCACGCGGCAGCAAGCCATATTCATGTCAGTGAATTAAAAGACGTTCTATAAACTCGCGTTTGTGTTTGTGGGTGTACATCCAAAATCCACACAAAAGCGAGTTTATCTTCTGTTCATATGTCATCTTTTTTTATGCTGTTTAATTGTTTCAATGTTATGACAGTTCGCTAATGACCTTTCTGCGTTCGCTCACCAGGCAGTGAAGGTGTTCATTTGCTCGCAGTAGTTTCTCAGAAGCTCTATTAAAAATTTATTTTGGGCTGTTTATGTCAAAGACAAGACTAACGCAGGCTTCAGAGCGTGTAAACACGAGATAATCTGTGTCCGAAAAGAATCCCTGCCATGGTTTAACATCCCGGCAAGTACTACATCTCGCTGAGTTAATTAAAAGCGTGTAGTGGCTTGAATAATTGCTATTGCCGGACGGGTGGGCGTGGTGACCTAGTATGTCGGCTGGACAAAATAGCTCCCCCCGATCACTGAAATGTTATCCCACGGGTCAGTGAACTCCACTATGAGAGCGCTAATTAATTATGGAAGTCTTTCGCGGGAATGATTTGTGACCTTTGACCGGACAGTACGTGTTCTGTTCTGTATAAGGAAGTGTCCTTGGATGAACATGGAATTATGACCTCGCTGCGGCGTGTAGGCCGTCGGTGATGGGTCCAATTAAGTTTTAACTGATACAGATCGCGATAGTGAATCCGATTCATGGCCAAGTTCAAAAATCGCACGAGGCTGAAGTTCTACTTTGTTTTGAAGTATGGCGAGCTGTATTTGAGTATGATGGTCTCATGCCGTACTGGGGCGCGTTAGAGTTCGAGCTATAATACTTCGAAAGGCAAGGTTGACAACCACTTACACAAGTGTGTGCAACATAAAAAAATAAAAAAAAAATAAACGTGAGCGATCCTTTCAGTTCTCACCGGGAATTTTTGTAACATCAAACTTCGGTAACGAGCAATTTCATGTACACATATAATTATAAACTCGGACACGAAATTTAACGCAGAATACTTTCAAATAATGCCAAGCGTGATAAATATACACGCAAATTGTGATTCGACGCGAAATACACGCTGCCCGAGCAACTAAGTCGACTATAGAATCACTCCGTTTGCAGACCGAGATTTTAAACTGTATAATGAAACGGCTCCTGATAAAAGCGAAGAAGACTTGAAAAAAAAGTATGAAACTTGATTTTCGACAAGGAGTCCAGTCCACGAGCTCGGAGTATAGGCCATGGCCGTCGGACACTCGTACAATCTCGTCCAATCATAACGCATTAAAAAAAAAACTGTTTGAAAGGGGCGCGGGGGAGCGTAGAGATACAGGCTCGCGGTACGCGGTTTGTCAGTGATGCAAAAGGCCACCACGACAGGCGCGTTCGATTTCTGTTTTTTTTTATTTTGCAGAAAAAACTGCGTCAAATATATCCAAGTAAATGTTACGGCTAAGTTTTTGTGTTCAAATGTTTATGGCAATTGTAAATAAAAAAAAGTGTTCCATTACTATACGTAGGCTGTGAAAGTTTTCGTTGATTTCCAAAACAGTTTTGGTATGGAACGTGTAATTTTGGTGATTCCCTGCCCGTTAGTACCGGACACAAAGTTATCCATTACACCAGACAGTGAACAAGTATTCAAACTTATTATAATCATTGTTGTACGTTGTTTTAGAGAATATAATAACGGAAAGAGATCGATATGGAAGAGACGAAACAAAGGAAAATAGGACCAAAAAGATTAAATAACTGCTACAGATAAGGTTTGTAAAAAAAAAATGAGTTTGAGAGAAACTTTGTCGCGCTATAACATCCCAGATGCTGCCAAAAAAAACTATCAGCGGCTCGGAAAAGAAAATGAGAAAGAAGTGAAATTCGAACCTCACCACCATACGAAATTGCCGTTGAAGAAAACGAGAATGAAAAGAACGTTAAGGATAAAAAGAAAAGAACGCGAACTAAGTTCAAAACAGCAATAAAAGAGAAGGGGAAACAGACCAAAGGCACGGATGCTTAAGGAAAAAGTGGAGATGAAGCTAAGAAGAAAGAACCATTAACTCAGATATCGGACCTAGGAAGAACTACTGGCGTAGTGTGCTGCCATGGGCTCATGAAGCATGGACAGGCATTCCTGAATGTGCAGTTGCCTGAATGTGCGATCGATGAAGGATGTTTTGAAAATGTTCGGCGCTTGGGGTTCGAATTCAGTCCGTCCAGTACTGGGTGTCACTTACAGTGATAGCATTTGTTTTCTTATATCATAGGTTAAAATATAATTTTCTAAATAGATTTGTACAGAAGTTTCATTTTTGTTAATTTATTATGATTTTATTCTTTGTTTGATTTAAATAATTCATAAATAGAGGAAACATTTCTTGAATTGGTTTTATTTCGTTTTCTGAAATACCTATGTTTGCGCCTATTGGGAGACTTCTCCCTATTAGCAAAAAAAGAAACCATTGGGCGGGAGGGTTAGGTTTATAACAACTTGACGACTGATTGCTAAACTTCGCGAGAAACACTTAACGCTGTGGTGTGCTACACCACAAGATATGTTGCTACAAAGTACAAGTGAATTTATTTTAACTGGCGTGTTTTCCTGCAAACATATTACGCATTATATCTCACAATCAAAATAGCTATGGCGGTGGTATATTATGAAAGCTGCTATCTAGCGAGTGGGCCCAAAACTACTTGCCCAGGTCTCAGTCTCGGCAGTTCGTTGACGAGAAGTGAAGAGTGGACGATGGGAGGAGAAGGAAATCTGAGGGAAGGGTGGGGGGTGGAAGGGGAGGACGTCCCGAAGCTACTTTCCCAGTCCGCTCTACGCTGGTCATAAACGTCGTAGCGCGGAGGCACGCCTACTTGGACGGCGAACGAGCGCCGGGACGCTACGTCGCTACAGGAGGACCCTGACGGGACCGATGACGTCATGAGGGCAAGGGCTGGGAGAGGAGGAAGGGCGTATCTGCATGCCCGCGCGGGGAGGTTATTTACGAGATATTTAACTTGCTGCGCGATGGAGAACCGATTAGGAAGCCGTGTCTTCGTAGGGGCCGCCCCCACCTTCTTTTTTACCCCCTCCACAAGGTCCCTTTCGAACATGCTTGGCTCGGGCAAGGCGGTACATAAATCCCCGCAGCCATTACATTGGCGGGCTTTTACTGCCGAAGGCACGGGCCTATAAAGCCCTGTGCGGTGAAATACGCCGGCTTTACGTTCAAGCAGATAAAAAGGAATTAGAAAACAAAACATTGTAGAGGAGTCAAGAGGCAAACATTCAGTGTTATGTGCCAAGATCTGAACTGCTCAAAGAAATCTATTACCATTGTACTTATGCAAACAACAGTGAAGTGTATAGTATAACAAGCAGATACATAACTCTTGTTCACTTCACACACACGAGGTACCCTCGATTCTTCAGAGAACTATAAACATGTGGATAGATGTACGCTCTGTTCAGTATAAGATGTATATTCACGTCAGGTGGTACAAGGACTACACGAATAATTTCTGATACGCAAGGGCATGTATGTTTCGCCTGTCGTTCCGGCCGGCGAGTGAGGTGAGATGGGGCGTGGAGCAGCGACGGGGTGAGCTGGTGGGGGTAACGGGAGCACCCCGAGAAACTTCACATTCCACGGCAACGTCCGCCACGTTTCCCCACCGCGACCAGAATCCGTATTCGACCCCGCGGGGAACGGAACCGGGATTACCTGGTGGGAGGCGAGTGTCTGACAACTAGAGGTGTAAAAGTAACGAAAAAAAAGCGTACCCGTATGTATTCGTTACTATAACAATTAATTAGTACTCGTTACGATCGTATCGTTACGTTATTCGTTACTTCTGATACCTCATAACATGCTAAGTTATGTTAGAGCAACGAATCGAGTCGTGTTGCGTACGCGTACAGTATGACGTCGTGGCGTCGCTACATTCGCAATTTGTAGAAAAAAATACTTATACATTAACATACCAAACTGCGTTAGGTGCATTTTTTTTTTTTTCACTTTTCCGTATTTTGAACCAGACTTGTGTTTAAGTCATTCTATATTTAATTTGATTGAATAGATGAAGTGTAGAACTACAAGTTAACTGTTCCCCACTACGAAAAATGCGAGTAACGAAATGCAGCCGTTTGTAACGTTTCGTTACTCGGTACTACATGGCGCACCCGTTACTCAGTACCGGGTACATACGGTTTGCTACAGCTCTAGTGACCACTCGACCAGAACTCGCCGCTGCTGTCCGCGAATAGGGCGCGAGTTCGGGAAACGTGGAAGCGAGTAGTTGAACGCGAGGCCGCCAGTCGCGCTGCCGTGCAGACTTCATCGGTGCTACAACCGCAGTTAACTGTCTTCACGAACATGCCGTTTTGAAAACGTTTCGGGAGTAAGATCAACCGATGGTATCTTTCAAAATCGAGCGGCTCCGGACTTGATAACAGGCAAACTGGCCATTCCGCGGTTGATTCCAAGCACCGAACTACCGGCGGAAGATGTTCTAAACTACCGCAGGCAAGCACCTGGCTGTTTTATTACACGGCAGAATGATTGGGCTAAAGTACGATGTATCCCAGGCTAGTGCTTCGTGGCGGCAACTCTTCGCCGCAGTTTGATGCGAGCGCGTAGTGGCGATGTGATGGGGTTTGCGTGAGGAGATAACATCCTTATTGCAGCCTTGATGCTGTTTCTTGATAAAAGCAAAGCGCAGACTGTTGAGAAACTGAACTCCTAGAGATGATAATGCTAGACATTATATTTTACATTGGTGCTCTTTTTAAAATCATAAACATGCTTGTTATTTCTACATGATACATATTTTTGAACGTAGATTTTGTGCTTCCAAATAATAATCACTATCTGGTTCACGTCTGTCTCCGAAAGTTTTCCACGTTATCAGGACGGAGACTGCACGGAAACGAACTACTGGCGGGTTTCATCAGCAACATCGTGGCCAGAAGCGCGGGGCGACAGTAAATCTTCCCTAACAAGTGAATTATTATATTACAATGTTAAGTACTGCCTGAGATTTTATCAGACTACTATATAATTAATATTTCAGCGAACTACAGCTTTATTTTGTTTTGTTTTCAATTCGTTCAGCACACAGGGGCGTAAGAAAATTTGAAATTTTTTTTACTTGGATTTTTTTCTTTTTAGTTCTAGTTCACACACTGTTCAAATATCTAGGCTATATTAGCTAAAATAAACACATTTTACACATAATGTTCTAGCACCAGGTGGTAGAAAGTTGTAAAACTTTAAGCATTGGGGGTACCTAACTTCTGTCCTTAAATGGTGCTGCTTATTCCTTCAGCGGTAAGGGATGTGATACTGAATTTATGGCCTTCTTACCCTCAAGTCTCGCATTTCATAAACGCGGTTGGCTTGATCGATGTTTTCCTTTGGTGCGCGGAGACGTCAGAACTCGTTCTCCCCGCCGCAACTTTTCCTTTCAAAATCAGCTCCTTCTCGCAACACACTTAAGGTAGTTCTTTTTCATCTACCGCTTGCCGAAAGCTTCCAGATTGCTTTCAGAAGTTGTCGACGGGGCTAGGGAGATTTAAGAACTCTAAGGCGCACACAAGAGTTTATTTTTTCCTGCGCGCATGATCAAGATGCAAGCGCCTGCCAATATCATAGCTGGGTCCGAACCACTACAGGGAACCTGCTCGTTGGGCCGCAAATTTAATCCTGCCAGTCGGGTCCGTTTACTCTGTGGCGATGAACCTCAACTTCTTCCGATGGATGTTAGTAAGTCCACATTATATGTTTGGTCTTTGTGCGCACGTTGACGAGCTACGAGGCTTCAGGCCACATATAAAATTTTACAATTGGAAACAAACATGGCAACGATGAACCTGCAAAGGTATTTTGGTAGTTATTTCTCTACTTAAAGACCCACCTGGAATATTGAGGGGCAAAACAAAATCCATAGTAAAGGGCAAAGCCTCAGTGGTTGGGGGTCGGACAGCTCGCCTGCCTTCAATACAATCCATGGTCAATTTCCATCTGGGTCAAACCTTTTTTTGAAGTGAAAACTTCTTTAGCCGCGTTGGGCGATTTTTGGTAGGAGCAAAACTTATGGGTTCGCGTCACCGACGTGCTAGTGACGTGTTGCGCCAGACTGGCGACGCGCACCGGCCTGTGTACATGCTTTGAATATATATATATATACTGTATAGAAGTCGCGAGTGGATAGGATTTACTCTACGTTTTTCAGAAAGCAGCTTGGGAACTTCACCGCTGCAGTGCGCTGCCGTAACGCCCTGTATCGTCTTAGTTGTTATTTACACGTTAGAGCACAGCATTGTCGCCCGGTGTCATTCCCCGCACCCCATCTATCATTCACTGCAGCTCAAGCTCGTTCAACGGGAGGGGGAAGGGGTGTTTGAAGAGTTCGACACTTGTCCGCTAGGGACCACCACAAGTCGATGCCCTAGAGATGGCGGCGATTGCGGCGGTGAATTAACCAACTACCTCAAAACCGCAATAGAAATTTTAACCTGGGCTGGCGACTTCTATACAGTATATACATTCAAAGGTACATGTATACGCATATATACACTCTTACATTGTATATACTCGACTGTATCATGTGCGTGTTGGACTCTTTTTGGATGGGTAAAATCTTGTGAGTTCACGTTACCGACATGCTGTAGTAGCAGTAAGTGAAGTTAATTTGACCACGTGAATACATGACCTAGATCTGACATCACTGGTAAGTTATAGCTAGGTAATGAATTTTTACGTAATTTTGACATACCACTGAAATCTGAAAATGATGTAAGGATAAATGATATCATGCTGACATCGTAGGCCTACTGATAAAATACCAAAATCTTTTTTACGTAGCCTACATTTGACGTAGAAATGATGTCATATTACATATTTAAAAACACAGTTTTAAGTTTTCACTTCTGTTGACAGTCCCCCATGACTGGTTGATTTATTTTATTTTAATATTTCCCACCAGTGGAAAACGTGGCGGACGTTGCCACGAGCTCGACGTACCTGAAGGACTCGGCGAGGACTCTCCTCGACAGCCAGGGGCGCGGGTACACACTCGCTAACGAGCAGCCAGACCGCCAGCGTGAGTTGTCCTCCCGGGCTGGCAGCGCGGGTCGCGGTAGCTCGTGAATCTCCCGCGTCGTCGCTGTTGACGGCGTGCAAGAGCTCCTTAACGGCTCCATAAAGCCGCGCAGTGTCCCACTCCTCCCTACAGGCGACCACGCGACCTTGCAGTCGGGTGCGTAGTCGTGAGCTGGCGTGGTCACGGCAGAGATTAGAGAAAGTTACAGATGGAGCATAAACACAGTTTGCAGGTATCTCTGCTGAAGCCAGGGGACGTAAGGAGGAAGCAGGTCGCCGCCGTATTGTGCAATGAAGAAAATCGCATTTTCTCATAAGTGATGTATGTATGGTGGTGGAAAATTGCATGAATATTAAACAAATAAAGAATGTTGACTCGAGAAAAATGATTGTGTACAAGAGCACGTAGTAAACTTCATTTCTATATGCCATATAAACAAATGACCTTCATCTTACGTGAACAAACTGGCCACAGTGCTCAGAGCTTATGCTCCATCTGTAACTTTCTCTAATCTCTGGGTCACGGAGGTCGTGGTTCGGACCCCCCCAGCGCGTTGTTTACTTCCCTCCTAGCGAGCTGCCTCACCCACCATGTTGCACCACTGCACTTTTCGTGTCGTTAGTCACGGCTACTTGACGGACGCTACAATGCGCAGCCACTGCATGTTTCCTTTTTGCTGCAGATTCTGTCTCCGCATTTTATGCCACGCGGTTCTCAGATATTTCTAACAATTCACAATCAAATTCTTTGGTTCGCACCAGGGGCGAAAACCTGTGGTCCATTAGCCAGTGAGCTAATGCGGCAACTGACCCTGTCAAGACTACACATAAACACCTTTGGAGACTGGAGACCCCAAAGAACCAACCCCTTAGATAGCGCTCCATCTCCCTCACCCCGAAGCTTACAACATTTTTTCGGCCCAGTTATGGCCTTTTCCGCAGTTAGAAGCCGTGCACAGAGCAGCCATTGTCACTACGCCTTATGGATCTTCACAGCGATCCAAATCCTTTGGGACCCGATGACATTCTGTAGATGGTTTCATATGGGTTTAGCAAAGGAGGGAGGGGGGAGGAAGCGGAATATCGTCTATGATTAGAGACCGGAAAAATTCGCGGATTCATTTCGTGATAGGCTGAAATTCAAACATGTGTACAATTCTGCTGGTTCGGCTATTGGCTCGCAGTTTAACTGGAAGCTCTCTGGGCCAATGAGAGACTATCGACCAAAGAAGCGTCGAATCACAAGCTACCCAGTGGAGACGCCTCACAATTTAACACCCAATGAACACGCGTGTTTACTTGAGATGTGCAGAGGATAATGGAGGCTATCCTAGAGGTCATTGAATCCGCGAATTTTTTCCGGTCCCTATATATGATTCCCGCTTCACAGCTAAGATTTGGCAAGCGTAAGCGCGCCACTCCCCCCCCCCCCCTCCAGGGGGTTGCACAGTTGCGTCTCGGCCGTCAACCAGCAGCTAGGGCACCGCTGTTCCCGTGCACGAACAGCCGTGCCTTGCACGTGCACACTCGTGATCACGTGCCCGGAGACCCGGAGATCCAGGTGAGGGTGCGCCCCCAGTCGGGCCGTCGGCGGGTCTCCCGGTCTCCCGTCGCGCGCTTCTTCCCCGAAGATCCCCGTCGTCGTCGACACCTCCCCCCGTCCGCACCTGCGCGCTGTCTCCTCCACGTTTTGACAGCTGGACACACGAACAATCATTGATGGAAGATTTATTTTCCGATACGGAATAATTACGAAAATTTATCTGCGAATTCCTACACAAGTTTCTTGGCTGTTCTTCTTGTGTACGCGTAATCGAACAGTCGGATTGAATTTAATTCTTGTATTTGAAAGGAAATGTATAAGGAGTATTAAACAAGCAATACAAACCAGATCTCTCTCTAAAAAAAAAGGAATAAAATGATGACGGAAATGCTATACCCTGGAAACTTCAATAAGTCAGATAAAAGGAACTGATTTATTATATAATTTAAACTGTATTATATAATATATATATAATCTTGTGTGTGTCTATTATAATTTGTGTACTACAATTAAAACGTACTACTCTTGCAAACCTTGAAAAATGATTATATCCAGAGTAGTTTTAAGCAATATATATAACCCATAATAAATTACTCTATAAGCTATAAGATAATCTATCACCTATACCCCCGACCCCACACCCAAGATTCCTTTAAATCCCTAGTGCACACCTTGAGTTTCAGCGACCTCATCAGGGGGTTTCGATATATCTTGTGAATGTTTTTATCTCGCAAAATATTTCTACGCTGTTTTTTTTGGAAATGGAACAGAAATATCCATGCACATTTATACGAAAACAAATGTATCACCACAAAACAGTGTTCGCAGTAATACCTACTCGGTTAGGCTTCTTACCCCCGGACATTTTTGCTTTGTGTTGTCCCAGTACCTCAATAAGCTCCCTAGGATTAACTTCGTACATTAACATGCACAATAAAAAAAATTTCAATGACTGAATATTCGATTATTTTTTCCAATGGTTTAAAAAAAATGCTTGGAGGAAACATCAATTAGAATAAAAAAATATTCTCATGCATTCGTAAAAATACTCAAGTATTATATCTAAAAACGTACTTCATTCACCCAAAAATAACCATACCCATGTGTTGTAATAAGTTAAAATATATTTTTCGTAGTGTTACAATTTTTTTCTGGCAGCCGACTTTCCAAGGGATTTTTTTTTATTAAACCACAGAATTTTTTTTTGTGTCTTGAAATAAACATTCACAAATAATCACCAAACTGTTAGTCATATGTCCTTAGGGCTCTTTCTCACACAACTTTTTTTAAATTTAATTTTCTCCCTATCTCTCTTAATTTAGATGATTTTCCTTTATATTTATTTAGATAGTTTTTCATATTTCTTGTTGTGTGACAGATATTTGCTAAGCATTATTATTTAGCTGTAAAATATTTTTTTGCGAGTGATCGTAATCAAGAACACTCGCGTGACTTTTTAATGCTATTTGATTGCATTTAGAAAATATCTGGTAGGAAAATTTTAAACGAATAATTAAGTGCACACTTACAGGAAAAGCCCTCAAATAACAGTCATGATAATGGAATAAAAAACACTAAAAAGCGAGTGGGTTAGAGCCATAAGTTAAAATGTGTTGTTTACAGTATTAATTAATTGTACAATAGTGCTGACAGGTGTATAAGGTTCATTTTCCTTTGGTAAATACTAACATGTTGATATTTCACATCGATATTAAAGAAGTGGATTGCTCCTGATGTTTTATTCCATGTTGCTGGTGGACTTAGAGACCGGTCGCGCACAATGATATTGCGATTTACAACCCAGAATCTGGCTTCGAAGAATATTTCCACAGTTTTGGTGTCTTGTGGCCGTAACATTAAAAGAAAATTTCAATATCATCACAAACCCTCCCCCCTCCCTATATTTACTCCATCACCGGTCATTACAGGAGAACCACTTACGGAACCACTATTAAAATGTCTTACTACTTATCATACTTGCGATTTTTTCCCCCGTATTAGGAATAAGTCAACGTGTTTTCTTCGCATTGTGTTAAATGGCGTTTGACCTTTATTAAATGCAAAAACCTGTTCTCCGAATGACACTTCCTTTTCAGGAAACTTGAACACGCACCAAGAGCAGAAGTGTTTTGTTTTACTGCAAAAACCCAAAAAGATTTTAGTAAAGCCACTGTGATGATATGCTTTTAAACGTAAAATAAATAGTTAAAATTTAACACAAAATACTTTTAAGGCACCGCCAACTTGGGGCTTGATTTACGATACATTGAGGAAAAGGTAAAAACAAATTTTAAAAATTGCCTTTTACAGTTTTTATTCTTATAAGTAATACACGGGATTTCAAAAATTCCCCTGTGATGACTCAATTACTGGAAACATTTAGAGATACCTCCTGGGAAACAATACTGTATCATCAGATTGTTATTGTAGACTCGAACCATGTGAAATGAATATGTATGAAACATTTAACTTACTAGGGACGGCGCCGAAGGTCTCTACATGCTACTTATCTATAGAACTCTAAAAGGCTGCTTGCTAGATGAGTTCATTGCGCACAAAGGCGACAGCTTATTTGATGTGCTTGCAAGTTTCGCCCTTACACTTCCCCGGCTTCTGAGACTTAAAGAAGTGAAATAGCTGCAGGCAGGCAGACAGGCGCCTCAATCCATTTGCAATCATCTCCTGCGAACTGATGCCTTACCTTATAAGGAACTGGACCACGCCACTTACAAAACGGCACGCGTCGCTGTTTATGCAAAAACCTTTGCCGATTTATGAGCCTGCCCCTGTTTGGAAACTGGTTGTGTACCACGTGGGTTGGTTTTTGGTATTCTCAGTAAGACTGAAAAAGAATTGAGTGAGACCAAAATGATGAAATGCCATTCTGCAAGACTTTAATTTAAAAAATACCAAGTTAGTTAAAAAATACAGTCTACTTGCGAAAATTGTTGTTATAACACAAAATACTACTAGTAACAAATATCTTTAACTTTCATGAAATGTGCTTTAAAAACTTGCCAAATCAATGCACTTTAAATTCTATTGTAGCACAAAATACTGTGTAATTGTAACAAATATCCCTCACTTTCATGCGTTCCCTTAAAAAAATACAGAAAATCAATGTATAAAAAAATGTCTCTGTATTTTTATGACTTCGTTTGTTGTTTAAAATTTTTTTCCCAAGATTATGAAGAATTGGTCTCTGTTTGAAACCAAGCAAATTAACCGAATTGTTTTATGTTAATATTTGCAGTGGATTTTTTTTTTGAAGTATTATTTTTTTTTAGATTGCGTGGAGCATATTTTGAGTACAAAAGTTATGATTATTATGAATACAAAGTAAAAAATATATAATTTAGTAGGAAGGTCGAGTTATTTCATTACCCAGAATGCTGTTAAATTACATAGTTTAGTTTCTGGTGTATTTTTCCGCAGTTTGCGGTAATGATTCCAAGCTACGAGTACAGGGAAACATAGACCAATTTAGGCATAACTGCAGTAGATTATGACTAGATGCTGCGAGCTACAAAATTTAATCAGTGTTTCCTCGAGTCTCGTATGAATAGAATAAAGCTTAAAGAAATTTTTCCTCCCCACTCTCTTAAGTTTCTTCTGCAACAAATTCAAGCGGTTTTAACTCTCGTCAATTATCTCTCTCACGGAAGTGGCTTGCCTAGTTCATACACACAGATGATCATGCATCCTCGCCACTTCTAACAAGCTGGTAGGTGCGAGAACTAAACGTCCTAGACAATCACGTTTACAAACGTGTTACCGCGCAAAAATAAACAAACATTAGTTTACAGTACGAGAGATTTCGCTGTGGTCAAACGACTCCTTGAAAGGCTCTTGTTTTCATTTGCTGCACTCCAGACGGTTCTGTTCCTCTGACGGTTGCTCCTTATTAGTAACAGGAAATATACTCGTGCAGGTCATTTAAAAACCTTCAAAGTACTTGGCTTCTAACGTAGCTTATTGTGGGAGACACATCTACAAAATGCATTTCTCACGGGAAAAAGAAAGTGATTAATGCTATAAACTGAGTTTCATCGTTCACGAAACAAACATGAACCGAATCAAACCTTATTCAAAGGTGATAAACGTTGTCAAAATTAAATAGTTTATTTGAAAAGGTATATTTGAACCAAACATAGACTCGAATAATAATTTGCTAGCAAATATATGTGTATATTATTTTCTTAATGTGTTTACTGGTCAAAATGTTAGGAACATTAGGGTAAAACATTTGCAACAAATTAAATTAACTATTCTAACTTAAAAATAATATTTTATAACAATTGTCTAAGCTTAATGTAAACAAAATATTTATTAAGCGGAACTGATCAGTTTTGGGAAGCGCACCGGTTAAAGTATTCTGCAATAAGTTCACTCGTTAAAGGCGTAAGACGACAATATAGTGCTAGAATGTTTTTTATAATGTAAAAAAATATAAAAAAACATCGTGATAGCGTTCGCGATATAAGTATCCATTTGATTGAAATAAATTATACTGCGAGATTTATCGTTTGGGATGCTTGGGAATAAGAACGCGTACATTTTCACAGATATTTATATATTTTTTAGCGAAATTAAATAAACAAAAAGTAAACGAAAAGTTTTCCTATTTTGAACGACCAAATTATAAAACTAATTGAAGACAACTTGTTGTGTTGTTCCGTCTCGTGAGCTGACAAAATAACCGCTTAATTCTTATCTCTTCTACTGAGAGACAAAAGGCCGCGGACTAATTATCGTCCTCTAAATCAACGAAGATATATTTATTCCGTTAATTTGAAGGATGGAACAGAAAACGTAAAATGAAATTAAGGGAGAGAGGTGAGCAAAAAGTAAATACATTAAGCTTTTACTAGTCTGAATTAGTATTTGGAACAATTGTAATTTTTTGCTATTCGTAAGTGTTAGTAACGAAAAATTTTAGAAGTAATTTTGCAACATTTTATTTATCTTATTTATCCAAACAGCTAAAGTGAAAGCAGTTATTCAATTTGATTTTCTTTTGAATTGGTTAGGATAAGGTAAATTTGAGAATTCATTAACCTCTCCTTTTAGCTTTTTGTCTTTTGGCTAGGTCTACAATATTCTGTAGCTTATTAATTTGGAATGCTATCAGAGTTCATTTAGAGGGTATAAATAGATACGGTAGAAGTTATGTTATAGCGCCTACGTTATGAAGTGAATTATGAATATATGTAATTTTTTTTACTCTTTGAAACGCGGTTATGCTGTCACTAATGCATGTTCGAATTCACTTCGTGCATGTTTGAGTTTACTTCATGCGTGTTCGAGTTTACTATTCATGCATGATTGTGAACTCTGCATGTCCCTATGTCAGGTACACGTGTACGTCAGGTTAATTAAATTTAAAAAATCTATTCAACTCAAAACAATACTCAGTAGGGTTACCGACACTCAACAGACATGACGTTGTAAACCAGAAATTTAAATATGTTAGAGTGCGTATTCCTTTGGTTATTTGTAGTTCATAATGCCAGTTAGTGATGAAGTGAACCTACCTGTAGAGGAGTATTCACAATCCAGAATCCATATTCAGCATGGACCACATAAGCGGACAGACTTGTACGAGGCTGAAGGGTAAAAAAAATATAAACTTTATTTGAAAAAACAAAAAAACAAATGAAATACAAACTTGACTGTTTCTGACACACACATTGCATGCCAACAAAACTGACAATCATTAACACCTCGAGGCAGGGTTTATGTACAACTAATGTGTAATACGACGATAGGTCAAAAATTAGATACAAGCATAAAGCTACATGTTTGTAAGAAGTACTATACATACACGTCATTAAACGGTATCGTAGTGATCTGTTACGAAGTAGTGATGATAAGGGGATGTGACAGCATGATGAGAAATTTCGCAGATTAAGTTTAACTATGCAAAACGCGATTATGTCAGCCAGCGCTAACAATTAATTTGAAGATAAAACAAAGGGCAAAATAAAAAAACCGTACTTTCAAGATAGGCAGGTTTAACACGTGACTACCAAGATTAAGGACGGAAATGAACGAAGGCAAACAAAGGGGTTTCAGCGAGGACTCCGTAAACTTCGCATAAAACCTGATTCGTGCTTGATAAAGTCGAGCTATATTTCTCCAGGTAGAGCAGTTTCAAAATAAAGTACAACACAGTTTCGAGAAGTTGACCCCGAACTGGCCTAAAGGCAACACCACAAAGTGGTTTTTGCTGTAAAGTCTTTTATATGTTCGCACTTTGGCAGTCCGCTACTATCCCTTTCATAAATATACTCAACCGAGTAGTTGGTAGTGGACTTATCGGTGAAACGTAATTTATAGCTTCTTTCCCTCGCGAGGTTGAACTTCAACTCTGTGAGTACACTTAAACTAGCATTTAGCACACGCGCGAAAGTATGTGCAGCAAAATGCATGCTAAAATGTTCATGTCCAGCTGCTCCTTACAACATGCAGTTTTAAAAGAAACTTCCTTATAGTGATTGGTTTTCAACTAAAAAATCTTATTTGAAATTTTGCGTTTACAATCTCAGTAACGTATTCATAAAATATTGGATTACGGAACGTTTTAAATTTAAGCTTGTAAATATTTTTACTAACGTGTTTTTGCTTAACCGCCATTGGAATTCTTTTTGAAGAAGCCGCGTCATCTGACAGAGACAGTCGTCGAGAAACCAAAATATAATGTGCAATGATATATTTTCTTTATAAAACATAAAATAAAAAAACATGATACATTTCATTAATGCCAAACTCTAAGAAAATATTAATCAGCAACGTTCTAGGCAACTGAACTAAGAAGGCTATAGAGACAGTAATTATGCGATTATGTCAGTTCTGTCAGGACAAATAAATAATCGTTTTGCCCACCGTCTTAGCGATGCAGGTGGGCGTAGACCAATCAGCTGTGCGCAAGGTGACGATTGGCGTATGACTTGAGTGACTGGAGCTGTGGCGATCTTTTCCGAATTTTTCATGCCTAAAAACTATCCTGAAGGGAAATAAAATGCGTTTAAGCTATTTCCAGTCTTCAAAAAGTAGAGTTTGGGGGGGGGGGGGGGGGGAGGCATATGGCCCCGCCATCTTGGATTTTTTAATATATTTTTTGCTATAATTCTAATTTTGAGCTAGTTATCCCAATTTTTGTCATTTAAAGGTATGTATCACAAATCCCAGGCCTTTTACACCCTGTTCCAACTAAACATTTATTAACAGGCTCTAGTCATAATCACACCAATTCACAAGTGTCGACTTCAACGAGTAGTCAAAGCTAAGTCCTGTGCCATGACAAACCAAAAAATAAATAAAAATAAAAATAAAAGATTAGTACGGAAGTTGCATTGCAGGCGGTATAAAAATATTTGAGATTTAAAGATGGCAACTTCTAATACCGCTTAAAAAGGAATTCGGAAACACAACTAGTCATCCTCCCTAGGGAGATTCTTAAATGTTTTTCGTGAACTGACACCACTATTACACGTTGAGCGGTTTTCAGATCGCGAGGTTATTCCCCCCCCCCCCTCCACAATCGTGAAGCTGCACACCGTGTGCGTGTCCGGGTAGGCGGGCCATTAAGGGGCCCGCCTCTTCAGGGGTGTATGTGTGTTAATGATGCTGGATGATAAGCGCGACGCTCGCCGGTGCTTCTAGCGCAGTGTCGCCTCTAAGCGCAAGGCTCTGAACTGGCGCGCATTCTGCTCGTCGTCACAGGATAACTGTGAAATTTGAGCGGTGACCGTAACATTATGTGGCCGAGAAATGAAGATAAAGGTGTAATGCAAGTCCCTTAAGTGCTTTCAAGAATCTGTACCGGTTGTTTTACGCCTTAAAATTACTCTGAAAACATCCATATTAGCCATTTTAACTATTGTCAAAATACAGTTTTAAATTTAAATCCGAAATCTCAAGTACTTTTCGGCCTTCAGCGAACTCTTAAATGCTTTTCGTGAGCAGACCCCATACTCGGATATCTTGAGTGGTTTTAAAATCGCGTTGTTTTTCCTGAAGCTCTGTACACCGTGTGCGTGTCCGGGTAGGCCCCACGTGTGGACTGACGAAGAGGGCGATGCTTGCTGCTGAGGGGAAGGGCGAGGGGGAAGGGGGGGGGGGGGACCGCTCAGGCGCGGCGAGGCGAACAACCTCGCGGATGTGTGTCGCCGACCTTGAACTACTGCTCGCTTTCACTCGGGCGGCCGCTCCCGCGCCGGCAGGTGCGCGACCACGCGGGCCCGGAGATGCGGAGATGCGGAGATGCGGAGATGCGGAGATGCGGAGATGCGGAGATGCGGAGATGGCGCTGACGCGGGGGGATTCAGGTCCGGCTGTAGATCATACCCGCGGGACGTCACCGCGCGCAAAGCTGGGGGAGACTCGGGGAGATTCGGGGATACTCGGGGAGACTCGGGGAGGCGCGGCGGACTTTATCACGAGTCGGGCGGACTTTAATTAAGGCCCGCGGTCCTCCGGCCCTTTCCTTCCGGTGCGGCGACCTCCGTGGGCGGTCCCAGGAGGCCGCGCGGCGCCGCTGGATGCCGGGACGGGACCACGCCCGGCCCAATTAGCCTGCTCCACGCGACTAACCATCTGGTAGCTCATCGTCCACGAACAAACATCCACCTCCTCCGAGATACCCACAAGCATTTCTTTATAAAACATTAGCATTTCTTGTTTACCTATAAATAACTTAATCGTGTAAAATTTACAGAAATAACTCTTTAACGAGAGGCTGTGACAGCCAACAGTTATTATTGTTATTTTTTTTTTCGTATAAAGGCACTCTTTGATGTCTTTGACGAAACGTTTTAGTTGTTAAACTTTTTAATTGTTATATTATATCCTCCAAAAAATGTCATACTAATCAATAACTAAATTATTTTCGAAAAGTTATTTATTAAATTTGCCCATATAAATATTTTTTTTGTTTTGATTATTTTTTTCTCGGTATGTTATTATTTAGGAAACATTTAAATTGCCTCGTAATTCTTAAGAGAGAGTTACGTAGTAAAAAGGAATTGGGGACGACCAGATAAAATATAGCTTTGTTGAGAAGCGTAGGGTTGGTTACCTTCTATTGTATTGATGTGGTTTCACACGAGCATGAATGAGAGAGAGAGAGAGAAAGAGAGAGAGAGAGAGAGAGAGAGAGAGAGCGAAAGATATGTACATAATTGACCAACTTATTGAAAATTAGTTTCATTCTTCCTTGACGATTTTCCCATTTGTTAGGTTTTTCCCTCAAGGTTTTGAACAATGTAAACTATTAAAAAATAAATTAATAATTTCAAATGGATAATTAGTGTTCAAAATTGGAATGAACGTTGTTTACTGAAAGGAATAAACATTTAAATGTCGCAAAACCTTTGATGTATATTGCCCCCTCCTCCGTCATAGACTTTCATGTATGTATGTGAGAGTAAAAGTGAGTGAGAGTTATTAGTACACGGACTCTGATCTTATTTTATTGAGGTCGGGGTCACATTACGTGTCAGTTAACCGAGAGGCATGAATGCAATAAGTTTATGAATGTAAGTATGTCAGATTTTTAAATGGTTGTTGCGCTGGCATCCAGACTGCAAGCTGCCTCTCAATATACAAACCTATTCAAGTCAGTTGACAAAAATAAGTATTATTTCACGTGCAGACAATAAATAATCACGTAAATGCAACGCCAATGAGCAAACAATCTGGGTAGGCTGTATTTTGGACCACAGCCTCCAGGGGTTTTGTTTCATGAATTTCCATCGCGATGTACGGGAAATTTGTGTATGAAATAATATAATAGTTTAACAAAATTGATTTTCGTTGAACGCCTTTAACTTGACGGTCGGGCGGCCACGCCAGAAAGATTGCGACACCAAATAAATTGCGACACCAAACCCCGACAAACTCGACCCATCGTTCACAACCACTGGCTCAACTGACTCCATATCAACATTAGAACCATCAGAGAGCATATCCACGTCCATCACCAAACCATTTCCTGCATTACCATCGTTTCTCGCGAGGCAGACGGCTCAGGCTCGCTCGAGCGCAAATTTCGCACCTCTTTTGGGGGCTCGTTTAACCCCAACTGGCTCATTTCTCTCGGCTACGTTTTGCCTCATTCGATACCTGAGACACTTCTCTGCATTTTGAATTGCTTCTGCTTGGGCGATTTCTCTTGTTTTCTTTCTTTTCTCCACCATAACCGGTTTTTGGCTCAGGTATTTGGCGATTAATGGCTACAAAACCAAAGTCAGTAACGTTATGGTTACTCCACTCAGCCAGCACCGCTCAGTGCTCGCTCACGCTAATCGGTCTATTACTCTCTCAGTTACAGCTCTCACTGACATCAATTCGTCAACGCTCCCCACCAACGCTCATTACGTCATCACTGCAAATGTTAACCGGGTAGGTCATACGTAACGACCACGAAAAAAAATCTGCTCTACTAAGATATATTTACTTTAACTCTGTAGCTTTCATAGTTTACGAGTGTTAAGCGGTGTCGAATCCTCAACCGAAGTGACACCCATCCCGAGAATAAATTCGTATTCCTGTCGGAACTCATGTCAAAAAGCTTAGGTATAAACATTGGACGAAGGGTAGCTTCTTGTATTTTATTTCTGTATTTTGCAGAACTACACCACAGCTTTTGAATTCTAATTATTATTTGGTGGTACTAAAACTCAACCCTTTTGTTTCATAAAGTCAAGTGAAGTTCTTAAATCCTTTTTAAATAAGTTCACATTTTTTGCTATAAAAGTACCTTTAGTGATTACGTGATTGGTTAGAGACAAAGAGAGTTTATGCTGGGCTTAATGGTAGACATTGCCTTGCAATGGGCAATAATTGTGTAACAAAAATTAAAGAAAACAACTCTTTTCATGAAGAGAACGCCTGCTTTTCCCAAGCTTCGCAAATTCACCCTGACAGATAACGTTCGCAAATAAAATGATAAGGCGATTATTGCGGGACAACATGAACATTAAACAGCTCCTTATCAGTCGTCTTCAGCGCATACTTCGGAGAGGAAGGGAAAGTTGCGAGAGATATTGACCTGTAAGTACCGTGCAACTGACATGCTTCCAGTGAAGCCCGACAAGTGTATACATTACTGCTCGCTGGATGCGTTCGTGTGTTGGCCGCTGTATTGTCTAAGATTGCTGTTTGTCTGTATTTCCAGTTCTTGTGGCAACTTTCCCGTTGTCAAGCCACTGTTTGTCTGTGCTGTAATATTTTTTTTTTTACCAATTCCTTTCGCGGTATTCTCTCTGTGCTCGCTTTGTGTAATCACAACTTAAATAGTGCTTGAGAAAATTAAGATGTGCGATGGTGCTGCTATATCTAGTATATTTGACAGTAACAAATGTATCGATGGTTTGCGAAACGTCCGCTAGAATGCGTTGAAACCAGTTCCTAGCCTCGCGCAAGGGCACCTTTTTAATAAGATGGTTGCCGATTTGTTTCCTTGCTGGGATTCGGTTTGTTGGACACTGCCGCGAGTCAGGTTAAAGGTCGTGCCCCGACAAGGCAGCGCGTGTTAGCTAACCTTGTCCGGGGCGTGTTGGAATACCGCCCCAAAACTGTAACTTGTTAAGACCTGCCCGAGCCCCCACCTGGCTGACGGGGCCGGAGCTGTCTGCCCTGGCGGCGGGCCTGCGGGCGCCCGCGTCCACCCGGGTGACTCAGCCTGCCGCGCGTTGTGCGTCGCCTAGGGGGACGCACCGCAACGTCGACAGCTAGAAAACTGCTGTGTACCACAACGCCGAATTACCACAACGCCGAAATACACTAAGGCCGAAAAATTTCATTGCAGGACTGCCACAAAGGTTAGGTTAGACTAGGTTAGGTTTAGCTAGGCTAGGATAGGCTAGGTTAAGTTAGGTTAGGTTATATTTCGCTAGGTTAGGTTAGGTTTGGTAAGGTTAGACTTTGATTGTGGTATTTCGGCGTTCAGGTAGGCCCTACATTTAAGAAACACACACAAATTCGTTCAGTTGTTATTTCGGCGTGGTGGTACACAGCAGTTTTCTAGCTGTCGGCGTTGTGGTCAGTTTTGACAATTCGGCGTTATGGTATTTTCGGCGTTGTGGTAACGACCCGTCGCCTAGCCTCGCTCGCGCGGGTAGACGTCGTCGGCGCGGCAGGGGCCCGGGGTCGCTGTAACTCACCGCACCCGGGTCCCGGGTCGAGGAACCCTTCAGTTCCCCTCCCCCCCTCCGCCTCTCGCGCCACAGAATGCTGTCGTCGCGATGACGTAGGTGGTAGACATTCACAGCTGGGCTCGTGGGTCGTAACCGCGCGTCCACTTCGCCGTCGCGATCCGAGGGTCGACAGCCCGTCTCCTGGGAACCCATAAAAACTGCCTGCACTGTGACTCCATCGATGATTCCCCCCCCCCCCCCTAACATGCACGCACACACACGTAGTACCTACAGTTAGTTATAACGGAATTTTGGTCGAAACAAAAGTATCATTTCACGTAGTTCAGAAAATTAATTGACCCATCTATGGCAGCCAGCCAGCGAAAGAATGCTACACGTTGTACTGACTAGATGTGATAGATAAAATAATGTAGTTTGACCTCTAAGGTATTTAAATTAATTTAACTATTCTACCATTCCGGTAACTACCCCGAAAATTACTTAATACTAAAAAAGGGTTGTTTGATTTGTTAAGCATATTTATAAAGCAAATTCATTATGTGCTAAAATCATGAAGGGCGATTGAAAATATTTAAACTTCGTATTGGGGTAATTCCATAGCATAAACGTGTCTATTAACAAAGATTCTAAAACCAATAGGTCTGAATGTAATGTTTAGTTTAAAGTTTCCTGTGCACGCGAAAGTGTTTGAAAGTTTTGTCTTTGCTTGCAATTATTTAATCTAACAGTGCATCATTTGTCCTGAGTGTCTCGGTACATGCAGGGGCACGGGGAAGAGTCAAACCCGACGTCGCGCTACCAGGTTGTGTGACAGACGGGAAGCCTAAGATGTACATCAAGTTCGGTCCCTTCCCGAACACGCCCGAATATTCACCTTCGGCCAACCTCGGGTTTATTTATATATATTTATATTTCTCTATTTTTATTAATGTAGCTATACTAACCTAACTAACCGTCCTTAGTGTTTTAAAGTGTTTTAATGTAGCTAAACTAACCGAGCACTTTTAATATTTGAATTCATTTTTCCTGCGCAAAAATAAAACAAATCCCGAGTTTAGATCGAATGTAAATATTCGGGCGTGTTCGGGCAGGGACAGAACTTGATGTACATCTTAGGCTTCTCGTGACAGACACGGCGAGGGAGGGAGATATAGAAGCGTGACTCTTACAATGGAAACTGAAATCATGTTTTGCGCGACATGTAACGCTATCTGTTGGGTGGGTCCATAACTACTAGGAAAAAAAAATATAAAAAATATCGGGGTGGGAGGTTCAAGTCTAAAGTGTATGCTTTATAATGCTATTTTAACTACTTAACGACTAATTTCTTAATAAAAAAGATTTAAACTGTAAAAAAAATAGTTAAAAAAAGCGTTTTGTATATAAATGAGTAGGAGATGCAGTATTTCTGGTATGCGACCCCACGAAATAAAGTGAATACATGATTTCCACTGGTTTGTTTGCGTGATGAAAGCTCATGGATGACTTCTCATATGAAATGCAGCTATGTTGGTAATGTATTGTAAAAGCCACTATCTAGCGGGTGGGCCTGAAACTACTTGAATACCCGGGTCCGAGGGCGACGCGAGCGCTCCAGGCAGGGCAGCCTTCTTTCCACAGACGAGAGAGCCAAACCCCCGATCGTGCTTCTTGGTTTTTTTTTTTGGTTCATTCTAAATAAATATGGCGGTGTTGATAAAAGGATACTAATGGTCAGTTAGGTTAGGTTAGCTACATTATAAATACTTTAAAACATTGTGGACGGTTGATTTGGTTAGGATAGCTACATTAAAGATACGGAAAAAAAAAACACGAACTTCGAGGAACACTCGGGTTTTGGCTCTCTCGTCTGTGAAGTGAAGGCTTCCCCGCCGCGCCGCCGCAGAGCCGAGCTGCGCATGCGCGCGCATGTGCGCCTGCACAGATCACGTGTCGAGATAACCCGCTACTGGTCACGAGTCGGCTGACCTCCAGCCTGGCTCGGCACTCCGGCATGCGTGGAGCGGCCGAGTGCATCGGGGCCCAGCGTCTACATCCTCCCCCTGCGCCCCCTCGTCATAGCAGCGGCGGGAGTGTTTTATAATATAATATAATTATTTATTTCCCCTTTTCTTACAAATTTGTTTTACACTTTGTTAACAATATTCACTTAATTAACCAGGAAATTTAGCACTCACGAAAGCAATCTAATCTTGTATGTGAGTGCATCTAGTAATGTAAACATTTATAAATGTATAATAACTGAGGAATAAATATATCAAATATAACCTAAGAAACCTTACATTAGTTTTATGAAGATGAAAGTTAAAAAAAGAGAAAAATATTAAAATTCAAATAATGTATAAAAAAACTCATAAAATATAACATTGTTACATGAATTAATGAAAATATAATTCAATGAAAATTAGTATTTAAAGTGAAGTACACGTACAAAGTTGTGACATTATATTAAACTTACTTAAATATTTTGCGTGATGGCAAGGAGAGCTGTTACAATACCCGCGTGAGAAGCTGCGTCGCCTACGACTGTGTCAGCGTGTTAGTGCAAGCAGGATCCTCATCGTCGATAGCAAGTATTTTTAAAAAAATTGGTTGTCTGTAAAGTCGGTTTACGGACGATAGTTTAACGTGACAACGTCATAACAAAACATTGATGAAATTATTGCATACTTTTATGAATAAAATTGAATCATTTTTATTGAATTATCACTATTTTGTATGGATACAAAGAAAGAGTGAAATGAAATCTACAATTTAATTGATAAAGTTACTTTTATTTGCACTCATTAATTCAAATATATTTATTACTTTAACGAACAGATTATTTTAACAATAACTTTTATACATGTTTGCTATTTAACTTCTTCCAATCTGTGTTATTCTGTTAAGGATAGGACGATGATAGGAAAAGTAGGAAACGAATGGGAGTGTTTCAAGTTTAATGTGCCTCGAAAAAGTCAAATCGATGGTTGTTCCAATCGAGTGGAAGAGATATAGATGCGGCGCAAGCGTACAATGAGTGTAACGGGACAACGCGTAACGGGACAATGTGCTAAACGGGACAATGAGTCATCCTTTTTCGTGCGTGCAGCCGGCGTTCATCGATTTATTAGACGTTGTCACGTCACAAACAACTCCAAAGTTATTTTCCTACAGGCCGAGCCTTCGAGTTCCCAGGCCGCCGTCTCGTTCACAAACATTCTCGCGGACTTGCTAGTCCGACTTCCGCCGCGGCCGATTAGTGAGTATCTTCGCTAAGCGCTTGCATGTCTATTCGCAAGCCCCCTTCCCCCTCCATTTTCTGATGTCACAAGCCGTGCACTCGAGACGTTCTTGCACGCACGCGTACACGGCTACACCGCGTGCGTGAGTGTGGTCGCTCGGGCAGTGCTTAGCGCAAGTCATCGCAGTGCTCGACGCCGCACTTTTATCAATCTTGTACGTCCGTACTCCCAACTTCACTTGGCGCGGGCCATCGTACATCGCGCAAAAGTTCACCAAGCCGTTTTTTTTATTTCTTACCACAGCGAACACCGCCGCCTACTAATGCCAGCGAAGTTCCCTAGCGCAGTTCCACCTGCATAGCAAAAATATTACTGAGTGTCTTTAAACCTACAAATACACTAAACAATAAATTTTTACAAAAGTATACTACAAAAATGAATAAAAATATATATAAAATACAATAATAATTTAAAAAATTCCATTAAACAACAAAGTCTTCCATATTCAGGCCAGGGGACTGGCCACATTATTTTTAGTTCATAATTCAAACTGAACAATGTCTTGCAGAAAATTAAAGTTAAAAATTTCCCTTTAATTGTTCAATTTACAATTTTACAATTTTTGATATATGTAGGGTTGGTGACGTCTTGCGAGTTGCGTATCAGGTAATATGAAATTTTTTAAAATTTAATATCCTTTTTAATGTAATTGAGTAATAATATACTTATATTACATATTAATACTTGTAATAAACAAATTTTGCATGGTCCTAACAGAAAGATATTTAATTTAGTACTCTAATTAATGTGATTGACGCCGACGAAACGTGGAGTCCACGAGGAGAATTTTTTGAGGTAAAGTTCGAATATTTTTCTAGGAAAATTCCATTGAACAGGTGTGGCAACACTGCTAGAGCTTCGCGTTTGCCCGAGACCACCTGATTGGACGGCTTTGAGTATGCGGTCGGCCGCATCTCGGGTACACTTTGTTCTTTTTTTAGTTGGTTCGCGGTTGAGTGAGCACTTTTGAAAGCTCGACTTGGTTTCTTTTTTGCCGGCGGGTTGCCGCGCCGCGCCGAAGATAAACAATGCCGCCGGCAGCCTTAGCTCTGGCGGCGACCTCGCGAATCAATGACTCGTTGGCCACGCTGGTTCCTACTGTTCTTACGTCTGACATCCGGTAGTTTTAAGTTGAGTAGAGTCCATTGTGGGTCTGGAAAAAAAAATCCGTTCCATAATAATTAGTAATACAGAAATTACGAAGTTACTCTTTAAGTAGACACAATATTGTATATGACAAAAAAAAAACCTTTTTATAACAATTAAAAATATTATAATTATTATACAGAATGAGTCTGAATTAGACCGACACACTCCGGCCGTAGATAAATCACGTAAAAATAAGTTAAAAACAATTATATACGACATATGGTGTAAATTTCTTCCCAAGATATGTATATGCCTTTGAAGTTGCAGCTAAACCGGTAGTTTTTTTGAAAACAATAAAGAAACTATTTATGATCAAACGCCAAGCGCATGCGGAATATATAATTGAAAAATTTATACAAACAGTGCAAATATTGTCGCTGAAGTAAATTTATTTTATGGAAATAATTTAGGGTAAAATTTCTTATTTTCCATTAATTTTGGTGACTGGGAGAAATAACGCCTATTTGGTGGCTAATTATTATTCCATGTAAAAAGTAACGAAAAATGTCCCGTTGTTGTACTACCCTAAACCCCACCGTTTTCTTCAGAATCTAAAATAAAATTTAAAACGAATTATTTTAATGCTTGGCATGTGTGAAACACTCACAAAACTCTGTTAGTAACGGTTGCCTAAAATCAGGGACACTAATTGTTATGTGTTGTATACGCAAATGAAGGTATTTCGAAGAACTCTTTGAACTAATAATTAAACTAAAACAATTGCAGATGTATCTTAAATCACATAAACATAAATGATGTACAAACCACAAGGGAAAAGTGTAGTCGCAACTTTATTTGTGAGGAAATATTTTGTTATAAATCTTAACTTGCAAGTTAAAGTATATTTTTTCTTTGGGTAAGTAGGCTAAATATATCACGTAAAGTGTGATGATGGCCTTCCAATCCTAGAAATCACTTCGCTTCAAGATACAGCTGCTGGAAACAGGATTTATTGTTTACCGTTGGAGTACATAATGTGTCATACAATATTGGCGGGCACTATGTAGTTGTATTAATGTTGATGTAAGTGCGGGTGGTTGTTGAAGTATTCCATATTGAAAACGTAATTTTCAGTTTTTAAGGTCTATATTTCGTGAACTTCGGAACCTAAGGTGAAACATCCTTTAATTACAAAGTTATGCTTGTCGGTCGAATTCAGACTTATACTTTATACACTCGCATCTTTAAAATTATTACAAAAATAATGTTGGAAAGTATGTATGTAAAAATATATATCGGTGATCGCTATAATGCATTATTAATTATATTTACTAACAGCTGCTACAATATGTTTTTATGGCGTTGTAAGAGTTGTACGTTACTCTCCTACATACAACGTTAAGATTAATTTGGAACATTTATAGCAAGTTTTTTTTTTTTTTTTTTTTAATTTTCAAGCTACCATTTACAACAAGGAACTTTATCACGAACGTGTAGTGACATTTCTAGACGTGGTCTTTGTAAAGTGTTTTTGTTTCCTAACATTGGTCTATTTATTACCTAGGGAAAATTCTTATAAAGTTTGGAAACATCTTTACAGTTAATAAATGTATGTAGGCTATATCCTACGAAAATAACATACTACTAAAAATATCAATCAATACAAATGATTGGCACAATTTTTTGCCATATCGAATAAGGCATGGTCTTGGTAGTTGTAAATTACACCATTGCAATCTTATTTCTTTCCACCCTGTTGTGATAGAAATTGCATACTATGTACATAGTTTCACTGTAGGTGTTTGAAGGTGCTCAGCGGATGTGTCTTCACGCCCCGCGGGTCAGCTAACGACTTATTAGTTAAGCCCCGGACACGCTCTGAGTGAGTTTCTGCGCAACTCCCGGCCCCTCCCCACTCACTCGTGCAAGCAACGCCACTGCCGTGTGAACGCTAGCTGTAATGATAGTCGCCGCGGTTTCGCACTTAATTTCGCATACGAAACAAGTTCTTTTTTTACTGATTTTTTTTTGGCGTCGCGCATGCGTAACATGGCAAGGATACCAAAACAGTTTTTAAAAAATGTAAATTTCAAATTAAAATTTTTAACGCTAGTCATATTTAGCGGGCACAAAAAAAACACTCATTTTCTCCTCTTTTAAAATAATTTAACAATCATATAACTTGCAAATATATTCGAACCAATCAAAAAGTGTTTTTATTTTAAACCTTGATTTTTTGCCGTCACAACTTACTTAAGTGTAGTGCATTCCAGCAAACCCGAACACTATTGAATTGACGCCAAGTGTTTTATTTTAGTCCAGAAGTTGCTAAGATCTGAAACAATATTTTTTCTCATACGCTGTCATTTGGAACTTGGACGTAAGAAAGTTTAAGTTTAGTTTGATATTTTTGCAGTTTTGTCGACAGGAAATACAGATGTCTATTTAAAAATGTCAACTTCAGCTTTAATGCACTCTAAAGCAACTGTACTGTGATCGAATATCGTCTGACCTAGTGACAGTTTGTTTTACGAATGTTTTTAGTGAAGCATGGCTCGAGGTTCCGCCGAAAGTCTTACATCCAACGAGAAAAATAAGATGGTATTAATTTGAAAAAAAAATACCTTGGCATGAAAAATATTCACTTAATAAAACACTGTCTCTGCCCGCTAGGACATCAGTCTTGTTATTTTTTATTATTTTATTTTCTGGGCGCAGTAAAAAGCTGCTCAGAAAGACATCGCAGCTTCAATTATTGCATGACTTGGCGCTTGTCACGCATTAACAGTCTCCCTGGACGCGGCCTGATGGCTCAGATGACGGAGGGTTGAAGAATTGTTTTCATGGCGGTCCCTGCTCCGAGGTCCCTGCCAACGAATAAGCCATAATGACTGTGTCGAGGGGGAAGACACAAAGTCCGAGCGCCAGGTTTATTCCCGGTATGTGGAGTCCTCGATCGCCGGGAGATTTTTCTTGTGTCCCGGTATAATATTTAAAAAATTTCAATACCTCCTGAGACACCACTACCCCCTACATAAACCAAAATGACTGTGTCGAGAGGTAGACACTCAGCCCGAGCGCCAGATTTTTCACGGGATGTCGATGCCTCGATCGCTGGGAGAGTTGGCAGGCCTGCGTTGCTTCGAGGAGGCGATATCAGGCAACGACACACAAGAGGGAAGTCGGGAAAGAGGAAGGAGCAGGCCATGGAACAATGGTTGTCGACAGATGATGACGGTCGGTCATTTATCCTTGAAAAGCCTTGAAGCCCGCACAAGACTTACGCTACACGTAGTTTTAGTAAGGTTAGGGAAAATAAACTGCCATTCGGCCGCCACACAACTGTTGCGTCGGAACAGTTGACTATGCTGCGGGCGTGAGTCACCACCGGAGGTCACCGACGACTCTCCATTACTGCTTCATGTCATACTATAACACACTACCTTTTGTTATGCGTCCTAACGTTCAGGGTAAAGAATCGTTGTGACGATAGTTCGATACTGCAAAATTGTAATGCGAGTTGTTTACATCCCATGTGGTTCATCCACCTCTTTCGTAAACAGCAACAAACCTTGCTGACTTCTTGCAAATGCCTGAAGCACGGTTGTTATTGTTCTCAGGTATCCGCGGGGAAGAACGAAGCAGTTGGACGAACTAGATCATCGTGTGTGTGTGTGGTCGCCGTCGAAAGTGCGGCAGTTACGACACACGCACTTTCCAAAACCGGTCTTCCTCGCTGTTTCCACGTTGTTACGTCCGCTGCGCCCGTTTTGTACGGCCGCGTTTACCCCGCGGGGAAGCGCGATACGATCTCCGACGAGCAGAGCCGACAGGAGGGGCGTGCGAGTGGCGTGTGAGTGGCGGCGAGTGGCGGCGAGTGGCACGGGTGGCCGCCTGCTTCGCTGTCGCGATAGCAGATCGCCGTCGTGTTGGATCTGGAACCCGCACGTCTGCACGGAGAACGCAAAGTCCATCCGCTTATCGAACTGACCGCGTCTGTAACACTGTCCCGTTGTGTACGGTCCACCGTGGCGATGCCGTGAATTCGTTAGGATGATTCTGCCGTGAGTTTACGTAGCCTTCCGAACCTCTGTCTAACCCCAGGGCTGGCGGCAGCAGAACTACCGGCTTCGGAGAACCGGCGACCAGAGGTCGTAACGGAGCAGAGGGTGGGGGGAACGGGAGCACTCCGAGGGAATCCTCGGGCTGCGGATGTGTCCCCCGCCGGGAATCGAACCCGTCCCCATCTAGGCGCGAGGCGAGGCAGGGTCCGACTGAGGTTGATCCCAGTACCGAGTCCGAGAACTGGTAGACAATCACCGATCAAGTCTGCAATCGAGCGAGGGGCTTTATTCAAGAGCCTTCCCACCTCGCCATCGGACAAGTGTCTGCCTGTGAAACGAGTTCCCAGCTACCACCAGCTCTTTTAAGAGGGATCACGTCTCATCATCTTGAATTTTTTGAGATACTTTCCCAAGCTTGCATAACACATTTTTTTTATTTTTATTTAATTTTTAGTTTGACAAATAATATGTCGTATCTTTGAACATTTGTTCGTGCCATCGCTAAATATTTCATCTACGACGAACCATAAGTTATGCCCTCAGACGGGTGCATCCTGGAGCTTATTATTAATTAATAACAGATTATAAAAATGTTATGAGGGGAATCATGTCTCACTGCGTGGATTCGTATGAATATCAAAAACACGCTTCGTTTCCAAATTTTCATATGTTACATAATAAATATTTCCAGATTTTAGGCTAGGAAAATTTTGAACGTATGACGATACTGATGTGTTCTAGGCTACTGCAACCAGAAATCAGTCTACTCGTTTCATTTAAAGATTTACTGTACACTCGGACATTTTAAGTGGAACAGATAGCAAATAAGTGAGTAACGGTTATCGCGGAGAAGTGCTGAGTGCATTCTGCTTGTAATTACCTCCCCCCCCTTTCCCCCCTCTATCTCTCGCTAAGTACCAACTGTAACTTTATTATCGTGTTAGCTACTCCGCACATGACTAGTAATAAGCACTTTATCATTAGTTATATATTTTTAATAACATTCATTACCTAATTAAAATTTACTGCTACTCGTTCATAAAATCATCATCTTTACGTCATTCACACCCTGAACCATGTTAATAGAGAACTTATCAGTACAATACGTAATAATATAAATGACATAATATGATTCTTAATGTTAAAAAAACTAATGACTTTTTTCATAGTACTTGTTAGCTGTAACCTCTTGCTAAGCTGAGGCATAGTGAATGTTTTATTACAAAAATAATAATCATTAAATTTAGTTTGCAAGCACTTTTTTCACTTTGTTTCGGAGCAAAGCTGTGACATCATTAACAAACAATAAGAATTTACTTTTCTTTCAATATTGCTCGTTGTCTTGTCTACGAATCGCCATCCTCTTGATTTTTAGTAAAATTAATTACGTGCATTACACTACAAAAATAAATATTCCTGTCTTCTCTCTTCTAAAAATTCCAACTTCTTAGATGCCAGAAAAAATAAATGTCGTGGGGTTTGGCGAGATAGTTTTTGTAGATTACGCGCGTGACACATGCCACTGTTGGTTTTGCGGTGACGTAGTGTCGCGCCTGTGGGCCGCCCGGGGGGGGGGGGGGGGGGGGACTTCGCAGCGGTGCTGTGTCAAACGCGGCTCCAGTGTTTGTTGAGGGGGGGGGGGGAAGCCTCTCTCGAGCCCAAATTTCATTTTTTAGTGTATATTTATGTTAACTTAAATACTTTAATTGATGTGTTCGAAAGGTGTTTGAAACTATAAAATAACAGTATTCTCTGACTTATTTAGGCTCCTTCACACATTCCCAACCGCCAGTGTAACAATGGCTTTGGAGGGAGCAAGTTAATTGTTTGTGTTGTTACTACAGCGAAAGTAATTCCATGAAGCAGAAGATGCTGGATCCATCCGACCTCTTTTGCTGAGCTATAACATAACGATTTTAACCAAAAATATATATATATATATATTTTTTTTTTAACTTTCTGAGCATTCATTTGCAGTCATATCGCAGTTTGCAGTTCTGTCCCGCACTTATAAAACTAACCTTTCTGCGGTGGAAACGTGATTTCGCCTTCACTAGAACAAGCAGCTTTATTGCACCGACCTCTGCTGGCGTGAGAGTGCCTCTCAGTGTGAGTAGTTCTGCGTGGTGTCATGTCACCGCGGCGTGGTGCCTTCCTATTGGCGGGCTCGCAGCGGCCCAGTGTGAACACAGCCTTGATGCATGGGCGTCGCAACCGGGTCGGGGGGGGGGGGGGGGGGGGGGGACGGGGGGACACCTCCCCCCCATAATAAAAGTCTTCAATTTCGTCCCCTCCAATAATATATTTAGTTTCGTAGTTATATTAAAAATATGATTTCTGTGATATAACCCATATGTTGCGCTTGGTGCATTTAGTTCAATCGTGGTAATGTGAGCACCTTTTAATTCGATCTTCATGTAAAATCTAAATCAGGTCCGATACCGAATACAGATATTTTAGATGTGTTTTTACAAATTTGTTCTCTGAAAATATTTTTCAGAAAAAAATAAATTATATATTGCAACCAATTATAATTAGAATATTAGGAAAGAAAAATGCCTAAAAACCACCTTTATGCACCTTCAAACCCCAAATTTTCCCGGGGGAGGACCCCCGGACCACCCGATTTTTTTCTTTTCTTCCAGGGGATGGATATTCCTCAACAACTAAATCAATTGAAGTCCCCCCCCCCCCCCCATAAAAATAT
This sequence comes from Bacillus rossius redtenbacheri, assembly GCF_032445375.1. Taxonomy (NCBI): domain Eukaryota; kingdom Metazoa; phylum Arthropoda; class Insecta; order Phasmatodea; family Bacillidae; genus Bacillus; species Bacillus rossius. Next base: position 8,544,232 of record NC_086334.1, read on the forward strand.
ATCCTTGCGACGCCCATGGCTTTAACGTCCTTTCTTTGCGCGACAGCCCCTCCCGAGAAGTGTTCCTGGGGTCGCCACTGCGCCATGTTGAAGCTGGTCGTCTCAGCGGGAATTTCAAATTTAAGTTTTCTTATTTTTTTTTGTAAAAAAAAAACGCATTTGCAAGCGTGACAGTTTCAAAATAACACTTTGCAGTAGGCAGTCAACAATGCCAGCAGAACGGAACGAGCGAGTTCACACTTGACCCTGTCTCGAGGAGGAGAAACATCACATCTTAAGGGGGCATGCGTCATGCACTTGAAGCGTGGAGAGAGACGTGAGATACGCGACACGCAGCGACGACATCAGGCTGTTATTGTGGACCCAACAATCTCTTCAACCATGGGTGTAGATCCTTGGGGGGGGGGGGGGGGACCCCACCCCATGGAATCGAGAAACTCCTCACTGAGGGGCCCCATTTGCGCTTGCAAAACCGTGACTTTGAAACGAGGTTGAAAAACGCGAACGTCAAAACTATGCTTAATGGAAAACTTTCTGCATATTTTTTTTTTAAGTTTTCAGGTTAATTGCTAGGGCCATGAATATTTCGCGAAAAGATCCCGAGACTAGTTATAAGTTAATCACTGTAGCATCGTCTGTGTTTCGTTATCGGATGAATTTCTTTAAAGGTACATGTCGATTGATACAATACCAATCACAACAGTGATTCAGTGCGGAAGCAAACGCGTCCTGAGTGGCCCGGTCAAACAAGGCAACGACTTCTCTCGCAGACGGCCGCCAATCACAAGGAAGAAACCGCTGGTGCGGGTATACCTTGTGCAGTCTAATAGGCGTTCAGATTTATTCGCGAAAAATGCCTGCCCCTAGTTATTGCATGCATATAGACCAAGATATGGGCAGTGAACAACAACATACAAGCTCCCTGTCCATAGATGACTAGTGTCGGTGCCCGAATCTGCCTTCTGCAACTGGGTTGCAGGTCCGCTGGGCGGGGTCGGCACAAGTCGGAAACTTGGCGGACGTTGCCGTGACCGTTTCTCACACCCGTTCATTCCTTCAATAATCAATTATCACTTCATCCCCCCTCCCGGCTCCAAGCACCTCGTTGCGGACGAAGCGTCAAGGGGGACTCTCTGGTCAGGCAGACGAGCTCCAAGCACGCTAAGGGCGAAACTGGCTCGCGCATCACTCGTCTCTTCGCCTCTACGCGCCAGGAACCAAACTGGCGTGCAGTCCGCACGTCGGTAACGGCGCTTCTACGGGTCTTTAAGAGTTGACGCTGTCATATAATGCTGGAATATTAAAGATAAAGGCTCCCTGCACTCAGCTGTACGGTTACAACACTGTGTGATAAGTACAATGGTTAGTGACCGGAAAAATTCGCGGATTCATTTCGTGGTAGGCTGAAATTCAAAACATGTGTATAATTCTTCTGGTTCTGCTATTGGCTCGCAGTTTAACTGGAGCTCTCTGGGCCAATGAGAGACTATCGACCAAAGAAGCGTCGAATCACAAGCTACCCAGTGGAGACGCCCTCACAATTGAGTACCCTTTGAACACGCGTGTTTACTTGAGAAATGCAGAGGATAATGGAGGCTATCCTAGAGGTCATTGAATCCGCGAATTGTTCCGGTCCCTAACAATGGTTCTTAATGTCATTCGTAATCAGGCACTTCAAAAAGTATTGAATATTTTATAAACGATGCTTCAAAACCTGGAGCACTTCAAGCCGTTTGGTAACCTAGCCAGGCGGCCACCTTGAGGCTCAAATAAAATAAATGGACGAAACGGTGCACTTGTTGGCAGAGAGGCTGTGTGAGGTTGTTTGAAGCTATTCGAGGTTGTGAGAGGTTGTTTGAAGCTGTGCGAGGCTGTGCCAAGTGTGTTGAAGCCACGCTCGCGCCGTTGCAGGAGCTGTGATGCGCGGCGGGCGAGCATGATGCGGCTGTTCAGGAGCCGCCGCCATTCGGAGCCGCCCCCGCCGCCCCCGGCGCCGGCGCGGCCCGCCCCCGCCTACCAGACCGTCAAGGCGCTGCCCGCCGTCGTTCTCGAGGACACGAGCCCGCGCGAGGTCAAGAAGAGTGAGTACTGGTGCACCACTGCATAGAATCCTGGGTCTTATGGCTCTCCGCGACATCCATGGTCGGTTCCTTCAAGTTCCCTGCGCCGGGCTCGATTCTCGTTCCAGTATATTATAACCTCATCTGTAAGGCATGCGCCAATTTTTTTTTTTAAGTGAAACTTCTTTGGGCGCGATGGCAGTAAATTCTCAAGGCCGAAGTTGAATGCAACGTTTTCGTGAAACATGTAGTGAAACGATTTTTTTCCCCATGACTAATTTAATCTGTGTAAGTGAGGAGACAAAATCCAAGCTTATGAAAAACGTAGATCCAATCAAGGACCAACTGCATGTTAAGGGACTACGAAAAATTGCAAAGGGAGGTGTAGTAATTGAGGCTGAAGATGCCGGCTCAATTGAAAAAATAAGGAACGCTGAGAGATTAAAGGCCCTGGGTCTCAGGTTTGAAACCCCGAAGGGCAGAGGTCCAAAAGTAATATTGTACGATGTCCCTCGAGACCTGGACAGGGACGATCTAATTGAGTCTATACATGCTCAAAATTTCAGAGAGGCCGAGATAAGTAAAGATACCTTTATCCGAGAGTCAACCATCCGACTCAGGAAGGGACCCAAAGAAAATAAAGAAAAAGTCCATATTGTCTTAGAGGTAAGTTCCAAGATAAGGAACCTCTTGATGGACAAAGAAAGGATTTATATAGGATTTTCATCCTGCAGAGTCAAGGATTATATTGTGGCAACAAGGTGTTATAAATGCCAAGCTTATGGCCACACAGCAGCTAAGTGCCGTGGACAGCTTGTATGCTCTGCATGTGGTGATCCGGGTCATAAATTTGCTGAGTGCAAGGAAAAGGATAAAGGTGAAAAATGTGCGAACTGCAAGAAGGCCAAGCGGGACTTTAACCATCGCGTAGACTCTTTTGACTGCCCCGAGTACCAGAAGGCCCTGTCCAGGGAACTCGACAGGACCAACTATGAATAAAACACCTTGCTTGCTCAGAATTGGACAGATAAACCTGCAGAGGTCTGCTGTCGCCTCTTGTGAAATTGTCAGGTATGCAGCAGAAAAGAATCTGGACATTGTATTCATCCAGGAGCCTTATACGGTAAGAGGGAAAGTCCTAGACATCCCTCCAAGGCTCTATGCTGTAGGGGACTCCCCGCAAGCAGCAATATGGGTAAGAAATCCAAAGTTGGATATTCTACTGTTACCCAAAATAAGTAACGAACATCATACTTGCATAAAGGTTGAAATGCAACCATGGAATTTAATACTCGTGTCCTCGTACTTTCAATTTTAAGATGATACGGAGATACATCTGAGGCACTGGGATAATATCCTTGAATTCGCATGGCATGAAAGGATAATTATTGGCGCTGATGTAAACGCTAAGTCAGAAATGTGGGGGATCACATTTCAATGACAACAAAGGAGATCTGGTATCACAATACCTAACAGCTGAAGATCTCTGGACTGTTAACGTCCCTGGCACAATGGCAACATACATCTCGCCTGCCTGCGAAAGCGAATCTTACCTGGATATAACAGTGACAGACCATAAAACGAGAGATCATATAGTCGATTGGACTGTAGTAGATGAAATCACGAGCGACCATCGTCTAATAATATATGAAATTCATGGCAAGAGAGAACAACAGAAAACAAACATGGAAAATGTTCGTTACGGATGTAAGAGAGTCAATTGGAAGAGGTTTGATGAAGATCTATTGACTCTTCTGGATGAATACAATGGACAGAAAAAAGGCAATCCTGAACAAGATTCTATAAAGATAAAAGAACTCATAATTAGAATATGCGACAAGCATATGGAAAAACTGAACAACAAAACGAGGGGCGGACGTGGTTGGTGGAATGTGGAGCTTGAAAATATGAGAAGAAAAGTCAAAGGACTAAGAAAGAGGATGAAAGCGCAAAGAGATCCATTCTCAAGAATGGAGCTGCTAAATGAATACCGCCAGAAAAGGAGAACATATACCAAAGCTGTTAAGCTAGCAAAGAGACGCTCTTGGGAACAGCTTGTTAGTGAAAAAGGAAATCAAGATCCATGGGGTTTGGTGTATAAAATGTGTGCTGGAAAGATAAAAAGTCCAATAGAGTTACCAGGACTTATAATTAATGGAGTACAAACTGCCAGCATACAGGAAAACCTGGAAATTATTGTCAACGGGCTACTGCCCGATGATAATCCACTACAAGATACTTTTGAACAAGATAGGAAAAGAAGAATGGCAGAAGATCTACCAGACACATTGGATACACCCCAATTCACAATGGAAGAGCTGAAGTGGATTGTCAAGCATTTAAAGCCCAAAAAAGCTCCTGGTCATGATCAAATCACGACAGAAATTATATGGCGAGTATTCGACAGATTGAAAATAGTTCTGCTTGAACTTTATAATAATGCGCTGGCAAGTGGAATCTTTCCAAAGGAATGGAAAAGAGGGATCTTGAAAATATTATATAAAGGGAATGGGAAAGATCCTGGAGAGTTGAGCTCCTACAGACCGCTAACCATGCTCCCAATTCTGGGCAAAGTGTACGAGAAGTTATTGTATAACAGACTCAATGATTTCCTGATTACCGTCCACGGTATCAGTGATCACCAGTATGGTTTTCGAAAAGGAAAGAGCACGGAACTTGCAATACTGGATGTGATAAAGGAAGTTAACAGCAGTGACACACAGTACGTACTTGCTGTCACAATTGATATCGCTGGTGTGTTTGATAATGCTTGGTGGCCCCAGATTTTGTGGCGACTTAAAGAGCTTGGATGTCCGAAGAATATCTATAAGGCAATAAAGGCTTTCTTCGCTGACCGTACTTGTCAATGTGCCATTGGAGACAACAGCAAGGAAAAGGTGCTAACAAAGGGGTGTCCCCAGGGATCGGTTCTTGGACCGTTACTATGGAACATCCTCTTTGATGAAATTTTAAGCACAGAATTGCCGGAGGGATGTAGCATCTATGGATATGCAGATGATGGATTGCTACTGATACCAGGCAACTCAAGAAGGATTATAGAAGAGAGGGCAGAAGAGGCACTAAATATTGTAAGTACATGGACAAGCAATTGTAAACTCAAAATCGCACCACAGAAAATGGAGGCCATCATGTTGAAAGGATCACTAAGCACGGCAAGACCACCAGTCGTCAGATATCAGGGCAGACCAGTCAAAGCAGTTTCGGCGCTGAAATACCTTGGTGTTCATATCGATACCCGTGGACGGTATACAACCCACATCAAAAAGACAAGTGACAAGGCCATTTTGCTTTTTCACAAATTGCGTGCAGTAGCACCTGCCAACTGGGGCCTTATATTTGAAACGTTAAGAACGATCTATGCTGGAGTCTTCTTGGGAGTAGTCTGTTACGCTGCAGCTACTTGGTATTATGAAGCGGAACTTGCACACAGAAAAAGGGTACTAGAAGGAGCACAACGAGCAGCCCTTCTAACTATGACCAAGGCATACCGTACCACTTCTACGGAAGCGTTGCAAGTTGTTGCAGGAATAATACCAATTGATCTTAAGGTAAAAGAGAGAGGACAACTGGCTCTGCTAGCTGCAAGAGGAACAGTAACATCAGAAGATAAGTGGATAGCTAGACAGCTAACGCTCGATGAATGGCAGCTACGATGGGATCGCTCCAGCAAAGGTCGCTTCACATATGTCTTCTTCCCTGATGTCAGAGAAAGACTGAAAAAGAAATGGATAACACCAGACCATTACACTGTGCAGTATCTCACTGGACACGGGAACTTCAAGGCAAAGCTCTGGGAAAGGAATTTGGTGCCCAGTAACCAATGTGTCACATGTGAGGTACAAGATACTGCAGCTCATATTATTTATGAGTGCAGAAAGATCGATGACATCAGGGAGAAGTATGGAAGAATGGCAGAAGAACTGTCACTAAGGCTCGAGGATATGGCAGGAATGCTACAGTGCGAAAAAGGTTATGAAGTATGGAACAACTATATACACGAGGTAAGCAAACGACTAGAGCACTTTGATAAATGGATGGAAGAAGAAGGTGCTCTAAATAACCAAGATGGACAGTAAATCAAAATGGCCATGCACATGGAGGCCTATGTGTTTCGTACGCGAAGGCAGAGAAATCAACTCCATAGAAAAGATCATACGGGACCAAACAAGGAAAGCAACGCATGACTACAATAAACAGATAGCCACTCTAGATGAGAGTGTGCCCCAGGAGAAAGAGCTCATAACACATTTAAAGATACAAAAGGACATTGCAGAATATGCAAGTGGATCAGTACCTTCTATTCAGCTAGAGGAGGAATTACCTGAGGTACATTCTCATGTTGGAGCTGGACAAGATCCTACCATGATCTACTCGAAGTTCGAGTATGATATGAGATTGGCTAGACTGGATGAACCGAAAATCCAACAGGCAGCAATAGCTGTGTTGGTGCGCAGTATGGATGGAGGGAGGATGATCAATTTTCCCAATATGGAAATAGTGGACAGACATCTTCTCGCAAGGAACAACATCCCCTTGGATTTGGACGAGCTGAGATCCCTGCTGCGCAACAACTTTGAAAGGCTCGGAATAACCATCGATTTCGAGGAAATCAAGAAGCAAGCTGCTATGACCTATGGTCGTTTCGTGTTCGATCATACAAGACCATTTTATGAGTATAAATTGGTCAAAAGACAATAAGGCATGCAGCAGACAAGCTTACAACAAACACGAGTACGGACGTGACCAAAACACCCGAAGAGAGACAAAGAAACAGAAGAAGAAGAACAGAGGAGAAGGAGATTTTAAGATTGGACACCATTTTAAATCAATTTTAGATCAAAACGAAAATTTTGGATATTTTAAAAGACGACTTGAGATATTTTATGGGATGCTCATCAAGATACAGAGGATTTTTAACATCTCAGACCAAAATTTTACGAATGGACAAAAATTTTAAGGATTTGACAAAAGAAGAAAGAACAAGAACGAACAAGGAAGGGAACAAGATAGCAGGTGACGGAGTGGGCTGGAGAGACAGCAAGAAGGAAAGGAGTGGCAAAGGACAGCAGTCAAAGAAGGAACAGACAGAAAACCCAGAAAGGCGGTGGGATTGGTGCCCTTGCATGTTCGTTGCCCCGGGTACTGGCAACCGTCCCGGAGCAATGGCATGCAAGAGATCCCACGCGGAGTGACTGTAGAGTTTTTAACATCAGCCGTCGTGTTTTTAATATCGCATGGATGCAAATTGACAATGGATTTTATTACAATACTGACAAAGCTATATTCTGGCTGCAGGCACGGCGGCTTAAACAGAATGGATAAGTTGTTTCTGGTTGAGGCAAATGAATGGTGCTAAACCATTCAAAACCATGGCATATGAACATCTGAGGCCAAACATCCTGATGCCATTAAGACCAGGTGACATCAGGATGAAAGAAGAAAAGTTAGTGCTCCTGGAATACCCTAACGGGTTCAGTCCTAGGAGGTGGAGGTGGTGAGGCTAGGCCGGGCTTCGGCCCGAAACAACTTGTGTAAGGGGGGGGGGGGTTTACAGGTTAGGGGAGGACCTTAGTGTGTCTCAGGCCGAAGCCTATACACTCTATCATGCGGGGTGTTAACCATGCAGAACAAGGGCGCGTGCACCGTCGTGCTTATTTGGGGTTTATTGGCTACCATGGCAACGTTTTAGCCATGACTGACGCCCCTTAGGTTGCCTAAAGCTACATAACTAAAGTGAACCAGGTAAATTCTGACGCTAAAGGCACGGATGAAAGGATGCGGACGGTGCAGAGAACAGGGCGGCGACCCGCCCGCGTCTGACGCCACGCCGACTTGCTGGCATCTAGTAAGGGAGTGCTTGGGCAGAGGGGCAGAACAACGGGTTTTGAGCCAAAAATATTCCCAAAAATATTTAAAAAAATTGTTTACTTTAAACGTTGCACTTTTAGTTGCACCCTCCAACTTGAATTCTAGAACGTTACACTTTACGTTACGCCTACCATCTTGGATTCTGGAACGTTGCACATTTCGTTACGACCACCATGTTGAAAATCCTCATTTTTTATGCTATAAAATCTGGAAAAATTGTAAATTTCATAAATAGTTTTAATTAATAAAATCTTAATAAAAAGTAACATCGCCATTTTGAAATTTTGCCACCATCTAGAAAGTCCGTAATTATTAACCGATTTTAAGTGGAAACATTTTTAAATTAATAAAAAAACAATTGATTAAATTTAAATTGCGACACAGAGTCCTTGGTTCGAACCCGTCAAGGAAAAAATAATAATTTCACTTCATTCTCCCCCCTCTTCCTCAATAACACGTCTCGTTTACTGAATTTCCTTTGTATAATCGTTTGTAGAATATTATTTTACACGTTGAAACTTCTCAATACTTCCTAGCTGGTCAGTCTGTACGTTCGCTTGGTGCTCCTGTTCGCTCTTACCTTACAAACTTTCCAAGCTGTCATACTATTCATGGTTATTGACGTGACAACGTCTAATAAATCGATGAACGCCGGCTGCACGCACGAAAAAGTGTCCCGTAACGCACATTGACCCTTTACGCTGTGTCCCGTTACGCTCATTGTGCGCTTGCGCCGCATCTATCTCTCTTCCACTCGATTGGAACAACCATCGATTTGACTTTTTCAAGGCACATTAAACTTGAAACACTCCCATTCGTTTCCTACTTTTCCTATCATCGTCCTATCCTTAACAGAATAACACAGATTGGAAGAAGTTAAATAGCAAACACGTATAAAAGTTATAGTTAAAACTTGTAACTTTAAACTATCGTCCGTAAACCGACTTTACAGACAACCAATTTTTTCTTCTTCTCGTGAGAGGTATTTTTCGTCGTAACATTAGTACTGGTACTTAATTTTTGGTTTTAATTTTCCATGCTTGTGTATCCACAAAAGTTTGGTCCTACCTAAAAGACAGAGTTCTTGAAGACATGGAAGTGGTGGTTCACGGTGGGGAAGCCTTCATTTCACAGACGAGAGAGCCACACCCGAAGTTCCCCGAAGTTCATGCTCGCTTTTTTCCCCCGTTCTATCTCATTGTATAAACCGGTGTGGCATTAAATTTTGCGGTCGATTAGGATAGGTTTGCTACATTATAAATACTTTAAAACATTGTGGATGGTTGGTTATATTCGGTAAATATAGCTACATTAAAAAATACTGTAAAATCATTTTATGGTCGCTTAGCAAATATCTTTTTAATATGTAGCTATCCAGGGCTAGGAAACCGTTTACATGATTTCACAGTATCTTTAATGTAGCTATCCTAACCAAATCAACCATCCACAATGTTTTAAAGTATTTATAATGTAGCTAACCTAACCTTTTACAATGAACAAAAAAAATTGGTTGTCTGTAAAGTCGGTTTACGGACAATAGTTTAACGTGACAATGTCATAACAAAACATTGATGAAATGATTGCATACTTTATGAATAAAATTAAATCAATTTAATTTAATAACAGAATAAATACTTGAAATTATACTAGTAATCAGATTTTTAAAATGCAAGAATAATTAACCTTTCTTTCCGAAATTGTTGTTGTAATAAGCAATGAAAACCACATTAACTTTTCACTTCACTTTATAAACAGTCGAGTAGAAGAGAGATAGATGCAGCGCAAGCGTACAATGAGAGTAACGGGACACACCGTAACGGAACAATGTGCGTAACGGGACACAGCGTAACGGAAAAATGTGCGTAACGGGACACCTTTTCGTGCGTGCAGCCGGCGTTCATCGATTTATTAGACGTTGTCACGTCGAAAAACCGAAGATGCACGATCGGGAGTTTGGCTCTCTCGTCTGTGGAAAGAAGGCTTCCCTTCACGGTGCGACGCGAGCGATGACGCAACTCGGCCGCGAGACGGCGAGCTGGCACGAGGCGACGCGCGAGTGACAGGGCGTCTGTCGCCTGAGCCACTCGTCGGGCGAGTTTAGCGCGTCCCATGCCACCGAGTGCGTGATGACATCTGGCTCCGAGGTCGCGCGGACACTTCTGGAAGCCCTCGGCCAGGTTCCGACGACTCGTGACCCGAAAGTCCGTCTTCACGACATTCAGAAGTAGTTTTTAAACATAGGTGAGTCGCCTCACTTAAAAGCTTCTGGGCAGACGTAAAACATTTATCAGTTAAATTATTTGATCATACATCAGACTTCATTATAAGTACATCCAAGCGATTAAGATCTTATTTATATGCAATTTTATAATATATTATTACAATAATTAAAAATGAAATGTACTATAAGTTATAGAAATGTTTAGTTGATAGTAATATGTATTCAGTTAGGTATGTCAAGTCAGACGAGCTTCATCAAAGCGAAATCGTATTGAAATCGTTTCCACAAATAAAACATCGTGCTGCAGTGCGGGAAGTCTAAAAGTTTTTTTAAATATTTTTTTTTTAAAAGAAGTTTTGAATGGGTTAGAAATGAAAAAAAGGTTGGGGGGGGGGGGGGAGGTTCAGATTTCAAATCGAGCTATATACGTACCCGGCAAGACTGCGTAACAAGATGATAGCCAAATTGGTTGCTTCCTGTGTGGAGTACGAGTTGAGAAATCCTATCTCAGTTGCACTGTTTGGTCCGCTGTGTGGATAACACGTTTAATAATTACAAAATTACCAATTTCCGATCCGTGCGCAGACAGCATCCGATGAGATGAATGAAAAAAAAGTTATAACCTTGTCTTGTCCTAAAACCATGCGTTGTGAAATACAGCGATTTGCATTAATTTAGAGTGAATTAGCCTCAATTAAGCAACCTATTCTTATAGTGTTTTTTATTTTCCTGCTAAGCGATGGAAACTGCGTTTTATAGTTTCGGTGAACTTTGCAGCATTCAACTTTACGTAAACACGCAACGCAGTGGAACGGAGATAATGCCACATTATTCCCCGCGAAGACGTGATGAAACTCGCGCCCACACAAGCGGGAACGGCTTCTGTGCGGGGGGATGAATAGAGAGAGAGAGAGTTCATGCGAGGCAGGCGTTCAGCGAGGCGTTTCCGCTGCTTTGTGCAATAGCGCGAGCGAGATGACCTCCCGGCGACCCCAGCAGGCTGTGGCTGGACCAGGCTGTCGGCAGGCTTCCGATACACGTCAGCCAGACATCTAGTATACAGATTCTCCAATTTTGTTTTTAGAGAGCAGCAACATAAATATATTTTTTTTCTGTATCTAAATTGAATTTTACGACGACTAAAAAAAACTAGATAAAATCGAAATATTTTATTTAAACATTAAACATAAAGTCTATAAAGGCTACTTAAGGGGGAAAAAGCGTAAATGCAAAAAAAAAATGTTGTCTGTAAAGTCGGTTTACGGACGATAGTTTAACGTGACAAAAACATAACAAAACATTGATGAAATAATTGCATACTTTTATGAATAAAATTGAATCATTTTTATTGAATTATCTTTATTTTGTATGAATACAAAGAAGGAGTGAAATGAAATCTACAATTTAATTGATAAATTTACTTTTATTTGCACTCATTAATTCAAATATGTTTATTACTTTAACGAACAGATTATTTTAACTATAACTTTTAAACATGTTTGCTATTTAACTTCTTCCAATCTGTGTTATTCTGTTAAGGATAGGACGATGATAGGAAAAGTAGGAAACGAATGGGAGTATTTCAAGTTTAATGTGCCTCGAAAAAGTCAAATCGATGGTTGTTCCAATCGAGTGGAAGAGAGATAGATGCGGCGCAAGCGTACAATGAGCGTAACGGGACACAGCGTAAACGGGAAAATGTGCGTAACGGGACACTTTACCTGCGTGCAGCCGGCTTCATCGATTAATTAGACGTTGTCACGTCAAAAAGCTTAATCATTAGTAGAGTTCTGCTGAAAGAAAACATCAATAGTTTTAATTAATTAATTTTTAAAGTAACAAAAGGGGTCGTTCCTCGCTGGCCACCGGTTCCGTAATTTCGCTAGTTCTGCTCCGGAAAGTGTTTGGCGGAGACTTTACCGCCATATTTCAGGCCAGTGCCGCCATATTGGTGATGGACGCTGCTAGAGCTGTATATGGATTAGTTTCGCTTCTGTTTGCCTACGTATTATGTGCTATTGCACTCTCTATATATAAAGAAATTGTGCGTGCAGTCCACGCACGGCAAAAGTGAAAAAACTTCATGTTAAGTTATTAGTATTTTTTTATTGAACAACAGAAATAATTGAGAATAGAAAGGATGCGGGTAAGATATCAAATAGAATTGAAACTCAGGAGTAGACAAACACAAGCATCGTTACGAGAATTCCGTGACACCACTGCTGCGTCATTTATACCTCTCCCTTAGCCATTACAACTAGCAAATAGCATGCTACATAACGTACCTATCTCCCCCTCCCCCTTTTTTACGTCTTCTCATAGGACCGCTAGTGTATGAGTTGGAGTGGCGTCGCCGCTGACGCACTCTTCTCTATATGTTTCCCCCACCACGTATCTAACTATTCCCCTCATGGGATTGGAATTTTCATAACGCTCGAAATTTGTAGCCCTCTAAGCAAAGAAGTTTCACTTAAAAAATGTTACAAAAATGCAGTTGAGACAGGAAAATTATTTTACGTGGCGTTTTGATTCAAAGGGGCAAAGTAAATTTTGCATTAGATGCGATGGTTTTTCCGTTTTTCTGCGGCGTTGTTAAGCGTTATACTGAACCATGTTGTTTTATAAATTCAGAGGCTTTAATAAGGCACAAGCAGATAGGCGCCTCCAGAAAGGGCCTCTTTCACACTGCCTGCAAACTGAAACAATGTCTGCCGAACCCTCCCACCCATTTAGTCATTATCGCGTCAGACTTGTGCCCGAGGGGAAACTAGGGACCCTCCCAATAATGAACTAATTATCTACGGCTTTTAAGCGCCCCCTCTCCCGCAAGCGCCTGGCAAGGGGGGGGGGGGGAGAAGGTAGGCTCGAACCCTTGCGAATGGCTTCGCCGGGCCAATCAGAGAGCGGCTCCGACAGCATCGCGCCTGCTTCCTGCCGCCGGACAAGTAAAGTCGCTCCGCCGCAAACACTCGGCCCTTTGTGCTCCGAGCTGGAGGGAACTGCTTCAAGAAAGCAGTTCTTCACTCGAGCGGCGCAGCGGGTACACGAGGCTTGTGCACCAGCAGTCGCTTAAGGAAGCAGAAGTTAACATGAGACGAAAAAGGGGGTTGTCTGTAAAGTCGGTTTACGGACGATAATTTTACGTGATAACGTCATGAGAAAACATTCATGAGAATTGCATACTTTTTAATTTTCAAATATTATTTACAGTTTTTGCAAATTTAATTAAAATATTTGTTTTAAATATAACCACGAACAATTAGTTATAGAAATAAACTGAAATAAAATCAATGTCAATAAATTGTTAATTTGAAATAACGAAATTGGACGAATAAATAAAAAAAAATTAAATTGCTGCTTTTAAAAAGCCCGCCTTAACCTGTTTGATATTATAGAAGATTTTCTCGCACGGTGGTTGGCCGGTTCTTGCACTCTCGGCTCAGCCGGAACGTGACAGTGAGTCATGCTGCTTCGTGCGTGCAGCCGGCGTTCATCGATATATAAGACGTTATGACGTCAAAAACAGACTTAACTATGTAATATCCTAAGTTAATTTTGCTTCTAATACCTCGAATTTTTACGTATAATTTTAAATAATTTCATAACACAACCTTAATTAAATGTTTGTAAAAGACCTTTTCTCCTATACGAATCCTTATTCAACAGGTGTCATGAACTTAAAGGCAATATTTTTGTGTTAGTCCGAGCATGTACTGGAATCATTAAATTAAGTGTATACAGTTTCGGAACAACAATTATTATGAAGCTTTCTTCTCGAAACACTTGTGATGTAGAACCTTTTTTTCCCGAGCGTTGCACAAATTTTATCGAGATTTAAAGAAATTTTCCCCAAATGTTAAAGAATTTTTCTCGGGTGTTAAAAATTTTTTCTCGGGTGTTGCAGGCTTTTCCCGTGTTTTTCAGAAATTTGATCGAGATTCAAACAATTTTCCCCGAATGTAAAATAATTTTTCCCGAGTGTTGCAGAAATTTTCTCAAGTGTTGCAGAACTTTTCCCGTGTCAATAAAAAAACATATGTTTTTTTCCTTCCAAAAACTATGAACTCGACGGCGGATGGAACCCGGGAGCTGGGGGGGGGGGCGCCTTGAAAGGGACAAGGGCGGTAATAACAGGTGCGCCGGCATCAGGTAGCAGCCTTTGTCAGCCGCTACCGCCCCGGGTACCGCCCCGGGTACCGCCCCGGGTACCCCCGTGCGAGAGGCTGGCACCGCCAGGCAGCTCCCGGGTGATCATGACCCAGCCCTTATTTTCTACCCTTCCCTTCCTCCTCCCCACCTCCCTCTCCGAGAAGGACGCATTAGCTACCGCTCCTCCGGCCATGCGTACAGTCGCGGGCAAGACGTTGGAAGCCATCTCCTCGTTCAGCTCCGCACCGGGTGTGGTATCACCTCGCTCGAACTCTCATACTGCTCTTTTAGATATCACCGTACCTTCCTCAACGACAAATGTTATTCCTTCCGAATTACAGTCCCGTGCGGTTATCACCGCTAAGGAAGTCTATTTTTCTTATAAAAACACGAGCAAATACGCTTCATGGCAAGACAAATATTCTTACTAGCAAGTTTTTCGTAGTGTTATTGTGAAAATTTCGGTTGGAAAAAAATAGTGTCGATTTTAAACCTGCGGCGAAAATATCAAGCTGCGATAAAAAAAAACTCACAAACCCATTATTAATAAAGATATATAACAATTTTATTTAATTATATTTTGTGTCCATATTAAGTTTGAAGGCTGTTATTTTAAATACTATCAGACTTCTCTCGGTTGAATCGTTGCATGTTAATGTTATACATACGAATGATGAGAAGATGATCGATTGACTTAAGAGTGGAAACTGAGCAGTGCCTTGAGGAGTTCTCACTTTATTTTGGGCCACCTGTACCTGGTTTTTTGTTCGCAGTACTGGGAGACCCTGGCTAGTCCCTTGTGATTAGCGGCCAACACTTTGTAAACAGCCACATCCTGTATACAAGACTTGATGACTTAGTGCTCCTGAAGTGGCAAGTAACGAGGGCAACAGCCTGTCTCGCAACGCAGTTCACCAGGCTGTTGACAAACGAAATTTTTGCAAACTTTTCCGCTGCATTTGTTTCTTTTACCATTAAAGTTACCTCTTCATTGCCAAATCATTTTTAAAATACGTTTTAGAGACGTTGAAATTGTTATTTTAGGTTGAAATAATTAGACGTGACTAGTTTGTGCCATTTAGTATGCGCAGCAAGAAGCCCTTCTCAGGTTGTTTGTGTGTGTATGTATAACGTTATTAGCACATATAATTAAAAAAAAATTTCAATCCAAAATGAACATTTAAATCCATTATATAGGCGACATCTGCCTCTCTATCACAGCGGTTCAAACACACATCATATGCTTAAAAACGTTTTTTTTTGGGACACACGCTATTACTAGTTTTCATTGTATGCCATAGAGAAACCACTAGAAAGAACGGACTGAAGGATACTCAAACACGCAGAAAACCAGCTAAAATCAGCCGATGTAGAATATTTAAGTACATAGATAACACAGGGAATTCCGTGGGAGAAAAAAAAACATCACAGCACAGATGAACACAGTGGCCTGAAGACAAGAACAGTAAACACGGGAATAAAACGACCTTGGTTGCAACTATCGCTGTGAGCATCGAACTGCAGGTAAAACGTCATGAAACACATAAATAAGAGTTAAATTGTTTTCTTCATTTTTCGTTCTGTAGCAGTGTCTCGACAGCGCCTGCAGATGTAAGTACCTGCAACCTCGCAACACAGGTGTGCAGCGGGCGGTATGCTCAAAAGGCACTGTGATTCAGTAGCTTTGGGCTGGGGTTATGCTTGTCACTATCAATTGGATTGCAATCTTCTTTTTATTTCACGGTCGTAAGTAATGTACTTCGCAGCTGAATCCGTAGCGACTACCGAGCGCAACACAAATCCCGAGCGATTCATTTTAGGAAAGAAACAGCGTGTGAAATGTTATTTCGGAAATAAAAGTTGTAAGCTGGGAGTTCGTAGGTTCTAGCCCAACAAGTTTCTTTCAACTGGAAATTTGTCTTACTGAATAAGAAACAGTCCCGGAATACATCTACGATCAAGCGATCATTTTACGATGAATTTGCCAAGCTGCTACCGTAAAGTACGCATTAAATCACATTTTCCCTCCAGGTTCTTCGTTTTTACTTATCCCCGAAAAAGAGAATATATTTAAATGTAGCGAATTAATACTATAACGGCTTCTTCGGCGTTTTAGTAAGCCAATTAATAAGGTAAGACCCTTTCGAAGTTTATTTTTTGCTGGTAAAAGATATGAAGGCAGAGTTAATAGAAATATTAATTACCGTTGCTGTCAAACACGGTGTTTGTCGAGTGTATGAATTTCATATATGATTTACAACATACGTCGGTCAAAAGTAATCGTAAGAAAAGGAAACCAGTTCATAAGAATCTTTCAAAATTACTTATTTTCAATCATCTACAATGTTTCTTTTTGACCCTGCAGTGCTGTAGGTTGTGGTGAGGCGTATTTAATTTTACAGGCAACACTTAGTTCCGTAACCAACAGTCCAACAGTTACATCATTGTCTGTCCGCCTGTCACAGATTTAAAACTTGTAAACGAGTTAAGAGAGAAAGGTAAAATTTTCTTAGAGTTTTCTTTCTTACCTGGACTCAACACTGAAAGACTTATTTAAGGTTTTGTGTATATATATCTTTTGAATTGAACTCAACAAAGAATTAAAAAAATGGATTATTACGATATATTTGCAAGGGATCAAGCCGTGATTTTAATACTGACTTTTTTATGGCTCAAACTGAACAATAACATTTTTGGTTAGGATATGACTTTTTGTTGAATAGTAAATTAATTTTTCATATTCAAGCAAAAATCACCCATAAAAAACTTTATATCTGAAATAGTTTGCAAGAAAAAAGGAAATCATTCAAGAAAGCGCAAGTCGTAATGACATTTTCCTGACCTAATAGAGCTTTATAGTCTTTAGTGAACCAAAACCAACTAAATTATAATCCCTTTCTCTTAAAAACGTCCACTACATTATATATTATTATATATAATATAATATATATTATTTATATAGAATATACACTATATATCATAGAACCCAGCGAGCCATGATGAGACCTCCCCCTGTGCATATTTGCATCAATACTGTGATATGCTCAAATTTAGAAATTAAGGCAAAGATAAAAATAGTAATTAAATTCCCAATTCATGTCTCTCTTACCAAGATTAGCGTGTAGCAGCCACCACGTCATTCTTATTTAATATTTTTTCTTAGATGTGATGATACTTAAATTAGTATTTTTATTAATTTATCGTTATTCTAAATTAAAACCTTTAATTACTTGTTAACATTTCTTTAGCATTTGTGACTGAACATTTTTTTTGGAAACACTGCCCGAAACCTAAAAATAAAATCGTACTTTGTTTTTAAAGTTTTAATGCTGACATAATTAACATAAGTCAGGCCATTAGGTAGAATTATCCTACGACACTTGGGTAGGCTGCATCTTCGAGTCGAAAGGACGGTAATTGCTACCTGCGATGTTTTTCTCGCCAGCGCGTCATTACAGTTGCTTCGCTGTGTAGTTTTCCTTCCCCGCGAGAAAGCACACACACACACACCTACATACACAAATTATATCTCGGCAAAAAATTGTTTTCGTTAAAGGGTTTTAAGTTGTTAAAATCGTGTCAAAATCGAGAAGCTGCATAAGTGTCGAAGATACTTGTTTCGCTGAAACAAGAAAAAAAAAAAAAAAAAAAACAGGCGCGAGCGCTGCTTTCCTGTGGCGCAGCTGGTTCAATATTTTAACGAGAGGTTTTTCTCTCTTCAGAAATCAAACTGAATGAAGAAACTTGCGTGTTGGTTCACAAAGTCTCTGGGCCCAAGTGTTGCAACCTGCATGTTTTGAGGTACAATTTTAGTAACTACGTGTGACGTAACGAAGCAGAAGAAGGAATATTAATTTATCGTTTCAGATGGTACAAATGTGAACTCATGTTGAATTTCTACATAAAGCTAAACGTTTAATGAAAAGTTCTTACTTGCACGGATTTCAACTGAAGGTGTTTAGTATTTGTTTCATGATTTGATTTCTATTAATTAAATCATGTTTTGTTTGACCTTCTTGTCAATAACGTTAACAATTCAAAATAAATTCAAACATAATATATTTTTTTGTAAAAATTGAGGGGGATTATTTGCACGACTAACGAGTATGTATTTACAAACTTAGTCTATGGTTTTCCTCGGATGGAGCTAATTTTTCACTTACAAGTGAAGTATTAACTTTTGCCTACATTAAACAATTATATTATCGATATGTAATAAGCAGGAATTTTTACATCTATTTTGTAACACTTAGTGAAGATCTTTTGAAAATATTTGTGGAAAAACCAACAAATGAAATAAAGCTATAGATTTTGATTTACAAAAATAGCCTTTAACTATCAGTAATGAAAAGAAAATTAAAAAAAAAATTATCAACACGGGGCAACATCGGCACCTGTTTTTACTCTACGTAGACAGTGCTTAGCTCAGACCGGGCATGAACGGCATGAGGGACTGGCGAAGGCCGCCTGGTCCAACCGCGCACTGCCCAGGGAACCAGCCTGGCTGAGGCGAGAGTACAGTCTGGTCCCCTGAAACACCTCGTGCAGACTGTATGCCGCGGGGCGTGAGCTCGTGTCTTTCCCCCACCATTCTGCAGCAACCGAGTTTCCCGTTCAACGTGCACGGGTGCATGCGCGATTGAACTCAAACTTCGTTCAATTTGACTTATGTTACTTATTACTGCTCCCAGTATTCGACCAGCGTTGGGAGAATCTGGTGGTAACCCCAGGTACCTTGGTTCGATTTCCAGTGGGACTGGGCGTTGTCAGACTACATTTAAACTTATTTACTTATAGGAGATGTAGTATTTCCGCATTTAACCAGGGCTACCCTAGCATAGGGAAGCAACCATGGCTAGCAACATGCTATTGACCGAAAAAATCCGCGGATTCATTTTCGCGGTAGGCTAGAATTCAAACAGTATTCACCTTTGATTGCTTCTGTGATTGGCTCACAGTTTGTGTGAAGGACTCTTAACAAATGATAAACTCTCACTAATTACAAGTATCGAATCACAGGCAACAAAGGTTAGGGGATCTCTCAAGTGAGCGACCAATTGGCAAAAAGGCCTGTCGCCCAAGTGTGCAGAGGACTGTGAAGTCTACCCTGAAGGTAATTGAAACCGACTAATTTTGAAATTCCTCAGCCATGGCCAAACTGGCATATTGAACCAACGCCCCCCAGGGAAGAAAGCTGGTCCTACGCAGAGAAATAGGTTTTTTTGAATCAAACAAATATTTGTTTATATATGGCGAAACAATTATTTACTTGCTGGAACAAAATATTTCGTTAGTTTAACCAAACTCGGTAAGTAACAAAAATAATTTTTTATACCTAACAAAATATACATTTGAGTTGACAAAATCATTTTGTTGGGTCAACAGAATCTTTCCTACTACAAAATTTTTGTTTGAATTAACAAAATATATTTATTTCGCCATATATAAACAAATATTTTGTTGAGGCAAACAAACCTTTCAGTGTATTAGTTCTCTTCGCCTTCAAACTGCGACTGTGTATATATTCATTTATTAAAATATGCTGGTGTTTCCCAGCAGACTTCCAGCGTGACCGCTGACACTTCCCGCTCGTGTGGCGAAGGGTTCGGGTTCGCCCCCGTCACCCAGGTACCGCTCATACTCATGAGCACCTGGCCAGTGTCCAGCCCGCGGCAGGCTGTGCACGCGGCTCATGTCTTGAAGTCGGGCTCAGCTGCGCGTCGACGTGAGCGGTAGGTAGAGACCGGAAAAATTCGCGGATTCATTTCGCGATAGGTTGAAATTCAAACATGTGTAAAATTCTGCTGGTTCTGCATATTGGCTCGCAGTTTAACTGGAGCTCTCTGGGCCAATGAGAGACTATCGACCAAAGAAGCGTCGAATCACGAGCTACCCAGTGGAGACGCCTCACAATTTAGTACCCAATGAACACGCGTGTTAACTTGAAAAGTGCAGAGGATAATGGAGGCTATCCTAGAGGTAATTTAATCCGCGAATTTTTCTGGTCCCTACCCATTATTTTTTGAATTTGAGCAGAAAACTTTTGTTACTCGGAAAGGGCATCATCACAAGTTTTAATGGAGTGCTGGTTGTTTTGGAGTGGGAAGTACACGACGAGAACACACAGTTGGGGACGGGTAACGATGCTCCCGGCTTGGAGCGAATTGAAGCGCGCGCCTCTGTTGTGCTCCGACGTTTGGAAGTTATCGCGCTTTCCTCCCCTTCCCCTCTCTCCTCCGGCACCCTCCCACTCGACAGTCTAAGCCGAGCCGATTGCAGGAATCCCATTTCCGAGGTGGTTTGTGAACCCTCCCGGGGGGGGGGGGGGGGGTGCATCTCTTGTCCTCTGCCCTGCCTCCCCTCTCCACGTCTCACGCGCTGCACAATGCACAACCCCCCTCTCCCCCTCGTTCACACTCTTTCTCCCTTCCTTGCCTCGCGCATTTAGACGGCCCCGCGCTGCAGATAGGGGTGGCAAAACTTTTCTACATATCGATATGTCGATATATAGCTTGAACTATATCGATACCGAGAAAATATTGGCCTAAAAGTATCGTTCTTTTCTACATATAGCTTGAATTATACCGATAGTTTCGATATATAAGTATATTATAACATACAAATATACAAACTTTTACCCATGCTGTATCCACACGCCACTTTAAGGAGCAATACCATCACAGCACTGAATACACAATCACTCCGTTACATCAGAACGCTGAAAAGACTGAAAATAATACAAAGCCAGTTACTAGACATACGTCCACGTATCTACTTTCACGTCACCCGTTGCCCCCCTCCTTTCCCGATAGGGGAAAAAAGAGAAAGGGTTTATTAGAGCGAACGCTAAAACAGTATTGTGAGAAACACACGAAATGTTTATTGAAATCATTACAAAGTCCAACAAACGAACACTCACATTTATGCTTGAAGACATTCACAGCAACGCGTGGTTACTGGGAGTACTATATAAAGAGCAACTAAAAACAAAGGAATGTCCAAGTTAATAAAAGGAAACTTCATCATTATCATGAACCAAATATTAAAGCTTAATAAACACGAAATAATTATTATGCAACAGCAAAAGAAAAATATTAAATAACAATTCTGTTTTTTTTTTTAAATGCTAATTACTGCAAATGGTCTTTTTCGTGTGCGGAGACTAATGCATCGGGCCTCTGCTGTGTTCGACAGACGAATGAGTAGGCAGTGTGTTGGGACAGTGGTGAGAGGTAAGAGACGAGCAGTATAGAGAGCCACTGTCCAGTCGAGCTCCAATGGGGAGAGTGAACTGTGGACTGCATGAAAGAGTGATTACTTTGTGGGCAGACATTTCCAGTGTTGCAATTTAATTTTCCCACTCGTAACAATATGTGTGTAATTTTCGTTTGAATGTCCCTGCGTTATTCCTCAAGATTAACGAACGCAAGCTTGTGAATCGATCGATTACACACTGATGTCCGTGGTAAAAAAAAAACTCGGACCTTTAGCCTCAAGACTTGAATACTTCTAGTTCGCATAAAGACCAATTTCACCTAACATTGATCGATATTTTACTAATCTCGCTAGTCCGGAATAAGTTAGTACTGTAGCCTCTTTTCTATTATCTTTGAAAGATTTGTGCAATGGGAGTGCATGACTTGATGTAAGCTTTTGGACATACCACATCGCTAAGCACTTTTTTCTGTAGAAGAAAACTAAAAAAAATACCCAAAATACAAAAAAACACACATTAAGCAAAAAATTGCTGTTGTCAACAGGATATAAACACCACATAATATTCCATAACAGGAATACGGTCAACAAACAAAGAAAAACAAAAAAATATGCCTCTTTTCTTGTTCACACCCGTCAATTTAGTACGTGTTGTGAAACAAAGAAATGCGTACGTGACTTGTAGCACGTGAGAAGTTGTTCCGTGCTGTTTGCACGTGTTGTCTGCACGGCAGATTATCTTGAAGCTTATAGAAAAAAAAATGTATATGTTGTAAGCTATATATATTGCTTAAAACTACTCTTTATATAATCCTTTTTTAAGGTTTGCAAGAGTAGTATATTTTATTTATTGCACACAGATTATAATATTAACACACACAATAATATATATATGTATATATTATATAATATAATTTTATACTGTTTATATTATATAATAATTCATTTCCTTTTAACTTGCTTATACAATTTTCCGGGGGGTAGATTTTTGCCATCATATTATTTCATTTTTCAGAGAGAGAGAGAGAGATCTGGTGTATATTATTTGTTCTCTTTTCCTTATTTAGTTCTTTTAAACTGCAAGTGTTTTGTTCAATATCCGGCTGTTCGATTACACATACACACGGCAGCGCGCAGACTGTTGCCGGCCTCTGCTCCGTGCGAGTGTGGACTCTGGGGCGACCACCCTGAAGGCGAGAGGGGCTGTGAATTATCGCCGCGTCACAGCCCAGGGAGGGTGGCCCTCGCAAGTGAGAAGGGGGGGGGGGGGAGGGAAAGACGCCCTGGAACACTTGGCAACGGCTCCGACGCCAACTGCAATGCGGTGTCGGCGCAGATCCCGGAAGTATAGCCACGGGCTTGTCCCCCGGGGAAACTCGCACTTCCTGTTCACGTTGTCCGAGCGGTCCGCGGGGTGCTTCGAGGCTTCGCCACAACACTCGAGGCCCGTGGTTTTTTTTTACTGACGTGATAACGTCTTATAAATCGATGAACGCCGGGCTGCACGCACGAAAAATTGTCACGTTCCGCCTGAGCCGAGCGTGCAAGAACCGCGCAACCACCGTGCGAGAAAATGTTCTATAATATCAAACAGGTTGAGGCGGGCTTTTTAACTTATTGTTCGTGATTATATTTAAACAAATTATTTAAATTAAATTTGCAAAAACTGTAAATAATTTTTGAAAACTAAAAAAGTATGCAATTTTTCATGAATGTTTTCTTATGACGTTATCACGTAAAATTATCGTCCGAAACCGACTTTATAGACAACCCCCTTTTTTTTATTGTACTTTGTTTAAGCGTATCTTCGACAGTGAGATTGTTCGAGAAGGAAACACATGTCCCGGCCTGTCCGGAATTACGCACGGTTTGCAGATCTTCAGAAGGAGCCTCGTGAAAAAAAAAAAAACTGCTCAACATATCCGAGAAGGTTCTGTTTACTAAAAACAATTAACAATATGCTGAGGACGGATGAGTAGTTCTGTTTACGTATTTAGTTTTCAAACTGTATTTTTAGAATAGTGAAAATTGCTAGAACGATTTTTTTTTTTTCAGAATATTTTTTTTGTATGAAACGCCCGGTACAGATTCTAGTTACCGCTCAAATCGCATAGTTGCCCTATGCACTACGAGAAGACCGCTTGCGCTTAGAGGCGATACCGTGCTAGAAGTACCAGTGAGCGTCGCACTTACCATCCCGCCTCACCAACACAAATAAACATAACAGTTAAAGGAAACTGGGGAAGGAATTAAGTCATCGTCTTTAAAAAAAATCCCAGTATTTACCTGGATAAATATCTGGAATCCACGGAGAACCCTGGTGTTCAGGATTGCGAGTCAAGAGTTTGTAGTGTGTTACCACTAACAGAAGAGGTGCAGTAGAGCTGCAAAGATCCGTCGACCAGCTAAGGTTTCTAATCCTAACTCTCTCGCGATACTCGTGCATCGCTGGCCCGTCGCGACTATGTCGCTGGTCCCGCGGGGGACTCGAACCCTCGCCCTCCAGGTCTCCGAGTGGCGCCATCTCGAGTGACGTAGTCTGCAGCTGACACGTGGGCTGTGAGATCACGAGCCGGGCACATTATAGTCCTTGGAACCTGTACGTTCTCACATGCAATGCAGATTTTTTTTCGTCATACTAATATCTAAGGGCCAGTTCCTTCAATTTTACAATATCCCTCTTGAATTTGTTGTTCTTACACAAATATTTCCTAAGTGTTATATAATTTGTGTACATAGTAGTGCAAATTTTTTTTATCGGTATCACTTACGCAACTTTTCACACCATTTATATCACATTTAGTGAATATCTTTTGAAAATATTAATTTGTAATAGAACAAATGCAAGAGTAGTGTAGTGTGTAACGAGACGTATGAGTAGGTAATTATAATTCGTTCTGGGACAGTGGCTGGTGGCGGGGGATCCGGGGATCCGCGGCGGCCATCTTGGAATACGTCACTTCCGGCGGCCATCTTAAATTACGTCACTTCCGACGGCCATCTTAAATTACGTCACTTCCGACGGCCATCTTAAATTACGTCACTTCCGGCGGCCATCTTGTGTGGAGAGGGCGTTGCGAGGACTTTGAATATTTTTTCAGCTAAATGCTTCTCTGTACTTAAAAATGTGTAAACGTTACCATTTACCAGGACTTTGAAAATTTTTTTGACTACTTCTGTGTAACCTGTCAGTTACAGTACTTTATCATTTTTTGTGATTTTTTTAGGTTATTTTCGGGCAAGGTAGTGCTAACTTAAGGACCAGCGGGTGGCCGGCAGACGCAGACGGCGAGTGTGGTCCTGGGGGCCCGACGTGGAACCAGCTGCAAGGCGAGCCGTTAATTGCGTGTGTGCACTCTCAGACTCGGCGTGGGCACAAGGCTAGTGCAATCAGAGGGATCAGGAATAGAATAATGAACTGAAGGCTGTCTTGCAGGTGCAGTCAGTTCACCACATATTAGGTATTTTTGCTAGAGTGCTTTACCTTGATGAGTGAAGGGGCGATTTGGTATCGAGATAAACTAGTTTGTCAGCAAAATATTCTTGGTGGTACTCGCGTCGGCTCGTTTAGCTACGAATTGATTTCGAAACGCTCTATCCCCGTGTAATATATTGGGAAAAGGCTGTGAATAGGTGTGATACTTTTTTTTAAATTTGATGAGTGTGTATATTAAAGCTTCTCTGGTTAATTTTATGTATTACTAGCTGCCCGATCCGGCTTCGCACGGTTGTATTAATTGGGGGGGGGGGGAGGGGGAAATGAGACCAAATCTGTTATTTACAGTTATAATAAATGAAATAAAATGAAAATTAATTAATTTTGACAAAAATTTAATACAATGCTTTGTAATGTACCGAAGAAAAAACGAATAGCACCGATGGTTTCCCGACTCTCGAGCACGCAACGTTGTCATGGAGACGAAGTGCCCACTGTTTCCCGGGCTTAAACACCAATCAACATTGATGATCAGTTTATTATTAATAATAAATTTTTAAGACCATTGATCGAAATAAAAACTACCCTATCTCTCAAGTTGGAAAAAATTACACATAAATGCCCATTTTCATCGAAATCAGTTGACTTGGTGAAGGGGACCTTTTTAGAAATCAGATGTAGTTAGTAATTGTCTTCTTAATTTGAATAATTTATATCACTTTCAAATCCCGACCGACTTTGTTCTACCAGTGTATAGTTATTTACCTGTATATATCTAAAAATTGGTGGTCTGTATTTAATGAGTGATGAGGACTACACTAACAATGAAATAGTCGTTGCCATGGAGACGAATGAAGCATCAACAATGCTACAGCCGTTGCCGTGGTGATTTTCTGCCAACTCATACATACATCACATTAGAAAACTCTAAAATTATAAGATTAAGACCATTAATCGAAATAAAAACTATCCTATCTCTCAAGTTGGAAAATATTACACCTAAATGCCAATTTTCATCGAAATCGGTTAAGTGGTTTAGGAGTCCATTGAGGACAAACATTGTGACACGAGATTTATATATATTAAGATATAGGAGAATGGAGTCAGGGTTTTATGTCGTCAGTGTAACGAAAGTATTACGACGACATGCATGCAGTTAATATTTTTTTTTAGGTTTCAGCAAAAATAATTTTTTAAACTTAACCGTTGTGTTTTGCCATGCACCTCTGCATGGTGTTTTTCGTTCGTTGGTAGTTATCCAAACAAATACTAAATTTAGAAATAACTCTGAACTTATAACAATGACAAAAAAATTAAAAAAAAAATTAATATGGTGTTTAGTACTACACCTTAATTAATTATGCATTCTCAACAAGTATTCTGACCATAGAAAATAAGGCTAGATGTTACCCCAAGACACGCCTTGGTGAGGATTGTCTTACGACGTATAGGGGATTTAAACAGGTTGAAATGTAGTTTCGCTTGGATCGTATGAAGTGGCGTGTTTGAACAGATGAACAGCTCGTAGGGAAAAGGATGGTAAAATGACTGCAGCTCAAGCTGTCTTCGAATTAAGCTCTTCGCCGTGGCATTAGCGCTAAGCTGATGGGTGTTCCTTCGACGCCTCGGTCGCGGGGACAACTTGTCGCTGTCCGGCTGTGGACAACTCAACGACTAACAGGACGGACAACTGACCTCGCAGGACAGCGTAGCGTTACAAGTTGTTATTCAAATGCCCACGCCGCCTGAAGGGTATTTATAGTCTTTTTCTTGGTAACAAACAATGACTAGGGACCGGAAAAATTCGCGGATTCAACGACCTCTAGGATAGCCTCCATTATCCTCTGCATTTCTCAAGTAAACACGCGTGTTCATTGGGTACTAAATTCTGAGGCGTCTCCACTGGGTAGCTTGTGATTCGACGCTTCTTTGGTCGATAGTCTCTCATTGGCCCAGAGAGCTCCAGTTAAACTGCGAGCCAATTGCAGAACCAGCAGAATTGTACACATGTTTGAATTTCAGCCTATCACGAATCTAATCCGCGAATTTTTCCGGTCTCTAATAATGACTACTTGCTGACACGAACTTTCCCGGATCGCAAGCAGGATACTTCGCGTAGTGACAATTGCTCAGTGGCAAACCAACTTGAAATGTAAAAGTACGCGACAAAGTTAAATCAAATGAAATTAATCCAAAACTAAGTAAACTATTCTTTTCATAACATATTTTCCACACTCATTTTAGAAATTTGATTTTGTTAGATGTGCTTTTGCAATATTAGATAGAAACTTTACTGACCTATCCTAATTTTTTGTAGCTATAATTTATTTTACACAATAAAGAATCATATAAGGAGGGCAGTTGAAAAATTGCTGGATGTGTTTCGGAGATACGAGAAAAAGAGTGGTTCTGGGAGTTTAATCCATTATCTGTAACGGGGGATATCTTCAGTTTGCTTCGAAGGGCGCCATCGAAGGACGACCTACAGTCAGTAAGATGATGACGTCCCTGACGCTGATTTCACCGGAAGCGAAGTTACTTCTAAAGAGCTGATAAAAATTAACTTTGGGTCTAAAGTCGAAACATCTCTTTGGCGGGCTGAATAAAAAAATCGTGTGGTAATGGCTTGTTTGGTAAATTTCCCCTCAGTCTTTGCTTGGAGGTTGCCCGGCGGGAGCACTGCAGTCGGCCGACAGAGGAGCGCTGGGTGCAACCCGCATGACGTGTTGCCATGGCAACACGCAACTCCGCCGGGCCAGATGGCGGCCGACTGCTCAGCCCTGCAATCACGCGCGCTGGCACGCCACAACCCCGTCTGTTCCTCTCGCGTCCCAACTCCTCCAGTTGTTGTTTTCGAAGTGAAACTTCTTTTGCTGAAGGAGGGCTACAATTTTTGACGTGACGTCTAATAATTCGTTGAACGCCGGCTGCACGCACGAAAAAGGATGACTAATTGTCCCGTTACGCTCATTGTCTCGTTACGCTCATTATCCCGTTGCAGTCATTGTACGCTTGCGCCGCATCTATCTCTCTTCCACGTAAACAGACTTTACAGACAACCAATTTATTTCAAGCGGTACGAAAATTCCGATAGCACGATGGGGGAATGGTTAGGCAGATGGTGGGGGGAAACCAGCAGTGGTGACGACGGCGAAGATTGGATGCCTGATGCGTGGTTCGGAGCCCTCCGTGTTCTCCTAACTTGCACGGTGTGTTCGTGCGAGTCGGGGTGACAAGAACTGCGTGGTTCGCTGGTGCTTCTAGCGCGGAGTCGCCTCTGTCCACGTCGCGCGGTCTTCTCGTCGTTAACAGGGCAAGCGTGAGATTAAAGCGGTAACCACATCATATATTGGAGAAATTAAAATAAAGGTTTAATTAAAATCCCTTTGAGAGCTCTCAAAAACATGGACAGGATTACCCAAGATGTTTTCTGAAAACACGCGTTTTAGCCATTCTCTCTCTCTCTCTCTTCTAAAAATACGGAAAAAGAAATACTAAGTGCCCTCGGCGTATGGTTAAATGCTTTTTCGTTAACAGACGCCAATGGGGTTTGTTGAGCAGTTTTCAAATCTCGTGGTTTCTTCCGAAGCTCTGCGCACCGCCGTGCGCAGAGAAGCTGCCCGACGACAACTTGTTCTGAAGCTGTTCTTCTTTGGGCGCGTCATGAAAAAAAAACCATGGTCAGAATGATTTTTTTTTACTATCTGCGCACAACATGCAACAAAATATGACGGGATGGATGACGTCTACATAGGCTACAAATAAAATTTATATGTATGATTTAAATCATATACTCTAGTGATTGATATTGAATACTGAACCACATAACTAAAAAAACATTTATTTTTTATGAATATTAATGATAGAAATTGTGTTTATAAACTTTTTCAATTGTATGCTCAAGTGTATCTATATAAGTGAGGTTTTTTCTTCAATACATAAATTATTTGCATTGTAAATTATAAATGATTGTAGTTATATTTTGTAATTATTTAAACTTTATACATTAGAATAAACTTTTAGCATATTTATTGATTTTTATTGGTATTTAAAAATTTTCTCGATTATTTTACTAAATCAAATAATTAATTTTATTCATGTGCTCATATTATTATTGTTTACTGATTATTCATCTAAATGTTTAATTTGATTGATTTCATAATTTAAAAATCGTATTTGTGATGTCATCCCAGTTATTTAAATTTTTTATTTGTATTAATTATTTGCATGCAAAATTAAGTTAGTTTTTTAAGTATAACTTCCAACGTGCGAACATAAATACATGCACTTTTTTTTCATCCTAACATCATAGATGTTATTTTTCAATAAAACTGTCGAAAATACAGGCCATGGCGAAATATACGCACTTGTTACAGACTGGCGTCATCCTTTAACCGATGGGAAGAAATAACTGCTTATTTTACGTGGCCGAATAGTGACACGGCAGGTTCACTGTCACGAGAACACTTACTTCAACAAGAAGTGTTCAAAGCTCGGTTCAGGATTTTGTAGGGATTTAAAAATTATTTTTCGACATACGCAATTGCTGGTTTTTACTGTTTGTTGTAGAGAAACCACAAGAATAGACAAATTAAATAATAGTTTCAAAAAACTAAAAAAACACGCTTTTAAAGAAAATCCAAATAAAAAATAGAAAATGTATTTTAATGTAAAAAAAAGCGTGGGGTGCATGGTGTCAAGAGTTATAAATATTTTATTGACAGATATGAGTAGAAGCATTATCATTTTGATATCTTACAAGCACCCCACGCTTTTTTTACAGTAACATACATTTTATTCTTATTTACATGATTCTTAATTAAAATTTATTAAAATTTATTTTATAATTTTTAGTTGGATTTTCTATAAAAGCGTGTTTTTTTAGTTTTAAAACTATTATTTATTTTTCATTTTACTTTGTACAAAATATTTTTTTTGGGACGGAAATAAACATACACAACCATTAAATGAACTTTTGATACTGTAACAGTTAAAACATAGTACATGTTTTATACTATTACACGTAGAAATATAACACAACCAAAATATTTAAAACACCGTATTCCAACTTTTGTTACAATTAAAATTACAAATAATTAAAAAGCGATGTCACTACGATGTGCACAAATTAAAAAAAAAAAAACACTCTTTGGTTGTGTACTCAAAAAAGTTAATGTTTAATAATCCCGATGATTTAAGTTTCTGAGGGTTTAATTATATGAAATAAAACATTTTTGCTCCTGCTAAACTCTGATTTATGCTCCTGCTTAGCACACACGTATTTTAACTAAACACAACCGATTGATATCTAACATATATTTTAAAATAACTTTTCCATCGACAGTGCACGCTCTTACTTATTTTTTTACTAGTCTATATTTTGATATAATTATAGTACAGCGGACTGTAAGTTTGTTTGCAGGAAATCAACTAAATAATTGCCAGACTAGTTATACAAATTATATTTCACTATTATGAAATTACTTAATTCATGCTGAACGAACAACATAAGAACACATAAATTTGTTCGTTAACAAGGTTAGATGTTACTGCACGTACTGCACGTGTTGATGAAACAAGAAACTACAGTAAACTCGTGGAATAACATGACAACGTTAAGAAGACTGCAAGTATCCGCTCTACCACTCTGGTTCTGGGGTAGAGCGCCTGCCTTGTGACTTGTAGGACCCGGGTTCGCGCCCCGGCTCCTCCAAGGCGGATTGCCCAGACAAAATGGTGGCATTTTCTCTGGTAGGAATACAATCCCTTGTAACAAGTCAGGCTACCAAAGAAACGGTGGGTGGAACAGAAAAAAACCTTCCAGGTGGCTTCCAAATGGGGAGCCCGTTTCTTTTCTTGGGCTCCCCATGCGGTGGCCATTCCGGGGGTTTCTCCGGGGGAACGGAGTTTTGCAAAAATATTTTTTTAGTTTTAAGCGTTTTAGTTTTTAGTAACTGTAGCATTATCATTCCACATTATAATAAATAAAACTCAAACCAACATTTATTTTATTTTGTTTTTGTACATAATATACCTATTTGAATTAAGTGTGCATCAGTCAGTGAGTGGTTGTATATCGATGTTGTGTGTTTAACCATTTATCGGTAGATATTTTCTTGAAGTAGTATTGACAATAATTTTAGTCACAAACTATTGTTTTGTTATGTATTATTTTAGAAGTTTTCGACGAAATAATATTTTATTCCTCTTCGTGTACCAGTTTAACATCCAGACATAAATAAAATATTCTATTTATTTCAACATTAGCAAAGCCTTTAATACTGTCCAACACAATCTTATGATTAAAAAATTTTAGGCCTCGTCAAGCAATGCGTGGTATATATATATATATGTTTTAATTAATTTGCTTTTTAAGATATTATCGAAATAATAATCCTTCTACTCATATATGTCAATAAAATATTTATAACTATTGACACCATGCACCCCACGCATTTTTTTAAAATAAAATACATTTTTTCTTATATACTCTATTATTAATTAATATTTATTAAAATTTTTACACTATTCTTAATTCAAAATTATTAAAAAAAATTATATTTGTTAGTTTGGTTTTTTAAACTATTATTAATTTTCTACTTTTTAGTTTGGTTTATTTATAATTTAAAGTGATACTTCTTTATCGACGTAAAAATAAATTTTAAAACAATGTAAAAAAACTTGATAGTTATTACATCAATTTACTATTAAAGTAGATTTTGAATAGATATTGGCTGCAGTTTAAATAAAATCGGAACTGAAAGAAAAGACTTCGCTCATGAGCGAAATGGTTTTCTTTACAATGTTTTCTTTCAGTTTGTCTTTGGCGCGATATAAACAAAGCCTACTAAATATTGTGAAATTATATAAATTGACAAAAATCTTATTTTGCAAATTGAATAATGAAATAATCTTATCAAATTAGTGTATTGTCTTCGGTCCTCGATAAATCTACAAAGTTTTAATGAAATCTGGCCTTTTAAAGTGGGTCAAAATCGCACCCAAAGGAGTCGGTTACAAACATACAGGTGAAGCTAATATAAAACGTGTAAAAAGATGAATACCACTGTTTTAATTTTTTTCTTACAAATTCATTCTACGGAATTCTCTGTGCTGTCAATGCATTTAAAATTTGACATCGGCTGATTTTGGATTGTTTTGTTGTGTGTTCATCCTTCTTTTGGTTTAACTATGACATGAATAGAAAACCAGCAATTGCGCATGTCCATAAATATGTTTTAAATCAATATTCCCCATTGCAAGAATCATTCAAAGAACGTGTTTTGTAGGGACGTGTTTTGTAGTGCGAGCTATAGTTAATATATACTATCTGTTCATAATAACTGGGAAAGGTGCTGACTCGACAAAATAGCTGGCATGGTGGAGTGTTGGAACGGCAATTTAATGCCATCTGCTCCGGCAGCCCACGGCGAAACGTGAAACTGTTTTTGCGCGAAACTTCAGCTGTTGATCTGATCCGCGCGCTAAGAAGTCGAGGAGACGTCTTGACAGCAATGACGACCTCCTTTGGAGAAAGCCAGGGACAAGGGGGGGGGGGGAAAAGTAGCTTTTTTTGACCTTACGTGACTTCCTATATAAACTTTTCTTACCCAGCAGAAGAGAAAACAGGAGAAGTGACGGTCTCATTCCCTTTCCATGTCCTTTTTTTCTCCTTGGTGCTTGTGGAGTTCTCATCTTTTCCCCTCTCTCCCTGCGAAGAAGATAACTGGGTTACGAACCCGGTAGCTCTCCGTGTTTTAGCATCTATTAGCGTCCCGTCGAACTGCTGTCCGCAAGTCGACGAGGTCCATGCAACCAGGTCAGATGCTCTCGAGCGTCTATAGAGCACCACGGTGACGCAGAGGGCTTATTGTGTCGTGAAGTCTCAGCAATCATGGCGGGCTTGGTGGAGGAATGCTAACATAACTTTACTTGGGGGAATAATGACGTCATACGTCATTGCGGAGCATTTTCAACACGCATCAGACAAGACTGATAGAAATATGTACTCAGATAAAAATGAGTCGAAATTGTAGGTGTCCCAAATGTAAATTTACAAAATAAATAAGACAATATTTCTGGATTTTTACTTGTAGGAAGTATAGTATATTTAATGCCTAAGTAAACATTTAGAATAATGTTAGCTAATATGTGTTTCTTGCAAACAGGTTTCATTTTATGAAATAATTTTAAACTAAAATTTTGAAGAAAAAAATGGGTTGTGGTAAAAAAATAATGTAGTGTGTCAATGACAAAATAACTTATTTTTGTCCCAAGGAAAGATTAAACAACTGTTTAAAAATCCTCGTGAAGCAGAAATGATAATGGCCAAACGCTAAATTAAATTTACTTTTGTTTCTATGACAAAATTTTAATTATTCTAAAGAGGCATCAGTGTGTTTAAGGGTTTATCTTACTAGTGGTATAAATGGAGCGTGTTGTACCGATGTTCCAGTTTTCTCGACATGGGGCCGACGGATGGGCAAGAAGCTGGATCTCCTGCGGCGGTCCGACTCCAAGGAGTCCATAACGTCCACGACATCATCACCTCCGCTGCAGGCGGTCCCGCAAGCGCCCAGCACCAACGAGCCGGTGCGCAGGAAGATGCTGTGGCGCATGGGCCGCAGCCAGTCCGAGAACGGTTCCAACCTCCGGAGCGTGGAGTCGGACACCAACCTCCCGGGTCTGGCTGACACGCTCTCCAGGAAAGAACCGTCGTCGCTCAAGAACTTCTTCACCAGAATGGGTTCGACAGGCATGCTGAACTCGTCCCGGTCACAGGGAGGTTCGAAGAGTCATTTAGGGACCCCCGTGCGCGGGTCGACCCTTCCCGCTGGAACTGAACCGCTGTTTAAAAGCGTGTCGACTTCCCAACTGTCTACGTCGTATGTCAGAGGAGACGATCCGGCGGAAGGTCTTGACCTGTCTCGCAAGTACGGAGCTAGCTCACTGAGTGTGCCGGGTAGCTCTGACCCGGGATACGTCCCCACTAAAACGGTGAGCTGCGACAACATAGCCGCACTTGGGGAAAACTCGCAAAACTCGCCTTCGCCCACAGGCCCGAATGGCGCCCGAAAAGCCCAGTTTCCGTACGCGTTCCTCCGGTCCAAACTTTCGGTACTTCCAGAGGAGAATGGTTCGAATTCCGCAGGCCAGCTCAGTAGGAAGAGAATCAAGTCAAACAGGGAAAGTTTTTCTGAAGTGCGTAAACATGCGCCAGAATTCTCCTCTGATAATAGTAGGCTTCTGCGAGCGAACTCGGAGGAGTACGTCTCGATGACCGTACATGCCAAGGACCATAGACAGTCTTTACAAGAGGGAGTAAAGATAATAGACATCAGACGGCGGGGTTATGTGGAAAACATGGATGATGCTGAAAGGGGTTCTTTAGTCCCCGAGGAGATATCCACACAAAAGCTGCAGCTGCCATCTAGCTACGTGAGCTCAAATGAATCTGGCTACGATAGTGATGGCCCTAGGCATGGCGATAGTTGCGTTGACAGGTTAACTGTGCCAGGGGACCAAGATGGCGACAGTGGTATCATTGCGAATGAGAGCTCAGATTCTGGATCTTTACATGAGTCAGAATCATGGCACTGTGATGTTAAAAGTCCAGTAGATATGGCTCGAAGGTCGTCAGCATCAAACGAAAAACCTGAGTCGCCATTGGATTTGAATAGACTAAACACGAGTACAAACAATTTGGGAAGATGTGGAATTAATACGACTTTATCTTCATGTATGAAAACTAACCAAATTCATCAAACTAGTCCTAGTCATAACAAAGAAAATGGGGTTTCGTCGAGAAGATGTAGTACCATAGGTAATTCTTCTATTGCTTATAACAACCAACTTGGTAACTGGAGATGCAGTTCCCCTTCTCCTACTATTTATCTCAACCAAAACACGTCAACAGACACCAGTAGGACACGATCGAATTCTGCCATTCTTTGCTCACAGAACAGCCTCAGTAGGTTTGGGGATGAGAGCAGGAAAACAAGATCAAACTCAGCTACTCCTACAATCCACTTTAGTCGAATGAATTCTACAGAGGACATAAAACGAAAGTTTTCTAATTCTTCCAATTGTTCACACATGACATCTCTTAATGAATGTGATACTAGCAGTTACAATTCAGATTCCGAAATGCAGAGAAAAACTTGTTCCAAAATGAATTATGAAACACCATCAAGATGTAGATCTAATTCCACAATCGCATCTAGCACTCTGGAAAAAAGTAAAAACGTCCGAAAAAATCGATCAAATTCAGCTACACCAATGATCAGCACAAATAAATGCTTGAGTGATATCAAAAGTACACAAAACAGTCCCATCATGAGTTATTTCTCTCCTATAGCCAGCCGAAAACATAATTTCATACTTAATCAGAATTCACAGACCACATCACCTGTTAACTCTATGGATGGCAACATATCCAAACTGGAATCTGATACCAGAACCTGGCGATCCAATTCTGCTGCCCCTACGACAGACATGCACTCAATCCTAGAGGACGTTGAGTTCAGTAAAAGAAGGTCGAATTCAGCCGCGCCTGGCATCCAAACCTCTCACAACAAGCCACCCGATGCTTGCAGGAGATGGCGGTCAAACTCTTCACATCTCACTGTTACTGCCAGACAGGACAGCTTCGATGGGGGGAACGTCAGGCTCAGGAGCGGCTCCGAGGACATCAATCAAGCCAGGAGGCACCAGTTTCTCAACTCTCAGCTGCTGGAAGTATTTCCCGCCACGCCAGTTACAGTCACGCCTTCCCCCGTCGACAACGACATTCCGGGAGATGCTCCCGGCAGCCGGTTGTCGCCGAGCGTGACCCGGTCTCCCACGCCCACGGAGGGTCTGTCACCCACCCACGGCTTCTCCCGAAGGACGTCCACTTCCTCGGACGACGACGCGGTCGCGGAAGGCGCGGACTACGAGCAGAGGGCGACCCGGCACCTGGGGAGAGAGCTGTCGCCTTCGAGGCGCAGTCCCCACAACCGCAGCGTGTACCGGAGGAAGTTCCTGCTGATCAAGCTGACGAGGGCCGAGGGAGGGGAGCCTCTGGGGGTCCACCTATCACAGCACAGGCACCACAACCCCCAGCACCAGCAGCAGACCAACAGTCCCAAAGGCATGGCCCCGGGGATACGTTACGTCGTGTCCAAGCTGGAGGAAGGCCATGTTGCCGAGAGGTCAGTTCACTTGAATTCATTTAAATTCTACTTTACAAATATACACTTAAGTAGCTTGGCTTTTGGGTTGTAGCCGTGTCCTTGGCAAATAATTCACCGAGTTTTCGGTCGACATTGCAGTCGCCATCATCAGGGAGCAGTTACCTACTGAGGTTATTACCAGTTGTCCTGCCTCTATATACTCTCACCTGAGGGGAAGGTGCTTCCTGATTGACTGCTGCTGTGGGCCAATCAGAGCCTTCCTTTGTTCCGGTTGGCTGGGCTGTTTTGCAAATCAGGGGCGATTTGTCTGATTTTGGCTGTGGAGCTATGTTTTGAGGTTTCCTAAAAAGTTGGTTCCTTATTTTGCTTAATTTGTAGCCATCTTCTCTATTAATGTTTGCTGGGTGTTTTAATATTATTATTGAGTCTCGAATGTATATATATATACACTTAGTTAAAATTCCATAGTAATATGAACAATAAACGAGTATGTTACACTTATAACTGTCCACTTTACATTTGTTTTGGGTGGAAATTATACTAATTCACGCATGCTGCTAAGAACGCATGGCATGTAGACCATCCATAGATTATTCCTGCTACTCGATTGGTGGCAATGCTGACGTGAAGTGGAGCACAATTTGAATTTAATGTTTAGCTGCTTGAATTACTTCTTGCCCATAAAACTGTAAGAAGAAATATTTGGTTTTTGGCTGGCTTCGAAATATTTAATATTCAATTTAGTGTTTGTTTGGGAGAGAATAACAACTAGTGTCAGTGTGTTTTAGGACAATGACCAAACCAATTATGTCATTAATTGCAACGCAATTTTTTATGTCTCGTACGAAATTAATTTTAAATGCCAAGGCGATGAATACATTTAGAATTCTTGTTGTGAAAACATTATGGGTACATGTATGTGGGATATTGTTTTTTTACTTATTTAAGAAATCAAATTTTCCACTAATTTTTTTTAACTTCAAACTGAACGAGCAAGAAGGATTTACTCTTTGAGAAGTCAACGTTTCACAGAAAGATAAACTATGTTTTAAAAAATAAGAGTCCCTCTAGGTGACTGGTATTCTATTAGTATTTATATATTTCTGGCATTGATTTGTAAATTAGACCCTACATTTTCTAAGATATGGAAAAAAGAATTGTTTATTTGGTTTTCTATCTTTAAAGTTGCAATAAAAATGAATGATCTGTAGAGTTGATGAGACGTGATTGTTAGCGTGATTGTAAGTTTGGGTACAAATCATTTTATTTCTTATGTATCGAGTGATTTTGTTTGATGTATTAGGTTTTGGACACATTATGATATATGTGGAGATATTTCATTTTAATTTGTATCGTATGAGATAATTCGGTTATTTCACATTAATATGTTCACGTAGATAACATTTCTACACATTTCAGTCCTTTATTTGATTTATTTCGTTACAATTCATTCACTCTGTAAGAGCGCGTGTGCAGGGACGGGCGCCTCAAGGTCGGCGACGAGATCGTGAACGTGAACGGCCGCCTGCTGCGCGGCATCGCGACGCTCGCCGACGCCCAGGCGGTGCTGGACCGCTGCATGCAGGCGGCGGCGTCGCGCGAGGTGGACATCGTGGTGGCGCGCGACGACGGCGGGGGCGGCACCTCGGAGCCCCCGCCGCCGTCGCCGCCGCCGCGCGCGCCCCGCCTCACCCCGGTGGCCAAGTACCCGAGCTTCGACGGCGCGCGCAGCCGCAGCGCCCCGCCGGCCGGCCGCGAGAAGCGCTACTCCTTGCCGACGGAGCCCAGGATGATCCTGGACATGTCCTCCTCGGACCCCGCCGTGGTGCTGACCCTGCAGGACTTCCCCCTGGTCGCGCGCCGGAGCTCGCCCGACCACGGCAGCTCCGCGTCGCTGCTGGTGGACGGCGGCGGCGGCGGCGGGTCCGGGGAGTCGTCGCCCGGCGGCGGCGTGTCGCGCGAGGGCTCGCAGAAGGGCCGCAAGGACGCCGCCCCCCAGGCGCCGGCGCCGGCTGGCGTGGTCATGACGGTGGGGCGGTCGCAGCACTCGGGCTCCATCACCATGCTGCCGGTCGCCTTCCACGCGGCGGTGTTCCAGAAGGGCGCCGGCCGCAAGTCGCTGGGCTTCAGCATCGTGGGCGGGCGCGACTCGCCGCGCGGCCGCATGGGCATCTTCGTGAAGACCATCTTCCCGGCGGGGCAGGCCGCCGAGACGGGGTCGCTGCTCGAGGGTGAGCGCCTCTCCGTCCCTGGTCACTCTCACCACTCTCACCACTCTCACCACTCTCGTCACTCTCACCACACTCAGGACTCTCATCTCTTTCACTACCATCATCACTCTCATCACTCTCACCATTCTCGTAACTCTCACCACTCTGATCGCTCTCACCACTCTCATCGCTCTCATCACTCTCATCACTCCAGGTGAATTCTGGGATTGTTCCCATCCCAGTATCCCTGCAACATATGGCGTCGTTATCGGCGAATAAAAATAGCTGCTAAAATTTTTAGTGTAGCTCTACACGTAGGCCTAATAAATGATACCGGCGATGTCTTCATTTCGCAATAGTATTCCGAATTTTTTAGACACCACATATTTTAAACTCAGGTATAATCCTAGAAGGCAGTAATTTGCATTCTAGTATTAATGTGATGTTATTGACATAAGAGTTTATAACTTTTTTTAAAATGTTTGAAGCTAAAATTGTTACATAAAGATTGGTACTGAGTGTTTTCGTCGCGCGGTTCGGCACAGAGGCTTAAAGAAGACGGGCCTTTTTGGATCGTGTGGTGGGCGTCGACTCGGAGCTTGTAAGTTTATATTCGTGCCAATTGTCCTTCAGGTTTACCCCCATTTCCTCTTTACCGTCGTGTAAGACCAGCCATCGTTATAGGACAATATGGGAAACTCTGGCCAGTCAGCGCTGGCAAAGTGACGTAGGTACACTCCCACATCGCCAGGTTCGTTGACATTACGTTTTTTTTGCCAGTTTCCCCATAACTAGAGACCTGAAAAATTCGCGGGTTCATTTCGTGTTATGCTAAAATTCAAATAATTATACCTTAGTGCTGCTTCTGTCATTGGTGCACTGTAAATCTGGAGGACTGAAGGCCAATTAGAGACCCTCACTCATAGAAGTGACGAATCACAGGCCACCCAGTCGAGACGACTCGCAAGTCAGCAGCCAATGAACAGTTGGCATTTTCCCGAGTGTGTAGAGGATATTGGAGTCTATCCTAGAGGTCATTGAACCCGCGAATTTTTTTGGGTCTCTACCCATAATGCAGTGGGACACGGTGAGGTTGAAAAGTGACGATCTGCCAGGCGAGCAATTGCTTCCCTTCCTCTGGAGAGAGAGAGAGAGAGAGAGAGAGAGAGAGAGAGAGAGAGAGAGAGAGAGTGCCGACGGCGGGGATGTCTTCGGGAAGGAATGCGCTCGGGCGTTGGGGATGCGTCGCCGGTGGCCGTCGGCGCGGGGCGTGACTGCGCATGCGCGAACTGGCGGCGACCTTGAGCCGGGGCGCGGCGCGCACGAGTGCGTCAGGGTGTCCACAGTTAGTACTTTCCTACTAGATATAGTACTTTAGTGGTCTAGTACATTTACGCTCACATCAAGTACTTTTTTCTTTAATATAATAATACTATAGTAACTCCAATATGTTTTATTATTAAGCGTGATTATTTTTAAAAAAACTATGGAATGTATGTGTGTGTGTGGTGTGATATTTAAGTTCGAGCATTGCAATGTCATAATAACTTCCTAAATTGTTAAAAACCATAAAAAATTATAATTTAGTACTTTTTGACGTGACAGCGTCTAATAAATCGATGAACGCCAGTTGCAAGCACGAAAAAGTGTCCCGTTACGCTGTGTCCCGTTACGCTCATTGTACGCTTGCGCCGCATCTATCTCTCTTCCACTCGATTGGAACAACCATCGATTTGACTTTTTCGAGGCACATTAAACTTGAAACACTCCCATTCGTTTCCCACTTTTCCTATCATCGTCCTATCCTTAACAGAATAACACATATTGGAAGAAGTTAAATAGCAAACATGTATAAAAGTTATAGTTAAAATATTCTCTTCGTTAAAGTAATAAACATATTTGAACTTATGAGTGCAAATAAAAGTAAATTTATCAATTAAATTGTAGATTTCATTTCACTCCTTCTTTGTGTCCATACAAAATAGTGATAATTCAATAAAAATGATTCAATTTTATTCATATATGTATGCAATCATGTCATCAATGTTTTGTTATGACGTTGTCACGTTAAACTATCGTCCGTAAACCGACTTTACAGACAACCAATTTTTTTTTTCAAATCTAGTACTTTTTTTCTCGCCTAAGTTGGCACGAAATGTTTTTTCCTCGTGGACACCCTGGTGCCAGTGCGCGTGGGGACGTCTCCCGGCGTGGTCGCAGGGCGCGGCGGTCTCTTCCCGGTCTGCAGTCCAGACCAGACTACTGGGCAGACTTTCCCTGCAGTCGGCTCAGACATTCAAGTGCATAGAGAGCAGCTAAGCTACACGTATTTTCTCTACTGCATCTACACGGAATTTTAAGACGATAACTAATTACGAGTTAAAATCAAATATGTTTTATTCACAAATTCAACATAAAGTCTTAAAAAAAAAAGAATACTCAGATAAAAAAAATTAGCGTAGAAAATATGGTATTCATTAGTAGAGCTCTACTGATAAAACTAAAAAAAACCTAAATTATTTTAATTAGAATTAAAATAAATAAAAGCACCTGGGTGAGTGTGGTGGTAGGGTACGTGCGTTGTTCGGCTTTTGATTTGTGCTGTGGCAACGCAGTGAGTTCTACCATTAATTGACAGCTATTTTCCACACAAACATACGGCACGTCGCACTGCCGTGACGCCACTTAAAAAAATGTTCCAGAACTCCTTAGCGAATTAAAAAAAAACTTAAAAGCTTTAGTTTTAAAATGGCGGGCCCTGATTGGCCAGTGCGCATAGGCGCCTTGGCGCCTAATGCAATTACTGCATCGCACCGTTACTAAAACGTTAACAATTGTCTAACTTCACTATATTAAAAAACATTAATTTTGGTGTAGTTCATGTTCATAACAATAATTCAAATAAATACTGTTTCATTGTGTCTTACAGGGGTCACGTCAATACACCTCGTAACTATTGTTGGACTACCTAGAGTATGATGACTTAAGAGTGTTTGTTGTTATGGACAGTATGAATACTGTAGCAGGCAGAATCATAAAACAGTTTAAAAAAAGCATGTTCATAAATAATACCATAACATCTGTGTCCTTGTTTTGGCACAGCCAGAAATACAAATATCCGTAACAGAATAACACAGATTGGAAGAATTTAAATAGCAAACATGTATAAAAGTTATAGTTAAAATAATCTCTTCGTTAAAGTTATGAACATATTTGAATTAATGAGTGCAAATAAAAGTAAATTTATCAATTAAATTGTAGATTTCATTTCACTCCTTCTTTGTATCCATACAAAATAGTGATAATTCAATAAAAATGACAAAATTCTATTCATAAAAGTATGCAATCATTTCATCAATGTTTTGTTATGTTGTTGTCGCGTTAAACTATCGTCCGTAAACCGACTTTACAGACAACCTCCCCGCCCCCAAGCTTAGGTTGGCCCGACTGCACGGCGAGTGTTGCAGTGGATAAGAGCTGCAGTCGCGTGTTTGACGGCGAGCCGGCGTGTGTTCTGGTGCCTGCAGGCGACGAGATAGTGGCCGTGAACGGGGAGTCCATGCAGGGGATGTCGCACGCGGAGGCCATCAACGTCTTCAAGAAGATCCGCTCCGGGGAGGTGGCGCTCCACGTGGCGAGGAGGAAGAACCCTCACAGGTGACGAGAACTTGAACCTTGGGAAGCATAACATGTACATCAAGTGCTGTCTCTGCCCGAAACACGCCTGAATATTCACCTACGGCCAACCTCGGGTTTTTTGATATATATTTATATTTCTCTGTTTATTTTAATGTAGCTACACTAACCTAACCAACCGTCCATAGTATTAAAGTGTTTTTTTTTAATGTAGCTAACCTAACCGACGACTTTTAATATTTGAATTAATTTTTCCTGCGCAAAAATAAAACAAATCCCGAGGTTGGCCGAAGGTGAATGTTCGGGCGTGTTCGGGCAGGGACAGAACTTGATGTATATCTTAGGCTTCTCTTAAACCTTCAGTGTCAGCCTCCAAACCGTGCTTTGCTTCAGAACGCGGTTCTTAACAAACCGTTGCTTTTCACTTCCGCGTCACTGTACGAGCAATCGTAAAAAAATCTCTGTTCCATACAAGTAACTATAAACTTATCGTTTCAAAATAATTTCTCCCAAAATATACTTGTGGGTTGCATAGTACCTAGGGTCTGGAAATATTCGCTGTTCCAATGACATCTAGGATAGATTCCACAGTTTTATATTAGAGTCCCCCTGCCCATTGGTCACCTGTGATTCCATACTTTCCTCGGTGAAAGTCCTTCACACAAACTGAGAATCAATCACAGAAGCAGGCCATAGATAAAACTGTTCGCAATCTAGCTACCACTAAGTGAATCCACATATTATTCAGGTCTCTTATGGTATTGCATAAAAAAACCTTTGCTTTTTTTTAGTTATATGTATTACACTGTACAATTACTCTAAAGTCGATGAAAATAAAGAATCTTGTTGAAATTCCTTCCAGATAAAACTAAAAATATTATAAAACAAAATTTTAAGTGTTTTAATATTGCTGAGTGTGTCTCCACAGACACAGACCGGCATTCTTGAAGTCTCCACGCTGGGGCCTTCACTGTATTATATTGACTAATATACATACACAAGCTTGCACAATGCCAATATCTGCAGGCAGGCAGTGAGTAACAATTGTACGCTTTTGTGTTTCAGGTCAGGGAAGTTAAAGTCGTGTGAAAACCTCTAAGGAGTTACCTGGAAAGGGACTCATGTGTACCAGATGAGGCATTGTTTGCCACTCAGCTGCTATGAAGGCATAGGGGCAGGGAAGATAACGTTGTGGAGAGCTGCTATCAGCTCAGTGTGGTATTGCCAGCCAATCTAGTCGTGTTTTCTGTTAACGTGTAATGTTGTATGCAATTTTTTATTTCTTGCTTTATATAATGTTTTCATGTACACAATTTTTTTTAATATTCACTTAATTCATGATTGTGTTACTGTAGCTTAAGTGTTTTTGCAGTAATGCGTCAGTATGTAATTGGGCTTTTAGATTGTTAGATATTTATTTAGTAATATTGATCGTTGACATACATTTATGTAATCACCTTCTCATTGGTAATAATGTTTGCTACGCTATGTTTATGATCGTGTATATATATAGTTTTAATTTTCCTTGTGTGCTTTAGAATGTAACAGTCAAGAGTAAAATGCAAAGAGATATCAATTTTTACAAACAGTTGAATGTAGCATTAAGTACTATTAGTAAGAGAAGTATACGCAAAAATACTCGTCTATAAGAAGTCTTAGCATCTGTTTCTTGAAGTGGTCGTGTAATTAACGATGCGCGTGAGTGGGCATGACTTTAACTAAAAGGTATTGTCTTACTTGCAGGCCTGGGTGATTAAAAAAATGAACAGTTGTACTTATGACAGTTGCCTTACTACATTAAATTGGCTTCATTTTACAAAAATGTTTTGTTAAAATTAGTGATGTGTCAGATCCCAATTTTCTCGAACCCGAATTTCGAATTCGAATGCCAAAGCATATCTCAAATATATCCCTAAACTCCGAATTTATGTCTCAAGGGTCAAAAATAAAATAATTTACAAGAAAATAAAATATTAATGGTGTTGAAACAGTCACCCCTTTAAATGTTTGTTTTAGAAACAAAGTTTCCAGAATCATTACATGTAATAATTTTATTTATATGATTACATGGTAAAAGTATACTATCTTGAGAAAATATAACAGGATAGGTATGAAGAAAATAATTGTCATAGTAAACTTCAGAGGTTATAAGTGTCGTATTTTTAAATTTACTTTATTTTCTCTATAATTTTTTTTTTCAAATCTTTTACCTGAAATATTGAATCCTTTGAATACCAAGGATTTGATAGTATTTTAAGATTTGATTGGCCGAAGCCTAAGTTAGAATATTTAGGTTTTCTATGCCTATATCTATGCGGGGTGTTTAATTTTAGCAATATAAATTTCGATATAAAGGATAAAAAATTAAAGAGAAGAGA
This sequence comes from Bacillus rossius redtenbacheri, assembly GCF_032445375.1. NCBI lineage: Eukaryota > Metazoa > Arthropoda > Insecta > Phasmatodea > Bacillidae > Bacillus > Bacillus rossius. The sequence goes on from NC_086334.1 coordinate 8,588,600, forward strand.
AACCATAGATTTTATATAATTGTTCACATAACACTCCCATGGTTAATGTTAATTTACTTGTAAGCAATGCATAACTTCTAAATACATTAAATCACAAATAATGTTATATTTTTCAGAAATAATATTGTTGTCGTGATCATAAAAGACAAATAATTATTTTCATTGAGTAATCATGATATTGGTTCCGGTAGTTCCTTTCTGCTTTTTGTGAATAGCAAAATAATATGTATGATTATATAGAAAAAATTATTCCCGACTATAATTTTTTTTAATATATGAACAAAACCAACCATTATTTTACTTCCTTCTTTGTTTTATAAACTTTAAATACATGTTGTCTGAAATGTAATTAAACATATTAAAATTATTTTGTTTGTTATTAATAGTTATGCAAGCATATGTTACAATAAAGACTTGTACAAATGGCTGTACCTATATTGTTTGTGAAAGTAAGTAGGCAGACATTGAAGCATTTTTATAGTATACAAAGCATGGATTTGTGTAAGGAAAGACAGGAGGATCAAGTATGTTAAGCGAGTGAAAAATAACTTGTGGTACCTACTGTGAGTATGTAAATATCAATTAACATACTTAAATTATGTTCAAAGTACTACATATACCATTATTTACACCTCCTTTAATAGTACAAATAAAACCTCAATATTTTAGCTTAAATGAACACTATAATTACAGATAGGTATATAAATGTCGCATTATAATAGCTTAAGTTTGAGTAAACAGTTTTGCCTACACAAAAAGAACAAAGTGTGTTCTTTTAATTATGTAAAAATAAACCTCTTCAAATTAAGGTGTTTAGAGACAACAAAAAAATCTTAAAAGCATTTTCTATAAGTATCATCAAATTTAAACACATTACAGTTTTATTCATAATTTTACATTTAAATTTTCTTGAAATTTAAAAAAGTTATATTTTGCTAGATTAAAAATTATCATGAAAATTCCTGGCCATATTTCCATCAAACATCTTTTATGAGTGACAACAAAAATTTCTTAAAAGAAAGTAAGATATAAATATTTTCTGAAATTTATTACAATTTTCAAGTACTTACAACTATAACTAATCCTTCAAAATCGCAGCTCTTATGTTCAATTTTCACCTACAACAAGTTGCTATTAAACAATGTCATCACATTCAAACTATAATGGAAATAAAATAAACTTTTAAGTCATAAATTATAGAAAGAAGAAGCAGGTAGTATATTTAAGGATAATTATGTATTACTTTTGTACAGTCATACCAAATGTATTTACAAGTTTTACATCACTACATTATAGCTTATGTTCTAAAAATCAGAATCACACATGAAAACAAAATAAAGGTTGAGTAAAAAGATGTAATTAATTGCATATGATATCAGTGTACAACATGAAAGTATTTTTCTGCCTGTTATAAGTAATTGCTTGTAAATCTCTGCCAATTTTGTAAATATAATGTGTTTCTAAGGGTTATTTTTATTTTTGGAAGACTAAATATAGATTAATAATTATTGGTATGTCATATGGATAAAATAAAATAGAGCTTGTACAAAGTTAACAACCACTGAAAGATTTTAACGTCGTACTATTCAGTTTCTGTCATGTCAGTGTTGACTTTGGTTGAAACTGCATAATGATGTTGGAGTTCTCATAGCAACATCAACACCATGACATAGCCATTATTTGGAACTCCAAGAGGCCATCATGCATAAAAAAATTAGATCATAACATGACAGAATTAAAAATTTATGGAACAATACAACGAATTCCAGAATAATATTATTGTATTAAAATGTTATGAAACTGAAAAAAAATGGTGGGACGTATCATCACCACTTATCACAATAATCAGATGCCATGTTATAATTGTAGGAAAATTTATACCTGTGAATGTAAATAGTAGTGTGCAAATAAGCAAAAATAAACTTTGTGTAATTCTCAGACGAACATACCTTCATCAGCTATCGATTGAGGATGAAAGTAATGTATTTTAAACAAAAAAACTCATATTTTTTTGTTTAAAAAAAACCTCATATTTTTTACTTGCAATTATTATTAAACATGTTCAAATGTTCGTTTTATAATTTTCCAACTTTTTATTTTAAAGCATGTATATTGTGTTTATTGTACATGATTTATAATTTAATAAATATAGTTCATTTTCCAGAAAAATGTGTAGATCACATGAATTATAAGTTTACATAAATTGGGATTTTATATATTTTAAAGTTCATCAGTAATATTTTTTAGTAAAAAATGTATGATAAAAAACTTATGTCCTAATCAAACAAATATATTCAAGTACTTAAATTTTTATTTTACATACAAAAGAAACATAGGTACAACTATGGTACACATGTAATGCAATATTTTCAAAAAGGTTCTCCCAAGTTTTAAATACTGGATATTGGCAAAACAGTACATTAAATTACAAACATTGTGTTCACTTACTCTATTGAGGGTTTGTGAATGAATGCTATTATATTTCACATCTCTGCTTGCTTTAGAAACTATGTATTGTAGTAAGCTTTCTAATGTTCAAAGATAACTAAGACTTACTCTAAATGCAAAAAAAAAATGCTATTTGTGATATAATAGCTCATTTTTATCTAATTTGGGATATAAATATAAATGCTACAGTTTTTTAACACAGAGGAAAACTTGTTTTCCAGCTAGAAACATTAGTGTAGGGGGAGAAAACACTCTTGCATTCACAATACTATTTGTTGTACTCTTAATATAATTGAACACAAAGGTGATGCCAATATGATGGTGTTAGTTATTTAAAAAATAGATCTTACAATTGTTAGTTATTACTGTAGGTACACTATGTACAGTTTTCGAAATTGAGATCTTCCCTATTTTTTTTAATGCTCAATACTAGGCAGTTATTACATCATTCAAAGAATCTCCGTATAATTTTTTAATACATTTCATTCAGCAATGTTGTTTCAAAATATAATGAAAAATAGTCTCTCCTGTTTGATTCTATACCAATGCAAATAAAATTAAGTTTATGCGTTTATGTAATATATATGTGTAATACATGTGTGTAGACCAGTATTGCTGTTAAGTGTAATTTATTATGTAATATTGTTTTGTATTTGCTGTACAGTTGAACTATATTAAATGGTTTTTTATAAATACTAAAAAAAAAAATTATTTTAAAAACAATTATGTCATTTACCCATATTTATTAAAGTTTTCACAAAACTTTGAAACATTTGATGATATATTTATTTTGTTGGCTAAAAACTATGCCTTAACTATAGGAAAATATAAATTTACTTTTACAGCCTTTAATTCAACCTAAGTCATTTATTTAAAAATATTAATAACTGAATCAAAAGTAACTAAAAGAGAAATTTCACAGGAAGTTCCTCCGGTCAGTAAAATATTATAAACTGAATAGACAGCACCAGTATACTGATTTAAATAAGTTTATTATGCATTTTTAAAAGATTTCTTACAGCTCTGTTAAAATAAATTTGAATAGTGAAATGTACCCTGTTTTAAGTGGAAACAGCTGTATACCTATTGATGGATGATGAGTTTAAAATTAATTCCAGTTTTAATTTAATTAAATTTCAAGCAGAACACTGTAAAACCACTTGATATATGACACAAAGAAAGTTTTTCCTTTAACCAAAAGAAAGATAAAGGTTGGTCATTTTCATAAAATAACAATTGAAATAATTGTTTGTAATGTAGGGAAAAAATGTCTCTGACCGTTCGACAATGCTTTTTAATCACGACTTTTTTTTCTTCACAAGTGATGTAAAACACCTGTTTCGATATTGAATGTGTTGTAAGAATCAGAAATGTGAATTAGCACGTTCCACTCTAAATGTGAATTAGCACGTTCCACTCGATAATGCACTCAGAGGCTTTGCAACAGTTGTACAAGCTGAGAACAAACAACAAAGAAACAGTGTTTTCATGAAGCTATCCATGGATTTCTCACCCCTAATTTGATTTCTCTGCAGTCCGGTTTTGTAAAAATTTTAATTCTACAATGTTGATTTTAATAGCTAAATTTAACAAACATAACATTTTCATCAGCATTATTATTATTATTATTAACCACTTTCAGAAGGTAATAATGCCACTGGAGTATAAATAAATGTCATATTTATTACACAAGAATTTTGGGATGGTAAAAATTATATGTCGTACCATTTTCTGAAAATTGAAGGGAAATGAGATATAAATACATTGTATCGCACACTTATTTCACTTATTGCAGTAGTTTCTGGTACTGATAATTGTAGAGATAACTCAAGGTGACTATTATAACTATAGGTAAATACACTCAACTAACATTATCTTTTTCCAGTATTAAAATACTGACATTGTTTTCTTTTGATTTGCACTTATTCATAAGTAAGCGCTACTGATACTCTAAATGAGAATGGTGACAGTAGAGCCTATAATATATTTTTTGAAGTGGTATTTTATAAACATCTTATTACTAATTAAACATAACATAATAAAAACAAAAATAACTATTATATAAAGACTTACACATGACTGCAGTTACCTAAGGTTACAAACGTTTAAGTTACACATTCAACAGTCATAGTCAATACACAAACACACTAAAGTGCCTCATTGAGGCTCTAATTGCTCTAGAGTATTAGCAGGTGTAAATAGCTCTAGAGGCCTCAGAGATTCTTGAGTATCCCTAGGAGGCTCTTAGAGTCTCTATTGTACTTAGAGGCTCTCAGAGTCTCTAGTGTCACTCACAGAGACCTTAGTTGCACTTAGAGGCTCTAGAGTGGTTCTAAGATGATTGAAGATGCTTTTTAAGCTGAACTATGATATATCAACTCTAATAATGGATAAAGATCTTGTCACAAAGCTTTAATTCTATGTTAAGAATAAATAAATTCCCAAGAAACTTTTACTTTTGATAATAGTAATAATATTTAGTTAATTGTTCTAATTCCCCTCAATTTAAATTAAGCTAAAGCATACAACTATTTTTGATGTATATTAAAACCTCTGACTATAAGTTTGGAAACCTAAATTTTGTTTTTTAATTCATTATATGTCTTGATAATCATAGCATCTATGACAATACTAATACTATACAGTTCATGAAGACTGCAGATGATTGATAACATCAAGCTTTGATAATGGTTTAAATTTCATAAAGAAAACTAACGTCACAGCGTAGTGCAATCCCAGGCCATCATAAAAAAGTTTTCCTATACCATCGCAGCAGAAAAGAACTAGGACTATAACTGAAGAGAACCAACACACACCTCTGAGCCGTGACAAGGATTACTGTATTATTGCCGCTCAGCAGCTTTTGTAATAACATGCTCAATTGGTTATCTGTTTAATGTTAATCAATTCTACAATCAAACACATGCAATTAAATTCAAAGAACTCTTAAAAAATTTTATATCATAAATGTTTGTTGCCCTTTAAAAATAAATTTCAAATTAAATTCTTAAAAAAAATAAGTGTTGGATTTATTTCAACTTACATGATTTTTATATAAAAATATCACCGTTCAACAAAAAAATTGAAGTCTCTCATCATATTGCATCATTCTTGTATTAGGAAATCCCACCGAATTTTACGTTTGTCAACTGAGATCTCCATCACACCGAGTGTGGGTCTCTCAATTGAATGAGATCTCCCTCAGAAAAGCTACCTCCTTATTTATATTTAAGTCACCCGATCACCAAAAAACACAAAAAAACTTTTTTCACGATACACCGTTTAATTCAGAGGTTGTCCAACCCTTCATCATCCTCTTCTGTTCTAATCAACAGTTAAAATCACCAGCTCACAAAAGTTATTTCTCACCAGCCGATGCTGCCAACATTCCAGGGACTCCCGAAAGATTTTCCTCTGCACGGTGGAGCTCATAACCACGCACCAGATTATTCCAATCTAGTGACAATATTTGAATTGTTTCCACCTAGATCTGATCACTGTTGAAAGTGTTTTAGGGGTATTTAAATTTCCTGTACAACCGTATATAATAGGGCATCCGGCACCAGGCTTCTGGCTGTGGTGCCTGGTGATGGTCCGCCATCTTGGATTGTGACATCATTGGCAGCTATCTTGGATGATCTTGACCCTTGACCTTGACCCTGGCGGCCATATTGGATCCGTTATCTTGGGTTCTATCATGTTGAATTTAACAACCACCATTTCGTTTTCTAGAACTTTCAATCATTTGAATTATGACCACCATTGCAATTTTCGTTATGGCCGCCATCTTGAAATTCCGCAATTATTATGCTAGAAAATCGGGAAAAATTTAGAACATAAAAAAAATTAATTAAAATTAAAACAACCCACCATCTTGGATTACGATGTCACGGCCAACATATTGAAAATCAAGTACTCTTGTACGACCAATATGACGGGACTGCTACAGCTGCCTGCGAGCTTGCAGCTTTGGATGCGAGTGTTCTTGCAGGGAAGCCTAAGATGTACATCAAGTTCTGTCCCCGCCCGAACACGCCCGAATATTCACCTTCGGCCAACCTCGGGTTCATTTATATATATTTATATTTCTCTGTTTATTTTAATTTAGCTATTCTAACCTAACTAACCGTCCATAGTGTTTTAAAGTGTTTTAATGTAGCTGACCTAACCGACCACTTTAAATATTTTAATTCATTTTTCCTGCGCAAAAATAAAACAAATCCCGAGGTTGGCCGAAGGTGAATATTCGGGCGTGTTCGGGCAGGGACAGAACTTGATGTGCATCTTAGGCTTCTCGTTCTTGCAGCGGTTAGATACGTCCACGAGTTGGACCGCCCGCAGTACCAGGCGAGATGGTTTGGTAAACAGCAATCTTCCATACACGCCATTCCTGACATTACCTCTATTCCCCCTCCCAAAAAAACTCAGCGCTTGGCCAGGTGAACACCTAATCAAAATTTTAATGACATGAAAAAAAAAAAAAAAAAATATATATATATATATATAATCTCCCTAATCTCATAATGCAGCGAGCGCTATTGATGTATGAAACTATGAAGAGAGTTGTTCTCGCAAGTTTGTATCGACCTGTGTAGACCAGCCATAGCTGTGCAATTTTAACATAAATAAATTCTTTGTTTTATTCTAAGCTTTGTTATTTATTTTATTGTTCCACTCGATGGTAACGCATTACCTGAGAAAAAAAACCCTATAAAATAGGGTTTTAATACTTACAATTTAACAATAAAACAAATTTTAACTATTAATATCGTTGTCATAATGTAGAAAAAAAACATATAACTCCTAACTAAAACAATTTATACATTTAAGAACCATATCTTACTATAAACACAATTATTCAAATTTATTTTGTCTCTCATATAATTCTCAGCAGTATTTCTACCCACAATTTCAAAACATGGTCATATGTTAAATGTGAAAGAAAAAATAAGATTATTATGTGCTGGTTTGTTTGATACCGCATTATGTAAGCAATTCATAGGTGTGCCCAGACATTTGCATTAGGGGGGGCCCTGCTAAATTTTTAAATCAGAAGCTGAATTTAGAATGTTAAATAGCCTAAATACATTCACTCAATGCCGTGTTTATATTTTATGCAGTATCAACGAGATATGTTTACTAGTTAATATTTATATCCGTATAATTTTAACAATCTTGAAAATATGACTTTTTTTTTTTTTTTTTTTTCAATAGACAATGTTTAAAGGGTACTTACACATTTTTCCCTCTCGAATTTTCCAATAGCTTGGTCCAGATCTACCTTGAAATAAACTTATTTTTAGTGAATGCAAACACAGCAATTCAGACAACAGTACTTTAACAAACCTCTTAAAATTTTTTTTTGCTTGGCCATTTTAAGGGACCTATTTAAATAAACTAAGGCGGCTGTATTTCCAGAACGATAAAATGTTTAAAAATATTGTTAATTAGCACGCTGCAACACTGAAAAACAGTTTGAGTGTCACAGTGCCAGGAATATACGAATATTAACGAACGCATTAGAGAAAATGCCGATCTGAGTTATTTTATTAATGAGGGGGGGGGGGGGAGCCATGGCCCACCTGGCCCCCCCTGTAGGCACGCCTATGAAGCAATTATAATATCAGGTTTAATCTAATGTAATGAAAATCATGAAATATTTACGTGGAATTTTCTGAGCTTTAAATTCGAGAAAATGTCACAGATTATACCAGAATATAACTATTTACGAGATCGTTTTGTAAACGAAAAAAGGCGATCGGGTACACGGCGAACAATTCCTCGTAGTTTACGCTTCCGTCGCTAGATGGTGCGCGATGCAAAATTGAAGCTGTTTTCAGTATCGACTCGGCAGTCGACTTCAGCGCTCGGAGCCAACGACCGCCGACAGATGGCAGACGCTGTCTCGCCCTTGCCCCTGGACATCGATAATCGCGGGCGATTTGTATGTGCGGCAGGAAGGTCCATAATGTCTGGGCCATCCGTCACGGCGAAGGGATGAGAAGGGTGTTCGTTTAAGGGCGCTGGGGACGAGGTTGGAGGGAGAACTGGGGTGGAAGACATCGCCATTATGCATAGGCGGCTTCCAGACAAATAGTTATTTATGGGGGGTGGCCTCAAGGGAAGATCAATGTCGCAGCGTCTACAATTATTCACCCGGCGGCGCGACAGGAATGACTAATAAAGGCACAGAATGGAAAAAAAAGAAAGCTTCGCGCAGGGTAGACGCTCATATCTTCGGGATGTCTGTCTACCGCATTCTTTCCCTCCCGCGTCCAACCCCCTTCTCGGGTTGAGCCGAATAAATTGCAGTCAGCCCAGATCACCAATACGAGTCCGTGAACTGAAACGAAAATTTGTCCGTGGAAAGAGAACAGACAAAAAAAAAACCCCTAGCTAAGATATATGGCCGAAGGGATGGGAAGAGAGATGATTTCGCAAGACTGTTTGCTTGTCACAAATGATTTCTCACTCACAAGGGCTCCCCACTCTATTTTTATTAACGTCCTAGACGTCACGTCGTTTACATCCTTCATGTCTCCATAGCTTGTGTTCCCGAGCGTAGCGGGAAACCAGTGTTATAATCAAAGTCAATAGCAAAGTTATTTGTCATGTGTGTTTTAAGCTTTTACCCCATTAATATTTTATATGTAATTATAATATGGAAAATAATTGCGATAAGTACACAAATAATCCTTTAGCCTAAGTGTATGTGTATTATACAAAATACAATATGTTCATAAAATAATGTCCCAATTATAAAATTTAATAGTGTCAACTGTAAGCGTTGGTTCAAGGTCACAATTAAAGAGTAACTCAAATAGTTTTAGATAAGCGCATGCGGGAGTATTGCTTTGTTGTTGTCTCGCTTGCAACGCGAAAGATTGGCTCTTTCTCCAAGTAGTAGAGAGAGAACCTATAAACTTTATTTGGCAACATTATGGAGCCTTTCCTCATTGTAATATCATTGTACGAAACTGATTGGACGTCGAAGTCTCTGACAGTTGGATTAGGTCGAGACGACAGAGCTCTTTTTCGCTCTGGCCTCCACGTTCAGATGAAATTACGCATTTCAAAGAAATGCTACTTAAAACTCCCATAATATGGGAAAAATCACATCCGTTTGAACGTATTATTACTCGTAGGAGTAATCATTTGTCTGAATAAGATTCCAATATTACCAACTATAACTGCAAGGGGTTGAAAAAACAAGGGTTGGAGGACAAAAAAAATCATAACTTCCTTCGTAGGCACAACATCGAATTGGCACGAATTTTGTAAAACTTTTGTCAAAAAAAAATTTGATTAGACGAACCATTGCTGCAAGGAGTTGATAAAAATGAAAGGTAAATCAAAAAAAAAATCAAAACAACTTTAGTAGGCAGGACTACACTATCAAATCTATTCGAAAAAAAAACCCGTTAAGAAATGAATCAACCAAGCAATACACAGTCAAATAATAAAGCTAAAGGCATGACAAAAATATTGTTATGGAAATCTCCGAGCAATATATTAGAATCTATTGTTAAAAAAAAAATACTTGATTGCTATTCTTTTAGCGGCTATTTGACTAAATGAGAGACAGCGCTTAGTTGCGAAAACCCAATAGGAAAAAATAATTACTAATAGTATGCTCATATAAAATAAATATTGGAAACTTATATTATTTGAGCGTTCGTCTACTAATTTCCCACCCGCTCCCAAGTCCTTGCACAGCTGACTTTATTACAAGATGCTGTGAAAGTTTATGATTTATACCTTTATCACAGTGTGGTACTTAATTTATTGCAACCAAACTAATTTTTTTTTTTAAAATGTATTCATTTGGATATTTTGGATACGTTTCAACACAACACATTGCATTACCTTGGTAAGTCATTACCTAATGAGTTTCTACATATGTACATTTTTGCCTCTTCAACAAAAATAAAAGAATGCACAAATGTGATTTTTAACTTTGATGGAAACTGGTATTTTTTTTTTTAAAAAAAACCTTTACAGCACGAGCACAAAATATTCCATTGGCAGGCAGGAACCCGTCAGAGGAACTCCTCGGTAGGGCGGGGCTAGAAATAACTGGACGATGCAATTAACTTGTGCAACGATTAACGAATAATAATGAGAGGGTGGAGAGCGTTTCAATTATTGCCAGCGAGACCCAATGTAATTAGCACCCGACACACACGCCCACGCACGCACACACGCACGTTAGGTGGGTCATCATTAAAACGAGGTTTCCTAATCGCAAATCACACACTCGTCAGTGCATCTAATTACCGGGGCAGGCTAGTTCCGCTACGCCCGCCTAGCATTTCAATTCGTCAGGCTGGAAATATTCAGGAATGTAGCGCCCTTGCATTAATTAATCACAGTTGCACCACCGTTCTGCGGGAAGCTATCGTCCAGGTATACAAGAAGAGGCGAGTACTTTCTGACTCGTTTCACATCTTAACTGCACTGAAACTGACATGTGAGTAGTAAAGTTAAATAATACTCTTGAACGCAAAGCTACTGTTAGTCAGCTGCGCTGAGCAAGGCGAGGATAGTGTGATTGTGAAGTCACAGTCAGATCATAGCATGCTCCAAACTGCATCGAACAACTGTAACTGCTTTAACCACCAGTTTATGTTATCCATCATCGTATAAAAAAATCGCGAGTAAAAAAAAATCTTTAAAATTAAGCATAACCCGCAGAAACCTCCATCCTCAAAGACACAAAAGTAAATAAAGGATTATTTTAAAGTAGTACATAAGTATGTAGACTACAGTTTATGTATAATAATACAATTATGTACACTATTACTCTTACATAGTTTATTTGGATCGTTTTGTAAAATGGAATAAAAAATGTATTAATTATTTAATATAAAAGTTTTATTTTCATTTTCGTCCCAAACTCGCAGTGAAATCACACTACGTAGTAAGAGAATTATGCCATCCATCTATTTGGTTATCAGTCACAACCATGGTCGGAACGGTAACGGTCATCAGAGTTTTACAATAGTGTAACTGGCGTCCATGAATACACACTGCCTGTAATGTTACCAGTATGGTTTGTATGTCTCATGAGTTGGCCTCATGGAGCATACATAGCTGCCAAATACCTAGAGACCGGAAAAATTTGCGGATTCATTTCGTGATAGGCTGAAATTCAACCATGTTTATAATTCTGCTGGTTCTGCTATTGGATCGCAGTATAAATGGAGCTCTCTGGGCCAATGAGAGACTATCGACCAAAGAAGCGTCGAATCACAAGCTACCCAGTGTAGACACCTCACAATTTAGTACCCAATGAACACGCGTATTCACTTGAGAAATGCAGAGGATAATGGAGGCTATCCTAGAGGTCTTTGAATCCGCGAATTTTTCCGGTCCCTACAAATACTACATTTAAACTGTGTTAAGGATATATTTTTAACGAGTCGAAGAAAGCGAATTGTTAGCCACAGTAAGTTATAGACAATAGCTTTGGATAAGTGATATGTGTTTTAGAAATGCTGGATTTTTTTTGGCTGAATATGCTACGGAGGAAAATGTTCTCGTAAAAAAAAGACAGTTATTTCATTTCACTAATGAGAAATAAATTAAATTATTAAGGTAAATAATAATACAAGGATAATTTTTTTCACTGTTTACCTGCCACCAGCGCTACAAGGTCTCAACTTTCTTGTGCGTTTATTCGAAGTGAAGCGAAGATAGAATAATATATTGTGATTATTAACGAATTTGAAAACGGCGAATTGTGGTTTTTAATTCGCCAACTGACGACAGTAATTTTATTCTGTACGTCAATTCATTCATAAAAAAAGATTACGTCACACAATTTGAACTAATTTATCTCTGCATTATGTGAAGTAAATATTTTGTTATTTATATTAAAATAACTATTATTGTTCGTATTCATCATTTCCCTAACTACAGACCAATTGTAAAAAAAATCTATTTGTTACTAAAAAGCTTGTTTTTTTTAAAGTTTTTTGTTATATCAATAATATCTTCGAAATTTTTTTTCCAGAAATTATTGTATTCGTACACAGAGGATGAAATTTTAACTAGCGATGGTAAAAACTAAGAAATGGCACAACTCTCTCTTGGCAAATGTATCACGGTTGACGAGGCGTGGTGGCCAGCGGCGAGGCTGTCTCAGGCCTAGGCGGGAGGAGGGGGCGGGGGGCTGCTATACCTGCTGTCCGGTCCCGTGAAAGTGGACAGCGGTGGAGAAGCCCGGGGCGCAATCATCTTTTAATTACCCCCACCACCCACCCTCTCCCCCAAGGATAATCATGCACGACGTCTGCACGAGGCTTCCAGCGACACGGCACGCTCGCTGGAATCAATGCAGCGCTTGGATTCGAGGGAGGATGGCTTTTTTGTTCGGAAATACCCACTCGTTTAAGAGTAAACCGACGAAAGGAAAAGGGTCGCTAACCCGACGCCGAAATACCACTCCAATGGTCTAAGAGATGCGGAAATTTCGCGAATATTCACTGATAGGGACCGGAAAAATTCGCGGATTCAATGACCTCTAGGATAGCCTCCGTTATCCTCTGAATTTATCAAGTAAACACGCGTGTTCATTGGGTACTAAATTGTGAGGCGTCTCCACTGAGTAGCTTGTGATTCGACGCTTTTTTGGTCGATAGTCTCTCATTGGCCCAGAGAGCTCCAGTTAAAAACGGTGAGCCAATAGCAGAACCAAGCATAATTGTACACATTTTTGAATTTCAGCCCATCACGAAATGAATCCGCGAATTTTTTCCGGTCTCTAGCGATGGATCTTAAATGCTATTCCTAATCGAACACTTTGAAGATGCGAAGAGACGTAGAGAGGCCTGTGAACGGCGCGCCAACACCCGGAGCTCTGCAGGCTCGGACAGGTGGTCTCCCCGACGGGCGCTCAGCGTCGCGGCGCCTGTGCTTGGGCGTATCGGGGAGTGCCTCAAGACGGCCGGGTGACGAGCAGGAACAGACATCCATCTGCGAGGGTCGGAGGACAAGACACTCCTGTGTTGACTCAGCATTACCAACCGCCCTGCGCCGACAAACACCAGCAACGAGTCTGGATTATTCCCTCCTCCCCCCCTTCCTCACTCACTACCCAACACTCGAGACAAGAGGGATGTTTGCGAGCTCGTCTTGAAGCCCCCGCGATGCCCTCGGGAATTGTTAGTAACGAAAGTACCCATTATTATTATCTTTTTTTGACGTGATAACGTTCTATAAATCGATGAACGCCGGCTGCACGCACGATAAAGCATGACTCATTGTCACGTTCCGCCTGAGCCGAGCGTGCAGGAACCGGCCAACCACCGTGCGAGAAAATCTTCTATAATATCAAACAGGTCAAGGCGGGCTCTTTTTAACTGAATTTGTGTGATTATATTTAAACAAATTATTTAAATTAAATTTGCAATAAACTGTTAATTAATAATTGAAAATTAAAAAGTATGCAATATTTCATAAAATGTTTTCTTATGACGTTATCACGTAAAATTATCGTCCGTAAACCGACTTTACAGACAACCCCATTTTTTTTTCGAGTGCACCTCACTCGATCGTTATTATTCCAAGAAAATTTCGCGAACTAGTTCGTTGGCTGGGAGAGGTTTTTTTTTTCTTTTTTCGGAAAGGGAGAAAGGTGGTATTGGCCGGGGGGGGGGGGGGGGGGGTTAGGGGGTAGGGAAGCGGCGCCTTCCGTCTCCCACGGCAACGGTTGCTGTGGCAACACTGTCGGCGGTGAGGGCAGCTTACCCGCCGAGACACCTCTGGCCGCCGACAGCGCGGTTCCCCGAGTGGCGAGTCGGCGCGAGGCCTGATTGGCCGCGCCGCGGGCGGGCGATACACACGCCCGCACTGCGCCAGGACTCTTGACACTCGTGACGTCACACCAAGTGGCAGGACAAGTGTAAGGGAGGTGTCCAGATAAAATCTCAGAAACAGCACTTGAAAAAAAGGAAAATCAAAAAAAAATTCAACAATGCATTGGGACCGGAAAAAATTCGCGGATTCGATGACCTCCGGGATAGACTCCACGATACTGTTCATGCTTGGGCAAACATCACCTTTTAATTGGCTGCTGACTTGTGAGGCGTCTCAGATGGGCAACTTGTGATTCGACACAGTGAACCAATAGCAAAAGCAGCACAAATGCATAACTATTGGATTCTAGCTTATCACGAAATGAATCCACGAATTTTTCCGGTCTCTAACAATGCATGTAAGAGCGAGAATTAACTCTGCTGAAAAAAAATTTGTTACTGAAAATTAATTTAAAAAAACCGGTTTATTTTTTTTAAACTCTTTATTATTTTTTTTTAATTGAACGTTCCTAACAAATGTAATTTGGTATTGAATGTCATGCCCCATATAATTTTCCAATCTATTTCACAAAGTATCAATAGCACTAGTCTCAGGGAAACATCATTAACTCGTAAATACGTCTCATATTCAGCCATAGACATTACTCTGTGTGCAAATGATATTGAGGAAACGTCAAAAAAATTTGCACAATCACCAGACGTGCTGTATCAATTGACGGGACTTAAATTGTGAATTGGAACAAATGTTGGCTGGTTAATTTCGTTGCGTCGATGTATCTTGCAACCCTCTTGCACGGAGATGACTTTGGGACGAGAGGCAAGAGGACGGGACTGTAAGAGTATCCACGACGCAGTGAAATACAGTCACATCCCAGAGATAACACTTTCCATAAAACACTTCCCCCTTCCTCCTTTTAGAGGGATTAGATTACAACCTGTCCCCCATTACGGGCAGTGCGACCCGCAGGAGCCATTCGCCCAGTCCGGAAACCACCGCGCCCTCCCTTTAGCGATCAGCCCGCCGACATCCGGGCAGGAAGCCAGCGGCCCATCAGACGGCGGGAAGGGGTTGTTAGGCTTCCACGCTGACCGCCAGGAACCCTTCCAGACAGCTGAGAATCGCTTGTCTCCTGGATCCGCGTGGAGGGGAGGTGAGGGGTAACTCATCCCTAGCATGGATTTTATATCGTTAGAGACCGGAAAAATTCGCGGATTCATTTCGTGATATGCTGAAATTCAAACATGTGTACAATTCTGCTGGTTCTGCTATTGGCTCGCAGTTTAACTGAAGCTCTCTGGGCCGATGAGAGACTATCGACCAAAGAAGCGTCGAATCACAAGCAACCCAGTGGAGACGCCTCACAATTTAGTACCCAATGAACACGCGTGTTTACTTGAGAAATGCAGAGGATAATGGAGGCTATTCTAGAGGTCATTGAATCCGCGAATTTTTCCGGTCCCTATATATCGTTATTTCATCTTGGTGGGTATACCAGTGGTTGCCTACATGGAGAGGGCACTTGAGAAATTCGCCTCGGGATGTGACTCGGCGTTTTAGAAGGTAGGCTATACTTTAAGGGGCGTTCTCCTCGTGGCAATAAAGCGCACCGGGCAGCCAACTTCAAGACAAAATTTTTTTTTTTAAAAAGTGAAGTGCAGTTTACATACTGGTTTAGTTTCACTCCGTCCAACGGCGCTGCGGCCTGTGTGGTGACGTACATGCTTGCCGCCCAGAGTACCGGGTTTAGATTTTCACAGACAATCATGTTTTTTTAAAATATTTTTTTTGTATCTGCTGTTTAAAATATTATTAATATAAATAAATTAATTATTTTATTAATTATCATTTTTTAATTTTTTTAAGATATTTTTACGCAGTTTCTCACTGCGGAACTTTGATGAATTTCAAGACGGCGCCCTTGCCTGTCGCCTAGATACCAACCGCAGCACAGGGGTGCGCACTGTTCGAATTCTGCGCGCCTGACAGCAAGCCATCGGGCCCGCTCGGGTCCCTTCGACTCAGATCGGCTTCGCGGGCTTGGCGCCGGAACTACCGACGACCCGAACTTCCGCCGCGGGCACCCAGACTGTTCTTCGGTGTGATCGGTCGGGGCCCAGCGGACTATAAATACGGTCCACTCCAGTGGATCGTCAGTCAGTCCCTGACCCACCCCGGCTGCGTGAACTTGCGGTGACCACGACCCGCACCAACAACGACCTCCTCCGTCACGCTGCCCGCGGACGTGCCAACTGCTACTGCCAGGAAAATACGGTAAGAGACACCGTCAGAAACTAAGTCCCTTAAGGGACTTTGAAAATATTTTGGCTCAGTGTATTGAAGGGCATTGAAGGGTAATGTTTACTGTGAAAACCTTTGTTAACAATAAACACTTTTTTCACGTACTTTTGCACCACATCTCTGTGATTGCAAATCTTGCCCTCCCGTCCCTCTTCACCAGACAGGAGGTAACAATATTACAATGATATTACAGTAATAATTCATTCTTTCAAATATAAAATAGAAATGATTGTAAAGGGTAGATTTCTTAAAAATAATTAAATAATTAAAAACAAATTGACCGTCAAAGGTAGAAGAATATTTTAGCAAATAGTTTCCAAAGATTAGCTTCATAATATTTCTTTTTCGCTGCAGTGAGGAGTAGCGGCCTCCTGTAGTCTCTTGCGCTGGCGCCGGCCAGAACCCCGCCGACTCCCGCCATCTGGTCTCTCGCGGCGCCGAATCGCACCTCTTCCATCGCGAAAACTCCCCCGCGCCGCGGTCGCCATTTGCATAATGCTCGGGAGAGAAACCGCGCGAATAAAACGAATCCGGAGGCAGCGGCGAGGGAGCGGAATGCGCGCAAAATTGTAATCCATTTTTAGACCGGGAGCGATATGTAAATTGGGCGAAAAAGGGGGAAGGACGGGGGGTGAATTTTCTGTTCACGTCATTTGATTTTTTTTATTTAGTATATATATATATATATATATATATATATATATATATATATATATTTATTTTTATTATCTCGTAGGCGTTGACGCGCCACCGCTCAGACACGCAGACGCCTAGACGCCTGGCTAGAGCAGTAAACAGTTGCACAAGTCCGAGCCCCCAGCTCCTTTCCCCCCCCCCCTCCCTATCGAGCCCGTGACGTATGCGTCCCAACACATGCACTCCAACGCGCCTTAACTTTTTACCGAAAATCCACCCTCTCTACCCGAAGCGCGCTTCTTTTTTTTTTCCCCTCCTCTCCAGGAACTCCCGCGAAAATCCTCAACTTTCTCTTCCCCTTCGCACTCACCGCTGCTTCTTCGCGACCCCGCAGACGGCTTCACCCCCCCCCCCCCCCCACACACACCCCCTCGCTGGCGCCGGGCGAGAGAGACCACCCCCCACCCCCCACCCACGTAGCAGGCGGCGAGGGGAGAAATCTCTTTGTAACCACTGACACATCCATACAGCCCGCATATAGTAATCCGAGGAGCGGCTGGAGAACGACTGGGGAATATTTGTGAGAAGGCGTGGAAATAAGGGGCAGAGAGAGAGAAAAAAAACTCTCCGCCTCTTCCACGGAGGATGTGTGACGTGCCAAGACGTGCAAGAGCGAACGCGAGGCGACAGGTGAGATAGGAGAGAGAGCAGACAGCGCGAGGAGAAGTGTAAATAAATATGACTATCTCGGCGCGGAGGAGAGAAGAGTGGGAATGCCGGAGTTGCCCCGCCAGTTGCCTCGACAGACGTGACCTCTGGGTCACGAGGCGGTCCCTGGTTGCTTCGCAGTGACTCAAAACATTTGGCAAGCCCCTCCTCAGTGTTTCTTCTCAACGCTCGAGCAAAATAAACTTTTGATTTCATGTGCATCTTTTTAAATTACCATCGCTTGTAGCCGATTGCAATTTTAACAAGAATATATGCCACTCACTGCACGTACCTAGTTTTATTGCTTCAAAGGCGAAGATAAATAATATTTTTAATTTATGAAAATTTCCCTACAATAACAATATTTTAATAGCCAGCTTAAGTTCAACACACGCATAGCTTGGTATTCTGGAACTGACAAAGGTTGAGTTCGATGGATATTTTTAATGATTTAACTATCCTCAAATGAGCTCCAAATATTGCGATCATGCTACGTATATTCACGATTAAAAAAAAAAAAACTTTTATTTTAATGTACATAGATGTTCACTACACAAAGCATATATCACCAGTTTGCGTGATGTGAAAGATTTATACACATAAGTAATGCTCAAGTGTGACATTTATCTTGAATGATTAATAACCGAGAAAACGGTTTACACATTTTGAAACGAACGTTCCGTTCGATAAGCTCTGGGGAATGCGTGGAACAACCAGTCGGCATAATTTTTTTTTTTTAAATTTTAACTTGTGCTGGTAAAACAAGAGCTGAGTGTCTGTTTGGAATTCTATCGATTTCCAATACATCCATAAGAATGCGAGCACTCATAATTTTGGCGAGGGTTTTATTTGGCCGGGAGTCAGTGTGCAGGCGGTTGTTTGACACAGCGCTGAACAGTGCCAGGCTGACGTCACAGACACGTGGGCCCCCAGCGCTGCAATTCGTCACTCGCCTGACAAAGGAGGCGAGCGAGTCTGGTTGAGCGATTGGCACCCCTAGCTCGCACCGCAGTGGGTGGCAAGGGTTTCCAACATTCCACCCGGCGTTCGTTCGTCCTGTTTCGAAAACGAGCCCATCCTGACTCACTTATTGCAAGTTACGGGGAAAATGTAGTGTATTTCTGACATAAAATGTTTTTATAGGAATTAATTTTGAAAAAAAAATTGGTTGTCTGTAAAGTCGGTTTACGGACGATAGTTTAAAGTGACAACGTCATAACAAAACATTGATGAAATTATTGCATACTTTATGAATAAAATGGAATGATTTTTATTTTAATAACTAAAAGAATAAATACTTGAAATTATAATAGTAATCAGATTTTCAAAATGCAAGAATAATAAACCTTTATTGCCGAAATTGTTGGTTGTAATAAGAAATGAAAACCACATTAACTTTTCACATCACTTTATAAACAGTCGAGTGGAAGAGAGATAGATGCGGCGCAAGCGTACAATGAGCGTAACGGGACACAGCGTAACGGAAAAATGTGCGTAACGGGACAATTTTTCGTGTGTGCAGCCGGGGTTCATCGATTTATTAGACGTTCTCACGTCAAAAAAAATACAGAACACATCAGTTGTTTATTCAGTTTCTAAGGCATTTGAAAATCGCCAAGTCTAACTTACAACAAAATATGAAGCTTTGTTTGAAATATTTTCATGCAAAAATAACTCTATCACTTGACAAATTTTAATCTAAGTTCATTTGTAAATAATTTACACCGTGAATTGTCACAGTATGAGTTTTAATAAGTGTTATCGAAAAAAATTCTATTTTAAAGAACCACTGATAAACGCAGGGTTGTTTTCACTTGAACCGCAAGTAGTGCTGGTACACGTAAACGTCCTAATAAATAACCAAAAACAAAAAAATAGCACTTGTAACTCAGTACACGTTGTCACCACTCACCACCTCCGGCCAATGGCGGATCCAGGAAGACCTCTCGGGCAGGGCTCTCACACACAGGAGGATGCAGTCAATAATCATGGCATTGCCCTTGGGATATTCACCAAATATATGGTCTCAAATACTGAAATTTAGTATTTTCGTACAAATTTTGATTGAAATAAGAGTTTAGCACATTAACGAAAATATTTAATTTAACACTAATATTCCCTACAAAGAAATAAGAAGTAAAATTTGGGCTCGGAAGGGGCTATCGCCCCCTGCGCACTTCCTCTGGAGCCGCGCTGGCCTCCGGCTAGCTCAAATTTGGTGATGAGTTGAACACACAGTTTGCAGGTCACGAAGAAAGAAGAAATTTATACACAATGTTCGATGTATTTATCTTTTCTTTTATTTAATTAAAATCAAAATATTGACAGAACAAACAGAACACAAAAACAGAATTGAAATGTACATTAAGAAAAGATCAAACACGGAGACATCGCCCGACCACGGCCTGCTTGGCCTGGTGTTCGGACAGTGACTGATCTTACAGCCTTCCTTTCCTTCGTGCGGACAGTGTCCTGGGCTCGCTGACGTAATTTTCAGCCAATCACGGCGCAGGGTAACAGAGGCTTCCACGAAATGCTTACTTATGTTCCCACGACGCAGCAATTTTGTCTCTTTCTCACACTCCCGGTGACCGTAACTCACACGCCTGGCGTGTGACGCAAAGCCTTCGGTCGTGGAAAAACGAAGGAGAATTACGTCAGCACGCCTACACAAAAATGTTTTACGAAAATGTTGCATTAAATTTAGGCCTTGCAATTTCACTCTCATCGCGTCCAAATAAGTTTCATTTCAAAAACAAATCTCCAAGCAGCTGGTGCGTTTTTATCACACCAGGACGACAGTTCACAAGTCACGCACTAATAGAGTCACTGTCGGCCGATAGGGGATAGAGGCAAAGATCACGGTGTACTCGAGGTTTAACTCGCAGCCGGACATGTCAGGGATGTCGTGCAAGGACGCGCAAGGATGCGCCCACAGGTCTGCGATCAAAGAGGATTCGCGCGCTTACGAGCTTACGAGACCTTCTTTCCACAGCCTGGGCGCATTACGTACTCGTAACAGCTGGTCCAGCCCTTTAAAAACCCGACCCTGATTCGCTGTTCCATCCAGTTGTGTGGCCGAAAATCACTTGGTCGCTGCCTCCGCTGCTTGGTCGCTAAGGGCGAGACTAGCTGTCGCATCACACGTCACTTCGCCTCTGCGTGCAGTCTTCTCGTCTGTAACAAGCCTCTGTGAGACTTACAGCGTTGATCTCAGATTTTCATTGTGAAATATTACATATTTAAAGTTCCTACACATACCTATCCTACTTACAGCACTGCGTACCAAATATTTCTAACCTAAAAATGACCTTGAAAATAGATGCACATTTTGGTATTATTTCGCTGTCCAAAAATTTCAATGTGGATATGAAATCAAAAATCACAGGAAGATGCAATGGCTCTTAAATGCTAATCGTAATTGAACACCTTTAATAAATATGGAACGGTTTATTAATAGCGAGTAACGCCTGGAGTTCTTAACGCCATTTGGTGGCCAGGCCATACGGCCAATTTAAATTTAAATATGGCGCATTTAATTTTTTTAAACACGCTGCAGTTGAAGAAGTTTATCCTTGTTCGCAGGTCAAACTTTCGGAGCCACAGTTTAACAGTTTATTTTAATTTTATTTTTTTACTCTCCGACTTTCCACGGAGGCTTGGGTGCCGACGAAGATGTCATGCAAGATTTACTGAATGGGGAAAGTGCTTGGAAAGGGGGGGGGGGGGTTTCAAATGGCACAAACCGACGTCAGTGGGGCACTAGTGCTCGGTCAATACGTGTTTTCCGACCCCCGTGATGAGCGATGGGAAGCAGGGGGAGAGGGACGCGTGTCGAGAGCGTTGTTGCGGCAGGGAGGGGTAGGGGGTGGTTTCGGAACGGTAGTAGAGGGAGACAGGCGGTTCGGGAACAGTTCGCGAATACAGCGGAGGATGGATGTGTGCGGTGGGCGCCAGGCGCCAGGTTGCCCGCCTCCCTCCCCCCTTGCAGACCCCGCGCCACCGACACCCCTTCAGGCGCCGACACCCTGGGAGGTCGCCACTCTAGTCCTCGCACACACTTGTGGGGAGAGGGTGGCACTCGGCCATCAGTCACAACTCCTCCGGCGAGACAGTTATTTATAATGTTTACATTCTCCCCCCACCCCACCACCCTGGTGTCTCCTGGGAAGGAGATCCTGGGTCTTGGGTCAACCTCTTACCTCTCCCAACCCTCTTGCTGACACAGGAAGAGGATTGTGAGGGATGAGAGTTGGAAAATGTAAAAGTTAACACTTACTGCTTCAAAATAGACTTTGTTTGGTCATGTTTGAATGTTCAGCTACGACCGATATATTTGTTGACTATGACGTTTTTTTTATTTTTGTAGTTACCCTTCTGTCAGTGTGTCCTGGGCGAAACAGCACACAGAAGGATGGCAATCTGTGATTCCAGCAAGCTGTTAGGCTTAAGTTTTATCTTTTACTGAGGGTTAACCGGTTTTCAATTTTCCCGAAGGCTTCTGTATTATTCTACGTGTATTTCGTGTTACCTCAAAAGTCAGGCTGACCAATTGGTCACTCCTTGCACATATTGGAGCAAAACTATCATGCTAAATCTGTCAGCAGTTTTTGGTGAACAGTGGAACTGCATAGATACCGAAAAGAATGTAATATGCGTCCATGGATAGGTTTAACAAGGTTTCAATGAAATGTGCTGAGTTCTAGATTTGGAAATAGGATTTTACGTGGTATCTGGCTAAGGGATGTATGGAGAGTCTATTGGAATGCCAGTATGGCGAAATATAATGTTTGGCTACCAGTTTATCCCATGAATGCTCAACCCTTGTTTTCTCACAAGAATCAGCAGTAAGGTGGACACAGCGGGGTTTTCACACAAGGAAACGACATTCGCAGATTGGGAGACTGGCAGGGGGTTGTCTCCAGGTGCTCCTGTTTGCTCGCATTGGCATTTTAACGACTACGATCCTCTTTTAGAATTTTTCCACTCAGTGTATTATACCTGCTCAACAGGATATTTTAATAATTATTATTTCATGTAATGCAGTGAGAACGTAAAGGGAGTGGTACCAAGTTGATAACTAAGCAACTTATTATTTAAAATGTTTTTTTAGACCTATACCATTGCTGATTATACTGTATGTAAAAATGGACAAAAAATTAATATACAAACTCTCAGAAAACAAGTCAGAGACTGATTTGTTTGTTTGTGCCTTATGATGGGAGCAGATGTCAGTTTTCCGAAAAATCACAACTGTTTTGCCTTAGGAAATCTGTGTTCATCTGTATTGTCGTCGTTAAAGTTTCCAGTGTAGGTATATGTTCAGTCACATAGCTGAATTAGCCTGCATATCGCTGTATTGTCGTTGTGTTATCCGGATTATCTGTTCATATCACCAGATGGATCGTCTGTTTGTCGCTGAATTGTCCAAAGTCTTTTTTTCTTTATTTACTGTTGTTGTCGCCACTGTGGTCTCATCGGTTTCTGCCTACTTTGTTCGTCTGTGCTCTCATATTTTTCTGCAAAATTCCTTCCATGGAATTCTCCGTGCTGTCTATGCATTTAACTTTGACATCGGCTGATTTCGGTTTGTTTTTGTATGTTTGCAGTTTTATCTTTTTGTCCATTATTGAGGTTTATCTAGGGCATACATTTTAACCATGAATAGCATTAGTAAAAAAAGATATTAGAAAATCAAATTTTCCCATTGCAAGAATAATCCAAGAACTTAGTAACATAAGCTTTAATCTGTATCCTTGTTGCAATATTTTATTTCTTATTTAATAACAGAAAATAATGCATTAGAAAAGAGAAGTGAAATTAAAATAATGGCCTTTAAGTCGACATACAGCTATCACCTTCTTTCGTTTCGCTGGAAACTGTTTGCAAAGAGTTAAAAGGGATTATTTTTATTAAAGTTTTTCATTTCCGCTCCGCATGCCGTATCTGCAATGGACGGTAGACAACTACGAAAAAAGTTATTAAAGAATGTGGCATGAAATACATACTATAAAGATGAGAAAGAAGCAAAAACAAAGGGAAAGAATTTTTTTTTAAATCTAAGCAGGTCGTGGAAGTGCGAGGTTTCGCGAATGTAATTAAAAGTAGCGAAGGAGAAGCACGATGGGACGAGGGACGGTAAGATAAGAAGAGACAAATCGAAAAAAAAAAGAATGGGGAAAGAAATGTAACGAACACAAATGAGTAAAGTAAACCTGAAAGAAGGAGATTTTAGTAACTTTTTATCGAAATGAAAATGAAAAAAAAAATGGCAAAGATTCAGCAAAGATAGAACATTCCGTCGACCTCGTTGGAAAATGGAAAACTTATGTAAACACTAGAGAAGAAATAAATATATTCTCACGCGATTTTAACAGCAATTGCATCAGTTTTCACGCCAGAAGAAAATATTGCGAATAAATTTATCCTACTTCTATTTTGTGGGATGCTACGTTTCAGGACTTACGAAAAGATAAACCATAAAATTTAAATCATAACTACATTGAGTTGTTCTTCCCTTGAAAGGGTGCCTCATAATTGACTTTGTGTTTTGAAATTTGCTATGTATGCAATGAATGTTTACTCTGCCAACTAAATCTGTTCATAATAGTGATAGACCAAATTTATATAATAAAAAAAAGCTGCAGATTTTTCTGAAGATAAATTATGCAGTATCTCTTCCCTTCCCCGAGGCCTTCGAAACACAATTTAATTAGTCTTTACTGCTAAACACTGTTAATCTGGCATTTGTTTGATGTCTTATCACCGAAAGCAAAGGTCTCTTGCAGGTTCTTGAGAAATAAAATAAAAATAATTAATATAAAAAAAACATGAGATTTCTCTTGTTTACGTGCCACCATGCACGCAGTTAAGAGAAATCTCAGTGTTTTTTTTATTTTCCCTTAATTTTTTTAATTTTTCACCAATTACCATGTACGCATGAGAAAGAGTGATCGTGTTACAGATTTGATTTGGATCACAAATAAATATTTAAGTGAATTATTAGGGTTATACTAAATATGATAATTCTAAGACATATTTAAGCTAATGCTATATCCAAAATATGATATTTTAAAATACATATTTAAATAAATTTTGTAATTTTTAACTTTATGAATAGTGTGATATATACATACTAAAAAACCTGTGTTTGAAACTGAGTATATATTGAAACTGGATGCTCTGTTGAAATATTAAAATAAACTTAATACTGAAAAAATTATTAACTCATTACACAAGCGGAAGTTGATATAATATCAATGCAGTTTGAAGTACTGAGTAAAACTTTAGGTAAAAAAATAATTTAAAAATAAAATAAAATAAAAACAGAGGAGCAGAGAGAGAGTGTAGACTAACTTTTTATACAAGTTCATGTTTTGAGTAATAACATATTTTCCATATGTAAACCCCTCCTGAGGGCACAACAAAATATTAAGTAACAAGCAAATACAATCTGGTGCTAAAGACATATTTTCTCGGAAAAACCTTGGGATGGGCTGCTGCATTGTAATTACAGAGGAAAATGAAAAATGCTACAGTAATAATGTACATGACTAATAAATCCTCGATTCTCTTGATTTAACTGAAATTTGATTTATATTTCTTGTAAGTTGCTATTCACGCAAAAAAAAATATTCAACCCAATGAAAATTAAAGATATCGTCAGCAACCTTATACACTAAAAGATACTCATAATTCAAGTCCCATGGGTTATTTTTTTCACGAGGTGTACCAAACTTTACAAAAACAACCACATTTTTATTGCTTGCAGGTGCACGCAAATGAAATAGACCAATAGAATCATGAAGCATGACGCGCAGAGAAAATAAGTCAAAGCCCGAGGAATTGCGGAGTAAAACAAAAGTTGTAAGTGCTAAGCTACGTGAATGCACTATGCAAAAATTAAATTTCCAAGTTCCCTTCGGTAAG
This sequence comes from Bacillus rossius redtenbacheri, assembly GCF_032445375.1. Taxonomy (NCBI): domain Eukaryota; kingdom Metazoa; phylum Arthropoda; class Insecta; order Phasmatodea; family Bacillidae; genus Bacillus; species Bacillus rossius. The sequence continues at coordinate 8,614,439 of NC_086334.1, forward strand.
TGCTGGGGGTATATAAATGCAATTTTAAACTTGCATGAAAGTAGATAGTTTTAAAACCACAAGAACAATTACGAAGATATTTTATTTTTGACAACACCACACCTAGTGTAGCGAGGCTGTACCTTACGCACGCTAAAGCTGGTGTCCAAAGTCTCGGTTACCCTGAACGCGTCACCCAACTGTCAACTGCTTGCGCGCTCGTCTCTAGAACGCCCCTTGGGCGAGCCTTCCCGGGCTGGGTTACCTTGCACGAAATTACGAATAAAATTCAAGACCAAAACCATTTTTAAATTCTTGAAAAAGGTTTCTGCAAAAGTCGGGATTATTCACACGACTGAAAGGCACGGGAAACAAAAGTGTATACTTGCACAAAAAAAATTGACAGCTTTCACAGTTAATATTGTAAGCAAATGCAAATCCTTCAAGTTGCACACAAGACTGGAAACGAGCCAAAGAAGCGAAAAGCCAAAATACAAAAAAAAAATGGTCGTCTGTAAAATCGGTTTACGGACGATAGTTTAACGTGACAACGTCATAACGAAACATTGATGAAATAATTGCATACTTTTATGAATAAAATTGAATCATTTTTATTGAATTATCACTATTTTGTATGGATACAAAGAGTGAGTGAAATGAAATCTACAATTTAATTGATAAATTTACTTTTATTTGCACTCATTAATTCAAATATGTTTATTACTTTAACTAAGAGATCATTTTAACTATAACTTTTATACATGTTTGCTATTTAACTTCTTCAAATCTGTGTTATTCTGTTAAGGATAGGACGAAGATAGGAAAAGTAGGAAACAAATGGGAGTGTTTCAAGGTTAATGTGCCTCGAAAAAGTCAAATCGATGGTTGTTCCAATCGAGTGGAAGATAGATAGATGCGGCGCAAGCGTACAATGAGCGTAACGGGTACACAGCGTAACCAGACAATGTGCGTAACGGGACACTTTTTCGTAGGTGAAGCCATAGTTCATCGATTTATTAGACGTTGTCACGTCAAAAAAAAGTGTGTATGTGTGGAGTCCTCGCGTGACAGAAGTGTAACTTCTTGTGTATTATTAGGTACAGGCAAAATAATTCTCTTCCGCCGAGGTCACAGATTAAAAAAATGTATATGCAAGTATTAAATTAAGCTATTGCACATGTATGCAAGTGAGAAAGTATGCAAGTGTAAACACATATGCAAGTATGGAAGTTTTCAAGTGTGTAAGTGTACAAGTACATCTCTACCTCCTGCCTGCCGTCTCCTCCTCTACCAGTTCCCCCAAGACGCACATAACTATTCCCCTCATACGATCGGAATTTCCGTAACGCTCGAAAATTGTACTAAAGATGTAATATTCTGGCGGTATGATTAAAGGTATCACATTGTTGTGCCTAACACGCCAGCCTCTTGATTTACTGAAATCCATGTTTCGATCTTCTTGGATCTCTTCAGGTAAGTGTAGACTACAGATTTCAGTAGTCAAACTTACTACATGGTTTACAGATTTCAGTAAATCAAGAGGCTGGCGTGTTAGGCACAACAATGTGATACCTTCGAAAATTGTAGTCTCCTCACAGCAAATATGTTTCACTTCAAAAGGCTCCCTCGCACAGTCACTTTTATGACGTGCTTGAACGATCTTACTTGTAAGTTTGCGGACCTGGTAGCGGGCTTCTCGTCGGAGCTTGTTTCGGACTCGTGGTCGTTGTGGTGAAGGACCCGCGCTGCGGTAAGCCAGGCTGCCGTCGACATCGAGCACCCCGCTCCACCAGGCAGGACGAGGAACTCTCCCGCGTTGGGGCTGGCGCTTTCTTCACTTCGCCTCGCAAGCACAAGGAGCTACACACACACACACACACACACACACACCTACGCACACACACACACACACACAATAAAATGGGTACATGTAAGTACATATAAGTACGCGCGTTAGAAGTTATACTTACTTGGCGTAATTAAAACTAACATAAATTTTGAATGCAAATAATTAATATAAATGAAATAATGAAAGGACTGGAGTGATATTATAAATACGGTTGGTAAAGTATAAATAAAATAAAATAAAATATGTATTCGGAAACTCAGTATTCAGTATTAATATAAACATGTGTATACAATTAATTATTTAATTTAGTATATATTAATCGAGATAAATTTTATTCAATAATTAAAACCAATAAATATGATATATATTTATACAAAATTATTATTTTAGTTATTAATTTAATAATATTTTAGTTATTTATAATGAAAATAAATTATAAATAATAAAAAATAACATCTGTTGTATAAATACATTTAGTAATACACTTAAAAAGTTTATAAACACTATTTTATCAATAATATTCACTATAAATAAATGTTTTTAATTATATGGACCATATTAAAAATTAAAAAAACAAAAGTATATTATATAAAAGCACATATATAATTTTATTTTAATTTAGCCTTTTGTTATCCTGTTAATTTTTGTTGCATAGAGCACGCGCATTGTGATAATGGACTTTCATCATTTGTTCACAACGCGCCTAAAGAAGTAAACTTCAAAAAGGGAATTAATATCACTAATGTGGTACACTTGCGCATAGTTCTCGTACAACAAGTTAGCGTTCACAACCAACAGTTATGGTACACCTCTCTCGTTAAACTATCATAAAGCCTTAACCTTAAGACAGTGATTACGCAATATACTTTGCACAAAATATTACAAATAAGAAAACTATAATTATAACAGCAAATAATTGCCAAAGGGAGTAAATGCGTAAAACATTCAATTGCTTCTCATGACACACAGAAATAAATGTAATTCTCAATTACAGCACCAAAGAGAAGTCGTAGAGTAATTAGTTCAAACAATATTATGATGTTCACCTTACTATGTAGAGACTGTGATGATAACCACAAATTACAGTTTACTTTACCATTTTAAAGCTGGACTGTTAAGAAGAAATATTTCTTAAAACGCAAGGGCTCTTTATTTTTTTAGGAAAATCATTTTGTAGTAGAAAACTCTTAAAGTTTTCGTGTATTCCTTGGTTTCACAGTATAATGTTGAATAAACACAAGTGTTTTCGTTTCCCTGGCTGTCTTCAATTTTCGCCAGAGTTAATCTGAGCCGCCGGGCGCACAGTGAAAGCTAATGGAAAACTTTTTTTACCTAGTAAAAAAAAAACCTTTTCAAAGCAAATTGCAAAAACCCTCCCCCCTTAAAATTGCAGGCGAGTCTTTGAATAAATATTGTTATTGTAATGAATTTGCGATCAATGTTACATTACATTACGCAAAGATTAACTGTGGCAGAAAAAAAATAATTTAGAATGTTTGTTAATCTATAAAAAAGGTACCGTAGCTGATGGTATTCTTTAACTCATGTGGGTAAAAAAAACTGTTCACAACAGGTGTAGGAATAAGCAACCATTCGGTGACATATAAAACAGGAATGATTGAAACACCTTGTTTTAGCATTATGACTGTAACAACACAGTCCTTTTTACCGATTTAAATCAATTTTTTTCTATAAATTTATTCATTCTTTATGATTTTGACATGGTAAATTGGTAGGTGGACTGAAAACTATCGATAAGCTATGATGGACGGCATTCAATTATAAATCTTATGTCTGTACTATTTTTGGAATGGTTTTGCATGCTTATTTATTTATTTATTTTTTTAACAAGAGTGCACACTTTTTAAAATCTGGTTCCTTGTAATGCTGTTGTTGAAAAAAGGATTACTAATCCAATACTCACCTTCGACCCAAATGTTCTTGCAAAGAAGAAACTAGTCACTTCGTATATTTTGTATAAAAAAGCAGTAATATTTGCACATTTGGCTTAGTACCCACTAATAATTTTAAGTTTCTTTCAAACTCTTTGTAAAACTAAATTTCTGTCTATGTGCATTTTGCTGGTTCTTTCATAATAGATCTAGAACTAAATTTGATTTGTGGAGTTTTATGTTTATTCATATGCAATAGAAATAATTTTTTTTGATTAGGTAATATTGTTAAACAGTCACTAGCTACTTTATAAGGTACTAAATTATCCATTCCGCATCAAAGCCATTATGTTGTGAATAACTACTACAAAAAATAAAGCCAATGTCAGTTTTTAAACTATTGATTATCAAATCTTTGGTATGCAGTATTCCGATTTAAATGTGATTCACAAAATATGCCAACTAAATAATAATTGAAAATACGGAACACAAATAAATAATTCACCGAGAATGAAACAAAATAATCTCCAGAGGTCTTAAGTCATAGAGATATATGCCTGTAACAAATCTAATTACTAAATTTAATATGATATAATTTGGTGTTTGTATGACGTTTCTCTGCAGGCCACAATTTTAAGTACCGATCAAAAATTAACATATTTAATGCCATGAAATAATACTCATTAATCAGATACAATCTTAACACTTACAATCGCTGTTCAATTAAACTAAGATACATATTATAGACTCAATTTCTAAGCAAGGCAGTGTAAAATTCAACATTTTTCACTTTAATAATTTGTAATCACGATTTTATTTTGGTAGAAACTACCAAAACGTTTAACCAGATAGTAATGGGATTTTAGATGTTGTGGTGGACATCAAATGATCGTATAACATAAAGTTTTAATGAACATATTGAGTTTTATGTCACTGTGACGACTATCCACCGGTCCACGCTAACGGCAAACCACACCCAAGTTCAGAACACAATAATTTTTTTTCATTTTTGTTTTCCAAAATTCATTCCTTCCAATTTGTAGCGTATCATCAGGAATTAACAGTATCGCTTTCTCCCGTCCGGGAGTTATATCGTCTGAAAGACCGCGCGGAACCTCGTTAGAATTAATACATCTTCCGTAAACTACAAAAAAATAATAATAATAAAAGGGTTTCTCGCTTCCCGACTCTCCTTTAGAAGCTTTCGTAAAGAAAGAAAGAAAAGAAAAAAAGGAAATTATATATGTACACATCGCGTGCACCTCCTTTCCTTTTTTTTTTTGGGTTGATAATTACAGCTTCCCGGGTCCCGGACTGAGAGCTGTTCCGGTAGCGCGAGTCGCGGCTCCGGTTACCCGGAGCCCGGAGTATACATCATTACCGTGGTTACCGGAGCGAGCGTGAGAGGAGGCAAGGGGCTGAAGTGCGGCCGCCGTCTTTGTGCAGCGCTGCTGCGTCTGCTGGGGCCACTCCAGAGATCCCGGCGCGACGGCTCCTGGACCGCCGGGGTCAACGCGACCACCCTCCCCCTTCCCCTACAACTCCCCGGGGGCCTTCCCTTGTTATTCCCCGCACGCACACGCTCCTCGCACGTCATTATCACATCTCTCTCTTTTTTATTTTTTTCATATTTCCTTTATCCCCCTGTGTTTCCCCCTCAAAGCGGGAGCGCGAGAAATAATGATCCCACAAGGCGCGCCCTCACACTTGGAGTCTCGCGTGTTCCGTCACGTGTGTCTGATGCGTGACTGTACTCCAGTCTAGCGGCTAGAGCAGCTCTGTGCCTGGGTCCCGCCTCCTGCGACCACAGTGACTCGGAGAGCAACCGGCGTCGAGACCCGCGACTGGCAATGTCATTGTATAGGGACCGGAAAAATTCGCGGATTCAATGACCTCTAGGATAGCCTCCATTATCATCTGCGTTTCTCAATGTAAACACGTGTGTGTTCATTGGGTATTAAATTGTGAGGCGTCTCCGCTGGGTGGCTTGTGATTCGACGCTTCTTTTGTCGATAGTCTCTCATTGGCCCGGAGAGCTCCAGTTAAACTGCGAGGCAAAAGCAGAACCAGCAGAATTGTGCACATGTTTGAATTTTTGCCTATCACGAAATGAATCCGCGAATTTTCCCGGTCTCTAGATAGCACTGATCGTTCCAAGCGTACTGCATTGTGAAGACCAACAAAAATCAATCACGTGTGCGTAGGATTTCACGGCCATTGTCTGAAGCATCTTGGCTTCTGGGTTACAGCCGCGTCCTCGGCGGATGATTCACCCGACGTTTTCGGGTCGAAATTGCAGTCGCCATCATCGGGGAGCAGTTACCTACCCCTCGTCTCAGTAGGTAACTGCTCCCTGATGATGGCGACTGCGATGTCGACCCGAAACGTCGGTGAATTATCCGCCGAGGACACGTCTGCAGCCCAGAAGCCAAGATGCTTCAGAATCAATCACAGATTCTATAAAGGTATAGCAATGTGTCTTAATAGTCTAATTTTTTTTGTGTTTTTAAATAAATTATAAATATAAATATTTTTTTTTCTAGTTCAGTAATCAGTAGAGAAGGTGTGTGTGATACCTACCTCCCGTGGTCCTAATATCGCACATCGTCGTTATGAAGTTGCTTAAGTGCTGCACTCTTGTGGCCACTAGTTCAACGTCTTCAAATCGACATCCCAATAGTGCTGCGACAATATGGAGACTCGTTTAGTGAAGGCACGCAATTTTCTTGAGAGACGTATTTCACATTCAAAAATTGTTATAATGTCAACAGGTAGGCTATGCCTCATAATGTAGTAGGAATAAGTGTTTTGGGCGGGTAATTCACCCTTTCTTACATTTCGTCGGCAGCCATGTCTTTAGTCTCGGTTGTGCCTAACACAGCACACAATTTTTTTATACACCAGCGTTTTAAGCGAAAAGTATACGGATGAAAAAACTTATCATTTTATATAATAACCGAGTGATGTCTACATTTATTATATATTTTTTTCGATTTGGTCAGCATATACTAGAACATTATTAACGTTTTAAGCCAAACAGTGACAATTTCTCTTAAAATATGATTTTATTAAAAATTTTATCCAGAAAAAAATTTTAATAGTTGAGAAGTTTAGAAAGAGAATCAATGTAATGCCAGTTTCATAGATATTTTAAAACATGTGATGAATTTCTACTATGACTATTCTAGTTTACCAAATATATTCCATGGTATTTTCACTATCATAAAGATTAATTTGGCACATAAATACGTTAGATATGTTCCCTAATGTCTGCCATCTTTGTGACACATTTCCGTTCATCGACTTACGTTCAACTTTTAAGAAATTACTCCTGCCAAATGCTGCCGCAGGCGTAGCTACGCGCTGAACGTTTTGGCGGAGTTTCTCCCTGTCTGTATAGGCCTTCTAATCAGTAATGGAGAATATTTGGTAATGAATGCTGTGTAATCTCGTTATTATAACACAGTTGTTATTGTTGTGGTTTCTTCTTGTTTTGACTATTAAAGTTCATAACAGGTTTTTCAGAATACTTTCACTATAAAGAATATTTATTTTGCGCAGTTATATACTTGGCACGTCCCCCGCATGTTCACAAAAGTAACTACATACAGGTTAATGCCGGCACACTTCATCATTTTAAACTTCCATCCATGCTGCACACGCACAACCGTGAATTTCCTTTGCGTACTAAAATTTTCCCCCCAGCGTGCTTAAAAAAATACTTCTAAAATAATTGAGTACATCTACTCAATACAGAGATCTAGGCAATTATTATCTCAATTTATGCATGGAGTAGTATGGAAACATTTCCTGATGAATGCGTATGTGGTGCAATACTTCATTCCCCTGACTGTAACTCGCTGAAGGCCCTACAGCTGACGAACCTCAAGATGGCTAACGCGCCTTCCTCAGGTGGCCCTCGAGATCGGGCCGACGAGTCAGCGCTCCGGGGAGAGGGGGAAGTCGCTAACTGTGCCGGAGGCAGTCGCGCGAAGAGCGGCGACTTGAAAAATGAGTTATGCGGCTGGAACTCGCCCCTCCCTTCCTCGCCAGCCCATATAACGCCAACCACTTCGTCACTTGCCACAGGGGGTAGGTAGGCCCCACACTGGCGCTCCACACCCTCCCTCCCTAAACCCTCCCCTTCTCCGGCAACAAAGCTGCGATATTAGCATAACTACGTTCCCGCGCGCACATCCTGCCCCACCCCTCCGCCGCACCACCTTCCCCCAAAGGCGAACAGGAATAACATTACTACCTTCTCTCCTCACGCATGAACTAATGGGAGGAAAGAATAAGGGTCCTGGGTTTCCACGCAGGATCCCTCCGAGCGGTCTCCAGTACTGCGCACGAACGGCGTTAATTTTATTGTGAGACACGTTGGCTGCCGCCAGGCGCGTTGCCTGCGCGAACCTGTTCTGGCAGATTTGGTGGAGGCGCCGGGTTTGATGCCCCCGCGGTTGCATAAGTTTTGGCGCTTGGCAACCTCTCGGCTGGACGTTCGCACGTACGCACACTATTGGTTCTTCACTGGCAGTATAGGCAGCACAGAAAAAAAAACAGGGAATAATTTCCCCAATAACAGTTTAGCCTAGAACTTCGTCAATAGATGGCGTTGCCTTGAATTTTCCGTCAACGTATTGCCTAGGGATTACCCGCCTTCCCACAAAATGTAGCTGAAAATTGGCGTCACGGTTTTCTTGATTCGTATCCTTGATGCACTGAGATTGTACAATTAATGGGACATTAAAATCAAAATTTCCCCTTTTTAAAGTGTACGTTCTATGTTATGTGTTAAGCCCGGGAAACGCCGGGTACTTCAGCTAATAATATACATATGTATATATTTCGATGTGAAAATTTGTAATTTCGGTGAGAAGGGGTTCGCTTACATAAACCTAATGCAACACTTATATCTTAGCAACACTACTACCTTGCTTGCATATTTTCGTGTAGAGTAAATAAGACACACATGTGTTGCGTGCGCAGGTGGGGTCGTTGTTGCTCCACGCATGATGAAACCAGGCTAAATTAATCCTTACACGTGGCGTTCACATAGTCATAGCCTTACATTGCGTTTGTCGATCCCAGTTATAGAGCTAATGCTAGTCTTACGCTGCTCACCGTCCCAGTCACGTAATTAGAGTGTTTCTTTCGGAACTGAATTATTAATTTGAGACATAAGACGAGAGTTTCCCATTAGCAAAACAGCTTCACATTCCTTGTAGACCGCTATGCTGCTAAGGGGAGAAGAAAGGCACAGAGAAGGCACCAAATTAACACTTGAAACAGCGGTTTGCGAGTTTCTTCTAATAGTACATGTGCTTGCTCTACATGCAATCCAACTGGTAAACTCCTAAGCACTAGTTAGTATTTAATTAATTTATTATTTACAATGAGACACATTAGTTTGAAACAAAAAAGTAGATCGTTAACAATAAATGATTACAAATTAAATAAAATAGAAAAAAGTTCAAAAAAATAAATATTACACCTAGGCATCAGGGTTAACGCCACGTATCTTGGAACGTTTCCTCACGTTTCGACATGTCTTTCTGTAGTCACCTTCAAGCGAAGCGCCAGGAAATGTTCACCAAGGGGGCGAGGTCTTGTCCCAGAATCCTGGATGTGTTTGAAATACCCGGGCCACGAAACTTTTGTCGTTTCGTTAATAACCCGCGTGAAGAAAACATTTATGCTAACGTGTTTACATAAAGAAAAAAAATATGGCTGTTATTATACGGCATAAATAACGTTTTTTTTTAAAATGGTGACATGTTTCCTGAGTTTCAATGTTTCGAACAGCATATACCAGCACATAAGTTATCTGTCTACAGAGAGTAAACGTGATCAACGTTTTGGGAAAAGGGAGGAGGGAGGGAGGGGGGGGGGGAAGGTTTAACGGCGATCTCATCTATCACGGGAGAACATGCATGGCTCGCACTTCCTGCAGCATGATCCATCAACTCGCCGCCAGTATTTTTGGGTAAACACGGCACGAGGGCAGGGGAACAGGGCCTCGAGCGCAAGATACCAGCAGACGTAGTTAGCATTCATGGCGCGGGCGAGACGACCAGGGAGGGGGGCTGGAAGGGTGGATGCGGAGAGGTGTCATGTCAATAAACAGTTCTGGCATGGGGGGCGCGGGAGTAGTTGTTCCGCGAGCTCACGTCCGGAAGCTTTTTGAAATTCCGCGAGGTGGCGCCACGGCCAGGCAGCAAGTTCAGAATATGAAACAAATAAAAGAAGAATTCTTCGCGGGAGGGGGCCCAGCTCGCTACGCGCAGTGGCTTGAGATGAAGTAATCTATAGCGGAGCAAAGACTATGTAATTCGGATCACCTTTTTCCCCCCTTCTGCATTAGTATTTGCACCTCTGCTCCGGGATCCGACCTGTGATCGTGGGAATCTCATCACAGGATGCAAAGTTGCGGAGAAGCATGCATACCACGTCAATTTTGCACTTCGCTCAAAATCTAGAATTTCCTTTTTCTTTTTCGGAAAGCATATTCGTAAAAGAAATGTATGATTCCGTCCTAACGAACGAGATGTACAAATTTACGGACAAACACGCCAATATAAAAATAAATGGGCGAGTGTTATACTTACTTGACGTAATAAAAGAAACAGCTTTAATTTTGCTTGTAAATAATTAAGAGAAATAAAATAATTAAAGTATTGGCGTGCCATTATAATAACGGTTGGTAAAGTATAAATTCAATCAAATAAAAAAATTCAATAAATATTCGACATTAAACATTATTTGAAACAAGTAAAAAATATAATTATTTATGTAGTTTAGTAAAATAATTGAGATAAATTAAAAAAAATAATGAAAATCAATAAGTATACATTTTTAAACAAATTTACAAAATAATGTAATAATTTATAATGCAAATAAATTATACATAAAGTAACATAGCCTCACTAACACTCCTATAAAAACGGTCAACAGACTACTAAACCTTCCTCAAACTCACAATGGAAGCTTACAAGCAACCTGACATCGTTATACATACATACATACATACATACATACATTGAACACAACCTCACTTATAGAAATACACTTGAAAATTTTATAAACACAATTTCTATAATTAATATTCACAATAAATAAATGTGTTTATTTATTTGGACCTGTATTCAATATCAAGCACTAAAGTATAAGATCTAAAAGTACATTTATAATTTTTATTTATATGTAGCCTTTTTTTTCTCGTGTGAAAATTTTGATGCATGGTGCGCGCGCATTGTAAAATTTCACTTTCATCACTTTTTCATTACGCACCTAAAGTAGTACCTATAACTTCAAGAATAAAATTTTTATTATTCAAAATATTTTACCTATTTTAACACGTTTTATTAGCTTCATACGTATGTATGTTAGTATGTAACGGAAACTTTGAACATAATTTTGACCCCTTCAAAACGTCGGATTAACTCGAAATTTGGCATACTTTTCAAGGACCGATGAAAATTCAATATTTAAAACATTTAGACCCGCTATTCTTACTAGGATAATCAGGATTAGCGATTTTTTGTTTTTCTAAAACTGATACCTAGTGTCTTTGCGCCAAGACCAAGACGGGAAACTACCAGGCGCGCCAATCACCTATTTCTCGGATAAATTACCGACTGTGAAAAAGATGAAATTTTCGGAGAGGGAACCTGAGAACCGGCTATCTCATCCAAGGGAGGCTGCAGGCACCCAAATTTCTCATTTCTCGGATAAGTTACTGACAGAATAAACATCAATGACTTCCCAGTTTTATTGAAAATCACTGATTTTCATAGTAGGGTATTGAAAATATGGTGTACTATAGTTCTTCAACACGCTATATCGAATATATATTTTAAAAGCAGCCAATATCTACTCACACTCACTTTAATAGTAAATTGATGTATAAAGAAAACCCAAATAAAAAATAATTTATAGTTTAAAAAACTAAACAAACGCGCTTTTATAGAAAATCTGACTAAAAATATAAAATAAATTTTAATAAATTTGAATTAAGAATAGTATAAATAAGAAAAAATGTATTTTATTGTAAAAAAGCATGGTGTGCATGGTGTCAATAGTTATAAATATTTTATTGACATATATGAGTAGAAGGATTATCATTTTGATAATATCTTAAAAAGCACTCCACTCTTTTTTTTACAATAAAATACTTTTTTTTCTTATTTACACTATTCTTAATTCAAATTTATTAAAATTTCTTTTCTATTTTTTAGTTGGATTTTCTATAAAAGCGTGTTTTTTAGTTTTTTAAAACCATTATTTCTTTACAAGTAAAAGCAACAGGAGTTGGGAGATAGCTAGCAACCATTCCAGTACATCTGGCACACGTTTGTACACACTAATATTGTTTTCAAAAGGAATGAAGATAAATACGTATTAATTATTTGCGTAGCCTGAATTAAAATAAGTTGTAGTGTAAGAATATAGCAAAGCTAATTTTACAGGGTTTTATAAATTAAAAATTAGAAAACTTCATGTAATTAATTTTGCTGAAACTTTGTTGTTGATGGGAACATTTAGCCAGTAATTTAATTCGCGTATCGTATATATTTATTAAAATAAATGATCTGGATATTACACATTCTAACTTTTTGGACGGGTACATAAATTTTCACTTGTAGTCATTTGTTGTGGTACTTCTATCATAGGACGGTATCACATATAATATTAATTTTACCACCTGGATGATTCTGAAAAATTAAAAAACAAACAAAACAATATTTGAAAAATATATAAATGTTTCACTCTGTGTTTAAATTTAACTAATGAAGAGATTTATTTAATATTTAAGTAAGGTGTATTACGCTGATGTAACTTATGTACTTGTTACTTGCATTTATTTATTAATAGTTGACTATTTTATGTATATATATTTTCTTAAATAATGTTATACGTTATCAAGCATTTAAATTAATTTCTCTGATTAACTTTAAACATTATAAAAAAACAAATGTAAGTTTTGTTAGTTTAATTTATCTATTGTTAAATTGTTTCAATTTTTAAAATGTTTAAATAAGTCAAAATACCGCTCGTATATTAAAATGATTAGACGCAGTCACACACAAGCTTGCTCTTGTGAGTGATAATTTTCCTGTTTAATTTAGAGAATTGGAGTCAAGTGTAAAAATTGGTTGTCTGTAAAGTCGGTTTACGGAAGATAGTTTAACGTGACAACGTCATAACAAAACATTGATGAAATGATTGCATACTTTTATAAATAAAATTGAATCATTTTTATTGAATTATTACTATTTTGTATGGATACAAAAAAAAATTGTGAAATGAAATCTACAATTTAATTGATAAATTTACTTTTTATTTGCACTCATTAAGTCAAATATATTTATTAATTTAACGAAGAGATTATTTTAACTATAACTTATATACATGTTTGATATTTAACTTCTTCCAATCTGTGTTATTCTGTTAAGGATAGGACGATGATAGGAAAAGTAGGAAACGAATGGGAGTGTTTCAAGTTTAATGTGCCTCGAAAAAGTCAAATAGATGGTTGTTCCAATCGAGAGATAGATGCGGCGCAAGTGTACAATGAGCGTAACGGGACACAGCGTAACGGGACAATGTGCGCAACGGGACACTTTTGTGCGTGCAGCCGCCGTTCATCGATTTATTAGACGTTGTCACGTCAAAAAAAATGGAATAAAAAAATAAATAAATAATAAATATTTAGCGTTGTTTATTGGTTCTCGGGGAGACATAAATATTAATTTTATTAATTTTTACGCGCGTTCATGAGCAAATGTTTTCCTCGGAGAGTCAGGGCGCGCAACTGACGTTGACTACAGGTCGGTCACGCGCCGCGGACGCAACACTTGTCGCCCCTGGCAGGGCTCGTTACCCGCTCGGCAGCTCGGCGGTCAGCCGGGGTCGCAGGGGCGCCTCGTTTGGGAGCCATTGAGCCGGCGCACGTCAACTCGTCGGACTGGAGTCAAGCGGCGCGTGATTGCCCGGAACACGCGGGTCCTCGTAATGGAATAAAAAAAAGGAAGCGCAAACGACGCATTGGCCGAGCCGCGAGTTCTGAACACCCTCCCTCCCTCCCTCTCTCCCACCCAAACCCTTGCTAACTCCAGCGCCCTCTTCTGCCGACAGCGCGCAACGCACACTTTTCAAAGAGTTCGTTCGAGAAACCATTTTGCTCTCATCCTATTTTTTTTCTTCATAAACTTTTGCTTCTGAAGTCTAAATCTGATTATACGAAAATTTTCTTCCAAGGAACCCAAAAAAAATCCTCACGAAAGACTGACAGCAAATGAGCATCGCGCGCTCGTCTCGGCCTGGAAGAAATCAGAGCCGAAGAGAGACAGCTTAAAATACTTGGTCTGAAAATCCAAACAATCTGAATGCTTATTAGTTACGAAAAAATGAATACGCAAGCGTACTGAGCAGGATTAGAACTAACCATCTGCATTTAGCTTGGTTTAGCGTGAGGGTTAAGTGGTGAGTGGTAAGTGGTAAGTGGTAAGGGGTAAGTAGTGAGGGGTAAGTGGTGAGGGGTAAGTGGTGAGGGGTAAGTGGTGAGGGGTAAGTGGTGAGGGGTAAGTAGTGAGGGTTAAGTGGTGAAGAGTAAGTAGTGAGGGTTAAGTGGTGACGGGTAAGCAGTGAGGGTTAAGTGGTGAAGAGTAAGTAGTGAGGGTTAAGTGGTGAAGGGTAAGCAGTGAGGGTAAAGTGGTGAAGGGTAAGCAGTGAGGGTTAAGTGGTGAAGAGTAAGTAGTGAGGGTTAAGTGGTGACGGGTAAGCAGTGAGGGTTAAGTGGTGAAGAGTAAGTAGTGAGGGTTAAGTGGTGAAGGGTAAGCAGTGAGGTTTAAGTGGTGAAGAGTAATTGGTGAGTGGAAAGAGGCAAGGGGTAAGGAAAGTGGTGAGTGGTAACTGGTGAGGGGTAAGTGGTGGGGGTAAGTGGTGGTATGACAGGCGTTCTAAAAGTTTGTCAATCGCACTTTAGACTTCATAACTTCCAAGTAAAATCTATTATAGTGCTGTGTTACGAGCCAGATACTGTGGTAAAGATATAATTTTGAAGTTATAATATCAATTCGAAAATATAACATCTGTAGAACATGTTGTTATGAGGGGATTACACCACATACATTTTGTTATATGCAAACCACTTGCAGGGAGTGTGTAGTAAAAAAAAAAGAGTGCGTGTAACTCAGTACACGCGATGTAAAGGAAACTTATTTGGTAATCCAAACCTCGACTCGTAAGTATATCTTAACGGGTAAAACGTCAAAGAAAGATATATATATATATATATATATATAAGAAAGAGCGGGAAAGAGAGAAAGGAGACAATTTCTGGTTTCTTCAAACAATCCTGCCATTTGGAACACGCCAAATCTCTAATCGAAACATGAAATTCATATCAGTTAGAGCTATCTATGCGGTATATGCAGGGACTGTCTCAACAGCGCTCTCTACGCTGCTGGTTGAACAAGGAAGAACGCGAGTGAGCTGGTAGAAATTTATAAAATTCAAGGCATTCACATCTGACTGTATAGTATACCTATATCTATTTTCCAAAACAAGTGCATGCGCACGCTCTATGTCTTATTCTTTCGTTCGTCTTATCTCTCTCGGTTATTTTTTTTTTTTTTGGTGGGGACGAATCATTGCACAAAGAGGAGAACGCAAACGAACCTAGCAACGTATATAGATAGCATCGTGCTTTCTTTATATCGATTTGGCAAAACTTTCAGGCCAACCAGAAGAAAGGAAGGCTCTGACTGGCCCATAGCTGCAGCCATCCGGGAAACACTCCCTTCTCAGGCGAGAGCATTAAAAGGCAGGGATTTCGGGCGCGCTAATTTGTTCACATTCGCGCAGCAGGTTTCCTCCAGTGCGTCGCTGGTTTACTGTTGCACCCCACTTTGCTAACCTCTTAGTGACTGCAGGGGTACTAATTGGCAGTGCCTCTGCAGTCTTCCCTCGCACTCAGATGCAAGCCGCCGCCTGTCACTTCCCCCTCCCTCCCAGGGGGGGGGGACGTGACATGGCATTTTTACAGTTTTTCAACTTAAGCGTATAGGCTTGTTCCTGGCACGCGTAAATTCCTCCAGTAAAATCACCCCCATTTTGAGGACCCACTCCTTCACAGGTTGTGTGGGACTGACTTCTGCGTGGAGGGGCAGTTGTTAAAAAAAATAAAAAATAAAATAAAAAAGATAACCTCAGTAGGTTACTTCTCCCTGATGATGGCGACTCAACGTCGACGGAAACGTCGGCGATATCATCGCCTTCAACGCGGCTACAACCCAGAAGCCAAGCAGCTCCAGTAGAATATTTCCAAAGTTAATCGTCTTAGATCAATTTTCCCCAGAGCAAGAATCACTCAAAAGAATGTTTCAACATTTGTTTGCTGGCAAATTTAAAATCCTTTTATTTAAGTTTTTTTTTTGAACGTTCGTCTCTAAAGAAAACGTAGCATGGACATTAATGGGAGTGAAAGGCGTTGGATAGAGACCGGGAAAATTCGCGGATTCATTTCGTGATAGGCTGAAATTCAAACATGTGTACAATTCTGCTGGTTCTGCTATTGGCTCGCAGTTTAACTGGAACTGTCTTGGCCAATGAGAGACTATCGACCAAAGAAGCTACCCAGTGGAGACGCCTCACAATTTAGTACCCAATGAACACGTGTGTTTACTTGAGAAATGCAGAGGATAATGGAGGCTATCATAGAGGTCATTGAATCCGCGAATTTTTCCGGTCCCTAGCGTTGGGGAATCATAACCGCACACGGGACAGACTCAGTGCTCTACAGAAGCCGTCTCCGAACAGGATTGTCTCTCACTGCGGACAGAAGAGAAGAGAGACGCGGGATTGTCACGGTCATTCAACACTCTCCTCCACCCCGGATTTTATTTTGTCTCTATACATTACAACGTCCTGTTCGCCATCCCCCCCTCCCCGGCTCATTCCTCTCGCGCCATTGCGCGGTAGCTCCCCCCTTCCCCCACACTTCCCCCCCACCCCGTTCCTCCTCTGTTCTTCTTGTGTTATTACCTCAACTTTTATCTCCGCGCAGCGTTCAGCTCGGGGAAAACTCTTTCTGGCAGCGATCTCGGAGATTTCCTCGAATTGCCTCCTCCGCCAATGAAGATTTTTGTAAAGTTTCGAAACGAAACTTTTTTTTCTCCTCTCTCTTGCCCCCGCGCCAACTCTTGCACCATCCGTAAAACCTCAGTTACCGCCCCCACCCTCTCCCCCCCAATTCGAGTACAGTGCCATCCTCCCCGTACTTTCTGAACTTCCACCCCCACCCCCCTTCCTGGCGCCCTTCTTGCCCCGGGCACTCGTTCGCGAAGAAATCAGCAGTAAATTGTGTTGCCAATTAAAGTTGCAATTTTTCCTTCGTCCGCTTCATCCCCCCCGCCCGCCATTTTTTCCCCCCTTTCGTCTTGGCAGTCCCTGTCGTGGGCCAATTTGCCGAGGAGGAAGTTGGAGACTGTTCGGCCCGGTGGGAAGGGGGGGGGGGGGGGCAGAAGGCCAGGACGAGGTCAAAGGGGCCGAGCAGTTTCGGAACACGTGAGGGAAAGTAGATTTGGGAACGAGTTGAATTTCCTGGGATAAATGGTGAGGGGAAGGGGGTTTGCGGGCTGGCGTTACCGCAGCCAAGTTGCCTGGGCGCCGGTAAAACGTGCCGGGAATATGTTTAAACAACGCCAACCAGCCTGCGTGGGGTGTCCTACCCCCCCCCACCCCCCCTGGCTGTCGCCGACCAACCACTCGACACTCCGTCAAGGCGCCCCCCATGCTCCTCCTTTGTGACGTCATCCTCGCACGCCCACCTGACTGCCCAGTGTCGCGAGCGTTATCTCACGTTCTTTGAATCATTCCCGCGACACTGAAGATTGGTTTAGAATAATTATTGGGATGTACGCCACTGCTAGTTTGCACTTTATGTCACTGAGAAAACCCAAAGAACAGACAACGAGACACACAGAACACAAGCCAACATTTCAATGTTAGGTATGTTCAGGGAAGCGGGGAGGTAGATCTACAGTGAAAACTGCAGAAAAAGAAGAAAAAGAAGAATTTTTGAAAACTGAAAAAAATATTAATAAAGACTTATGGAATTATTAATAAGTATGAAAAATTTAAATAACCTTTTACATCATAGGGATCACAGATGATTAATTTTCCAATATTGATTTTGGAAATAGTGTTTTTTTTTTTCGGAAGACGATAAACTAACCAACAAAATAATTGTAATAATTTTATTTAGTGTTTTCTGTTACCAGTTTATGATTTTCCTGCGTTGTAGTTTCTATTTGTAGGATATATATACACATACAAATTAAATATTTTATTACGTATGTAGGCCTATTCATCGAGTAACACTCATCACGGTAGTCGAAAATAACAACTAACTGTAGTCACTGCTACGGATATATAACTTTATTTTAGCCAAACTTATGTTGTAAATGTTTTTCACAAAACATTAATAAAACACAACTACTTCGAGATCTATTAAAAACTGGACCAACTTAAATGCTCTCGTAGCTTTCGTCAGTTTGAAACCTTGGTCGGACGGAGAATGAATAAAACAGAACGATTCAATACTTATTTAGATATAAATACAAAATACATTACAAATGTCTCTTCTGATTGAATTTAATAGAAATCAAACTGCCATTAACTTCAACATTTGATGATAATCGGCTTTTGAACAAAATGTAAAGGCAGTACAACGTACATTTCCTTATACCTACTATAACAAAATACCTCCAGTGAGACGTCACCGCTTGTTATTCGGAGAAAAAGCACAAGCAAAAGCAAACACATATATTTTCAAGCTGGTTACATAGAACAGGTAAACCTGGTTTATCCGGACGAACTGCGACTAAAGGCAATCTGGACAGTTGAAAATCCAGATAATCCAGGTTATATGGGTATAAGTAAAAAAAAAAATATTTTTTTAAATAAGCACACCTACCGTTTTTTGCAATAAAAACTATATTTTATATCAAAATTACATTATTTTTGTGCCCTTCATTGTTTAAAAATCATTAAAAATACATAAATAACTTTTCACATTTTTTTTTCTCAACAAATAATTCGTCCACATTATTATGTTTAAAACACGTACGGCGTTTGAATGATGCACAGCCAGGTACATTATCTTGTGCTAGCCGTCTTTGTTTGCATAGCTGTACTGTCGTTTTTATATGGACACGAAGTAAAATGCCTACAGATCTGATGCGGACTATCCAGAGATCTGGTTAAACGAGGTTTTGATTAATTTTAATCAAAAAAGTAGAGGGATTGTCGTCAATGCAAGGCGGATGTTAGGAATCAAAGAAGAGGCAGGATCGTGGCTCAGACCGTGACGGTATTCACGTCCTGCGCGGGGAAGCCAGCCCTTCGGCGGGGGTGGGGGTGCGAGGGCTCAACGTGCCGGGGTGTGTAATTGTGGTCTGCTCTGCGGGGAGGGTGCTTCCCACACTTCACCCCACTCTCCACCCCCGCGCCATTATCATCGCCACTCCTGACCGCCCAACCCCCTCCGTCGCACCGCAGCAAGCCAACTGCTGCCGCAATCTAGCGACAAGTCCGTGACCAGACCACCCCTCCACCCCTCCACCCCTCCAGCCCTCCGCCGCCAGCACGAGCCGTGGCGAGGGCGTTTATGCCCTCAGCAGCCGCGGCCCTGCGACCCATACCAGGGACCAGCCCCGTCCACCCTCTGTCCTTCCACCGCGAGCCCTTTGTCTAACTGTCCCAAGATCTCCACATCCCCTCCCGGACCCTGCGCGCAGTTACGGGGCATTCATGTCGCCTCGTAAACACCGCCGGGGATTCACCAAGGACAAATCTGCCGGGATAACTTCTTTTTTTACTTTTATTTCTGTCGGTGTCGGGCGGGATTCACACGTCACTTCCGCCACAACTGAAGCCCGTGGCAGTGGTTTTTTTTTACTTCTTCTTCTTCTTCTTTTGTTTGTCGGAGCCGTCGATTTTGTAAGTCTTCGAGGCAGGAAAAAATAATCGTGGGCTTATTGTAACCACAACCTTTACTTCAAAATACAGCATTTTGTCACTCTCAACACTAGTTATAAGTAGGGACTGGAAAAATTCGCGGGTTCAATGACCTGTAGGATGAACTCCATAGTTCTACGTACACTAGGTCAAATGTCACCCACTCATTGGTTGCTGTCTTGTGAGACGTCCCAACGTAGCAGCCTGTGATTCGATAAAGCTTTGGTTTGGTGTTTCTCATTGGCCCAGAGTAATCCATGTGAGTTGTGAGCCAATAGCAGAGGCAGCACTGAACTATAACTATTTGTATTTTAGTCCATCGCGAAATGAATTCGAGAATTTTTCCGGTCTCTAGTTATAAGTAGTAATACTAAACACAATCTCAATATGTATACTACTGTGTTTCAGTAGAATACGCTTTCAGGGGTATTCTTAGTCAGGGGTGTATCTATGTCAGTGATAAGATAAGTGCTACGCTCTCTGGAGCTTCCAGCGCGGTGTCTCCTCTATGTCTGTGGACTGGCGCGCAGTCTTCTCGTCGTGCATAGGGAAAATACGCAAAATTTATATAGCAAAGAAAAGAAGATAACGGCGCAATGAAAATGAAAACACATTGAGGGGTTATGCGTGTGATCAAATAAGATTAACAGGAAAAATATAACTAAATAAATACATTCATAAAAAAAATTTGGTTGTCTGTAAAGTCGGTTTACGGACGATAGTTTAACGTGACGTCATAACAAAACATTGATGGAATTATTGCATTATTCTTTGAATAAAATTGAATCATTTTTATTGAATTATCACTATTTTGTATGGATACAAAGAAGGAGTGAAATGAAATCTACAGTTTAATTGATAAATTTACTTTTATTTTCACTCATTAATTCAAATATGTTTATTACTTTAACGAACAGATTATTTTAACTATAACTTTTATACATGTCTGCTATTTAACTTCTTCCAATCTGTGTTATTCTGTTAAGGATAGGACGATGATAGGAAAGTAGGAAACGAATGGGAGTGTTTCAAGTTTAATGTGCCTCGAAAAAGTCAAATCGATAGTTGTTCCAATCGAGTGGAAGAGAGGTAGATGCGGCGCAAGCGTACAAAGAGCGTAACGGGACACCGCATAACGGGAAAATGTGCGTAACGGGACACTTTTTCGTGCGTGCAGCCGGCGTTCATATATTTATTAGACGTTGTCACGTAAAAAAAAGTTTAATTTCTCTCCCCTTAAATTATACCCGATGGTCCACTAGAGACGTTTTCACGCAAAATAAATTACGGTAGTGTAGCGGTACTAACCACCCCGTTTTTTGTCCGTTAAACGGTCAAGATGATGTTCTGACGGTGTATGCTGTAGCTTTTGAGTATGAACACACATTTCGGACGGTATTTATCTCACCGGTGGTACATTACACATGTGTATCAGTTAGTGATGTGATACGAATAAGAGTTGAGCGATGTAATTTAAAATTATAATTAGTATTTAATAATGCGAAATTTTTGTGGTACGATGTTACTTTATCATGGCTGGGACTGTTAGGAGCCAAACCTATTTAAAATGGAGTTAAACGTAAACAATATTTGAAGTTAGAAATTGTCACTGTAGTATTTTAATCTATGAGTTTATGTTTTCTATTGCAATTCACGGGTATTGCAACATTGGGAACACACATTCATTTTACTCCATGTTTAAATAAATATTCATCAAACAAATAACAGAAGTTTAAATCCCCGAAATAAAAATAATAACCAAAAATATTTAATTTATCAGTGAAACAAATATTTCAAATCCCACAAAAAAAAATTTATCTGACGCACACGTTAATTATTCAGTGTTTGCTGGCCCTTTGACGTCACTGGTTCATACCGTGTGTCACAAGTTCCGCGGACCATGAAGAAACACACACTGCATGTTGGATCGTGATTACAGAATACGTTGCGTGTTTTGGTGGAGCGCGGGGAATACCGCAAGTCTCATCGAGCGTTCGCAATCAGCCTGCAGGAGTCTTACCAAGGCATGCGGGGTCACGCAAATATGTGGACACACGGGGAGAGCATGTGCCAGAAAATTATGTGAATTAAAAAAAAAAAATAGGCCGATCCGTGGTGTCTCTCAATGACCATATCAATGCTCTTTAAGATATGGCGTTTGTAATAACCACCATGAAAAAAAAATGAGGGGGGGTGGAGTATTTTTGCCTGATATTTGCTTTCAAATACTTTCCCTTCGTTTGGGAACGATAGAAATTGTTTTTGTTATGATTTAGGTGAAGAGGGGGATCTGCATCCCATCACACCTCCCCCTGCGTCCGCCCGCTGGTAACTACTGTTGACTTACGAACATGGCGCCGCAGCGGCGATCCCCTCCCTCCCCCCCCCCCCTGGTGCACATGAGCACCGCGCCGGAGCGCACCACGTGATGCATGGCCGCAGCGCGTCTTGCAGTTGCGCGCGCCCGCCGCCAGGTGCGCGCGTGTGGACGGGCTGAGTTACTGCGAGAGAGACGGCGCCGCGGCGCCCTCGTTCATCACGGTGACGCGCAGAGGCGGGCGTACCGGTGAGTCCAAGAGCGATGGTTAGGGAGGGGGGGGGGAGAGTGTTGTTTTGTCGAGAGTCGGGCCAGAGTTCACGCGGGAATGGACGAGGAAAAAAAAAAATATATATATATACGCCGCGAGGGTGGATGAGCGCCGGGAGATATTTGGAACAACGCGTGCCTGCTGGGGAGCTACCGGAGGCACGGGTTCCCCGCCGTACCAGCTCTCCCCCCTCTCTCCCTACTTCCACCCCGATACACTGGGCGGGACCGAAATAGGATTTAGCCTCTTATCGATGTTGCTGTGCCGTACTACCTCCACCCGAATCCCTTCCCTCCTAGCCGGTACACCCCCGGCAACCCCCTCTCCACTCCTCCAACAGGCCAGCTAACCCCCTTTTCGCACTCCGAACAGTTCCAACTTTTTATCTCGGGGATTCGCGCCGGGCGACTCGTGGACGGAATGCCGTCGGCGATACTACCCCGTCTCCCCCCTGCTCCTGGCTACACTCCCCCCCCAACCCCCCACCAGGGGGATCTGCGACGGACTAGCGTCCGAGCCGCGACACAGAAACTGCGAGAAGCGACGGCTTCTTTCACCCCCCCCTTTTTTTTAAATAAAAATTCGAAACGAAGCACCATAGTAGCCTACATCAGATCACGAACGAGAGAACTACAATTTCCTAATATAAACAACATACCATGTCAGTTTTCCAGATTCGAGTTTCAAAATCACTGTTTGAATTTTTTAAATACATTAGTTTTGAAAAAAAAAAAAACATGCTCTTTAGTTATTCACTTGAAACGCAAAAAAAAAAAAAAAAAGTGCTGATTCACATCTGTGCACGATATTCAGTTTTATTTTTGCTCACTCAGACATTTACGGTGGCTCGGGAGTGATAGCTGCACAGTTTAGAGGAACACTGGCAGAGATCTGGACGTCCACTCCAAGAGCTCTTTGACGGTTTGAGATGAAAGCAAGCCGCAAGCAGAGGCGGCAGGGTAATTAGGCGCCGGGGCAGTGGCACCACTGATGAACCCGGGCACTGGAGTCCGTGCCGAAGGTAAGAGCCAAGCTTGCATCAAGGAGCGGCACGTAGAGCGAGAGACGTCTCTGCGTGCAGAGCTAAGAAACGAGGGTCGAGTAGTCATGCTTGCAGCTAATCTAGAAGCGGACCTGCCCCCTTGTGGAGGGGGGAAGGAGAGGGGGGCAGCGTACAGATGTGCTCCCGCGAGAAGACCTGCACTTCTAAATGGCCAAGTTCCCGATACTGAACTATGTATAGAGACCGGAAAAATTCGCGGATTCATTTCGTGATAGGCTGAAATACAAACATGCGTACAATTCTGCTGGTTCTGCTATTGGCTCGCGGTTTAACTGGAGCTCTCTGGGCCAATGAGAGACTATCGACCAAAGAAGCGTCGAATCACAAGCTACACAGTGGAGACGCCTCACAATTTAGTAACCAATGAACACGCGTGTTTACTTGAGAAGTGCAGAGGATAATGGAGGCTATCCTAGAGGTCATTGAATCCGCGAATTTTTCTGGTCCCTAACTATGTAGTCTTAATACTCACGAATAAATTCTTAGGAAGTTCAAGTCTCTTAAGAACTTCAAAATGTTTTGAGTGGATCTTCGTATTTTTGAAATGCGCAATGGTAGTAGGTAGGCCATCTGAAACATTTGTTGGGCATTTAACTAAGAATAGCTTCTTAAATAGTCTTATTTTCTGTAGCAACCAACACGTGTGATAAAAATTTTTCAGTTTTCTTATCCATAGCACAATATACTTGTCATGGATAATTGATAACCGTAATGTATTTTTCCCCCCGTTTTGATAATGTAAAACGTGCTTCTATATGCGCAACATACTGTTTTATGCTTAAACTTTTAGCATCAACTGTTTTTATGTCAAGTATAAATAAACTTAACTATTTTAAAAAAAAATTCTACAAACATTAAAGTGAGGTGCTCTTTTTCAAAAGTTACAGTGTCGAATAATGCTGTTGTCGAATATATTTAACGGCTAGTAGAAAACTTTAAAATATTTCCAAATTGGCCAATAATTTTTTTAGGTAGTCCTTTTAACATATGCAATACAAGTAGAGTAGGTTTGGCATGAGATTCTGAGAGTGATATTGGAAAATAACGTTCGATAGTGGACGCTGAAGTATTTTCTGATGAACTATAAATCATTTAGTCGGAAACCAACAACACAACCAAATTTGCCAAAATTTTTACTTCATTTATGATAAAGTTACAATTGTTTCGCGGATTTATTTGAACCCAGGCTAGATTCAACTTCCGTACACATAATCAGGACAAAATAATTTTATTTTATGCAATTTTAATAAATGGATTTACTAGTTATTGGTCAGAATACTACAGACAATAAACTACATCTATTCGGCGAATCTTGAACATAAACTAGTTACAAAATATACCCTATAATTAGGTACATTTATTACATTAATGAGGCATACTTATACATTATACGTAATATATAAAGCTGAGGTGAAATATGGAAGTAAAAAAAGAGAAATTTGATTAAGTAACTTTTATTAACTATTAATTCATAGTTGGGTATATTTTTAATGTGGATAGTATACCCGCAAATTTTAAAAATATAGTGAATATTGGCTAAAATTTTTAGTCTTGAAGGTCGTTCATGATATATTTAGTATACGCAAATATAGTGTGACGTAGTAAAAAAAAATAATCTTTTTTCTTAAATAAAAAATATTTTTCAGACAGATACACAAAAAAAACTTTTGCACTGTTATTTGTAACTTTTTGCTAACAAATACACGACCTAAGTTGGAATGAACATAAACATTTACTTACACGTCTGCGCCAACGATAGCTTGTTTTTCTTAAATCTCAGTTGTTAAAAAAGTTTTCAAAACGTTTCGAAAGAAAGTTCGTGAACTGGGAAGAAGTCTCTCTTAAAACGGACAGACAAAGAAACGGGTCGAGCTGGAACGAAATATATATATATATATATATATATATATATATATATATATATATATTTATTTATTCAAAAAAATATGGAAGGGAATTATAATCTCTCCTCCCCCTTCGTGTTCGGAATTGCAGAAAGTTTGGGGAAAGGAAATATGCCACGCCTGAACCCTAAGCAAGTTCAATTAAAATATCATCAACAAGTAGGGCGGCGGAAGGAACTGAGGCAGTGCAATTAAAATCTGAGCGTGACAGGATTCGCTCTCCGCCTGTACCGTGACAGGGAGGCAGAGGGAGGCTGCAGCGCGAGAGACGGACGAGGAATAAGAGATTTTACTTCTTAATGTTTTAATTTGCCGCTTAGTTAGCCAGCGAGATGGCGCACCTTGCTTCCCTCGGAGAGAGCTCCGCTCGTCACACGTCGCGAACTGTTGCGCCTCAGTCCGGCGACTACCCCTGCAGCCGGGCCTGTTTCAGCATGCCGGGTCTCAGCCTGTCTCAGCATGCATGAACTCTGAGCCTGTCTCAGCATGCCTGAACTCTGAGCCTGGTTCAGCATGCCTGAACTCTGAGCCTGTCTCAGCATGCCTGAACTCTGAGCCTGTCTCAGCATGCCTGAACTCTGAGCCTGTCTCAGCATGCCTGAACTCTGAGCCTGTCTCAGCATGCCTGAACTCTGAGCCTGGTTCAGCATGTCTGAACTCTGAGTCTGTTTCAGCATGTCTGAACTCTGAGTCTGTTTCAGCATGTCTGAACTACCCATACAGCCATGCCCGTATCAGTACTCTCAGAAAACGTCTCTCCGAACCACGAGGTCGCACTGGATATTCGTTTCGAGTTATTTGTAAAGACAGGGAAAAAAAAAATCGTGGATTCAATTCGCGACACGCTGAAACCTTCATGCTGCTTCTGTGAATGGGCTTCAGCTTATTAGAAGGTTTCTGAGCCAATGAAAAGCCCTCAACGAAAAACGTATCGAATCACAATCAACCCAGTTAACAGGTATCACGAGACAAGTAACCAATGAAATGGTGGCATTTGTCCGAGCACGTAGAGGATTTTGGAGTCTATTCTAGAGGTCTTTGAGACCGAGAATTTTTCTAATCCCAACTTATTTTCTGTTGAATCAAAACTGCAAATAAAAAAGAGCATTAGTAAATCCAATAAAATAAGTGATATTCCGGCGGACGTTGTACGGTCTCAGCGCGCGGACGGAGAAAGCGGGACCGCTCTTCGCTCGGGGAAAACCGGAGAGAAGAAATCTCAGGTGAGAAAAGCACTTCGTCGGCCGGAGCAGGAGTTAAGAGGGTGAAGAGGGAGGGAGGGAGGGAGGGAGTCTCCGACTCTCGGGCGAGAAGAGCAACGACCTTCAGCCGAGATCCCCAAACAAGGGTTTTCTTTTTTTTTTCTTCCCTTTCTCTGCGCGCGGTCGCCGCCGCAAGCATGGCTTCTTCCACCAATCATTACAAACTCCGCGAAGTTCTCTTCCCGCGGCCGGCACGAGTGCTTTTAGAAGTTCCCGCGTCGGAAATTGAATTGGTCGGGAGCGCGAGGAGAGAGGGAGAGAGAGAGAGAGAGAGAGAGAGAGAGAGAGAGAGAGAGAGAGAGAGAGAGGTGGAAAGGAAGAGCAATGGAAGAAGCAGTTCTGGCCACAACGAACAGCTTCCAGGTGAGCAGAGCGAGAGACACACACAGTGCCAAGTTAAGGTGGGATAAGTGATTACAACGCAGCAAGGGCAAATATAACTAAGTGCAGTGTTAAGTCAATTTCCGAACATCTTAACTTTAAAAAATACTTGAAAAATAAAACGTTACGTATGATTTAAGAGCTTAAAAGGAAAATAAAAACTGCCGAAATGGTTTCAAAGCCATCATTAATTATTAAAAAATATTTTTTTTGTGATTTTGTTTGTTGTGTACGCTCTAATGCGCATTTTGAAATTTTTTGATTACTTTTTATAATTAGGGCCATGTATTTTTCAAGGGGGGAAAAATCTGAATGCTCGTTAGACTGCAATAAAGTATGCCTGAGCTACAGATGGTTTCCTTGTAATTGGCGACCGTCCGCAAGAGAAACAACAATTGCCCTATTTGACCGGGCCATCCAGGATGCGTTCGCTCCCGCACTGGATGCCTGTGACTCATGTACCAACAGTTAACATGTACCTGACAGAAACTCAACCAGTCACGAAACACAGACACTGGCTACAGTGTTCCAACTCTCAGCTTGTCTCGAAATATTTTTCGCGAAAAACACATATCCTATTTATAGCGACTGAAAATAATCGCGGTTTAAATCACTTCTAGGATGGACTCCATGGTCGTATGCGAACTTTGGCAAGAGTTACCTGCTTATTGTTCGCTCACTTGAGATATTTTTAGCCTGTGATTCGATATTTTTATTGGTGAGGGTTACCCATTGGCTCAGAGTCCTTCACATAAGCTGTGTATCAATTATAACCTTAGCCTGCTGCGAAATTACTCCACAAAATTTTCAGCACCCTATAATTTTTTTTTGTTTTTATGTATTTTTATTAAGCTACGGCTTTATTTTCAATTAGATAATAACCTGCTCACGCAATTTCAGGGTAATGTAATATTTCACCATGAAACATTATTACTTTTAAACGATATTACTAAAAATATACAGAAATAAATGTCAGGTTAAAAAAAGAAATTCATAAAAAACACGTTTAAAATTGATATGTTATGAAGTAGTAATGCGTAAGTCTGTTTAAATTTTATATGGAAAAAAACCCGATTTCATTACTCCCACTTTATTGTATTCGAGGATAATTTAACATTGATAAATCACAATTACGTTTTGTTTCCATTAAATGTTATAGCCAGATTAAAACATTGAAAAACACGGGCATATTTCATTTTAATTAACACTATGCCTTCTTTTACTCTTACACATTTATATATTTTTGTTATAGCTATGGACGAAATTATCAAACTTTTTCACCTTATTACAGATACTTACATTATTTTATGATATTGGTAACAAACACTTCTTTATTTTAAATGTAGAGAAAAGGTATCAAATTTCTTAACTTACCTACTATTATTTGTAGTTATGCTTAGTGTTACCTAAAAAATTTACCAAATTTCTAATCCGGCCTTTTTTCCTACAGGGATGCCTATGGAAAATTTTAGAATTGTATATTTATTAAATATGGAGATATCCGTTCAAAAATAAAATCAAGTAGTTCTCTATTTTGCTACTTATCATATGTGTGAAATCCAAAATATTTAAAGTACCCTTATAATTTTGTATATTAAATTTAAATTTATCTTGCTAAATGTACTATGTATGGTAACATTGTAGATGGTATTTTTTGGTATGGTTATTTTTGATACCCAATATATTTTCTTAAGCTTTATTTACTTCTTAGATATAATCAATTAGCTTTAAACTTTATCACCTATTTTTATCTCTCCGTAAGGGGTAAAATTTGGTATTTATATTATAGCCTAGTGTTTAAGTTAACTAAAGATCTTACTAATCAAAGTAAGTTTTATTGAAATCCGTTCAGTAGTTTTTGAGTATGCCGGAACAAACAGACGAACAAACAGAAAAATAACAAAAATTTTAATATCTATATTTCTAATTTCTGTTAATAACATTTAACAAATTATTTCTTCATTAAATCTAATTTACAGACATTTTTGAAATAGAACAGCGTCATTATTAGAAAAGAATATTGATGAACTCGTGTCGTGTAATTATGTTTATCATTTTTTTTAATTTTAATTTAATTAATTTAATAACGAGTCTCAATTAATGCCTGGAAGCAAAATCTGCTTGCATGCGTCCGCCACATGTTTTTCGTTTGAGCGGGCCTTGCTTACGATTAAAGGTCTTCGAAGACGAAATTCCAGCCGGCTTTTCGCCTCCCTCATTACATTTTTGTTCCCTCGCTGCTATAATCACCCCCCCTCCCCTTGCCCGGTGAGGTTTCGCCAGTGTGCGCACAAAGCTCGTACGCAGCACAGTCGCTAAAGGAAAATATTTAACTTTTTAATTTTCTTCCATTATGCTGCTATCTCTTCGCGGAATAAATTTCCATGCGATCACGACTACAAAACAGAATCCGGACGGAAAGTAAGTAGGGGGAGAGAGAGAGAGAGAGAGAGAGAGAGAGTAGAGGATGCAATGTAGGTGCACAATCACCAGGAATACTTTCCGCGAGGTTTACCACGCTTGGAATAAACTGCCGAAACCTGCCGCCGATGTACTTGTGACTAGCTGAAGTACTGGGTTTTAACACATCATTGCACATCAGGGCAAGTTTGTAGGATTTCTCATTGGCAACATCGCAGGAACCATCCGAAATTTCTCCAAAGTTAGATGACGTAATAACTAAGCACTAAATGACGTTAACAAATTGATTGTCACAAAAATTCATTTATATAAAAAGTCACTAACACGAAAATATTAAAATTACAATATAACTTCACGACAGAGAAGCAGAAGTCAATCGAAAGCTGTACTTAATAGTATTACACAAAGTAAAAAAAATGAAAATATTAACAGAGCGGATACTCGATTACATACTCCATAAGGTAAACACGTAAGCGCAAATACATATGTATACGCGGATATTTAAACTGACACAAAGTGCTTAAATGAGACCATTCGAAAACCATTCGTTAACCATTCAGGGGGAAGAATATCAACTCTCAAAATATATCAGTTGTTTAAGGCTGCAATACCAGGGAAATTAGAGTTGATATTTTAATTACATTAAAAGAATTATCGGATCTCATAAATCAAATTTGAAATAATTAAATTGTTTGAATATTAAAATCTATATCATACGAATAATTTTGTTTAAAACGGACATAACCTTTAAAAATATGTTTTCTTATAGGAGATCTCAGTTTGCTTGTTATCCGCATTATCAACACTTCAACTTTTAAATGGAAATTGCTACAAATTTAAAATCATCGCTTTGCATTGAACCCCTAAAAATCTTCCAAATAAATAAAAAAATTATAAACTGTAACCAACGCTTAAAACGAAACAGAGTTTTTAAAAAAATATCGGTTGAACTACTACTAGCGCCGTTAGTTCGCAGGCCGCCGTCAGTTTCACTAAATCGGATGGTGAATGAAGGTAATTTGCTAGACCTATCTATATAACCATGTCCATGACTCACAATTTCTAGAATTCTATTCGCAAACACTTCTTTAGTGATAGCTAGAGCCACGGTTATTTTGCGGATTCATTGCGTAGCAAAGTATACTTGAAGCGCGCGCGCGCGCGCACACACACACACACATATATATTAATATTTATATATACACGTTAATTTTTTTCTAAAATAATCTGATTGCTCATTACACTATATTAAGGTAAGCCCGCAATAGCGATTGTTCCCTTGTAATTGGCGGCCGTCTGCAAGAGAAGCCATTGTTCTACTTGGTCGAACCAATCAGGACGCGTTTTCTTCCCTTTTCTTTTTTCTTAGAGCGCTGTGCCGACAGTACACATGATCCTGAAGGAATTCCTGCCCACGACGGAACACAGACGATGCTGCAAAGTTTTAACACACACGAGTGGATCGGACACCCAATCAAGAGTAAGTGTAACCCGCCAAAAGACGTGACTTATGTATCGACCAGTGGGCATTCTTTAAAACGACTTTGTTACATGCATTTTTTTTGGGTTCAATATTTTTGTGCTGTCATCATTTGTGTTTCTTTTTTCGTTCTCTTAGTCCATTTTCTTTGTTTTTCTTTGTTTGTTGACCATATTCCTGTTATGGAATATTATGTGGTGTTTATATCCTGTTGACAACAGCAACTTTTTGCTTAATTTGTGTTTTTGTCTTTTGGGTTTATTGTAGTTTTCTCCTACAGACATACATGTGCTTAGCAATGGCGTATGTCCAAAAGCTTATCATAAAGTTTTGTTACATGCAGCGAAGCGGTGTAGAGATAGTAATTACGTTAGTCCGCGAAATAACGATGCGCGGCTCGGGCGGGTTATATCAGTGTTGACTCCAAGACCCAGACCTCGTGGTCAGCATCCTGTGTCTAGTTCTCGCGGTGGTAATAACCTGGTCTGTCTGGAGCCCGGTCTGATTGCTGACGGCCCAGCGCCTCTGTTCCCTTGCGCGACGAGGGTCGCGGCAGGCGATATTCGACCGTAACGACACCGGCATGACGCGGCGGGCCTGGCCTCGCAATTAAAGCCCTCCGCCGGCTGCGAGGTACGCGTCGCTGGGGGGGGGGGGGAGGAGAGACCCCGCTTTTCAACAGCCGCCGACGGCATTCTCGTCATGCGCCGCGTTCGCGTAACGTTTTAATTACCGCGGACCCTTGTTTCCCGACGAGCGCCGGCGTCGTTAATAACGGCCGCGGGACCTGAGGGGACCCCTAGGGCCCGGCCGCGACGAGACCCCCGGGGCCCGGCCCCTTGCGAGTCCCGTCACCCGCGAACTGTCGCCACGTCTCGGTGCGCAGGGGTCCTGTCGAACACCTCGACCGCAGAGGCCGTGGCATTACCAAACGTGCGGTACCTCACCATCAAAGCCGTGAAGGTCGCGTTGTGGAATTCTTTGCCGAGATAAGTTTGCAAGTGCGACGGTCTCATATATTAAAAAAAAAAAAATCCCTTTCTGCATGGACTACACGCGTATAGATACCTATTAATCATGGGAATATTTTGGAAACTTCTATAAACTTCTGGAACATTTTAAGAACTTAATGTACATCACATATTTATGTTCTAAAATTTCACAAAATTGTCGATTAAGTATTTGCCCATTTTCCATGCAGCGAAAATATTACGAATATTTTTTAATCAATTTATCCAGCATTCAATAGTTTACAACACAGCATTGAAAAGTTTAGAACGAATTTCATATAAGTCTACTAACGTTTGTGACCTTCAAACACTATTTTTCATTTCTTGCACTAATAAGGTGGTCGTATAAATTTTTTTCTTTGCACCAAGGTTTAAGAAAACATCAAGATGGTTTAAAATAAATACAAACGAAATTGGTACTAAGAAAGTTTTGAATTTTTTTAAAATTTCAACCCATGTTTTTACGGTAATAATTCGTTTCACCAAATCAGTTTCAGTCAAAGTTTTAGATAAAGGTGGGGCCCTGCTAGGCGCGGGGCCTTCATAGACACTGAGCCCTGCTAGGCACGGGACCCTGCTAGTGCGTGGTCTTACTAGGCGCAAGGCCTTGTTAGGTACGGGGCCCTGCTAGGCACGGGACCCTGCTAGTGCGTGGTCTTACTAGGCGCAAGGCCTTGTTAGGTACGGGGCCCTGCTAGGCACGGGACCATGCTAGCGCGTGGTATTGCTAGGCGCAGGGCCTTGTTAGGTACTGGGCCCTGCTAGGCACGTGACCATGCTAGCGCGTGGTCTTACTAGGCGCAAGGCCTTGTTAGGTACGGGACCCTGCTACGCACGGGACCATGCTAGCGTGTGGTCTTACTATGCACAAGGCCTTGTTAGGTACGGGGCCCTGCTAGGCACGGGACCATGCTAGGCACGTGACCATGCTAGCGCGTGGTCTTACTAGGCGCAAGGCCTTGTTAGGAACGGGACCCTGCTAGGCACGGGACCATGCTAGCGCGTGGTCTTACTATGCGCAAGGCCTTGTTAGGTACGGGGCCCTGCTAGACACGGGACCATGCTAGCGTGTGGTCTTACTATGCACAAGGCCTTGTTAGGTACGGGGCCCTGCTAGGTACGGGACCATGCTAGCGCGTGGTCTTACTATGCGCAAGGCCTTGTTATGTACGGGGCCCTGCTAGGCACGGGACCATGCTAGCGCGTGGTCTTTCTATGCGCAAGGCCTTGTTAGGTACGGGACCCTGCTAGGCACGGGACCATGCTAGCGCGTGGTCTTACTATGCGCAAGGCCTTGTTAGGTACGGGGCCCTGCTAGGCACGGGACCATGCTAGCGCGTAGTATTGCTAGGCGCAGGGCCTTGTTAGGTACGGGGCCCTGCTAGGCACGGGACCATGCTAGCGCGTGGTATTGCTAGGCGCAGGGCCTTGTTAGGTACGGGGCCCTGCTAGGCACGGGACCATGCTAGCGCGTGGTATTGCTAGGCGCAGGGCATTGTTAGGTACGGGGCCCTGCTAGGCACGGGACCATGCTAGCGCGTGGTATTGCTAGGCGCAGGGCCTTGTTAGGTACGGGGCCCTGCTAGGCACGGGACCATGCTAGCGCGTGGTATTGCTAGGCGCAGGGCATTGTTAGGTACGGGGCCCTGCTAGGCACGGGACCATGCTAGCGCGTGGTCTTTCTATGTGCAAGGCCTTGTTAGGTACGGGACCCTGCTAGGCACGGGACCATGCTAGCGCGTGGTCTTACTATGCGCAAGGCCTTGTTAGGTACGGGGCCCTGCTAGGTACGGGACCATGCTAGCGCGTGGTCTTGCTATGCGCAAGGCCTTGTTAGGTACGGGGCCCTGCTAGGCACGGGACCATGCTAGCGCGTGGTATTGCTAGGCGCAGGGCCTTGTTAGGTACGGGGCCCTGCTAGGCACGGGACCATGCTAGCGCGTGGTATTGCTAGGCGCAGGGCATTGTTAGGTACGGGGCCCTGCTAGGCACGGGACCATGCTAGCGCTTGGTATTGCTAGGCGCAAGGCCTTGTTAGGTACGGGGCCCTGCTAGGCACGGGACCATGCTAGCGCGTGGTATTGCTAGGCGCAGGGCCTTGTTAGGTACGGGGCCCTGCTAGACACGGGGACCATGCTAGCACGTGGTATTGCTAGGTGCAGGGCCTTGTTAGGTACGGGGCCCTGCTAGGCACGGGACCATGCTAGCGCGTGGTATTGCTAGGCGCAGGGCATTGTTAGGTACGGGGCCCTGCTAGGCACGGGACCATGCTAGCGCGTGGTATTGCTAGGCGCAGGGCATTGTTAGGTACGGGGCCCTGCTAGGCACGGGACCATGCTAGCGCGTGGTATTGCTAGGCGCAGGGCATTGTTAGGTACGGGGCCCTGCTAGGCACGGGACCATGCTAGCGCGTGGTATTGCTAGGCGCAGGGCATTGTTAGGTACGGGGCCCTGCTAGGCACGGGACCATGCTAGCGCGTGGTATTGCTAGGCGCAGGGCCTTGTTAGGTACGGGGCCATGCTAGGCACGGGACCATGCTAGCGCGTGGTATTGCTAGGCGCAGGGCCTTGTTAGGTACGGGGCCATGCTAGGCACGGGACCATGCTAGCGCGTGGTATTGCTAGGCGCAGGGCCTTGTTAGGTACGGGGCCCTGCTAGGCACGGGACCATGCTAGCGCGTGGTATTGCTATGCGCAGGGCATTGTTAGGTACGGGGCCCTGCTAGGCACGGGACCATGCTAGCGCGTGGTATTGCTAGGCGCAAGGCATTGTTAGGTACGGGGCCCTGCTAGGCACGGGACCATGCTAGCGCGTGGTCTTACTATGCGCAAGGCCTTGTTAGGTACGGGACCCTGCTAGGCACGGGACCATGCTAGCGCGTTGGCTTACTACGCGCAAGGCCTTGTTAGGTACGGGGCCCTGCTAGGCACGGGACCATGCTAGCGCGTGGTATTGCTAGGCACAGGGCCTTGTTAGGTACGGGGCCCTTATAGGCACTGGACCATGCTAGCGCGTGGTCTTACTATGCGCAAGGCCTTGTTAGGTACGGGGCCCTTATAGGCACGGGACCATGCTAGCGCGTGGTATTGCTAGGCGCAGGGCCTTGTTAGGTACGGGGCCCTGCTAGGCACGGGACCATGCTAGCGCGTGGTATTGCTAGGCGCAGGGCCTTGTTAGGTACGGGACCCTGCTAGGCACGGGACCATGCTAGCGCGTGGTCTTACTAGGCGCAAGGCCTTGTTAGGTACGGGGCCCTGGTAGGCGGGGTTGCCTGTATTACCCGGCCTTGGAGCCGCCCCTGCAGATAATTCAAACCATATGTGGGCATATCTTGCAACGTCTCCGAAACTAAACCCTTTCAGGGTATTTAATGGCCAAATAAATAAGTGTTGAAGTGTTCGTTCATTTGAGGTGCTCTTTTTAAGTCAAAAATCCGCAAATTTATTGTAATTTCTCTCAATGCGTTTAATTTACAATATTTTCTGACCTGTATAACACAAGATCTCTGGATTAGGACAATCGAACGTAAAATATTTTCTTTTGGCAACATTAATTTTTTAGTTAAGATAAATATAATATTAAATAAAACACTTATTTGAATTATATAAATTATTTATTGTTGATATAATACATAATATCACTAAAGTTTAACCGTCACTAAAATATGATTTTTTAAAAATATTTCTGTAGATAAATACTAATTTTAGTTGCCTGAAGTATTGTTTTGATTAGGCAAATAAGAGTTTTGTTAACTTAGAAAAACTATTCTAAAATAATTATCTACACAAGAAACACTACTTCTCTATTTGTCTTACGGGCCATATCCTCATTCCATTATTACCAGAAATCACCTTCCGAATGTCTCTTTACTCGCTGCTTCATTCCTTCCTCCCCTTTCCTACCACTCTGTTCCTTTTAATTTCAACCCTGGAGAGCTCAGGGTGGAGATTTACAACAATCAACTCCATTGTTGTTCGCCAACAATGCCGGGGAGTGCAGCTGGTTTCATTGTTTCAATCGGGGCGCAATAATTAAATCAGGGACCCGCTCACTTTGTTCACTTAAGGAAGACGTCCCCCTGAATCTGCCTCTCTTCCTTCGCCTTGTTTACTTTCCTTTCTCACGGACAATAAAAAAATCTAATCACACAGGGAGGAAACAGGTGAAATGTTTTGCGAAAATCTCATTAAATCTACTCAGAATCCATTTCATCGAACGGGGTTTGGACAGAAGTCTGCGTTTATCATTTAGTCCATTCCAAGTTCGTATTGGATTTTGGGTAGAAATTCACATGTTTATATGTCCATACGATTATTTAAAATATACTTATCGCTAAGAAATTTGTATTGGAAATAATAAAATTCTGAGTAGTTATTGAAACTGATAGGAATATTATAAATTCTTGAAACGTGGCCTAGAACCATTTAACACACCCAGTACACAAATACAATTACAATCAAGACAAAATTGTTGTGCGATAATATTTTCTATGACGCAAATTAAAATAAAACTCTTAAAATATGTCTGTATCAGTGGTAACGGAACGAAATTTCTGGTTTAATGTTCCAAAATCAGAACTTGTTTGAGCAATGGGATTAAATATTATTTTTTGACTTCATAGCGAAATGATTGTGATGTTAATATACTAATTTTAATAATATAATTTTTCCATGATTTTTGGATATCTATTTTGATTTAAAAATCGTTTTTTTAATTTTCAATAAATATTTTCCCCCTAAGTGTCACATTTACATAAAAGTATATTAAATTAAACTTTAATAGCAAAATACAGAAAGAAAATTGATACATAATAGAATATTACACTAAGCTGTTGAACTGTACGCTGTTATGGTCACGTTTACGTTTTTACGTCTTGTGCTTACGAGAGCCAGGTGACGAGACGTAAGCTCAAAATTAACCTTAAAATGTTGATCCACAAATTGTAACAAAATTTTGAAAACTTCCAGGTGGCCAAGTGTCGATGATTATTTTCTGCATAAAATTTGATTTCTTGTGTTTTTGCATGATTCTAAAATATTTGTTGACACTTGTATCACGTGTTTTTTTTATCACAGGCAATTTATTCTGAAGGACCGTAGGTCCCGGCAATAATTTAGACATTTAATCATGATTCAGCACTTTGTCATTAAGACTATATTGCGCAACATTTCAGTTTGTCTGCTTAATAAATTTGTATGTAATTTGTCTAAAGAAGAAAATAATGGCTGCTCTTTTTGTGAGAAGTCATGTATGCTAGTTGGAGTTAGTAAATATGTATGCATTTCATCATTTGTACTAAAGCAGGATAAAGCCGTGTATGCAATTAGCCATTTGCATCACCAGTTTCGTTTTAAATACTCTGATCTTTCCCTGGGCCTGATTTAAGTCTCTTGAGGTTTTGGGGGATCATCCACCCGGGCACTACGGGCTCATGTTTTGGACTTTACAGGCTTTCACTGCAGCAGGATATTGGCGGTCATTCGGGCCCTTTCAGCGTTGTTCGCACCGACGTGGAAGCCCCAGGGCCACAGGGACTCCGAGGACAGGAGCGACAAGGCCAGACAGGGAACAGGGAAGACGCGAGAGGCGCTCGTCTCCTCCGGGAAGAGCTTCTTCTCGGAAGGAAAGGAAGAGGAACCATCGCGCTGATTATCATCGAGGGCAGACGTCTTCCCTCCTACACCTGTCGGGCTGTCACTGTCGGAGGGGGGGGGGGGGAGGAGGTTGTAGGGGGGTTGGTGCCCCCTGATTGCCAGTCGCGAGAACACCCCCCTCCCCCCCAAGGATCCCCGCCACACCCCGGGCCTCGTGACGGAAATTGCATCAAGCGCAGCTGATTTTTCTTGTTTTCCCGCCACACCTCTGATGGTGGAGGGGGAGGGGGGGGGGGGGGCGCCTGACGTGACGGGTTGCTATTCACGCCGCGTGTCCGGGAGATTGTGTGCCGACAGTATCGAAAATTGAATTCCTAGAAAGAGCGGAACCCCGCGGCCCATAAGGAAGCCACGAGGAGGAGGAGGGGGGGGGGTGTTGTGCTCTGCAAGGAGGGGTCTTCTCCCGGTGACAGCCTCTTCGACTCGGAGGAGGCCCCCGTGTAGTCCGACACTCATTTCCCCTGCAGTCGGAGAGATATCCGCGGCCCTCTCCCATCCCCCGTCGTGCTTCCGAGAAGCTCTCCCCCTCCTTTTCACTCTCGCTCTGCTGTGCGACTCGCGACAATTTAATTAGCAGTCGCTATTAATCACCACCCCGCCGCGCCGCGTAATTTCCTAGAGTGCTTTTGTCCGGGACGACGCGCCAGAGGGTCCTGTTTGTGGGGGGGGGGGGGGGGGGGGGGGGAAGCCGGCCCGCGGACGGCGAAAAATGATTTATCGGCCCCGCGGACGCGCGACGTGAAACGTCACGCCACGGCTATACGGCCTGTCGACGCGTCGACGACCGTGGAGTGCGACGATGTACATAAAACAGTTGTTCCACGGTGTTCGCGCTGCAGATTGGAGGGCCTCCGCCTCTGCCCGGTTGTTTCTGCCTGCGGGGATACAAAGTTGAGTTGTTTGACGTGACAACGTCATGTAAATCGATGAACGCCGGCTGCGCGCACGGAAACGTGTCACGTTCCGTCTGAGCCGAGCGTGCAAGAACATGGCACACCACCGTGCGAGAAAATCTTCTATAATATCAAACAGGTTAAGGCGGGCGTTTTTAACTAATTGTCCGTGATTATACTTAAAAAAATTATTTAAATTAAATTTGCAAAATAACTGTAAATAATATTTGAAAATTAAAAAAAAAATGCAATTTTTCATCAATGTTTTCTTATGACGTTATCACGTAAAATTTCGTCCGTAAACCGACTTTACAGACAACCCCCCCCCCCCTTTTTTTTTACAACTGCAAATAAATATTCCCTGGGGAAATAGGTGCCGCTGAAGTTACGAACGAATATGCAAAATCTTGGTGAAGGCATTACGTTATTTTGGGCGATGCGAGGAAAGCTGTTACAAAACCTGGCAACACAAATGCAGAGGCAGGGAGCGATTCATGTTGGTAACGGCAATGAAACTGTCCAAATTTTTTTGCTCACGTAAGTTTTTTGAATATGAATTTTTTTTTTCCCTGACTAGACGGGGCCATTAAGCCACAATGAAAACGTAAGATGACGTAATGTTATCTACTCAAGAGAAATTATGCAATTGGTTATTTCGGCTGTAAGAATTATTTTTCTCGGTAAGAATGGTGTGAGATATGTTTATACTCAGGAAGAAACAACTTTCTATGTTTTTCGAAATTTAATTATGGAATTACCCAGAACTCTAAGTTAAGCCGAGAACAGTTGACAGGCCCATTTAATGACGTTTTTAAATTTAAAAATAGATTTATAAAGTGTCGTAGATTTTGAGCCATAAGGAATTTTCACCAAAAGTTATAAAATCCCCATCCAGCACCAAATTTTTTGATAGTGCTACGCAAACTTGAATAACCCCACTATTGATAACATTTAAAAATTAAATCTAATTAACTACTTTCGGGAAAATTTCTTTGCACGATTTATGCGGCAAAAATGTTTTAATTGGGTAACTTTGACTATTTTTACTATTAAAAAAAGTTACAATCCTAACATAGCAAGTTATTTGGAAAGATGGCACATTCAAGCAAATAACTTTCTAAGTGAGCATAGTACAGTTTTTACAGCTGTATAGTCGAAACGGACTAAAAGTCTTTTTCCTCGTAAGTGTAATATGATTTATAAATTTAAAAAAAATTATTTTATTTAATCAATTTAAGTTTACGAATGGCTTAAAACTAACACCATTGTTCCATATTTGCTTAGTTTGTTTTCTTTCAGTTTTTTTTGTTTTTCTTTAGTGTATTGTTAGATATATAATATTTGTGTTGTTTAATTGTTTGTCTTCTATTGTGTAACTTCGTTTTTGTGTTAGTTTTTAATGTTTGTAATTATGTTGTTACATAACTGTTGGCAGACATGATACAAATAAAACTTAATGATTAATATGGTATTTCAAAACACTCCCTCACTGAGTCGAAGTGTATGCGCAGCTACATTTATCCATCCGATACTGGAAGGTATAACCGCTTGCTAATCCAATAACGCAGAAGATTCGTTCCAGTTGAAGAGCAAAGAATCGTGTCAAAAGAGGTTTGGAGCCTCCCATAAACTTGAGGAGACCCTAACTGCTGTTACACTGCATCTCTTGTCACGTGACTTCGTTGGCGGAGGCGATGTCACCCGAAGGGCGGACGTACTTTGTATTCACAGTAACTCGATCCCTTGCGCCACACCATGATGCCAGGAGTTTTTTTATCCACTGCCACTCTCTCTTAATTTGTATTAATGGATTGCTCTGACGGATGCACACAGGTTGATGGTGTACCTAGCTCCCCCCTCCCCCCACCGACTGTCCCTCATGCTGGATATTCGACGCTTCTGCAGGAAGCACTGGTCCTGATGACTTCCTGCCCCCGCGGCCTGTACACTGCCCGCCAAAACGCTGTGCACCACGAGCTTCATCCGCGCGTTCCGTTTCCTCGAACGCCGCGCTTTTAAACTACTTGTGGTCAGATGAGACTTTTTGACGTGTAACATCTTAGCTGTCGGTATACGGCATTTGGGAAGGAGGGGGGGGGGGGCTGTAATTTCGCGAATGCAACGGAAATGTGAAACAGGAAGTAGGTAGAAGGGGTGTGGTCTGCATTTGGCGCTTATGTTGCAGCATGTCAGCGAGCGAAAACATTTCCATGGTGTTTGAAAAGAGAAAGAGAGACAGAGACAGACAGAGAGATAATGATAAAGAAGACACGGCTGTTTATCGTTCGTCCCGCTAACAGTAGTCTTAAAAAGAGCGATGCATTGCCATGTGATTTTTAAAATATGCATATATACGTATATTTATACACCCATATTATATGAATGTTTGATTGTTTGTTTGTCCCGTGTGCGTTCCTAAGCCATTCATTCGATCTAGATGAAGCACGAGGATGATCAATGTTCAGGTGAGATTTCGAAAAACCACTTGTATTTCCTCCCCACTTAAAACAGAATTTTTGTACTTTTTGATGAAATGTAGTACACTTTGCATTCAAATTAAGGGGTAAAATTAGTGTCTTTAACTGATTTGGAAAAAAAATGGTAATGTCGAAAAACAACCCATATCCCCTTTTCCACATTTTTAAGGCAGAAATGTGTTACGTTTTTGATGAAAATTTGCACACATGACTGTGGAGCGAACTGGCTAACGCTGCGTTTTATGAACCGGAACGCTGGTGGTTACGATACGCAGCGATTGAGAGTTTCCTGATACCATTTTTTGTGTAGTACCTCTTGTTCACAGCGCTGCGATACACCGTACTACGCAGGGTTGCCAGATCTGTCACTCCTTTCAAGATAACTGTCACAGTTACTTGTTTGCTGCTTGTTTTTGGGCGTGGATTTGTAAAGAGAAGCAAGTAGAGGAAAACTTAATAAATTTGACGTTGATTGTTATCTTCAGGTGGTAAAATCTAGGATGTGCATTTGGAATATGGCCTTTGAGAATCTTAAAAAAAATAGGTACTAGTAGGTATGACTGCACTGGAAATACAAACACCACAGCTGCTAATAGCGTGTATAAAAATAGCTCACCGCCAAATGAACAGTTG
This sequence comes from Bacillus rossius redtenbacheri, assembly GCF_032445375.1. Classification (NCBI taxonomy): domain Eukaryota; kingdom Metazoa; phylum Arthropoda; class Insecta; order Phasmatodea; family Bacillidae; genus Bacillus; species Bacillus rossius. Next base: position 8,655,949 of record NC_086334.1, read on the forward strand.
GCCCCACGATGGATGTGAGTAATTGTTCTCTGTCCGCAGGACATACTTTTTTTTTCTTTAAAAATACATGTTTTCGATTTTTACTGAGAGAACAGCACATCATTAACAATACAATAATTCACATAGGCTCGACGTTACATAGGCTGGATGTTCTTAGTCAAGTGAATTATTTGTATCCTTGGGGGGGGGGGGGGAATTGGGGGGGGGGGGGGGGAAGATTAGAGTTCAAGAACCTTTTTGGTCAGTTATTTTAGAAGAAATACTGGCCGTACCATCCGACGTGAATTTGGATTCTTATGTTCTCAAGGGTAAAGTAAAGTAACATTAATTGCAGTTCATTGCAGTGCAAGTAATACGATAACTACATAGGGTACAATGGATAAAAAAATTGATTTAATAATGTTCTGAACGTAGCTAATTCAAGTTTTTTGCAATTCCTTGTATAAATATGTAGGAAGAGTATCTAAAAACTGCCGTTAAAGAAAATTACACCAGTGATTTAGTAAAAACAAAAACAAAAATTAAACAAGCCTACGAAACAGTTACGTTTAATGATTTAATTTCCCTGATGCCCTCACGAGTAGAAATCTTTTGAGTATTGTGTCCCACGTAGTCCCATTTATATCCATTACGGTCAGGAACTCATTGAAAAAGTTAATAATCGTTATTCTCTAAAGACCTTAACCGTCGTCGTTACCGGTTTCGTTATATGTATACATATATATATATTTTTTCCTTCATCGGAATCTTCTTTTGTGCGGTAGCGCCGGGAAAATGGAGAACGTGTTCTTGATGCGCCAGCGCAGAAGACGCGGAGTGTTTGTTCGGTTCGCCGAAGCCCGCGTGATGACGAGAAGGGGTTGGCGCGGGGAGGTAGATTGTTCTCGACGCAGTCCGCGCCGCGCCACAAAGGCGAGTTAGCGGTCCGGCTGAAAGGCGCGCCCGTGTCGGGAGATGTACCTCAACCTACCGCCCTCTGCGGGCTAACACGCGCGCACAAAGACGGTTCACCCCCGCGCGGCCGGAAGGTGCCCGCGGAGCAGTCGGCGAGTTCCGCCATCCATCTTCATTCCCGCGCGCGGGGTCTCTCCTCGTCGCGCGTCCATCAGCCAGATTGAGACATCAGGCCTGCCGTCGGCGCACAACCTCCCCCCCTCCCCCCACCACCAACTCCCTCGCTGCTGCGGAGGTAATGAGGATTAATAGCCCCCTACGTGGATGAGCGGGCGAGGGGAGGTAGCGACATCTAGCGACGGGCCCGATCGTCTTCCGTCCGTCGCGGGCAGTGATGGGGGGGGGGGGGGGGGGGGGGGGTTCGCTCGGTCGAGTCAGTCTGCAGATTGGTGGCTGCTGTTAGAACACATCTTTTTTTTCTCTTTTTTTCGTTCGGTTGTTAGAGAAGGTAGCATGCGTCCTACTCAACTCTCTAACGTTACATGAGTCACTGGATGGCAAAGAAACACCAAAATGTATGTTTTGTTTAGTTCTATTTGTATAAATTAAAAAAATAAACATTTCTCTTTGAGGATATAAGTTGGGTAGTTTTCCTAGTTTTGCAGAATTTAAATTTACCGAAAAATGTTTTCCCAAAAAATACTTTCCCGGAGACAACTCTATCCTGATGGTTCAGAAGAAGTGTATAATACCTGGTGATGGTGCCGCTGCTAGTACTATTTTGGGTTCAATGACCGACTGTCATGACGTTCACGGCGGCCATCTTGGATGACACTGACATGTCTTTGGGCTTTGACCTTTGATCTTTGACCTCAGTTGCCATCTTGGATTCCGAGATATTGAAACAGAACGTCCCACTTCCCAGACGTTACAATTTTCGTTACGGCAGTCCTTATATAATTTTAAATAGTGTAAGAAACCTGCAAGTAGATACAAAGTGCTCTATAGAAACCCACACACAAACTAGATTTTTGTGAGTCTTATATGTATGTCCTGTAAAACATAGTGATTGTGTGTAAATGACGTAATAAACGAAAGTAATAAAAATTAAACTGTGTTATTACTACCGAGCTTGTTGTAGTTTATTTAACTGCTAAGAAAAATGTTATTCTAAAAAAGAAATAATTATAAATGTTTTATAAATACTTTTGAAATTGTATGGATAAACTCTGTTACTTTGATTCTCCCCTTCTACCTTGTCATTTAAATCCTCGTGTTCCTTCTCTCTAAATAAATAGTAAACTATTACAATACAACAAGTTAGTTGAGAAATTATGAATATAACCAACACTTTAATTTAATATAAATTAATATTTATTAAAAATTCAATTTATTTTAATATTATGCAAAATAAAATTTATTTCTGATACATATAGATAATGTTAAAAATAATTGACAAATCATATTTTTTTAAATGAAAAACATTTTGAAAAACTATATTGCATGCTGATTTCCCTGTTCATTCATTAATATTCGTAGCTGTGGATTCGATTCAAGATACACCAATTTGGCCACCATTTTGGCAATGTGATTCATATTAAAGTATTCAATAGAATATTAAAGTACGCAACAACATTAGCATGCTACAATTCAAATGTGTCTTAACATATATTCGCGATCAATTATAATTTTATTATTAGCGCTGGTTGGTGGATTCATATTTGCAAGTGGAGGCCAGCAACTTGAATTTATATTAAGCAGATGTGCGCGGCCAAAACGTGTCAAGCTAAGCCACGGCTCGCACTTTTTCACTGAAAAATGATGGAACTATCGGCCTCGTCCAAATGTGACGCTAGGCTTCATGCATAGAGACCTGAAAAATACGGGGGTTCATTTCATATTCGGCTAAAATTCAAATAACTATACCTTAGTTATACCTTAGTGCTGCTTCTGCCATTGGTTCACTGTTAATCTGGAGGAATGAAGGCCAATTACAGACCCTCACTCATAGAAGTGTCGAATCACAGGCCACCCAGTCGAGACGACTCACAAGTCAGCAGCCAATGAACAGTTGGCATTTGCCAGAGTGTGTAAAGAATATTGGAATCTATCCTGAAGGTCATTGAACCAGCGAATTTTTTTGGTCTCTACTCATGCATATTATCTTTGAGCCACGGACTCGGCAGGAATTGAGCAGTGGAAATGTTACACTGTAAGGCACACACCGCTACGTGGTCAGTCAGTGAGTGGGTGATGACCCCGTCCCTGACTGCGGGACAGCTGCAAGCCACGAGACTGTCCCTCGCGCCAGGCGGGGCGACTGAAATGCTGCCCCTTGGAAGGGCAGCCCTTCAGGATTTTTCTGACAATGGTTTGTTTGTACAGCGACTGGAAGGGCAGCCCATCCAATTTCTGAAAGCACGTTTCTTTAAGTGTTTAAATAATCCGGAAAACTTGCCCATTGGAAAGGCAGCCCATCAGGATTTTTCTGACAAAAGTGTTTTTGAAAGGTTGTCTGAATTGTTGCCCCTTGGATGGGCAGCCCTTCAATATTTTTTTGACAGTGGTTAGTTTGTAAAGCGACTGGAATGGCAGACCTTCCAGTATCTTAAAATGTGTCTATTTTCGAAATTTTATAATCCTGAATTATTGCACCTTGGAAGGGCAGTCCATCAGGATATCTTTAACAGTGGTTTTTTTTGAAAGGTTGTCTGAATTGTTGAGCCTTGGATAGGCAGCTCTTCAGGATTTTTCTGACAGTGGTGTTTTTGAAAGTTTGTCTGAATTGTTGCCCCTTGGATGGGCAGCCCTTCAGGATTTTTCTGACAGTGGTTAGTTTGTAAAGTTACCTTACCTTACCTTACCTTACCTTACCTTACCTTACCTCACCTCACCTCACCTTACCTCACCTTACCCCACCTTACCTCACCTTACCTCACCTTACCTCACCTTACCTCACCTTACCTCACCTTACCTCACCTTACCTCACCTTACCTCACCCTACCTCACCCTACCTCACCCTACCTCACCCTACCTCACCTTACCTCACCTTACCTCACCTTACCTCACCTTACCTCACCTTACCTCACCTTACCTCACCTTACCTCACCTTACCTCACCTTACCTCACCTTACCTCACCTTACCTCACCTTACCTCACCTTACCTCACCTCACCTTACCTTACCGCCAGGGGGGAGGCGGGGAGGCGGGCAGCAGACTCGTCGACGGGGCGAGGCGCGACGTCCAGCGACGCCCCGTGTGGCGAGGCCCCGCCCCCGCCCGGCCGGCGAGGGATCGCCGGAGTAACAAGCGCTGGGATTGGTCGGCGGGAAGGGTGGGAGCCCGGGGTGCAGAAAGAGGAGGGGGGGAGGGGGTCGGGCAGATGAGGCGAAGAAACCAGGGAAAAAGACTTTAATTTTCTCCGCGATTCCATCACCATAAATCGCCCTACAGGGCCTTAAGGGCGGGGCAGGGGAAGGGAGTCCTTATCAGAGAAGGAAGGGAGGACAGGGAGAGATAACGGAACCGCCCCGACACCGCATTTCGGGGCATTCGCCACGGTGTAAATACTGCAGCCGTGGTCGAAATGTTAACCTGTTCAAAGTCCTCTTCAGATTTGTAACTCAACAGTTGTTGCATAGTTTCCAACACATAGAATAGTCTGAGCTGTACTAACACTCAGAAATTAAGTTTTACTTGCAATTCTTCGAATAGCCATTCAAAAATAAGCAACAGTATTAAGCAAGGACTCAAAAAATTTTTAAATTTGTTGAATGGAATATATATTAGTTTCCTTGTTTTTTTTTCCATAAGAAGAAAAAATATTTACGAACTAAGCTTTGGATTTTTCAATTCAAAGTATAATACTGCTTTGATCTCATGAAAAATAAATTTATCCCCACAAATTACAGACATAAAATTTTCATGAAGACTTACTATGTTAGTAAAATTAAATTAATTTGGCTTATGAACTGGATTTGATACATGAGGATATACTTTGGCCCTGTATTCTTGACAGTAATGCATATCTGGTTGAATGATTTTATTCAAAGTAAGAATAGTGGCCAGAGTGTTTTGGTTTCCGGCATGCTGTAATTGTAATTTTAGTAATGCGTACATTCAGAAATAATATGAAATATATATTTGTATATTTTTCTTTCATCAACTTCTGTTCGTTTTTGAGTGCGTCAGATCATTTTAATTTCTTCCTATTTACAATGTTTGGCAGGCAATTTCCGCATATTCCTTATTTTTACAGTCCTCGATTCTTTACCATGAAACATCTCCTTTTATTGAAGCGAACGGAATACTTCTGAAATATTTCTATACCTAGTCATTTTATAAATTTAACATGCTACTCTGTTAGCAGGTATAATTTTAAATCTCTCCACTAAACTTAAGTAATAATAATAAAGGTGCAGAATTTGTAAGAAATGAACGTCCTTGATTCGTGTCGAAACAGGCTTCATAGAACGCACGCGGTTTTGTTAACGGAACAAGGTTTCGCTGGTCGTCGCGTTGTTTGCCTCCACGCAAGAGGAAACGGGACGTGACCCGTTCCCTCCCCGGTGGTAAAAGGGTTTGGGGGGGGGGGGGGGGGGACGAAAAGGCGGGCAAATTACCCGCGAAATTTAATTCCCGCTCCTGGCAAGGTCCGGCGGTGGCGCCCAGGGGGCGTGTTAATTGCGATGTCTCTGATTGGCCGCGGGCCTAGAGAGAGAGAGAGAGAGAGAGAGAGAGAGAGAGAGAGAGAGAGAGAGAGAGAGAGAGAGAGAGAGAGAGAGAGACCCCTTGGCAACTCCTCTCGCTGCAGGGGAAGCTCGCTGCGATTTATCGCCGCCGCCAAATCTTCGCCGCCCCCTCCCCGCCGCCCGCCCCCCCCCCCCCTCAAGCCGGGGACGAGCGCGGGTCGAAAGGTCGCCAGGGAAAGGGATAAGTCGCGGCGCAACCCCCGGGGAAAGAAATGTGCGCGTTGGCGCGCGAAGCCAATTCGCGAGATTGCTTCGGAGGAGTCGCGTTAAATCCCGCGTGCTCCTCCGACTGTGTCGCTGCAGGACTCCTAGGGGCTGTGTCGGCGGCGGTGGGGCCGATACCACCAGCCACCACCCCCATCTTTTACAAGACAATCATCTTTATTGGCAAGATTATTGCTCATTGGTCGGTCTGCCCCTCCCTCCCTCCCTCCCTCCCTCCTGACCCCCCGCCTGCAGCGGGTCGGAGCCGACGGCGACCGCCGACAGACCCCGCGTGTGTCCGTGTGTCCGTGTGTCCGTGTGTCCGTGACACATCCTCCACGTGGTCAGACCTCCAAGCACTCTGCACTGCGCCGGAAAACAACTTCACACGCAACATTAACACAAAAATAAAAGCTTTCCTGTTGGATTTGCCACTGGTAAGGAAATTATTGTGTAATTTTTTTTGGCGAATGTCGACGCATTCGCAGAAGACAGAAATCAGGGCCGTGTCATAGCGGGGTTGGTGAGCGCAAATTTAGTCACGATGATCAAACAAATCTAAAAGAAATAGTTCCACAAGTGCTGCAAAATACAGTCATCCCTAATAAAAAAAAATTATTTATTTGACATTGTCCGGGGCTACGCCCTAGAGCTCAATGTGTCTCTACATTTTCTTTCTTCTTCTTCCAAAACTCATTCTTTCCGCTCTATTAGCGTGACATACATAGAGTGTGCAACGAGTGCATGTGAATCGCGCTTACTAATAATTCGTGAACTCGCGTCGTTTTGATGCAAGGTGAACGCAGCAAATCATATGTTGTGAGATTTCTTAAAGGCAATTTACATGTGTACATTTTTTCCAACCGGTGCTTTAAATACGTATAACGAAGCACAAATTATTTAAAAAAATTAAAACTTTAACATAAAAAATGTGATTCTGCTGAGAGTTGGATTACAAATTATATAAGACTAGCTGAAGTACCCGGAATTGCCCGAGCTAAACCAGTGTTTTTCAATCTGTGGGTCGCGACCCAGGGGGATCGCGAAGCCTTACTCGGGGGTCGCCGGCCGAAAGAAAAAGGAAACACTATTTTATTACCTGAATCATATTATTTTGCTGCTGACTAAGAGCTTTCAACTTTCATTGAAAGAAATCCAACGACTAATCAGCTTCTTTTTTATGCTTGGTTGTGAGATGCCGCATAAGCTTTGACGGTTTCATACTCTCACGTGATAAAACATCGCCGCAAATTACACATTTAGGTTTATTATTTATGACTGTGAACCCGTATTTCAAATAACTGTCATCGTAATGTCTATTTTTTTGGGTTTGTTTCACCACCACCGCTATTGACACTCGTACCAGATGTTGAAGGCTGCGATCTTTTGAGAAACTTATCCATTTTACAAACGCGCCGAGCAAGTGAAAAACAAAAGAATGACGTCCGTACTCATCGGTGACTACGCTTAACTGGGTGAGATGAGAGTTGAAACAAAAGAACATTGCGGGCGGCGGCGGGTGGCGCGCGCGGGTCGCTTCCTGTCGCCGCAACGACAATGCGGCGTGGCAACGTGGCCGTCGCCGACGCAGTTTGGCCCGCGCGAGTTGGCATCCAAGTTAAGTCGCGCGTAGCCTTACCAACTTACCTCGCACTTACTTTCAAAACTCTCGCGACTTCCTGCAGAGTGTAGATCCGAATAATAGATAATTGTACCAAAATAGAAAATACCATTAACGTAGTCTTTTAATTAAATAATTTCTTTGTCTTTCTGCGACACAAGGGGGTCGCCAGAATTTTTCAACTTGTAAAGGGGTCGCGAAATCAAAAAGATTGAAAAAAAACTTAGCTAAACCACACTTAGGAGCTCATTACCACAGTAGCAATACAAAACAAAGTCAAAATTGAGTATAAATATTAACTAACCGACTAACCCAACCCAAACTGCGAGCAACAAATGCAATGGCCGTTGCCGCGGAGATGCAGGAAGTATCAACAATGAAAAAACCCGTTGCCATTTATATACAGATCTATCCAACAGGAGCCGTGCATTTTCCCGGGATAAAAAGTAGCATGTGTCACACTCCGGCCCATAAACTATCTGTATTACAAAAAAAAAAAAAAAAAATTATGTCGATCTGTTGATCCGTTGCTACGTGAAAGAAGAAAAAAAACAATAAACACACTTTCGCATTTACAGTATTAAGTCGGATTCAAACGCATGCATTTCAACTAGATCGCCTGGTACCAGTGAAAATTCTCATGGAAACTGTAATGCTTCCGACTGGTGGTAGTACCAACTGTAGTACCATGCAAAACGTTGCAAATGAGACGCTGTAGATACGAGCAGTAATCAGTTCCCAGCCGAGTTTCCCAGATTAAGAGCAGCTTGTAGTATTTTGACTCAAGTTTGCATTTGAATCTGTCACGGTATACTATATCAGAGATAGGACGGAATCGAAAGAAAATTTTGGTGTTATGTTCTTGTGTAGGCACTGGAAATTAATCAGATCCAAAACTTAGTTCCTGAGTTTCTGAAAATGGCATTTGCAGTATCGTCTTTCCTTTTGGAAATCTTGTTACAAACGAATTAATCTACCCATCGTAATAAATCTACCTCAGGGCAAACACTTGGGTTGAAGTCGAGCGTTCGTTTCCGAGAGAGCCCTTGTAGATTGCAGCAGACGAGTCGAGTTAATAACCGGTTATTGAGGGGATATTTGGGAAGGGGGAAGTGGAAGAGAGAGAGAGAGAGAGACAGAGAGAGAGTGCGGGTGGAATGAGAGATACGACGCGAGGTCTGTCGATGGCAAAGTTGCGAGAAATCGGCGAGAGCAAGCCGCGCTTAAACGTTTGGATAAGCACGCCGTCTCCTTCTTCAGACGTTAATTACGGAATGAATGAAATCTGGGGGATCCGCTCCTTCCTCCGTGCTGTTTGCCGCCCGGAGCGTGATTCCTCCTTGGCGACCCCCTCCACGGTGCACGGTGAGCGGTTGGGGAGGGGGGTGTGTGTTACCGCGGGGACGAGGGGAAGTGACTGCGTCGACGAGATAACGGCTGTCCTCGTTAAGGCGACTGCGTCACGTTCGCCGCCGGGCCGGGCCGCGTTAAGGCGCCTCGCCAGCCCCGCATTTGCATTCAAAGCAACGACCGCGTCGTCGGAAGGCGCTTTTAATAACACGGTAAAAACCGGCGGCAATTTTCCCCCTATCCTTCTCATGCAAAAACAAAAAAAAAAAATAACAAAGAAGGTTGAGGGAAGGATTTTTGCATGCTTGAAGTTTTTATCTTTATCCCAGCCCCCTGCGCCGCAGCAGACTACCTGTGGGCCTTGGGGGGGAGGGGGGGGCAGGAAGAAGGAAAGTTAGGGGAGGCGGTGTGGTTGGCTTGAACTCTGCCTCATCTCTTCGAGCGGCTCGCCGTTGTAATTTACGCACAGGTTAATATCAACAGCTCCGGGACGGATAGAGGTTAGGAAGGTGCAGAGAATGGCGGGCGATAAAAATAAACTGGAAGCGAACACGAGGGTGGAGATTACGTAAACAAAATGCAGGCTTCTGCCTCTTTTAAACGATATATATATTTTTTTAATGAAATACCTCTTTGAAGGCGGAGCGCACCAAGTGAGGGAAAGTTTGGCGGAGAGATTCTTTGCAACCCCTTTTGAAGAAAAAAAATAAATAAACCGCTTAATGCTAAAGTGTGGAAGTACCATCAATCTTCTCTGAATATAGCTATTTAGGCGATTTATTCAAACATAAATGATGTTTGGACTTTTATTTTGTAGCGACAAAGACATACAATGCAATACGCTATTTGGGAGGAGAAATAATCATTGGTTAGAAAATAAAATAAATGTAAGGTATATTTGCAAGCATTAAAGTGTACTACTCAATTGAATGAATTATTGGAGATTAACATTTAACTAATAAATCTATTATTCAAATTAAGGAGATCTTCTTATGTTATCAATGATCAAAATAAAACAAGTAAAAAGCAGAGGATGACTATTACAAAGATATTTATTCTAAACCCCTCATCTGTGAGATTTGAACAAAAGAAAATATTATATCTTATTAAATTTCATTTTAAAATCACTTGTAAGTGAAATTATAATTTATGTCATAGGAAACGCATTAACTTTGCACGCTTGTACAATTACAAATCAACTTAGAAATTCATTAAAAATTATATTAACCATTAAATAATTTTTTTTGAACAAATAAAGGTTGCGTCATAATTTAATCTAGTAAAACTTTACTGTGTACAATATATTTTTTAAAGTTTTTAATTAATGTTGGTCAAGTAAAGCAGTTCAGCTTGTATTTAATTTTTAATTTTTATCCAATACTTTAAAAGGACATTTCTTTCGAGACACGAATCCAAGCTCTCGCTTCTATTCACTCAAATGTACGAACTACGGTCACAAAAAGAGTGTCTTTTCTATTCGCCTAGTTTAAAAATGTAGTCAAAAACTTTATTTTTTTGGCAGGATATCGCTGCGCAAGAACCCATGTCACCACGTGCCATGTGACCCAGTTTGTTATTTCACCCCTTCCTTCCGGTGCCAAAACCTGTCACGAAAACCCAACGCGATAAATTTCCCCGAAATTTTCCAGTTGTTTTTCGTTGCCCTGGCAACTGCACGCTGCTCTCTGGCCCTGGAGGACAGTGCATGGTTTCTGCACACCCGGTGTCAAATTGCTGCACTCACAGGGTGGGACGTACAAATAATTTAACTAGGAAATTTGGTTCCCAGATTAATGTTAATTAGTTAATGCCAAGGAGACATTTACGCACTAATGTACGCGTGTTATAAGCGTTATTTAGGCGAAGCAAAAAAAAAAAACTTTAATTTTGCTGGCAAATAAAAAATAGAAATAAATTTAAAAAAAACTGGAGTGATATTTTAAATACGGTGGGGTAAAGTATGAATTCAATCAAATTAAAAAACTCAGTTTTTTATATTAATATAAACAAGTGTATAAATATATTGTTTAATTTAGTAAAATAATCAAGTAAAATTTTAATTAGTAATAAAAATCAGTAACTATACTGAATGTTAGTTTTAATGTATTATTTTAAATTATTTATTAAATAATCTAACAATTTATAATTTATAATGCAAATAAATAATACATACGGGGACATAAACACACAAACTCTCCCATCTAAACGGCTAGGAGACTACTAAACCTTCCACAGACGCTCCCTGCCAGCAACAATGGAAGCTTACAAGCAACCTGACATCGTTATACATACGGGAAAATAACCTCACTTATATTAATACACTGTCACTAGTATTCGCAATAAATAAATGTTTTTAATGATATGGCCCAGTATTCTATACCAGTCACATAATCGTAAGTTTTTAAAACACTATAATAATTTCTATTTGTATTTTTTTTTTCATTTTGTGATAATTTCGTTGTATGGTGCCCGCGTATCATAAAAGTTCACTCTAATCATTTTTTTCATAACGCACTTAAAGAAGTACATCTTTAAATTAACACACACACATTTATCGGTCCCTTTGGAAATGTTTACGTCATGCTACTATTAATGCATTATTTGTGACACAACATCGAAGTAGTATGAAAATAAACAGTTAAAACATTTAATAAAAAATATTTTACATATTTTCTTGACATAATTTAATTCAAGCTTAGCAAATTTATTTTCAAATTATTATTTTATTTAAAAAATAAAAAAAACGAAATAATTATTCGTAAACTAGTTAAAACATAATTTAAAGAATTTACTTTTGATTTATTTCCCTTAAGATGGGGTCTCACACGCCATTTGGATTTTTTTTTTTTAATTTTCTCGTCATTACTTTTAGTTAAGGGTTACTTCTGTAAAAAAAATACGATTATTATATATTGTATCTGTTATTCTGCCATAAATATATTCAAGATATATTTACTAAATATGATATAAGTTTTGTAACATTTTCGCACAATTATTGGTAACAACTACAAACACTTGCGCAATTTTTTTATATCCTTTATATGACTCTTTGTAAATACACTTGGATAATATTTGTGATACAATAATATATGCAAAAGGGGTTCAGTATATATTTATAGAAATAGCCCTTTGTTTGCAGTAATGAAAAAAAAAAGTGTGGTATGTGAGACCCCATCTTAAAGTATCAATACTATACGTATACCTGCGTAAGAGACAAGTTCTTACATAATCTCTTTGTTTGAATTGTGAACTCTTCGCTTATAATGTTCTATTTTACGTAATCGACATGATCATTGAAGTTCCACGGTACTACAGAGTCTGTGATATCTTTGCAATGATTATTCGCAATATGCCTTGTAGGTCACACATGTCTACAGTACGCCTACACATACAGAATATAATATTTAGCTCTTTTACGTGGGGCCCTGTGCTGTAAGAGTAGAATTTTCACGTACACAAATACACAACTTTAGAATCATTAATTACGAAGGAAAAACAACGGTTACAAATTGTTTGGAATACTTAATAATCTTAAAGAAAACGGTAGAAGGAAGCAACTCTGCCCCTTACCAGATTCACACAAACCAGTGATTGACAAAAAATAGTGAAATTCCACCATGGACATTAATTATTAAACAATCAATTATTAATTGGTTTTTAGGCCATCATTGAGTTGAAACTTTATCGATATTACTGAACTGTAGGTACTTAGATTTAATAAAGAAGATTCATGTTTTTATTATTGCTATAAATATAGTTTTAGTGATGCCTCGAGGTATTGATTTCAAACGCTTTTAAGCGGTCCAACTTGTGAGATGCTGGAGCTCGAGGCTGCTCTCAATGAAGCACCAGACATAAGTTTTCCAGACAGACGAAGCATTCGCCTCGCCGCAAGTCACTCTGACATTTACAAAAAAGAGAGACAAGCCCAGTTTCCAGTCGCCGAGCGCCGGAGCCCGGCAATCCGCTGGCAAGTTTTCTATACACGTCTCCCTTTGAGGCGCTCCAATTGGCCCGCCAGGCCGGGTAGAGGGCGGGGGCTAGGGGCGAAGATGCTAAGAGTGTAAGATGTTCCCAGCCACTCAATTAACCTCGTTTGTGAGAGTTGTTTGAAGTTTATTTCTTGCGGCGTGTAGAATGTGACTTGTATGTGTGCGCGCGCGAGGGGTTGCGAACTTTCAAAGCGTTGGTGGGGTGGTGTGGGGGTGTGGAAGGGCCTTTGTCAAGGGGGTGGCAAAGGGAAGATGGAGGGAGGAGTTTGTGCAGGAAGGGCACTCTGCGCGCATACGAATCCGCCAATTAGGAACCCTTTGCCCTTGCTTCGTTAGGGCCGTCTTATTTTTCGCGCGGCGCCTCGGCTGATACGTGGTGCTGTCCATCGCCGCAGCAGACTCATCAGCGCCTCTGTTCTTCGGCGGCTCCCGGGGCTGTCTCGCGGGAAGGCACGTGGCCCTCCAAGACAGTTCGCCGTCTCGTGCACCGACTGCACGTGCTGCACGTGCCAAACACGAGTTATCTTGTCCCGATCAACGCAAGGTTCATCACCTATGATTAGAGACCGGAAAAATTCGCGGATTCATTTCGTGATAGGCTGAAATTCAAACATGTGTGCAATTCTGCTGGTTATGCTATTGGCTCGCAGTTTAACTGGAGCTCTCTCGGCCAATGAGAGACTATCGACTAAAGAAGCGTCGAATCACAAACTACCCAGTAGAGACGCCTCACAATTTAGTACCCAATGAACACGCGTGTTTACTTGAGAAATGCTGAGGATAATGGAGGCTATCCTAGAGGACATTGAATCCGCGAATTTTTCCGGTCCCTAACTATGATTAGAGACCGGAAAAATTCGCGGGTTCAATGAACTTCAGGATAGACTCCAATATACTCTACACACTCGGGCAAATTGCCAACTATACATTGGCTGCTGACTTGTGAGTCGTTTCGACTGGGTAACCTGTGATTCGACACTTCTATGAGTGAGGGTCTTTTATTGGCCCTCATTCCTCCAGATTAACAGTGAACCAATGGCAGAAGCCGCACTAAGGTATAATTATTTGAATTTTAGCATAACACGAAATGAACCCGCGAATTTTTCAGGTCTCTACCTATGATGCCTTAGGAAATTAACGTCAATACATCTATTGGTGCTTGCATTATTAAATATAACCCAGTGCAGTCTGTCAACACGATTATTTAAATTACAAAATGTCAAATTTCTACGAATTAATAAGTCTTAAGTTGGTTTCAAAATATAAGTTTCAAGTTTTGAATAATAGTGAGTTTATTGTCATGTGTCTTAACCAAATTTTTTTTATCCAATATAGGGAATAAATAAACTTTTGGTTAGTTTGGTCACAATTTTTTTTTAAAACAAAAATGTTTCAGAAACATACTGTTACCACTAGTAGCAAAAATGATTCAGCTGAATACGTTTTTAAGCATGCAATCAAAATTTTTTGCCAATATTAAGATAAAACTGTAAGTTTCTCAAACAGTTAATACTTTAAATAAATATTGTTATTTTAGAGGTAAAATACTAAAAAAAGACTTTATGCTTTGTTGTTCAGCGTGACGAAGGCGTTATAATTGTAACATCTCTAACAGTAATATACTTCTGACTATGGAGTCTAGTGTACAGCGAGCGACCTTGAATGACTTCACGATCGCTCCGACGTCATGACCACCATATTTTGACTTCGACACCGACAGCCATTTCAGATTACAACATACTGGATCTTGGTTCGCCTTACACCCAAGTCAGGACCATTGGAAAACATACTAACACATGCACATATAAATACACACATACATGTATGCATACCAAATGTTTCCAAACTGCGAAACCTAAGTAACCATAATATATGTACGTTTTGCCTACCGCAACACATGTTAGCCAAGAAGCATCGAGCTTTGGAACTTTTAGCAGCCAGCCTAATGAATATTACGTTTTACTTTAGGGCCAATAAAAACATATTCAAGGTCGCGGCCGTCATTATCCGAATTAAAATAATTATTATTTTAAATACATTTATTTTTAATATAAAAATACCGGTTAAAATATAAATAGAATACTTTTCCTGTTGCTATTCTTTGACTGTAATGTATGTTTCCCTCGTTTTACTCTGCGTGGCTTGTTTTTTTCTTCAGCAGCACGAAGTTCTCCTGCAAGCAGTGAAGTCCGAAGATGAAGTAATTAGATTGAGTGTTAAATACAACAGTATCAGAAAAGCCACAGTAATCTATAGGGACCGGAAGAATTCGCGGGTTTAATGTACACTCGGTCAAATGTCACCCTCTCATTGGCTGCTGTCATTGGCTAGAGGTGTCCCAACGTAGCGGCCTGTGATTCGATACAGATTCGATTGAGTGTTTCTCACCTGCCCCGGAGTCGTCCAGGCGAGTTGTGAGCCAATAGCAGAGGCAGCAGTGAGGTAGGTATAACTATTTGAATTTCAGGCTGTCGTGAAACGAATCCGCGAATTTTTTCCGGTCTCTAGTAATCTAACGTAAAATTAAATATTTACGCGCGGCGGCCAACACGCTAGCCAGCCTAGCCACTGAAATGGCGGAGCGTGTTTTCAGAAGCGGCTACGAGAGCCGGGGAAACAGTTTCCCCGCGAGGCAGAAGAGCGAGGCGCCGTGTGTGCTCTCGTCGACAAAAGTGTTTCATTGTCTCTGTTGCCCTTGAGCGAGGCGCGCGTGTGTGTGAAGGGGGGGAAGCCACGGCTGTCTGCGGCTAATGCGAGCACTTGTTTAAGCCCTCGCGGAACACGACAAAAGGTGGTTTGGCGGAGTGCGCGCGCGATGAGGTGTGGTTGGAGAGCGGAGATCCGGAAGGGGAAGGAGAGAGAGAGAGAGAGAGAGAGAGAGAGAGAGTGGTTTAGGAGCGCGCGAGAGGCCTTGTTCGAGAGGTTGGCGGCTGGCAGCCGGGGTAACGCCGACTGACGGCGGAGAAAAGGGCGCGGCAAAGTGCGAGAGAGGAAGCCCTCGATGACAGACAAAAACCCTTGGAACTACACCCAACCCCCCCTCTCCCCATACCCTTAAAGGGTACCTAACATGCCTGCTGCAAGAATCCCAGGGAAATAATTTAATTACGTCGCGCTGTCCCCTGTTTCCCTGCGTTTCACCCCCTCTTTATCCTCCCTCAGCTTTCGTTCCCGCCACCTTTATCGCTTGTTTTTAGCCTCCCTCGACGCTTCTTTCCGTCGTCCCGAGGCGACTTTCCTCCTTCGCCCCTTCTGCTCGGGTTCACCCCCGCCGTTCGACAAATTAATTGCCTACGAGGGCGGACTACACAACACACGGGCGGCGGGTGTGGCGCGCATGCGTGCCTGCCTCGGCTCCGACCTCGGGAGACGAGAGATCCGCAGCCACGCCAGCTCCGGACCAACATCCTTAGTACCAACCCTACAAGCAAACGTGACGTGGTTAACCATAACGAAAAAAAAAAAAATTGGTTGTCTGTAAATTCGGTTTACGGACGATAGTTTAACGTGACAACGTCATAACAAAACATTGATGAACTGATTGCATACTTTTATGAATAAAATTGAATCATTTTTATTTTAATAATAAAAGAATAAATACTTGAAATTATACTAGTAATCAGATTTTTAAAATGCAAGAATAATTAACCTTTATTGCCGAAATTGTTGTTGTAATAAGCAATGAAAACCACATTAACTTTTCACTTCACTTTATAAACAGTCGAGTGGAAGAGAGATAGATGCGGCGCAAGCGTACAATGAGCGTAACGGGACACAGCGTAACGGAACAATGTGCGTAACGGGACATTTTTTCGTGCGTGCAGCCGGCGTTCATCGATTTATTAGACGTTGTCACGTCAAAAAACAGCAATTAAAACTGCTCTATTTCAAATCAATTAGAAGCTTGGAGTACTTTTTTAAAGAATTCATCTCTAACAATCTCTTACAATTAGTCAGGAAGTGGAAAAATGTAACGTTTCTTAAAAGATTTGGATGAGTTTAAGAGAAACACGCGGAACAAATGACTCACAAATGCAATTTAAAAATTTCACACAAATTAAATGTCTCTAAAAAAAAAGTTTAAAATGTTTTTCATATAACTAAGAATTATTTAAGTGGAAGTTTCGTGTGAATACTATTGTAACCAATAATGTCTTAAGGCAAAATAAAACGAATGAACGAGATAATAAGGAAATTCAATAGAGATTATAAAAATCAATAGCGATCCCCTCAGTAACATAACAAGAATTAATAAAATTACTTATGTAAAAAAAGTTACAAAAAAGATGTTTGTAACTATGCACATGCGTTAGAAGTCATACTTATTTTTGAGTTAAGACACTGAAATACTTTGAAGTTTATTTAACAAAAATTATTTAAATTATTACTCACTATTCAATACTAATGAAAATATGCGTATAAAATAAATATTTAATATATCAAAATATTCGTGTTAAATTTTCATTAATAATGCAAATAAACAAGTATACTGAACAATTATTCTAATTTATTAGGTTTAATTATTTATTAAATAATAATATAATGACAATAATGTAAAAATTAAACAAACGGGAATATAAACTCATATGAATACACTTGAAAAATTTTATAAACAAAATTTCTATCACTAATATTCACAACTAAAAAATGTTTTTAACTACACCAATATCAATCACTAAATTTCTGAACGTGACTCACACGTAGTTCCGCACCCGCCGCTAGAATTCGCTACCGGAGCAGCTACGTCGACTATCGAATCATTCGATTTGCAGAGCGAAAGGTTAAACTATACAATGAAACGACTCCGATAAAAAAAAAACTTTAAAGAATTGAAAAAAATGACTAAACCTAGGATTGGACCAGATTTTTAAAATGGAATTTTATTGATTAATTGCCCACCTTTCTAAAATACCAAATTTAATACCATAAAGTTTCCGCACACGTTAGATAACTACATATAATTAAGTATCAAAGGATAGTTGTACTATTATAAAGTTTAATTTTTATGCCTATGCGAATTCATTGATTTTCGTTTCCTAAAAAACTTAATTAATTTAATATAACTTTAAGTAGTAAATAGAGTATACAGGCTTACCAAGTATGAAATTGTAACGTGTGTACCTGCGTACACTTGCAAAGTATTGTACCCCTGACTTTTCACGGCATACCACCTGCAACACAGTGAGCTGGGCAGGCTTCCCCCGAATATACGAGACTATTCTTCTTCCAGCTCGTCTGGGAAGCCTGCAAGTATAAAAGGGCATGCGCCCAGACCATCGATAAGCAGAACAACTGGGACATCCAGCCGGCAGGCTGCCTCGCTGCTCCGACACCGCTCGCCGGCCTATACCGTCAATCGCCGCGGAGTTGCTGCCGCCCGAGGACCGACAAGACATCGACTGGGTGAGACCTCTCCGAGTGGTAACCCAGGATATAGACAGTTAGAGTGGAGGCGTCGCTGGAGTAAGCATAAAATCTTTCAGAACTAACATTGACAAAAAACGACGGTTCAGCCACAAGGGCAAAAAGGGCGGGCATTAGCAAACTCCGTGAGGGCCGAGCGAGCGGAAGTATTGACACAATCATGACACTATCAGGACACTATCGCGACCAGATCGCTACACAGTTTGGACTCTAACTCTACCGCCGGTAACGAAGAATCGTAGCCACAAGAGACAGTGAACAAGATAACGGACTTACGCGTTACTACGAGAATGCGGAGAGAACTTCACATGATACCGGGGGAAGAGTAACTAAAATCAACCCATAAACTTTGACAGCGTTACACGAATAGTTGCGTATATATAATTGTAACCTCTGGCAGTAACTATCTGTATTTGTGTTACGTCTAACATTCAGTAATATTAAGATTAGGTGTGGTCCTTGTAACTATGTAAATGGTATAGCTTTAGTAATTGAAATTAACGGCGTTTTGATCGTTAGCTGTGACGAGCGGACGGCTCGCCACAATTAAGGGTATTGTTTTGTTTTGTTTTAATTGTTCAGGATTCGAGCACGTAGCGTTAATTCGTGCGTTTTGTGTTCTAGTGGGAACTTGCCACAGCAGTTTGTCTCCACGAGAACCCGACTTGTTTAAGTGTTATGTCAGTTTGAGAATCCATGCAATTCCTTTTGGTGTTATTAAGTTTGTCAATAAATGATTATTGGATCGAATTTAACTTAGCAACTAATTTCATAACCACCCGCAAACGTCCCTTTTTCCTCCTGGTTAGGGTTTTCCTTTGTCCTTAGTAAAACTCGCGACAAAATAATAATTCCCATGGACTAAGCTATGTATTTAATAATATCATAGAAATACGATGAACAAATAAAATGTGTCTATATTTATATAAATATATATATATGTTTAAAGCACAAATTGTATCATCCGATAATCTGTAATTTAAAAAGAGTAAAAAAAAACTTCCCATCGCTGAGGTTTAAACCACGGTCCTTTAGGATAGCTACTAACAATGCACTATAACGACTGCGCTATTTTTTAATTTTTTATATATGTATATTTTTTTAAATGTTCGGCTGGCCCGTGGTTTCCATCACAAGACAGCCAAACATCTCCGCTTTATTTCCTTATTATTAGAGACCGGAAAAATTCGCGGATTCAATGGCCTCTAGGATAGCCTCCATTATCATCTGCATTTCTCAAGTAAACACGCGTGTTCATCGGGTACTAAATTGTGAGGCGTCTCCACTGGGTAGCTTGTGATTCGACGCTTCTTTGGTCGATAGTCTCTCATTGGCCCAGAGAGTTCCCAGTTAAACTATGCGAGCCAATGGCAGAACCAGCAGAATTGCACACATGTTTGGATTTCAGCCCGTCACGAAACGAATCCGCGAATTTTTTTTTTCCGGTCTCTACGGATGTGCCATTTCGTCGCGACGGGAAAGGTGTTTGGGGAGGTTGCTACAACGAGAGTCTGAGACAAATCATCGCAGCATCACTGCAACTCTCCGCTCCCTCGGCTGAGCTGCGGTCGACTCGGAAGAGCTCCACTCCTGGCGCGCGCACCGAGGTGTCAGCTCGCGACTGGAGCGACCCCCGGGAGCGGCTGGGGCGTCGCGATAAGAGAGCGGTCACCGGGGGCCGAGGTCACAGCTGTGTCCGGTGAGGCGGGGTGGGAGGGGGTGATTGAGCGCCCGAGCCCAGCTGGGCGACGAGATGACCCCCCTCCCTCCCCCCTCCCCACTGCTGCTGGGGCGTATCCATCATAATTAGCGCCGCGCTCGGAAACGATCTGGCAACCCAGCCGCCTTTCCCTTCTTCTCGGCCGACGCTGAGGCAGCTAATCACGTGACATGCGGGCGGCAAATTGCGTTTGGGGGGGGGGGGGAGGTTTTTGGATTGTAGGCAGCCGCGAACATTCGAAGAACAGTGTTTCGAAAGTAACTCGGTGGTCTTCAACTTTGATTCTCAGGGGCACGGAAAGGGTTGAAACACCGGGAAAAAAAAGGAGGGGTGGAGGGGGGAACTAAATCCCCGAGACTTCTGTTGAGTTTCGAGTTTTTTTGTATGCTTAAGTTTACCCTCTTGTAGGAAGAAAATTACAAGCCTCTTGACAACAGAATTAATTTGAATACTTACATATTATATGATACGCACAGGTCACGTATGAAGTAATGCGAAACGTAAAGTTTAGATTTTTAAAATTGTAGGATATAAAAAAGTTGTTCATTAAATAATATAGAGGGTGTCTGACGAAATCATTTGCCCCGTCGCCCTTAATTTCTCTCGATTGCTCTACTGGTTGTTGATAGAAAAGATTCTTTATAAAAGAAAACATATAGCTTTCGTTTTTTTTTTTTTAGTTCGGATTGTCATTATTATTGTGAAAAACCTCTAATCACGATACACTTTTAACGTGATGGCATGCTCCAAAGTTAAAATGGCTGCTCCGACTTGAAGCTGGAATCAAACCAACGATCCTCTGCGTGAGCGACACGCAAAAATCCCGGCCAAAGGAAACGACAAAAACTGGAATTACATTTTCATTACTTTTGGGCTTACCGAAACCCCTGCTGCAAGTCTGATCAGGCGCCGACTTGTGGACTAAAACTAACCTGATATCACAATCAAGAAGGCCACACTTTACCACGCTTTACCGTGAGCTAAAAACCCAGAATCCCTCGTCTTTTCGCTTCTAACATCAGCTTATTGAATTACTGAACTCAAGAAAAACTCTTTTGCAGTGACTTTTTTCCTAGTTACGTTTGAGTTACTCAAATAATTTTTTTTTTGTCTCGCGATAAAGAAAGTCGCACCCCGCAACGCGAGGACATGAACAACGCACATCTCAACCAGAGATCAGGGAGATATTCAAACGGGGCATAAGGTTCGATTGTAAACGAGGGGAGTGAAGCCAAAATGAGAGGTGGATTTCAGTGTACTACACGTACCCATATGGCGGCCGTTTGTTTACAAATGTATCAGCTGTACATACCTACCTGTATTGAGTTTTATATTAGATATTCAACTCATATAATTACATTTGTATCAAGAATATTCGTTTTGGACTGTTAATATATATTACCGAGTAATACATTGATCTAATTTTCTTCCGAACATGTTAACCGCAGTCGTTAATAAAATCAGGCTAGAACAGTTTATACAAATATAAACAAACGTCCATCATATTGGTATGTGAATATCAGAAAAAAAAAATGGTAAAAAAAAAACTGCTTCACGTCTGACGGCTCATGCTCCATATGTATCCTTTTCTAATCTCTGATCTGAACGCGTCTTCGGTGACGGGTCAGCATCCTCGGAATGAATGACACACTGAGTGAGTGAAGCTACCAGAAGACACTCTCGATCGAGCTGGTTACCAGCAACACTCGGCTCCGGAGACCACGTCGCCGAAAATGGACCTAATGAACGACTCCCACCCCGTAGTGGGAAGAATGGGGGCTGTTATGGTCAATTGGGTGTGATGGAAAGGACTGCTTTAGTGGAGAAGAAATACATCTCCAATTGCGTCTATCTGTGGGGGAAGTGGCCCGAGTGTGAATCACTTCTCGGGGACAAAGGAAAAAAAAAATTCTTACCCCCATCGCTTTTTGAATTTCCTATACAGATTCTATTGATAAAGCTTAATTTTGTTCCAATAAAAATGTCATAAATTTATCAATGTTTCATTGATATATTCTCTTAGAGTTTAATTTTAATGGTGCTGTAAATTAATTGGGAGAAAAAAGATAATTTACGTTTTAAAATGCTCATTTTGACAACATTGCCTTAAAAAGTTTGTGTACACCGATAACTGCAGCAATTTTTCACAAATCACTTCCAAACTGATACATAAAATCTAGTAATGCAAAATCTCGGTCGATTTCGTTAATGGGCAATTTACGACCAAAGAGGTAGAAATGGGGAAGGTTTTTTGAAAAAAATATAAATTGCTGTAAATACCATAATGTGGAAAATATCACATCTGTTTGAACGTATTGTAACTTGTAGGAGTAATACAAAAATGTTTTTTCTGAAAAAGTTTTTTATAAAACCAAGGGGTTGAAAAAAAAAACAGCGGTTCAAAAAAGAAAATTAATAAAACTTATCTTCCATGTACTCAATACATATAATGTTTATTTATGTTTAACTTTTTAAATATTGTTGAAAACTTTTGTCTAAAGTAAATTTTGTATCAAAATTATTATTGCAGTGGGTAGAAATAAGAATAGTTAGTCAAATTTCATTACTTAAATTAACAGATATGCTATAAAATCCATTATAATTTATTGTAAATCTCCTAAACTTTATCTAAAATCGTTGGCTGAAACAATTTTTGTTGAACGAACTATTACAGCAATAACAGGGGTTGAAATAAAATAGAAACATCCTTAGTATAATATTCGTCACAATTTGATTTTTAAGTATGTTAATATTACCTTAAACCTTTGTCAAAATATTTTTTTATATGACCACGTATTAGTGCAAGGGATGAAAAATAGTTTTTGGAGTTAAAAAATAATTGCTTATCTACCTCAGAAGGCATAATATGAAATTCGTTAAAACATTTAATGCTGGATGAATTAAGTTAAAAACATTCAAAATATTTCGCTGGATAGAAAATGAGAATATGTTTAATCGATCTTTTCTGGACATTGGCGAACATATGGGATGTTATGCAGGGTACAGTAATTTCTTAAACTGTTCCGGTAGTTTATAGAAGTTTCCAAAATATTTCCAGAAGAAATAGTTACTTCGAAATCTACCTACCCCTGTAGGTTGTGCCGAAAGGAATTTTCTGATTGGGGTAAAAGTTTCGCTATTTATTTAATAAAATTTACTTTTTACCATAAGAATGTGTGTTTCTATCACTTATCGTTAAAAATGCCGATTAATCACGATATACATAAAAAAAGGGGGGGGGGGTTTGTCTGTAAAATCGGGTTTACGGACGATAATTTTACGTGATAACGTCATAATAAAACATTGATGAAAAATTGCAAACTTTTTAATTTTCAAATATTATTTACAGTTTTTGCAAATTTAAATTAAATAATTTGTTTAAATATGATCACGAACAATTAGTTAAAAAAGCCGCCTTAACCTGTTTGATATTATAGAAGATTTTCTCGCACGGTGGTTTGGCCGGTTCTTGCACACTCGGCTCAGGCGGAACGTGACAATGAGTCATGCTTTTCCGTGCGTGCAGCCCGGCGTTCATCGATTTATAAGATATGTTATCACGTCAAAAAATATACCTATATATTATTCGCAGCGCTTGCGCCTCTGGACATGTTTTGTGGCGCAGTCTTCCAGCAGGCGAACGCAGAAGGACGTGTCTCGAGAGAGAGCGCGCTATGGACACTCGGTGAGTTAGTCGGCGCCTTGCTGCTGGCACCCGCCCTGCTAGCGCACAATGGGAAGAAACAGAACGCATCATGTCCATTATCGGTGGGGTAACGGCTGCATTGTGGAGGGGGTTGGGGGAGTTAGCTGATAGGGTGCCGTCTGCCCGGGGTGGGAGGCCGGGTGGGGGGGAGGATTGTAGCAGTCCTGATTAGTGACCCTCCCGGTCCTACATGGGCAGCACATGGCGAGGGGGAACTAAGTAAGGGCTCAGCTACTGGCCCAGGGTCGCTGACGTCATCGATGAGGGCTGTTCAAGTCTGCAGTTGTTAGCAAGATTTAAAAAAAATAAGACTAAACGCATGAAGATTTCAGGCCTATTCTTTGTAACAGAAAATTCACGAGACTACATCTTTATTCTGTAACTCGGTTGGTCAATCTTGATGTCCTAAGTAGAAATTGTTCTATTGGCCCGGTTCACAAGATTCGTTCATTTTATTTTAAGTCAATCGTGCATTCGAGCGAAAGACAGACTTGGTACTTTTATAACTTTTGGAATGGTTTGATTTTCAGTTTCTCAGATGAAACACGTCGTGTTGTTATTGTAGTTTTATAGCTATAAGCTTGAATATTCATGATATTTTTTTGCTGTGGTATGTCTACAAAACATTTTAAAAAATCAACTTAGTATTAGCGAGACCGAAAATAAAATTAAATATGTGCATGCGGTTCACGTGTTCAGCTGATACGCAACTTCAGCACTGTTTGAATAAAAGAAAGAGCACCAGGCGAAATCTTTTCTACTTGTTAATAAACGACCTTACATTGTCGGTTTTACCGATAAACTTGCGACAAAAATCGCATCCCATTGAAAACCTGTTATTTTTCTTAGCTTGATAAAATTACATTTAAAAAAAATTGACCACAAAATACACCGAGATCAGTTTTCCTGTGTCCCAGAAAAACAGCCGCGAAAAATGTTCACAGTTATTTAACTCTGGCAACACTCTAGGAGATACTTTTTTTTTTTTGGAATATGAATTACGTACTGTTGTAGAGGCAGATACCGTGTTTCTGGTCAGATCGAAACATTCCGAGTTCGAACCCCGTCTGGCATTAACTCCCGGTCAGTTTTGCACAGGAGCCGCTCAGAGAGTTAGGAGTCGAGATGGAAGAGTTGATGTATTTTGTCGACGTGGATTGCTTGTGCGGACAGCTTCGCGAGTGGTCACGTCACCCGTCATTTGCGACGAAGGGGTCGGTTAAGGGGGAGAGGGAACAACAACACTCTCGCCGTGTTGTCCCACCCTCGCAGGCAACAACACCCGTACCGGCCCGCCGCCAACTCAAACAACACCCCCGAGAGAGAAGGTCCGTCCACCCCCTTCAACCGGCAGGAGGTTATTCCCGTCACGCCGGCCAGAAGCTACCTGCCCCGCGCGGGCCGGGGACTAGATCACGGCTATGAATCACGTTTGATTTATGAAACATCAGCCGCTGAGCCCTGCGCATCCGCCAGGGGTAGGGGAGGTCGTAGCCAGGGCCGGACTACCAAAAAGGCCTCTCTCCCTTCCCTGAGATTCCTATTTTCCCTTCCCTTCAGCCCCCTGGGGCGAAGAGAGGGGTGACTGACAGAAGGTCGCTTCTCCGGATTAAAAAAAAAAAAAGGGGGTGGATAGGGTGGTGGGGTTGTGAATTTCCATACGATGATTGCCCCGGCCGTGTTCTACAGTATTACCTTCACTTTGAGCCCCGGGCGGAATTAGCGTCGCAGGAGGGTGAGATGGCGCGCCGATAGGGACGCAGCTCTAACGAGCGACGGGTGGCGGTGCCTGCCAGGGGCTTGCGACAACAAGGAAGTCTCGCCGGCCGGCGGCCTGACGGTCCGCCGTTATTAAAGAAAAACCCCTGGGAGAATGGTCGCGCGCGCAAAAACCAGCTAACAACAACACGGGATCCTCGTTTCAGAGGCGAAGGGGCTTAATATTATGTTGTGCTTCCAAAGTTGCATATCAGCCACGTGGCCAGTTTGCGGATGTGGCAAGAGTGTGTTTTAAAAAGCGGCCAAGATTTGAATAAAGATAGCGGGGATAATATATATATATTTTTAACTAGTGCATGTGCCTATTTGGATAACAATAGAACAAATGGAGAATAGTTTAATTTTGGACAGGCGTATGGAAATCAATTGTTTAAACGCTGTCGACTTCGGGTAGAGAAAAATACTACAAAGAATTACTCACATAGAAAAGTGAGTTAAAAAGAATTCACCTGTGCCTTTTTTTTATCCCGAATATGTTTAAAGGTTTATATTTATGACTAGGTGCAAACCGACCGATATAATAAATTTTTAGTGCTGGACAGTATCGAGCAAAACTTTATTCAAATGAAATAAATGCCTCATATGTGGACTCTAATAAAATACAATAATAACTTCCGCAACTTATATATAACAAAAAATGAAGTCTCTCGGTGTAAATACACGATCATTATAAAATGAGAAGTTTTCTAAGCCACAATAAGAAAATTATTAAGACTTGGTAAATCGTTGTTCAATTCATAATATTTTTTTCCCATACTGGTAATTCGCGGTTTGAATAAATTAAAATGATATTCATTCAGAATATTAGTAGAAAAACTAAAATTACATTTACTGAATTAAAATCACTTGAAATTCTTTTTCAGTTTTTCTCACCGCTAGCATTAAGGTGCGAGATTTTTTGGCACAATATTGTTTTGGCTTGTGTCTAAAGCTTTTTTAAAGCTGCTTTAAACACACCGGAAGTAAAATAATTTGTTACTTTTAATTGTTTTATCTTTTATTTAATTAATTTTTCTGAACTCATTTAGTCTACAGCTTAACATTAGCAAGAAAGTTTGAACCTTTCTGACTTATACAAATATGTTAATATAAATTTTTTTAAATTAATTTTTCACCCATTTTCACAATTTCACTGAATGTACAGACTTTTTACCTTGAACACTTGTATAATTAGTATAGATGTTCTGGCAAAGCTTGGGACAGTTTTGCTAATGCAAATCAATGCTAATGTAGAAAAAAACGCCTGCAAATTATCGATTGCATACCACACATATAATAATGCCTATATTCTTCGGGCTTCGATCCCGCGCAGGAATTCTCAACGCCACTTACGACACTATTTATACGTCAGCGCGACCTCTGACTTAATTATTGGGTTTGGTTAAGGTGATTTATATAGACTTAATATGTATATATATATTTTATTTTGGTTTTCATGATTCTTATGCTGTACAATGTGGACGTTTGCATACGAATGTTTTTATATACATAAAAATATAGTTTTAAATTTAATTTCAATACGAAACATAAACGGCATTAACGACGATAATACATATATATGGCATACATATAATACATATGTATGGCAAGTTCAGACAAACAAGGCCGTCTGAACAAAACGAGCTGTCGAGTGCAAGCGCTTGTGTCGTGGCCGCGAGGCAGCCCAATGTCTTCGGGAAGGGTAGTAGCGGACAGCGGCTCCCCTGGAAAGCTGTATTAATTCACGAGATGAATGGGTCGAGGCGCAGCGAACAGGGGTCGGGATTGAAGGAAGGGGGTCACGGGGAGAAGGGGGAGGGGAAGATTGGGACCCCCCTCGGTGGCGCTGCTGATTGGGGTGGACAAACCACCCCCCTCCCTCCCCTACAGCGCCGCGGGCGTCACGCGCAGTACAAGAAACGGACGTCGCTTCCCGCCGCGAGCTTCCTTTTCATTACCGCCTGCGTCCATTATCGCCGCGTCGGGCGCCGTCTCCCCCATTCCTCGTCCGTAGCTGGCCTTTCTTCCGTCCGGGGCGCGCGCTTGTGGCGACAGGCGTCTTCCCGTCGGCAGGCAGCCGGGGACAACGTGTGCTCAGACGGTGCCCGCGTCTCAAGGGGGTGCCTCCCACTTCAGGTCGAGATTTTATATTTACAGTCAAGGTCGCCCATATGAAAATTTGTAAGGGGGGGCAAAATTTGTAGAGGTTAGGAGGACAAACCATCAGAAATGACAAAAAATGGCCAAAAATGGCCTTAAAGGACTCAACATTTGCCCAAAATGCTCCAGAACACCTAATTTTTTTTCTTTGCCTGAAAGCTAGGGGGAGCCACGGACCCACCCTGCCCATAGGTATGGGCGCCTTTGTTTACAGTAATTACAGATAAACTTGTAGACTTTTTCAGTTTTGTTTAACTTTCACGAAATTAAAAATATATAAAGCGCATACTTTTTGCAATATTAGCTGCCAAAGTTACATTTTTAAAGTTTTTGGATTGTATCATTTCGTGAAAGTTAAACAAATTGAAAAAGTCTACAAGTTTATCTGTAATTACTGTAAATATAAAATCTTGACCTGAAATGGGAGGCACCCCCTTAAGATATCCGATTGGGGTCTGTTTACGGCAAGCATATTGCAATTAGCTGAGGACCGATTTCAAGATTTGTTTTTCAGATGAAAATTTTTTAATTCATTTTTTTAGAAGAGTCGAAATGTGTAAAAGGAGTGTGTTCAGAGTAATTTTTAGGCATGACACACTGGCACAGATTCTTGAAAACACTTAAGGGACTTGCATTACACATTTATCTTCATTTCTCCGCACATATGATGTTATATTTAACGCACAAATATCGCATTTGTCCTATGCACGACGAGAAGACCGCGCGCCAGTTCAGGGCCTTGCGCTTAGAGGCGATACCGCGCTGGAAGCACCAGCGAGCGTAGCCCTAACACGGATACACACCTGACTAGGCGGGCCTTTTAAACCGAGAATCTTAACATGTACATCAAGTTCTGTCCCTGCCCGAATACGCCCGAATATTCACCTTCGGCCAACCTCGGGATTTGTTTTATTTTTGCGCAGGAAATATGAATTCAAATATTAATAGTGGTCGGTTAGGTTAGCTACATTAAAACACTTTAAAACACTATGGACGGTTTGTTAGGTTAGTAAAGCTACATTAAAATAAACAGAGAAACATAAATATATATAAATAAACCCGAGGTTGGCCGAAGATGAATATTCGGGTGTGTTCGGGCAGGGACAGAACTTGATGTACATCTTAGGCTTCCGTTTTAAACCCTGGGAACACTCTGGGAGATTATTTTTCTTTGAATTATGCATTACACAATGTCATAAAGGCGAGCTCTGTGGTGCTGGTCAGATCAAAAAGGTCCTTAGTTTACAGAAGCCGCCCAGAAAATTGGCAGAAGAAATGAAAGTGTTAGTGTAGTTTGCTGTCGTAGATTGCTGTTTGGACAGCTTCGCGTGCGAGATATTCTCGCCATGGTTCGGAGGGCGACTGTTGGGAGTTGCGTCAACACCCGGTGGACGGGAAGCCATCAGGGTCACCTTTGGCAGGGGTGGATAGGGGCGAGGGGGCTGCAGCCGTAATTGATACTCGGCGAACAACAACACCCTTGCACCCGTCGAGGCAACACCCGGCTCCACAGGTGGGGAGATACCGGGAAACGCAACTACTTGCCACCTTATACTTACGTAATACGGGACGTGCGCACTCTTCACATTTAGAGCTTGGATTTTTTTGACGTGACAACGTCTAATAAATCGATGAATGCCGTTACGCAACTTTGTCCCGTTACGCTGTGTCCCGTTACGCTCATTGTACGCTTGCGCCGCATCTATCTCTCTTCCCACTCGATAGGTGCAACCATTGATTTGACTTTTTTTTGAGGCACATTAAACTTGAAACACTCCCATTCGTTTCTTACTTTTCCTATCATCGTCCTATCCTTAACATAATAACACAGACGGGAAGAAGTTAAATAGCAAACATGTATAAAAGTTATAGTTAAAATAATCTCTTCGTTAAAGTAATAAACATATTTGAACTAATGAGTGCAAATAAAAGTAAATTTATCAATGAAATTGTAGATTTCGTTTCACTCCTTCTTTGTATCCATACAAAATAGTGATAATTCAATAAAAATGATTCAATTTTATTCATAAAAGTATGCAATCATTTCATCAATGTTTTGTTATGATGTCAAGTTAAACTATCGTCCGTAAACCGACTTTACAGACAACCAATTTTTTTTTGTTCCTGAACAAGTCCGACCTGATTGGCTCACTGCACTGGAGGCGACCTCTGTATTTTAGTCGGATTTACGCCGGAACTTGGTCTGAGGGGTCTGGGTTCGAGTGCGGGATTAGGCATGTATGTAAGTTTGTATTGTGTAAAACTGTCCACACATTCGTCCAAGACAACGAAACAGTCGAGCAAAACTGTGATACTGTTTATTACACCTAAAAAAAAGGGGGTTTACTGACTATAGCGGTTTCAATTCATAGAGACAAAAATTAAAATTGATACAAAGATCAGAAAACACTATAATAATAGCAACATAGAAAATGTCTACTGATTAGGTAATATCTGGAATTCTTTAGTTTACAAAAACAAAGAACAAAAATGAAAGAATTAGAAACAGTCACACAAAGAAAAAAGTTTGTTTGAGTCAAAATAATATTTGTTAATAAAAATGGCAAAACAAATATTTACTTTCTGTAACAAAACGTTTTGTTGTCCTTACCAAATTTGGTGAGTAACAAAATTCATTTTCTACAGCTAACCAAATATGCAGTTAAGTTATCAAAATAATTTTGTTGGGTCAACAAAATCTTTCCTACTACAAAATACTTGTTTAAATCAAGAAAATTTATTGATTTCGCCATATATAAACACATGTTTTGTTGAGGCAAAACTTTCAGTGGTAAGCTTGTAGCAACTGCAAAGCAGATGCTTTCTCATTGGCCAGACCATCCGCCAATAAGGGCACTAGATGTCCAGTGTTATTTTTGACAATGATTAATTTATTACATGTAAATAGAATTTTCACTATAAATAAAAATTTTGAAATTGTGCTAAATTATGATGTTTTGATAAAGTATTATTACGAAATATGAAGATTATGTAGTTAAATGAACCAAACCAACTAAACCGATTTAAAGATATAATCAATTATATGGTTATTGATTTTTAATGTTTACAAGTTGTAACACTCAGCGATATAAAAAAAATTATATACGTAATGCTTTCTTTAAAATAATTATTTATAAATTGCTGTAACAGACTTAGGGGCCCTAAAAAAAAAAATTTAAATTGAAAAAAAAAAAGGGTCAAGTTGAACACGACCATCAATCACATCATTGCGTGACATAAAACTAAGAAGTCAGTTTATTTAGAGTAAAAACATTTGCTACGAACATTTTATTTTTAAATGATTTAAACTGTTAGTTTACAATAAATATAATTTTCGTGCGAAGAAAATTGCTACGGGTATCAGTCTGTGCCTGATATCATTTGACACTCCAGCTCGCTCCAATAGCGCGCCATTATGCTGAAGAAAGGCGCCGAAACGTGCGGATCCCAAGGTACGACCTGCCGAAGTTAACGGCACGGAGAAGCGGATCTGCGGTGTTCAGGAACGAGTCCTTCGCGGAAGCCGTAACGGCCGCATGCGATTGGCACGAGGCTCTCAGCCAATCACCGTGAAGGGAGCGTGCTGAACGTCTCGCCGCGGGCTCAGATACAGCACGAGTCTGGTCGGCAGGCAACGAGTGGGGGACAGGCAGCGGAAATGGGCAGGACGTGAGGTCGCACAGTCTGTTACTTTGCGAGCGTGGTGTGCTTGCATTTTAAACTCTTTTTGGCACCCGTTATTATTTATTATTTTACCATCACTTTACTTTAAACTCAAAAGTTTACATTTAACTTTTTTCACGTATCAAAATTAGTAAGTACTTTTATTATTACAAACAAAGATAGGTTTAAAAAAATCCCTTTTCGCACAGCCTACAGGCGTAGGTAGATTTCGAAGAACATATTTCTTCGAAAAAATTCTAGAAACGTCTGGTACCATATGTTCTCCAATAATCCAAAATGCGTGATTGAACATTTACTCATATTCCATGCAGCGAAATTTTTTTCAAAAGTTTTTAATTTAATTAATTCTGCTATGAAAAACCTAGAACTAATTTCATACTATTCTTACTAAGGTAGTTACGCAACTTTTGGCCTTTAAACACTAAAGTCGTATAAAAATTGTTCTGGTTCAATTTTTAAATAGTATTTATAAGGTTTAAAATAATTTCTAACGAATTTAATGTTGTACGCTTTAAGAAAGTTGTTAATTTTTTATTTAAATACCTTGATTTTCTACCCCTTCCAGTACCTAATGGTTAGTCACAAAAAAAATTATTTTGACAAAAAATTACGATAAAAATTAGAAGGTTTAAAATTAATAAGAACAGATTCGGTACTATACAAGGTACCGAAGAGTTTTTTTTTTTTTTTCAAATTTAACCACGATTTTCAATGGTTTGTCTTATCAAAAAATTTCAGACAAAAATTTTGGACCGGTTTTCCATGTCACAAAAATAAGGGTTTAGGTGTTGAATATGTTACTCCTGTACCCTAACCGTATTCCTAATGCGCATTACCACTCCCTAACTCTAAGATAATACACGGCCAGAACCCTTTTTTTTTTGGGAAGGGAATTAGGTGTCCTAACCATGACCTATCTTTTGCCCAAACTTCTGCGCATACACAGCTCACTTTTTTAAAAAATTATTTCGTCTGAATTGCGGACGCCATTAACTCGCATATATTCACTTTCGTGAACATCTGGGTACTAAATAAAAACTTTATGAAAGTCAGGTACGTATTTTGGAATACATTTTTACAATTTAACTGTCATAAAAATAAATAATCGAGACCTAAAAACTACTTGAGAAAATTATAAAAATATCCTTGAATTTCCATAGTTTATTTAACGTTTTTTTTGTGGAGTCTCCGCAGAAGTGTTAAAGTGCAAGCTACACAGATGCAAAATTATGATTAGAAAATAAGCGTATAATAATGAAATAAGCTTGATTGCATGTGAAAGATAATAGTATTTTAATTTTCAATATGCCAAGAGTGTTTTAAACCGGAGACGGTAAAGTTATTCAAGGTCGCAGAGGAGTTCTGTCTCCCAGCAGACGCCCGAGTTGGTGTGAACATCCGTCGCCCCCGCGCTTCGCCGACGCATCAGGGCGAGATGTAACTAAATTATTTTGGTATTCTGCCGGGGTTGTCCGCGCGCTGCGCTGTGTACTCCGGTCCAGCAGTCCCCAGGGTCCGCAGAGGTGGAGGGGGGGGGGGGAGGGGGGTACGGCGAGGCACCTCCCTTACAGCACAAACCTAAATTCTAAAAGGCATTTGTTGGTAGGAGAGGGTTTGGAGGAAGAGAGGAAGAGGAAGGGTGTTCCGCGAGTCAGACCTTTTCCACGGGAATTCTTGCCGACACGCGGAAAAAACTTGAGGGGATGTGACTTTCAGTTGGAATTAGCTCGGGAGTTTTCTTCTAACCTCTCCCGGCCAGTCGTCGCTGGCCCCCTTGGAGCCAGCCCCTCCGCTCGCTCGGAGGGATGCTGACTGATGCAGGGTAACTAACCCCCCTTCCCGGGCCTGACCCGCCAGCTTCGCTTCTTCCACGGCCCTGCTGCACCCCCCACCCGCTCCTGTTGATTACACAGAATGGTGGTCACGTCTGCTTGGAGGGGTGGTGTGATGGACCCGGAGGAGGGGTGGGGGGGGGGGACGCTCGTAGCGCAGGAAGTTAGCCGGCCGTGCAGACTGCCCCCCCCCCTTCCACCCACCCCCCACCACCCACCCATTTCCCACGGAACACGTCACGGGGAAGGGATGACCGGCGTCCGAGGAGAGACGCCTCATACCGGTAATGGCCGCCGCAGACGGACATCTTCAGCCCGCGTGTAGCTCTCGCAAATATTACTCCGCGAGACACATCCGCGATAGACGCGCGGACACGAGGGACCACAGTTTAGCAAAAACGAACACGCTTGAAAGAAAAGCCGGTTGTTATCGGATCATCCAGTTTCAATTCTAGCTCACCGGGAAGTTAGTTAAAAAAAAAAAAAAACGATTGCATGATTTGTGCCGAACAGACAATCATACAGACAAGAATGCGAGTTAACAAAAACGTTTTAAAATAGTTTTACATGTGGCTGTATCAATCAAAAATACTTAATTCTTTTCATTTAGTTGTACTGTAAAATGAAACTCTATACAACTAGCACCTTCATCGGTGTCACTATTTTAACGCTAACCCCATACATGCTACCTACCGTCCTCTTTATGGAAATACACGTTAACTTCCAAATATACAGTTTTGGGTCAAACGATTCACTTTTATACATACAGTGTATTTTTTTGATCATTCCAAGAACTACCACGGTTTCTTGTAGTTTTGAATTTTGAATTTTTTTTTTTTAGCTGTATTGCGATTATTAACACAGTTGACTTGTAACGGTAGCAAAGATTTCTGCTGTAACCTTGATTCTGGTAGATCTTAATGGTGTCTGGCTGCTGCTTATTTGGTATTGGCGATTCCCATCACCCTGTGCAAGGTCATAGTAGACTCTTCTTAAAAAAACGATCATTGACTTCATCTTCCTCTGATCCATCATGAAACGATCCCTGATCATTATTAACAAAGTTTCTTTTAAATTCACATGTAGATGCCAGCTAACTTAGTTGAATATCCCAGTCATTCATTGACTTAGTTTCTTCTGGGTTAGCATTGTAAAAGGAAATCCATGTGTGAACACTATTTTCGTTGCTAAAAATATATGTGATGAGGCAAAATAAAAGGTTGTAATATTTAACTTAGCAAACATGAATTGTGTGCCTTTTAGTCCAGGCAGTTCTAGAGCAACAATTTATTCTTATTTTCTTCTTATAATATCATTGGTAAGAATAAATTGTTTTGCTTGGGCATTGAAAACTTTCCAGTCTGACTCGACCTCATACAAGCGAAAATAACTTCCTTTTGCTATAGTATCTTTTTATGAGTACAAGTACAAATCGAAATTGAATAACCTCGTTCTTGACTTTTTTTCTTGCATGCTGGATCAGAATTGTTCGTTGCCACTGTATTTTTTTTTTGCATTAATACAACATAGGCACATATTCTCATACAAAGCATGACTTATTAGTCTGACATTTGCAATCGATATTTCATTGTTTGTAAAACCATAGATAAAGCATACATATACTAAATATATAAACGTCGCTTGGAAAAAAGTGACCTTAACACTATTTATAATCTCAGAAACGTTAAATACGTTAGTGTAGAATTTCATCACAAGGAGATTAAACTCCTTTTGATAAATTCATAAAATAATACAAAAATCCTCGCGTGGCATTTACTTTTGCATTCAGTTTTGTTGGCGGCGATAAAAACGGACAATTAATACCCTGCACCCTCAAAAATTTTCAAGTTCATAATTTTTTTTTTCGTGTTGTACAATTTTTTTTTTCGTACTAGCTTCGTGCACGCCGGACGCGTAGCGCTTCAGCCACCCCCACCCCCTCCCGTGCACCCATATTTTCCAATTATCCGCCATCCCTATTAATTCTGTCCGGGCGCCGTGGCCGCTACATAAGCACGCGTCTCCACGCGGCCTACCCCCCAGGGGTAATTAATTGGTCGGGTACGCCCTCACGTCATCATTTCTGTGACCCCTCGCAACTCCCCCCCCCCACCCCGGCAACCATCCCACTCCTTCCACTCTGTTTCAGACAACAATCCCGGCCCAGAAAAAAAAATATTTCTGGTGTATTAAATTGGGATGTCGGCAATTCGATACAGGGGGGAAAAATGGTTTTATACGTTGTTTTTTTTTTTGTGCAAGTGACGAAGTGACCAACATTTTTTTTAAATAAGCGCTACGTATCGGTGGAGAATATGATTTCACTAGGAGGTTGTAATCCACCTAAGGTGTCCGTTGACAAATTATGAATTTAACGAAAACTTCAATTTCATACACACAAAATTTTTATTAAAATTTCATTAT
The DNA here is from genome assembly GCF_032445375.1 of Bacillus rossius redtenbacheri. Classification (NCBI taxonomy): domain Eukaryota; kingdom Metazoa; phylum Arthropoda; class Insecta; order Phasmatodea; family Bacillidae; genus Bacillus; species Bacillus rossius. The sequence goes on from NC_086334.1 coordinate 8,691,469, forward strand.
ATTTTAATATTGGGCAAATGAAAATTATCTCACATATATATTAAAGGATAAATAATATTTGACCAAAATTATTCATATATATAAATATTTAGGACAATTTCACCTATTAGTGCTTTGGACAATTTCCGGTCGAACTAAGATATTTTCACACTTGCTTCAGCAAAGTGCATTCTATCACGTTACCATTACTTTGTAAATACTAACGGTAGGATTTTGTTGCATCAAAAAGTTCTACGTTTATTGGAAGTAAAAAAGGGTTAAAATATAGTTTTATGTCTCACAGCTATGAACTTAGGCTTAAAGCGACATACTCGTCAGAAGTAAACTCAAATGTTAAAATAAAGATATGGCCTACTTTGCATTATGAATGTCGTATTTGTTCGAGATATCACTATGCTGGTGAAGATGGCGAAGGTAGTGTTACCAACTTAAAAGTTGTTTTACGTGATAATGTCTTATAAGTCGATGAACGCCGGCTGCACGCACGACAAATGGTCACGTTCCGCCTGAGCCGAGCGTGCAAAAACCGGCCAACCACCGTGCGAGAAAAGCTTCTATAAGATCAAACAGGTTAAGGCGGGCTTTTAACTTATTGTTCGTGATTATATTTAAACAAATTATTTAAATTAAATTTTCAAAAACTGTAAATAATATTTGAAAATTAAAAAGTATGCAATTTTTTGTCAATGTTTTATTATGACGTTATCACGTAAAATTATCGTTCGTAAACCAACTTTACAGACAACCCCCTTTTTTTAAAACTAATTTTGTGTCACTGTAAACCTTTTGATGATATTTTGAATTTGGTACCTATGCCCATTCGAAAATCACTGTTTTTGATTCTTTAATATTCTTATATCTTTAATATTTATAATTTTATTGAAAAAAAAAACGTTGGTATTTTTTATGTTTAAACTAGCCGTTTGGATGAAATTCATGCTTGAAAAAGTAAATATTCTCTTCGAAAGAGATACTGAAACCGTAACGACAACCTAACGATATTTAAGGCAAGAAAATGTAACACAGGAGTTAGTGTTAATTTTAGGTATCTCACGACGTAATAACTTTCGATAGCATGGCCCTGTTTGTAGATTTGTTGTTCCAGGTTGTCGTTTGTTGTTTTTTTTTTTTTCTGTTCTCGTTACAACTGTCTCGTCGTGTTCAGGCCACTGTGTTCGTTTGTGCCGTAGTAATTTTTTTTTGACAAATTACTTCCACGAAATCACATGTGCTGTTTATTTACTTAAAATTTGACATCGCTGATTTTGTCTTGTTTTTCTGTGTGTCTGTGTATTCATCTTTCTGGTACATTTATTGTAGTTCCTCTGTGTCAGAGGTCGGAAGACCGCGGCCCGCGAGCCGCATGCGGCTCTTTTAAATGGATTTCACGGCTCTACAGCTCACTGCGCTGCCACAGCACAACAAAAAAAAAAATGCCGAACAGAATCACACGGACCAATCACAACGCATGTACTCAACCCACGCGCTCGCATCTACCATCGCACCGACCGCCAGCACTTAGCAGCTTTTTTACATTAATAATTAATTAAAACGATTTATGTTTATTTTATCAGCAAAGCTCTACTTATGACTACCCACCTATATATATATTTTTTCATTTACGTGATTATTTTTACCTAAATATCCTTTAATTTTAAGACTTTATGTTGAATTTGTGAATAAAAAAATATTTATTTTATCTTGTTTTTTATCGTCTTAATATTCCATGTATACATACAAAGAAAATACACTTTGCGGCTCTCTAAAAAATTTGGAGAATCTTGTACTTAATATTTGGCTCATCTCACTCGTTGTCATACTGTGAAAACCAGCAATTTTTTTTATGTCTAAAAATGTTTTTAATCAATGTTCACCACTGAGGATATCTTTCAAAGAACGCCTGTAATGGGTGCTAGGCGCGCGTGTCATCGAGCGAGGTCATCAGAGACGGACGCACACGTCATCAGTCAGGGAAACTGGCAGAGGAATCAACCCTGCTGCCTACAGGAAGGAACGACCCTAGCAGTCGACCGTAGGGTTACAGATGTTCCGACCCGGGACATCTGCAGCGCCCAGGCTTGCGAAGGAACGCGTGAAGTTATTACGTTAATCGTTCGGGAATTGGTTTCTGAATCCAGCTATATTATTAAAGGAGAGAGTTTGCAAGTCTTTAGTTCACGGCGAGGCACATGGTCGTGAAAGAAATTGAGTGATTTCCTAAATAATTTAATTTAGTTACTCTTAAATTATTATTATTTTTTATTTAGCCATTTTAGAGCATTTTTTTTCGATAATCTCCTGGCAATGGTATTATTTCTTCGTCTTCCGGCCTCGGATATTACACTGTTGATGACTTATTTATTTGCGGATCTTAAACTCGTCTTTCTGTAGTTATATTTGTCAGTATATTTACACAGCAGTGGTTAATTGAATGCGCAATCTAGGCCTTTGATAACTGTTGAACCCAAAATGGCGTCTGTGGTTTATTTTTCTTCAGGCTATTTTTGTTGTAACGATCATTAGTTATAGACTGATTCTCAAAATTCTATTTATTTATTTTTTTCTTTCGTTCGAGGCGTGGCAGTGGCGTACCTACGAGGAGGGTGATGTCTGTTGATACCTTCGAGGGTGTTCTACCCGTGGACTGCCGTAGCGAAACACGGGTGAACCAGCTAGAACGGGGGGGAAAAAAGTATGGAAATGATTTAGTTGGAAAGGTTGGCCGCCTGCTCAGAGGAAACAACCCACCCTCCTCGGCCAGCAAGCGGCGGTGTTGAGCGCCTCGTCACACAGACACGACCACCCGCCCGCCTGTTGTCGCGCCTCGCCCCAGCGACACTCGAGCCGCGGGTAGTTAGGGCACCGGACTTCCCGGACACACACAGGCACAGATCAATTGCTTAGTGAAGCAACCCCGAAGCATACTCTCGTCCGGCTGACAGGGATCTCATCATCGCCAGTGTGGACCTAGGGGCCCGAGTGCCGCGACTTGGCATCGAACCCCGAGGCCCGTGCAGGAGTCCCATGTCGCTTTCTGCCGCCCACAACCTCCTGTTTTCACCTATAAAAATTTTGTTTTGGTTTTTCTGTTATTGTTTTCTGAAAATGCTGCGAAGCTCTGATGAATGCAATTGGCCTTGGTTATTTAAATTAATTTCGTGTGTTGACTCTACTTTAAACTCGTGTTTGCAAACTGCTCAACCTATCAGAGTGACGTCTCTTCACGAAAATAATTTAACTATACGCTGAGGACCGATGAATAATTATGTTTCCGCATTTATTTTTAAAAATTTGTTTTTAGAAGAGTGAAAATGGATAAAAAGCATGTTTTCGGAATTGTATCTAGGCATGAAAAACCCAGTACAGATTCTTTAAATCACTCGAGGTATTCGCATTACACCTTTATCCTAAATTCTCTGCCATATAAAGTTATTTTTACCGCTCATATCTCATAGTTGCTCTTAGGTGCTTAGGGGAGACTCCGCGCTAGAAGCACCAGCGAGCGTCGCACTTATCATCTCGCCTCTCCAACACAAACAACACACCCCCTGACCAAGAGGCGAGAGCTGGACCACTGACCCACTGACGCACAGACGTCACACCGCGCTCTGGTAAATCTGCAGCCGTTAATTCCGTCCTTTAGTCCCTTCAAGCCTTTCCCATACACCCCTTCCCCGGAACCCTTTCCCGACTCTTCGCGTGGCCGGATAAAAAAAAAAAAAGATCCCAAAAAAAAAAAAACGCGCTGTCCCTCGGCCGACTCATTGCCATGCAGCGCCTCGCGTCTGTTTAATTTCCTGTCACAGCGCGTGATGCATGGCCGCCGTCTTGCCCGCCTCCGGGAAACAGACCCCCTCACAAAAAAAAATACATATGCGCAAATCCACTCGCATCTCCTCCCTCCCTGCCCCCAGTAGCGGGACCGCCGCTCTCGACAACAGCCCGGAGCGGGCGAGCGCAAACACGGCCCGGAGCGACTCCGGGTCGCGCTCCGGCGACGGGGCGGGCCCCCGCGCGCGGATTAGCGACGCCCCGCGCCGATGAAGCTAACCGGATTGCGAGCGCTCCGGAGGCCGGCGCCGCGCCACTATATTCAGGGATGATTACCGGCGCCGAGCTGACGGGCCCGCGCTTGATCTACGGCTGTAAGTACTGCAGTGCTTACAGCTGGGACCCCGGATGTGCCCCGCGCGATACACTGCGGCAGCGCTCTATTCATTTACAATCTACAATTCTTACAACATATTGGCTTTATAATTTTTTCCTCTACAACATTCATTTACGATTTACACGACAAAAATATTTAAGTTGTATGTAACATGTGATTTTGAATCCTACGAATATTAAAAAAAAATTAAGATTTTTTTTTTACTGTCGCAATCCATCATACAGAGAGCTGAATCCACAGAGAACGTAATAAACATGTTCGCACGATACTTAGTTGCGATTAAAGTTTAGCACTGCTATTAATAAATAACACAAAAAAGGGTTTTTATGGCTCAATACCGATTGTATATTCAAAACACTTCCTTTTATCCTGTTGAAAAGGAGTCATTATTTGACTCTACAAAACGTAATTGGCTTTAAAAATAGATGAATATCGTATTTCCCTCTAATGACCTCGATGGTCGGCGAGATGAAAAACTCGAATACATTGACTTATTAATTGAAAATCATGTACACATTGTACAGTATATACGGCATAGAATCTTTTATCGCACAGCTTCGCTCGCGTCAACTACTGAAATTGATAAAGTTACTGAATTGTTAGTAAATAGTAACATATGAGCAAAATAAGAAATAAAAAAGTAATGGTAATTCCCATGAATCGATTGTACTTCCGATGTATATATAAAATCAAACTGATAGGTATTTTATCATAATTTTTAAGTATAATGTTTCATCGCCGTAATGAATATGTACGTATCAAAAAACTGGTTATAATCAATTGCTTGAAAAATATGATGAAATTGGAAATTTAACGTCTCTTTAACCATGGAACCAAATAATTTGTTCTACACTGAACTAATATGCATCAACTCCAAAGGTGGCCGAAGGAAAGTAAAGAGTTTTGTCAAAACAGGTTTTTGGGACAGATTAGAGTATTAAGCACGCATTTAGTTGAAACTGAAAAATTTGTATTCTTGGACTACTAAAAAAGCTAGATATTCATCACGAAATATTTCCAAAGCTGTGTTTCACACTTAGTTTGCGATGTGGTAACATCCTGTCTTCAGGTTTCTTCATGAGTTGAAGATTTCTGGAACAAACGTGAATGGCTTAAAATGGAACTAAAACATCCTCAGTAAATTATTCAATCAAGAAGAATATTATGGCAATTTGAAAAAAAGAACGTGGGTACGAAATCATTCTACGAGAAATCTCTGCAGATATCACTCAGTTGTAAAATTTAATATTATCAACTGTAAACGTTGTAAGGTATTGGATCAAGGTCACAATCAAAGAGTAACTGAAACAGTTATATATAAGCGCATGCGAGAGTACTGCTTTGCTGTTTTCTCGCTTACAGCGCCACCTGAACAAAATTACGATTCCTGAGCGTAAGGCGTTTTGTTTTCTGCAGTTCGCCAAGAGTGAATCTGTAATTTCAGCCCTACTCTTTGTGCGAGAGTGGTTGAACGTCGAAGTCCCTGACCGTTGGCGTGGTCGTAATGTTCGAGACGACAGAGCTCTTTCCCGCTGGCCTCCACAATCACCTGACATAAGGCCAAACATTTTTTTTCTTTTTAACTTTATAAATGATCGTGTCTACGTTCCGCCGCTACCAAATAAGAGTCGAGACACATACTTGAAGAGGCTATTGCTTCCATTACTCCGGACGTGTTAACCAAATTGTGGGAAGAATTGGACTTAAGGTTGGCTGCGTGCCTTATAATAATTATAGGTGCTTATACTGGACATTTGTAAAAAAAACCTAGATAAGGTTATCTTCAAGTTGATGCATGTTTTGTAAATAGTTTAAATAAAACTGTTATGACAGGTCATTAAAAAAACAAGGACATTCTTTAAAGTTTCTTCGGAGAATGCATTAAAGTAAAACACGTGTCCGGAAGCGTGTTTGTGATCGCCGACGCAATTACGCGTCTGGCTGCGTCAACGCAAGGCTGTCTGCAGTCGAGGACGCGGAGAGGGGTGACGGAATGTGGCTAGGGGTAGGATGACTGGGGAGGAGGAGGGAGGGAGGGAGGGGTTGTCGGGCTAGCAGGCGCCACGACGCCGTAGCGTCCCTGGTTCCGCGCGCCTTGTACACACATTTCCATATATATTGGGAGTTATTCCCCAGACCGGGCGGAGACCCTGTGCGACAAGTCTTCTGCCGGGCTAACATCCCCCCCACCACCCCACCGTCTCAACAGGAGGCCACGCGCCGAGAACACGACGTTCTGCGCATGCGCCGCCGAGAGGTGTCCAGCCACGCCTCGAGGGAGACTCGCGACGGTACAGGGAGACTATTAACAGCGCCTTCACTTCGTGACGTCAAGCCGGGTCGCGTTAGTTTCATTTTTTTCCTCGGACACTTTCGTAAACTTTCGGCAGTTTCCGTGAACGATCCGTCGAGAGTGGTTTTTTTTTTGTAGATGGAGTTGCTGGTTCGACTCGTGTACGAGTCAAGGACGAGACCACCGCTGATTTGATTCGTTCTTTAATTGGCTCATGCCAGGGGAATTTTGATTTAATACAATATCTTGGGCATACGCTTTTGCAGTTTTGCACTTTTTTTTTCCACGGGAAAAATTCATAAAAGCAAAATGAGAAATAAAAAGAGAACATGAACCCACAGAAAACAAATCTAAATCAGCTGAAGTTATAAACAGATAAACCCAATGTTAAGGTTCATTGTCGATAAGCAGTTTTAGGCTTGTTTTCTGTGGGTTTACGTTCACATTTTTATTTCTTTTTTTTTGCTTATATGAATTTTTACAATGGCAAAACTTGTAAAAATGCAATGACTTATGTCCTAAAAATTGTATTTAATCAACTGATTTGATTCTTAGCCAGTAGGCTGTGTGGAATCCTCCATAATATTAGATGTTTTCCGTTCTTAGGTACGAAACCACTAAACTTATAATGTATATTTTACAACCGAAAGGATGTTTAGATATAATTGATACTGTGGAAAAAAATTACTTGTGTATATGTTTGCAATAAATATTGATGACATAATTTTTAATTAATATATCAAATCATAAGTTATGGTACACATTATCCCTAAAAGTCATCTGAAATACAAAAAATATATTATATTTAAAAATGATTATATGAATTAATCTATGGTATAATATTTTCAATACTCATATCTGAAATACTAAAAATACCTAAAATAACTATAAACAAAATATTACATCAAAATATGTTTGCACCTTTTTTCCATGAAAGAGAAATGTTTAAAAATTATTGCATATATTTTTAAAAATATTTTGTAACATCTATGTGAATATAATTGCAACTATTTGTATTTCATTGCATTGTAAGTCATGGCTGGGATGATTTATGGCAAATAATTGTTTTGTCATTACGCTGAAGGTATAACACTTTTAAACAAAACCAAAATCCAACTAGTTAGCAATGGACTATAGCATGATTGTTTCTCAAGTCTTCTAATCCGTTTTTTTTCCTTTCGAAATTTGTAATTGCTTGGTATTTAAATATATATCGGAAAGTTAATACATGAATGGTAAAATAAAAACACGATGAATATGTTTTGGTACCGGCCACAAAATGCTACCACTTGCTTTCTGCTATCAGGGAACGCCTGAAAGGCACGGTGCTCTGACCAGATATCACAACCCACGCGGGGGAACATCTGGCGGCCAGACCAGTCTGGCAGAGGGGCATCGGTGAAGTAGGAATGGTGGAGGGGGTATTTTCGGGGACGGGGCATGCATCAAACACCGAGACAAACTTGTCATATTATGCGCGAGGCAGCTGGCGGCCACAACCACTCTCCAAGTGGAAACTTATCGCTTGTTGAAGGGGGGAGGGGGGGAGGGGTCACGAGGGAGGGGTGAACAGCAGTTGGTCAGTGAAGGAAACAGACAGAAATTTAGGTCGCATAATGGCCATCTCAGATGAAAATAGATGGATCACAAAAAGTTGTCCGCAGCAAATTTTTTATGGCTCTTCCAACTTTTATTACATTTGCATTCCTACTCCATTTCCATAAAAAAATTTTTGGTGAGGAATATAATATAGCTATATGTGTATGATAACTGATATCTTACTTTTAAAAACCTGCTATTTTCCTTCTCCAACAACAGCAGGACTAATAAATTTATGCTTGCATTGTTTAAGTGCAAAGGGTAAATTTCAAAAATAGCTCAACTAAGTCATTTGACATTTGTCAATATTTTACTTATTTTAATATTAAATGCTTTGAGTACACTCGTTTTGTATTTGAATTAGGCTTGTTTTTGGATTTTTGTTAGGTGTAAATGCACACACTTGCATTTAAGGTGTAGTTAAAAGACGAAAATTAACTACATTGGTTTTACTTTACTTATGGTTTAAATTTTTTTCATTATAAACTATGTAACTACGTCCCGAAAATATTTTCTGGAAGACTTAGTAGGAAAGTGCTAGTAATATTACATAGCCTTAATTACCAATTCCTACTATCTAAACGCTAGCAGTCAGACACTATACGCATGACATCAGAAAACTATGACGAATATAAGTACAGTTCAGGAGTACAGATCTAACTACTTTCATGTAAGGTTCCGTGTTTATAACAACATATTTTCTGTCATTCACAGAGAAGCTCAGAAATAGACATACCATATATGCCCAACACTTATTTCCTGAGGATTTAACCAAATAGTTGTTATTCTTGATGGATAACTGGTAACAATTATATTTCTACCGGAAAACACGAGAAAGAATCACGGAATCAGTGCAGTGCTTTCCCGCTCCTCCCATCCTTCAACCCGCCTTTCATAGTTTTTTTTTGTCATCCCTGACCCCACCCTCCCATTACCAATCCCTAGCTGCTCTAGCTCTACTGGACTCATTTAAAAATCGTTTTACCCTAGGAAGTTAATTATGACTTACATTCACGATATCCCTAATACTTTTTTTATGGTTGAAATTACCTAGCAATTCCTGAGTTGAAGTAAGAAATAAGTGGTTATTACGAAGTGTTGGGAAGGGGAGGGGTAAGTCCAGCCTAATCTAAGCCTCCAGCCTTTCGATAGAAACCCTCTTATGATTAATCCTCTTAGATCGCAACAAGAACGTATACTGCCGCCGTTAATAATTTCCTTAATCCGCACACCCGGGGGAAAGTTTCTCGTCGACTCTGTGTTATTCTCTCCTTTTTTTGTGTTTCTCAATTTCTTCATTCTTTTTCCCTATCCTCCTTCATTTCTCAGCATGTAACGAGATTTAATGCCGGCGAACAGCTCCATTTGTCTTCAATGGGTCAGCGAACACTTATTCGTCCCCAGAAAGTCTCCTGGCAGTTTCAACGCTTTTGTCTTTGCTCTCTCAGATCGTTGATCAGGAGAAAAGTTCTTTTCCAAAAAAAAAAAAAAACTTGGTTTTCATATTCCATTTTTTTTTTTTTTGTCTTTTGGTAATATCTTGAAAAGGAAAGGGTTCGGGTATGAAGGTGACTTCCTCCATTCTCGAAGTTTTTTTTTTTTTTTTGCTAAAAATCGATTACTCTTTCTGACGCAGCGGGAGTCGACTTTGATCGATTGACCGATCCGCGGCTCTCTTTGGCGCACCACTCGTTTGCCCTTCTTTGCGATGCGCGATATGTCAGCGCGCTGAAAGGAACACATGCTTCTAGAAGGGCCTTCCCTTCCTAGGTCGTCGACCTACTTCCAGTCTCTCCGCTCGTGGGCGGACAACTTTCTCACGCGCTCCTCCCGTCGGGACTTTCTCTGCCTCCTCCTCTCCCGCCGATACCCGGGCTGATAGCTCTTTAAATGTTACAAAATAGGAACTGTTTAGGGGGCGCGGTCCTGTCCTTACAACCTCTCGCCCTTCGCGCGGGCTTATGATTGATCGCCCTTCAGGGTTCGCCGAGTCGTCTCCGAGAACTCGTCGTCACCTTCGGAATTACTTTCCCATCAGGACAGACAACCCTCACCGCCCTTCTCTCCCCGTCTTGATGGATGGGGCTGGGGCGACCGCCCCTCTGTTCTCTCGGCGGTGTCGATTCTCCAGCGCCTCGCGGTGTCGACTTTGTCGGCGATGATTGTAACTGTCGATACCGTGACACGCAATCCTGTTCACTTCCCCCACGAGGCCTACGCTCACATCGTAGCTTACGGCTGGATCGCTCATCAAACAGCTTTTTCTAAGACACTAGGTTACAGTGAACAAGTTACTGTCAAACATGAGTGTTAGGTTCAAAAAATATTTCTGCTTGACAAAACATTCTTGATATTTCCGAAAATTCATTTCAAAATTGTTTCAAATAGTGCGTCATCAATTTTCGCTAATAAATAGCCTGCTAATAACTACATAAAATTTAACTTCGTCTCTGTCTTGTTTAAAAACAATCAAAGGTGGCGTTTATGCTAAATTTGCAGTTGCAATCGCCGAGGATTCACTCGTTTTCAAGTCAGAAAGCCTTTTTCCAAGGTTGAGTTGGCTATACTGAAATTTTATTAACCTCAATTATGGAATTTGGCCAAAGCATAAATATATGTACTTAAAATAATCCGCAAAGCTTAAAGGACACAAAAATAAATAATAGCAGCATTTGGTTGCCATATATCACCGTATGCAGTTTTTTTAAAATAAAATATATCTTAAAATATTCCCCTATGAAAACATTACATTAAAATAACAGGATGTTTCGCGGGATCTTGTAATCCTTATTACTGAGCAACTGAACACCTTAGGTCATTCTTAAGATTGTCAGGTATGTTTGATTCAATATTTTACGCATAGATAGGTAGGTTTTGGCTGGGCGTCTTGCATATTATTAGGCCATTAGAGACGGATGTATATATTACAAGGCAGGTAAACTAGGGAAGCAATTTGTCAAGGCATATTGTTGGTACCCCTGAAGAATCTGGAATGATTTTGAGAAACTATGAAAAACACATTCAGTATTCTCAGTTCCTATTGAATGCTAGTCCAACATTTACTATTGCGTAACCTCTCTTGGAGTTAAATCAGAGTCTTTGAACGATTTTTGCAAAAGAAAGATTGTTTTCAAACACTTTTTATAGACAAACGCCATTGCAAACTAACAACCCTCTCAGAAGACAGCATCAGCCAATAACATAAGCTCTTAGGTGTGTTATCACTCAGGAGAGTACTTGACTGTCATTGGCCGCGCCAGGAGAGAGGTATTTCAAACAAAACAACAATGGCACATGTCCATAAAAATAAATCAAATCTGTAAATTACGGATTAAAATAAAATAAAAAATTGTGTGATTTGTCTCGAGAAACGTGATGAATGCGTATTCAGTGGTGTTAAAATTAGTGTATTAGTATATACTTTGTGAGAATAGTTTAGGGTGAAAAAAATTACACTGATTTTAAATATTTTTCCCAATCTCGTCAAAAACAATTGCAGAGCAAATGTAATTAACCTCATCAGCCACCTCGCGTTTATGGAAGTACACTTAAATTCGCTCAATTTTGGTTAATGTTTGTGTAGAAGCTATTAATTTATGCTCATCGACTTATTCGTTTACTGTTCACTGTTAAAACAAGTAGGTAAATTCAAACATAGCTTCCCTACTTTACTCAAAACAAATGAGCACTTAAAATATCAGTCGTTGCTCAAATCTGAAATTTCGCGATCCATCGGTGAAGCTTAAGTTGATTAAATGTCAGATTTTTACTAAAATAACAGTATTTTATTTTTACTTTTAACAAAGCGATAAGTATTCATGGACATTAAGACCACTTTTTAAGTTGATATGAGGTAAGTATGAGACGTTTCCAAAAATTAAGGGTACTGACTTTAAACAGATATTTATGTTGCTAAATATAACTTATAAAAATACTAACTACATTAAAAACACCATATATTTTGTAATTAATAATGCCAAATATTTTACTGTGAAAACATTATTTTTCTAAAGAGATAACATTTTTCGTAGACACTACATAATAATATTTTTGCCACCTTAAAATAATTTGCGCTGTGAATACCTACAAAAGATTTCGTTGCGGCAATGCAGGTGACAGCTATGCCAGATGAAGAGTGTTTTTTTTTTATCACTCTAAATAGGACTGGATAAAAATATGACTAGAAAAAAAACTTGCAGAGCTTGCACTTTAATACTATTCTTTCTTTTTTTGTTGATTCCCCCTCTCCCCTGTGTTCTTCATTAGTTGCATCTGGCCGCGCTCTTCTCCAGGTTAGTTGTAATCATTAAGCGGGCGAATTAAGCCTTTAGTTCCACTCGGAAGTGACAGGTGGCACTGCTGGAAAGGAGGGGAAGGGAAGATTTAATCTGCCTCGCGAGGGCGGGAGGGAAGAGAGAGGGGGGGGGGAGAATTAAGGGCAGCCCTCAGGCGAAGTGCCAGTGGGGTTGGTGTGTTGCGGGCGGCGGGTCGCTCAGGGGCGGTTGTCTCAGCGGAGGGGAGAAATGGTTGGAAGGGGTGGAGGGGGTCAGGAAGTTCAGCGGGAGGGGAAGGGAGGAGCGAATGGAGCTGCGTGGAAGTCGCGTGGCCTTAGCGCGGGCTCAGCGGCTAATCTCCCGCGGGCAAAGAGGAAGGGGTGGGGGAGGGGGGCGGAAAACACGAGATGCCTTAACGTCTCGGGAGTAAGTCCCGGAAAGTGCCAGACCGCGACTTGTTGCCAGCAGGGCTTCGCGCTTACTCCTCCGTAAGAAACGAAAAGAAGGTGGAAAATAAACTAAACAGATAAACACAATCAAAAGGGCCAAACTACACGGAAATAAAAATAGCATCCTTTTAAACTTTTCTTTTAACCAACGTTATTTTAAACAATTCTGAGTTCATAACTGGAAGAAATGTTAATTCGACATAGGTAACACCAGTTTTCGTTTGGGCAGAGCAATACCAATAAAAAAATTCGACTATTCTGAAAAAAATAACTATTAGTTTGGTTTTGCGTTCTGGAAGAAAAATATGTTTTTTGATACCTTTTACACCAACAGTATAATTATCATTCATCCGTTGTACCACATTATAACAGCTACACACTCAAAGCTGCGTCGTGGTACGGATTCAGTTAGGTCGATTATTGATCACTTCTTAACACTTCTACCCCATTATTTCAGTGACTTACATCTACAGTAGCTATAGTTTCATTAATTGTGCTAATAGTTTCAATTTATTTTTTAGTTTCAATGTTGGCTACTATGGATTATTTCCAAAATCAAGATCAATTTTATATTCGTAAATCATCCTATAATTGTACATATGATTCACAATAATGAACAAAACATGATAAAGCTACTAAAATTAAGTTAAGTTAAAAATTGCATTAAAAAAATAAAATTACGTCATAATGATAAATGCAATAAATATCTGGAAGCTTAAAAGAACTATTTCCATACATATGGACAGCAGATGATGTATTGAAACGGTTTACAGTAGGATATTTTGAAACGATACCACAAATTATGATGTTAGCCCAGGAATAATGTTAGCCTGGTTAAGTCTCGCGCACACTAAGCCTGACAAAGTGCACAGCTGAAACGAGAACATGGTCAGCCCGAGGTTGCAGTCCGCGCCTGGGTTGACTTCAGACGTCGGGAGCCCATGTCCTCCGCCTGGCGACAAGCGGCGAGTCCAATCACGCCATCGGCCGAGCAAGAGGTCGACGTCTCTTGGACGCAGCGGTTGCAACCCCCCCCCTCCCCTTTTTCCTGAAGAGACGACCACTCTTGATTCGATCGGCGGCGATAGCATCGCGCATTCTGCGTCCTCCCGTCCCTGGAAAGGGTTGCGGAAACTCGCCCAAGAATCCCTGCAGCGGAAACAATAGCATGCCCACCCCCCACCCCTTCCCGGGTGGTTTGGGTTGGAGGGGTGAGGGGGAGGGGGGAGAAGGAGTCGTCAATGTTTCCTCTCCGTGCGCTATCTCCGTCTCTCATCAGGCGAAGAGCTGTTTGACTTTCCCTGCCCCTGGCCCCCCCCCCCCCCAAGGGACAACACAGCTTCTCTGCTCTGACCGCGACTGCCATCAAGTCAGCACTTCATCACATTTCCGGCAAGGAGCAAAGGGGCAGCTTTCGGCCCGACCAATCACCGCCCCGCATTCTGACGTGTAATCCGTGCACATTTGGTTTTTGGGGTTTAATTCTCTGAAATCTGTAAATTCCGTTTGTATTTTGTCCTCATTTTTAATGAATTACAAAAAAAAAAAATTGGTTTTTCTGTAAAGTCGGTTTACGGACGATAGTTTAACGTGACAACGTAATAACAAAACATTGATGAAGTAATTGCATACTTTATGAATAAAATTGAATCATTTTTATTTTAATAACAAAATAATAAATACTTGAAATTATACTAGTAATCAGATTTTTAAAATGCAAGAATAATTAACCTTTATTGCTGAAATTGTTGTCATAATAAGCAATGAAAACCACATTAACTTTTCATTTCACTATATAAACAGTCGAGTGGAAGAGAGATAGATGCGGCGCAAGCGTACAATGAGCGTAACGGAACAATGTGCGTAAAATGACACTATTTCGTGCGTTCAGGCGGCGTTCATCGATTTATTCGACGTTGTCACGTCAAAAAAAAAAACGCTGATGCAACTGACTTTTATTCATAAAAAGGAGCCTTGAACATCAATTTCCATGTTTTCTAACTTCATTCTGAACAAAACACACGGAACTGGCGATCTTCAATCACCGCATCAACAACATCGACTTCATGCCAGACTACGACGAACAAGATCTACTAACATAAGAAGAACTTGCTGTCAGCCATACCAAGCATTTTCATTATTTTCACGCCCCAAAACCACACAACGGCAAATATTGCGACAACAACATTAAAATCAGAATACGTACTCACGTTTCTCATACCTGGAAGAACAGGTAAAAAAAAAAATCCTCGGTAGATATAGTATTAAATCCGTTATAATTTATTGTAAAATTCCTAAACCTTATCTAATACCTTTGGATGAAATATTTTTTGATGAAACGAACTATTACCGCAATAACAGGGGTTGAAAATAAAAATAATTAAAACTTATTTAGTATAAAATTTGTTGGAATTTATTTTTAATTATATTAATATTACTTTAAACCTAACTTAATATTAACTTCAATTTTTTATACGACCACTTATTAGTAAAAAGAAAGAAATATAGCGTTCGAAGGTAAAAATAAATATGCATACTACCTTAGTAGGTATAATATGATATTCGTTAAGACATTCAGTGCTGAATGCATTGAGTTAAAAAAAAATCAAATTATTATCTCTGCATGAAATATGAGAAAATGTAAAAACCGAACTGTTTTGAATATTGCCGAACATATCTACATTAAGTTTTTTAAATTTTCCAGGTGTTTATAGAAGGTCCCAAATCATTTCTAGAAGAAATAGTTACTTTTAAATCTACTTACGCCTCTAGACTGTGCCGAAGGAATTTTTTTTCTCCAAATGTGAAATCATATTTTCAATTAGCAATACATTTATAGCTTGGTGGACGACAGGAATACAGTTTGATCCAAATCTCTCATACACCCAAACCCTCCTTAACTCGCACAATCCGCGAACGAAAATTCTGAAATTTTTATTTGTGTGTGGGCGATCCCAAATCACTCTGTCAGCCCTTATTAGACATAGCGCTCCGTTTTAGTTCGAAACCGGGGCTTAGTTGTGAAGTGGCCAACAGAGTCCTTTCAAAGTGCACAGCACTCGTCACTGTACAATCTGCAACCATAATGACGCCAGTAACTTATTTCCTTCAATAGTAATTTTCAAAAAAATAGAAATTTATGGTTTGCCAATTTTATGAAAATAAATATAAATTTTATTTGAAATTTTTCATGTAACCGTTATTTGGTGAAATACTAATACAGACGTTTACAAAATATTCCCGTATTCGTGCAACAGATTTTTTTTGCTCCAGATTTTTTTTCAAATACGCAAAAAAGTAAAAATTTATTTTTTTCAAAAAATATTAAAATACACAATTAACTTCTGCTATAAAAACTACTTTCTAGATGTATTAATTTTATTTGTAGATATCTACTACTAATTCTATGCAAAAAATTGAGAAATAATAGCCACCAAAATTGGAAACAAAACATTACTATATAAGACTAACTAATGATCATTTTTTTATAATTGTACCTGTACTAAAAATTGTTAAGTGAACCAAAAATATCGTAAGATTTTGTGTTATTATTTGTATGATCCATGCATGAATCACGCGTGTAGACATTCCACTTTTTAATTATAAAAGTGTTCTATTAATCCGTTTATTTGAGAAATACTTTATTAATGATGTATTTAATAAGCCCATATATATTTTGAAGTTTATCTTATTTACAGCAAAGTTATAAGTTGAACATTTTATTTAGCACTTCCTTAAACAACGGACGGGTGCATTATTTTAGAAATGAAACCTCTTTTGCATAGTTTTGATTTTCGAATGTTAACCCATATTAATCGACAATACCTGCTAGCCATCATAACTTAAACAAGTAATAAAAAAAATTATAAGTTTTTTTTTCAATATATTCTCTTCATAACAAAGCTTTAGTACTCACATCTTCTGCAATATGAGTGTATATTGGTAACATAAAGCTATCTATACCTGGTTTTGATGTTCTGCGTTCTAACAATGCAACGATAGATTTCAAAGCAGGATTTTATATTCCAGATTGAAAGGAAATATCTTATATTATCGTATTTAAATCTTAAGTACAAAATTAAGCTTCAGGATGTATGTATTTTTAGAGCCTTGCTGAAATATTCTGTGGATATAAATGTTTGGAGAAGGAAGGATAATCTTGTCGTTTGTAGAGAACGACTACTTACTTATATTTATTGACACTGTGGAGTAAGTCAAATGCTGGCAACCTTTTTTAAGAACTACCGTTTCTTTGGCACCGTAAAGTGACTGCGAGTGGGTTGGTAGCCCTGGATTCCCGTCCCTGGAACGCTGCGCTGGAGCATAAAAACACAGAAACGATCGCATGGCCGTCGGTTTTAAGCATCGCTCCCGCAGTTCAGGAAACGAAATGACTTTTCGCTGGCTTCAAACCCAGGCTAAACTTAGTTATTGTTCTTTTAAATCCATTACCTCTTTTCGAAATACGTCTAAGATATAGAATACTTTATTTGTTACTAAATTACAAGGGTTTATTGTATTTGGTTGTATGCTAACATCCATAAGACATACAGATAGTTCTAAAAAAACACCCTACTGGGACGAACAATGAAAAAATACTGTGGTTATACTTTGAATATACAATATAACTTATAATTTTTTTGTCGCAAGATAATTTTGTGTGATGCATCTACCCAAATTTTGGCGTAAACGTAAAAAATCGCTTCCTAAAGTAATTTAATTTATTTTAAATATGGAATTTTTACTTCTCTAGAAATTTTAGTGAGCAGATGTAATTGATTTATATAAAGTACCTAATAAACAAGAACCTTTGGTTTTTTTATTTGAAGGTGTAAGGGATCTATTTCGGCTGAATGGGTGAGACAGTTTCTTGACACTATCAGAGTAAGATCTAGATGGGAGAGGAATGGGCAAGAAGTGGGGACTAGGGACAATGATTGTCTTGGGCTGAATTCTGTATAATCGTACTTATCGATTATGCATGGCGTTAGTCCGGTAAGTCGCAAGGTGTGCTCAAATAAAACTCCACGCTAGTTCGGTTCATGAGTCACTGTATTTATGATCCCCCCCCCCCCAAAAAAAAAAATGCGCGACCCGAGTGCAGCACAACTAGATTATTGGGTATGCAACCCGCTCTATTCGACAATCTTTACCAGCGTACCGTTTAAAGTCTGTCTTAACGCTTCTCTGTACAACCATCCCTCGATGCCGACGTCATTACTCTCGCTAAAATCACACTCTGTTCGCATCCTCGGTCCATCAGTTTCCTTCTCCACTCCAGCACACAATTTGACCTCTCGTCACATCTTCCTACCCTCCTTCCCCCCCCCCCCCTTCCCCTTCCGTCTCCGGAGAACATTAGAGCGATCTCTGTGCTTAAGTCAAAAAATAATGGCTACCATTTATTGGGACCAAAAGAGCGTCTTTTTGGTTGATTTAATGAAACTTGGGTGAACAATTACAGACTGCGAACTTCTATGCAGAGGGGTTACAGAAATTGGTGCAGCGTGGCGAAAACTCCTTGGAACAGAATGACGATTGTGTGAAAATGTGAAGTAGATACGAAGTAAACTAAAACTACCAATAATAACGTTTTGTCACGAGTTTATTATTTTTTTTAAATGACCAAACGGATCTTATTTGACGAATATCTCTCGTAAAATGTTGAATTTTATATAAATTGAGCTTGTTGTTTAGTTTTAGCAGTTCACTTTAAATAATTAATAACAAAACTAATTGAAAGATATCATAACAAAACTTTTTTTGAAAAATAAATATGCGCCTCAAAACAGGCAGTGAATGTGGAACCTGCTACTGTAACTACTGCAAGGATGGAAGCGAGGACAATAATAGTAATTTTTCAAGTAATATCACTCTCAAAACCACATTAGGCAATTAGCTATCAAACCTTAAAAAAAACTCAGATATGGAAATCTAAGATATTAAAAAAGTAGATATTTTGTATCAACTACTCTATACATCTGTTAAAAACTTTTTAAACCAGACAAAATAATGTCACACGTACAAATAAAGTTGGAGGTAGTTGGTTGATGAAAAATTACATTTGGAGTCAATATTTTTGTTATCAAAAATAATATGAAGTTTATATACCTAGGTATATTAAAGTAGATTTATAAACATCACATTTCTTGAAAATCTAAGTACAGACTATGTTAGAGGATACCCAGTAAACTATATAAGTATATATACTCTTACTTAAAATATTAAAGTTAAAATTTTATATATTGTTGAATAAATGTGATACTTTAACATACCTAAAAATGATCTGTTCGTTAAAAACATTAAATAGTAATTTTTATAATTATTTGTCTTGTTAATTTTTTAATTATTTGTACTTGAATATTATTTAATTTTTTATTTTATTATAATTTTTATTCTTTCTGTATTTTATTATTTTTTATTAATTATTTTTATATTCTTTTTTATAGTACGGAAAATCAAGTTAAAAAAAACCACACGTTAAATAAAGATAAGTGTATCACTTATATACAATCAATCATCCATTTGTGTCAACAATTTCCTTAACAACTTATTGTGATTTTGTATATGACGTAAATAAAGAAGTAATTAAATTTTTTTAAACTTATTTCAAAATAGTTTCAGCGAAATTTGTCAGGGATCTAAAACGTGCCTTAACGAAAGTGTGTGAAGTGATGGGTAAGGCTCCAAACAGTTGTGTTTCTTCGCCGTCGCGAGTGGTTGTTTTGAGCTGTGGCAGGTAACAAGGGAGAGAGTCATTGAGCCGAGGAGGAGTAAGAGGAATGCCAAACAAGAAATACGAGGTTCGTTAAGTAAAAGAGTTCCCGCAGAGTTCCCAGCGAGCCAGCTCGATCTCTTGCCGTTCCATTTTATCTTTCCTTTTCTTTTACTCGAATTAAAGTTGAGGTCACCGGTAACAGTGTTTTTAACTTGTTTCAGACGTAAGAGATGCTCTGAGTTCTCCGGCCCAGATCTGTCTCTGATACAGGCCAGCGGTATAAGGTTCTGTTCCACTCGCCGTTTTTGGGTTATTCCACTCTCTTGTATGTATTGTGAAAAAAAAAAGATGTATTTCTTGATGACAAATTAATAGGACCATGTACTTTCCACGGAAAGTTTTCCAGACCAGCTGTGTGTGAAGATTTTGTAGCATTGGCTGAGTTTATTTCAGGCACAAGTCTGCTGTCGGCTCACCAATCATAGTCATCCAGTGCGCAGACAAACACGTCCTGAATTTTAAGGCTAAACAGAGCAATGGTTTCTCTTGCAGACTCTGCCAATTACAAGGCGTGTATACCTTAATGCAGTGTAATAAGCGATCAGTATGTTTCTCGAGAAATACCGTCCTCTACAAAAAAAAGTTGTAAAAAATGCTTCAGTAAACTTAGCTAAATCACGGGAAAGGTTCTATGAGGTTACGAGACTTCCCACAAACGATGTTATCACTAGTTATTCTTAACTCTTGTTTATTTAAGTGGTGTTTTGGAAAATTATAAAGTTCGTACTAATGCTTATATACCTTGTATAAAAATTGACGAAAAAATTATTTTTTGATAGTGGGGATTTTAACCCAGTAATAATAAACTCAACTCCTCGTTCGAAATTTTATAATAAATCTTTCAAGAACTATACCGTTGAAAGAGGTTTGTATTAGTAGAAAACATATTACAAAATATCAGCCGATTTATGCAATGATAAAATTTCAAAAATACTGCGTTATATTTAGTACTCGTGTTTCCTTGTTTTAAGTGTTTTTTTTCTGTTAATTAGTAAGGCCATTAGTCTTTTTAAGGAGCCTTCTCATAATTGATGTTGGCGGTCCACATAGCCATGTCTGGACCATTACATCAAGATTTTTGTAGTCGTAGCTTCAGTAGGTTTCGGATTTCATCCATGGTTTTCGTCAATGACGTATTTATTTTGGTAAAAATTCTGTTCATATACGCTATTTTTTTTTTTTAATTTTATTTGTACAACAGAATGGAATGGAAGGTCTAAAGCAAACGTTCAAAACTCACCTCGTTGCTCAGAAATTAATGTCCGCTTCGTTAACTAAATGTTGCTTGTTATCTAGCAACGGCTTTTATTAAATAGGCCTATATTTTTTTAAGCGATATCATTGATTTTTTATTTTAGAATGTAAATATTGCATTTTATTTGCAAATGTTTTAGGGAACTTTTTTTTTCTTTTCACTTCTCGTTATAGAAAAGCACACCTGCAAGAGCTTCCCGCATGAGCACCTCAGTAGATTGTCCGCGGACAGTCCGCATCAAATCAAGGCGAGCACTCACACTCGATCGACGCTCGTAATAGAATCGAGTCCCTTCTTGTTTCGTTATGAAACATCTTCCCCGCTGCTCCCGGGCTACCATTCTCCTCCACACCTCCCCTCCCCTATGGGAGAGAAGGCAGTGTTACCTGGGCCGCCAGTCCGGCCGTCGCGACCAATCACGTGAGAGGCGGTCGAATGCTGACCAAACACTGCGAGGGAGTGCGGGGGAAGTGCCGGCGAGCAGAACAGCCGAGTGCACCGACGGGCAAGCCTCGCACCGACGCAGACAAAAGAAGGCGGCAAGGGAAGAGTAGAAAATTTCGCTGACGACACACGTCCTGCGCACATTCGCCTCCAGAAAGACTTTGAAATCAAATTACAGGCTGTCGCAACATATAAAAATTTGCGGTATCACAGAATTCTGAAAGTTTCACGCTAAAGTTATGAACTTAGAGAAAAATAATTTTTCTAGTAAAATATGTAAAAAAAAACCAATAAATTTTAAATACATATTCTGGAAAAAATATATGATCACTCATTTAGTTTCTTCCTGATTATTATGTAAAATTAACTGGATCAAAATGTTAAGAAAAAAAACAAAAGGGGGTTGTCTGTAAAGTCGGTTTACGGACGATAATTTTACGAGACTACGTCATAAGAAAACATTGATGAAAAATTGCATACTTTTTAATATTCAAATATTATTTACAGTTTTTTTGCAAATTTGTTTAAATATAATAACGAATAATTAGTTAAAAAGCCCGCCTTAACCTGTTTGATATTATAGAAGATTTTCTTGCACGGTGGTTGGCCGGTTCTTGCACGCTCGGCTCAGGAGGAAAGTGACAATGAGTCATGCTTTTTCGTGCGTGCAGCCGGCGTTTATCGATTTATAAGACGTTATCACGTCAAAAATCTCTCTTTGGAACTTACCAAACCTATCGAACTTTTTCCTAATAAATAGGCAGAATGTATGTAACGAGAAAAAAATTTAATTCAACGGAATTATTAATTTTCCAATTAGCTTTTTTACCTATTTGTCCAGATTTACGTCATGGAGTTCTGGACTTTAAAGATAGGGGCCTTTTACATATACAATTTATAGCGGTTCATAATTATTTATTTTTAATTTTTTTATTTGGAAACACAAATAAAGCTGTAACAGTTATTTTTTAATTCGAATTGTTCATCCAGTATCATTTCTTACACGCGTGTTACCATAGTCAACAGTAATTACATTCTATGAATGGTTCATGCAATAATTTAAAATGTATGTGAGGACATTAGTCATTGCTAGTTATACTTTAGGCTATGTCATAGAGAAACCTCAATAACGGACAACAAAAAAACAGTTACTAAACAAACACTCAGAAAACAAGCCAAAATCATATTTGGTGCTTTACATAATAAAAACCAGTTTTAAAGAAAAAAATTATACATTTTATTTCGGTAGATATTACTTTAATTATAGTTTTTACGCAAATTGAAAAGTTTTACATAAGCTAAAAGTTTTGCTTTACTATGTCCAGGCTCAGCAGTGTACTTTATTTATCAACACGAACTGTTAGTAAAATTATAATTAGTGTGGTGCCCAGATGTGTGAGCTAAAACAAATTATTTAAACATTTGGCCAGCCAGATCATTTAAGAAAATTTAAAGAAAAAAAAAGGATCGTGTTTAAAATTTACAGTTAACACATTAATCATACATTGTGTTTTGATTTGTTTTCTCCAAATATGCACATAACATTATTTAAATTCAATGACAAAACTTTTAGAAATGTATGTAGTAGTTGCAATGCCCTACAATGAGCCTAAGCACCGTTTAGTAAAAATTTTAAATGCTAAGTATTCTAAAATACTTCTATTACTGAAACTGGAGGTACGAGAACGGACAGACAACATGTATCGTCACTCGGTTTTGCATTATGTAACGACTACGCCGAGATAAGAGTAGACTCCGTACAACATCGGTACCTACTCGGTGATCAAGAATATTAGTCTTGCCGGGAGACGCGATGGCCCACGACCTTCAAGAGAGCATGTGATGACGGCGCGGAGCTTGCGTGGATAATAACGTCGTCAAATACACTCTGGAAATTATTTTTTGGGTCGAAACAAATATTTCGTAATTTTGCATTCTTACAAATATGTAATGGCTACCAAAAAAAAATATTATTTTGTACTTACCGCAAATTATTTTATAAATAAAATAAAATTGTAGCTACTAGTAAACTGTTTTGGGGCCATAATTAATTTACTTTGCTGTCAGCCAAAAATATTTAGCAGTGTAATTAGTTGCCAAATATAGGTATTGTGAAGACCATAAAAGTTTTCTGTGTAAGTAAGAAATTTTTTTTAATGATGTAAACTCGGGTGGATTTATGTAGCTCTAACTAACCTAATATTCCAGTACGAGGAACGAATAAATTTCATGTGAATAATCCATTGCGTATTCATTACCTTTCGTTATGCACGGATGACCGGGCTCGATTGAACAAATAGGGATTCCACTCAACGAATATTTTGTTTTCCCGATGCTTTTTTTTTACATCTCAAATAACGTGGTTGGAACTAGTTTTTTTTTTTTTGTAAATGACAAAGCAAATAGTGACGCATAATGAACAAGCAAACAGTTTTAATTTTGAAACAATCGGAAGGGTCTCATTAGCCCTAGACCTTCCTGTTCGAGATATTCAGTCGCCGGTCGGTGTTTCAAATTCTGCGTTTCCTTCCAAGCTTCGCAGTTGGCTTCGTCAAGACCATCGCAAAAAAAAAAAAAAAAAAAAAAAAACACGAGTGCGATTCTTCCAGTACACGGCAGTGATGTGTAACACTTAACCTCGGTGTTCTCATGGCCACGTCTGCATGATTACTTGTTGAGTGCGTCAAGCCGTTTATTATCTGCAGCCGATTATTGGTTCGCCATAGTGATAAGACGGCCCAAAAACACTGGCATTGTGGAAACAGTTTTAAAGGACAGTATTTTATTGATGTGGCTGTTTCTTGCAACGGATTTTATAATTAGTCAGACGTTATCAAGCACCATTTTAGGATTTTTTTGGGCGGAACAATATGGCGATGGCGAGGTACAAAAAAACAAAATGACTTTAAGAAGGCCACGGAATCCCGTCTCCCGACTGCCCAGCCACCACCTCCAATGGGAAGTCTCACCAAGATGGGAGCGACGCCTCTCCCTTCTGCTCCGTGGATGTGTTGAAGAAGTCGAGAAGGGGCTGGCAGCACTGGGGCGGTGTTGCCGGAGTTGTCCTTGCTTGCCAGGAAGCCTAAGATGTCCATCAAGTTCTGTCCCTGCCCGAACACGCCCGAACAATTCACCTTCGGCCAACCTCTGGTTTATTTATATATATTTATATTTCTCTGTTTATTTTAATGAAGCTATACTAACCTAACTAACCGTCCGTAGTGTTTTTAAGTGTTTTAATGTAGCTAACCTAACCGACCACTTTTAATATTTGAATTCTTTTTTCCTGCGCAAAAATAAAACAAATCCCGAAGTTGGCCGAAGAGGTGAATTGTTCGGGTGTGATCGGGAATGGCAGAACTTGATGTGCATCTTGGGTCTCCCTTGCTCGCCTGCGGGCTCGTCGACGGCCGCATGTTGTCGGGACGCCGCGCCGGGGCAATCCGGCAACACCGCGGGCGGTCCGCACCCCCGCCACCAGCTCGTGTCACACGGGATCGCTCGTCGCCAACAGGTGACGGCGGTCTGCCACCCCCACCCCCCCCACCCCCTGCCAGGCTCACCGGGTCCAGACCGCAGCCTTTGTCGCCGCCGCGGGCTGCCTGTCGCCGCGCACACTGAACACTGCACCCTTGCTGGAGTCACACGTCTGTAGGCGCGCCGTGAAGAGAGTGAGTGAGTTCTTGCGCGCAGCATGCAACAAAAATTGACCGCACGAAAAAAAAGGCTGCATACAAATAAAAATCATTAATGTGCTTTAAAACATGTATTTACGTGATTGATACTAAATACTGGTCCATGTAATTAAAAAAAATTGTTTCGAATATTATTGATAAAAATAATGCTAATAATTTTTACAAGAAAAATTAATAAAGACTATTAAAAAGTCACCATATTTATTCATTTTCACTACTAGTCAAAATTTATGACTCTTAATTTACAAAAATAAAATAAAAATTATACACCATGTTTATATTAATATTGAATATATAGTTTTTATTTGATTGGATTTATACTTTAAAACTGTAATTATAATATCACTCCGTTGTTTTATTATTTTTATTTCTATAAATTTTTTGGATACAAAATTAAAGTTAGATTTTTACCATGCCGAGCAAGTATAACTTCTAACGCACCCATTATGTTTTACGCTAAATCTGAGTGTTGACAATGCTTATGCGCGCGTGACGTCAGGGACTAGAAGACTCTCTCGTCCGTGACTACGTTATTGGCTGGTGTATTGCTATTGTAAATTAGTTTCTCAGAACACTGTTTTGTTCTTTAATATTGTTGACTTTAAAGGAGAATATTATTTCATATTATGCACTGTTTATGGTAATATGACCCCGTGGGATATACCTACACCATCAGCGCTTATCGAGCGATACACGCAAATTCCCTTGAAAATAAAATTTGCTTGAATGATATTAAAATAAACTGAACTGAAAAAAAAAAGTTGGTCTCACGTGTAATTTGAAACCACTTGAAACACCAACCGGCAAATTCCAAACTTGCAAAAATTTCACGTGACCTCGACGTGGTAGCGAGATGCGTACGAACAATACAGGACGAGAGGTCTACTCGTGGCTCGTTTCCCAGCGTCCGAACTATACACGTAATTGAGTAAGAGTGATCGTTCTGATTGAATAATTGTCCGCGCGTAATGGGCGTATCGCGACGCCAGATGCCAAATCCTGCCTCCAGTAGCGATGAGGCCGCCGGACGCGCTAATCAACAGCCGCGAAAAATTTTAATCTCCTGACTGCATTAAAAATTTACTAACCCCATCCCCTCATCACTTCTCCTCCAACAAAACCTCTCCACTCCCCTCGCCATGGGGTTCTCGCGCAACGCGATTAGCGTCAAACATTCGGTTCCGGTACCCTCCGTGCGAACCCGCGTGACGTTTTTATTGACCAGCAGAATCGCGTAATCTCATTGGCGGACTGTTCGGCGCGAACTTCGTTAGCAGCTGTCGACGGCGGGCCCCACCCGGGGAGGGACGGAAGATGAAATTGTGTGTTGCGAGGTCTGATCACGCCACTCTTCACTGGTCACTTAATTTCGATTGCAGAGGCTTCTCTTTCGGACGCTGGCTCCGCACGGAGGGATGTCCACAGTTAAACAAGCCACTTCTCCGGTCTGGGGTAGACATGGTGGCAGTGACGTAGCGGCGAGAGAAGACAACTGCGCATCAGTAGATACCTGAAAAATTCGCGGGGTTCATTTCGTGTTATGCTAAAATTCAAATAATTATACCTTAGTGCTTCTTCTGTCATTGGTTCACTGTTAATCTGGAGGACTGAGGGCCAATTAGAGACCCTCACTCATAGAAGTGTCGAATCACAGGCCACCCAGTCGAGACGACTCGCAAGTCAGCAGCCAATGTACAGTTGGCATTTGCCCGAGTGTGTAGAGGATATTGGAGTATATCCTGGAGGTCATTGAATCCGCGAATTTTTCCGGTCCCTAGCTACGGAGGACTGCCCCATTCACCTGGCTTGGTGCGTATTCTCGAGGTTGTGTCGGTCACCCGTCCTGGCACTGGGTGGGATGCTGAGAACCACACATGCGCGGTGGTCAAAGAGTCGAGAGTCGAGTGTTTGATCCAGACGTCGGCGTCAGGACAGCTGGCTGGTACACCGGAGGTCTCGTGTTCGATCACCGGCGCAGTTTGGAATTTTTTTTACTCGTGAACTCTCTTCTACCTGGGTCCAGGACTCATTCTCACTTCACCCCCCCCCCCCCCCCCCCCTCATGTTACGGAAGGCATTGTTGCACAGAGAAAGGCATAACTCAAGAACATGAGCAACCCTCGAACAATGTGCAACGGGTTAAAAAATATACCGTTATATTTTATCGCCAGTGCGGGTCACTCATTGGGCGAGTGGAGGACTGAGAGTATGTCAGTGGGAGAAATTTCGAGAACCTGATTTTAGTTAAGTGAATATGGAGTTCCGGGTTGCGTATTTCCAAACCCTAGTTTGACTCGTCGACGCGTGCAGCATGAACTGCACTCTCGTTGGCTACGCCTTATAGGTTATAGGTAGAGAGGGAGGGTGGTGGCTGCAAAAAAAAGGGGGGGGGGGGGGGGGTGGTTCAGCACAAAGAAAGGGAAGGGGTCGGGTAGAAGTAATTCGCACAACGACGAGATTATAATTATATATGTGTGTGGAGTAGCTTGGTTTCTGGGTTGTAGCTGTGTCCTTGGCGAATAATTCACCGACGTTTCGTTTGAAATTGCAGTCACAATCATCAGAGAGCAGTTACCTACTGGCACCACAGCCTCAAGCCTGTGCCCGGACCGGCCAAAGCAAACTACTAGAGTTATTTTGAGTTTTAAAAAAATGTTGTGGTTATAGAATGCGTTTAATAAGATTTAGGAACGTGGTTCATAACTCGGGAGTGAATTTTTTTACATTGCAGATTACTGTAAAATACAAAGTGTACTTTAAGCAAGTACAAATTATTTGTTTATCATATTGCTATACTATTATTAACTATCCTTTAATACTTCTATTACAAATAAAACATATAGTAATACATGTGCGAAAACTGTTTTTGATTTAATTATAAACATTTTGTACATAATTTAAATCATGTTTATTAAATAATTAGATATTTAATAAAATAATTAATAATAAATTTAATAAAAATATTTTAAATAGTATTATTACATACGGATTGTTTGTATAATGAAATATAATATATCATATTAATATAGTATACAAATATTAAAACATAAATATTACTAAATTTTTTATTAAATAAAAACAATTGCGCAGTATTATAAGAAATGAATTTTTAATTCAATTTTTTCAAGACTGTTTGTAAATATAAATTTCATCAAATCAAAAACATTCCGAATTTTTACTGATTAAAATTAACTCAATTATTATAATAAATAAAATTAATTTAAAAATATGTTTGTTAAAATAAAGCCATTTCAGGTTCTTGAATAAAAAAGACGTATACAATTAGGGGTAATATAAATATTTTTGCAAAACTCCGTTCCCCCGGAGAAACCCCCGGAATGGCCACCGCATGGGGAGCCCAAGAAAAGAAACGGGCTCCCCATTTGGAAGCCACCTGGAAGGTTTTTTTCTGTTCCACCCACCGTTTCTTTGGTAGCCTGACTTGTTACAAGGGATTGTATTCCTACCAGAGAAAATGCCACCATTTTGTCTGGGCAATCCGCCTTGGAGGAGCCGGGGCGCGAACCCGGGTCCTACAAGTCACAAGGCAGGCGCTCTACTACCCCAGAACCAGAGTGGTAGAGCGGATACGTGCAGTCTTCTTAACACTGACATGATATTATTTCATGTGTATACTGTAGTTATTTACACGTGTTTATTTCTGGCAGTTGATTTGGGAAGCAAATACGTACCTATGTTTTCAAGTTGCAAATACACTAAAAATACGAAACTCGGACACGGAATTTAACGCAGCATTTTTAAAAAATAATCTCGAGCGTGATAAATAGTTTTCAATTAAATTTCTGAGCACGGACCATATGTAGTTTCCGCACCCGCCGCTAGAATTCGCTGCTGGTGCAACTACGTCGACTATAAAATTATTCTATTTGCAGAGCTTAATTTTAAACAATATAAATGAAATGAAAGCCATGAAAAAAATACTAAACATCGTCTATGATTTTCGTAAATGAATTTTTTAAAAAATAATTTATTAAAATTAAATAGTTAATTCTAAAAAAAAGGAGGTTGTCTGTAAAGTTGGTTTACGGAAGATAATTTTACGTGATAAAGTCATAAAAAACATTGATGAAAAATTGCATACTTTTTTTAATTTTCATATATTATTTACAGTTTATGCTAATTTAATTTAAATAATTTGTTTAAATATAATCACGAACTAATAAGTTAAAAAATCCCGCCTTAACCTGTTTGATATTATAGAAGATTTTCACGCACGGTGGTTTGGCCGGTTCTTGCACGCTCGGCTCAGGCGGGAACGTGACAATTTTTTTTTCGTGCGTGCAGTGCAGCCGGCGTTCATCGATTTATAAAGACGTTATCACGTCAAAAAAAAATTCACCTTGCCCTCCGCCGCAGATGTCACATTTTATTTTCGATCCATGCAGAGTGTGGGTGACCGAGCTGGAGTCAGTCTGTTCGAGGACGGCCCGAAGGATGTTGCCACGCTGGCCGTCTGATCTGACCGCGCGTCGCGGCGCCGATGTATGGACGACGACGTCTCTGGTCCAACAGCCCTGCCAGGCCCGTCTCCAACTCGCGGTGTGTGAGGCTATCCACCAGCCACGCTCCACGCAGAAACTCGCCGGCGAGTTGGCGAGTTGGGAAAGTGCTGCTCGCGGAGCATTGTCGTGAACATTATTGTTAGGGACCGGAAAAATTCGCGGTTTTAATTACCTCTAGGATAGCCTTCATTATCCTCTGCATTTCTCAAGTAAACACGCGTGTTCATAGGGTACTAAATTTTGAGGCGTCTCCACTGGGTAGCTTGTGATTCGACGCTTCTTTGGTCAACAGTCTCTCATTGGCCCAGAGAGCTCCAGTTAAGCTGCGAGCCAATAGCAGAACCAGCAGAATTGTACACATGTTTGAATTTCAGCCTATCACGAAATGAATCCGCGATTTTTTCCGGTCTCTAATTATTGTTTAGAGACCCGAAAAATTCGCGGGTTTAATGACCTCCAGGATAGACTCCAATATCCTCTGCACACTCAGGCAAATGCCAACTGTTCATTTGGCTGCTGACTTGCGAGTCGTCTTGACTGGGTGGCCTGTGATTCGACACTTCTATGAGTGAGGGTCTCTAATTGGTAGAGACAGGAAAAATTCGCGAATTCATTTCGTGATAGGCTGAAGTTCCAACATATGTACAATTCTGCTGGTTCTGCTATTGGCTCGCAGTTTAACCGGAGCTCTCTGGACCAATGAGAGACTATCAACCAAAGAAGCGTCGAATCACAAGCTACCCAGTGGAGACGCCTCACAATTTAGTACCCAATGACACGCGTGTTTACTTGAGAAATGCAGAGGATAATGAAGGCTATCCTAGAGGTCATTGATTCCGCGAATTTTTCCGGTCCCTACTCATTGGTCCTCAGTCCTCCAGATTAACAGTAAACCAATGACAGAAGAAGCGCTAAGGTATAATTATTTGAATTTTAGCATAACACGAAATGAAACCGCGAATTTTTCAGGTCTCTAGTTATTGTGAAATAAATTTATACATGTTCAAAAATTTTAAAATGCACAAACATAATAACAAGTTCAAAAATTCCCTCGAGCACCCTGATGCATTATTTAATTCCGAAATTGAATTTAAACATTTTAAAGTTTGAGATATCTCGGATCAAAAAAAATCAACGTTGGATAGTGTGACATGATTTAAACATATTTGAGGTAATCAGTCCACATTTATTTGAAGGAGAAATATGGTAGCTACTTTCCGTTCGATAATACTCCTCTAACTCTATTCTCAAATTCGAGATTCTCTATTGTGCTCCGGGGGCAGACGAGCAGGAGACCCAATGCACCGCGACGCTAACACTCGCGGAGCGAGCGGGTTCGCTGATTGGCGAGGAGGAAGATCAGCACCCAAACTCCCGCTCCTGCAATGCAGTCCGAGGAGGCCAGCACTTCGTGTAGTCAGGCCGGCACACGATCAGCAAATTTACTCACGATTGTCCGTAAGGGTTTCTTTTGCAGGCGAACGTAATCAAGGGTGCAACAACTAAATTTCCAAAGGGGGGGCAATATACCTTTTTATAAAGAATCATCGATTCCCCCCCCCCCCCCCCCCCCTATTGAAGCATGGGATCAGGGGGTCCTCCCCAGGAATAATTTGTATTTCAAGGTGAAAATGGTGCTATTTAATCAGTTATATTATTTAAAAATTGATTACACAGCACTTTTTTGCCCCCGTTTGCCCCCACTTCAAGGTTTCAGGAGGGGGGGGGGGGATCGATGTTGTTGCGCCCCTGAACGTAGTGTTAGATATATACTCGTGGCTGACTTTGCGACTAACTACGAAACACTGATACTGGACATCACGAGTTGTGTTTCCACGAGTAAGTGATAATAATTAAAGAGGCACCAGTAATTAATACGCCTTTTGCTAAACGTTTCAGGCCCATTTTTTGATGTGTAACATCTTGGCTCTTGGTATACGGCATTTGGCGGGAATAATTTCTTGAATGCAATGGAAGTCGCATGGAAAGGAAATAAAGTACACTTTACAGTATTAACGATTTAAATGAATTTTAACAATATGGGCAGCAATTTAATAAAATCTCTTGTTGAAAATCAGGTCCGAAACCGGGGTTTAATGTTTTTCAATTCTTTTCCGCATTTATCGGAGCCATCTCATTATACAGTTTATAATTTTTTTGTTCTATAAATTAAATGATTCTTTAGTCGACGTAAATGCTCCGGCAACGAATTCTAGCGGCGGGCGCGGAAACTATGTGTGATTCGCGGTTAGAAATGTAGTCGAAAACACACACACATATATATATATATCTAATATATAAAATTCTCGTGTCACAGTTTTCGTTGCCATACTCCTCCGAAACGGATTGACCGATTTTGATGAAATTTTTTGTGCTTATCCGGTATCTATGAGAATCGGCCAACATCTATTTTTCATCCCCCTAAATGTTAGGGGTAGTCCACCACTAAATTTTTTTTTTAATTTTTGGAGAAAATTTTTAATTTCTATTTTTTTATGATACAACATACAAAAATACATACAATCCTAAATTTTCACCCTTATATCACCAACCCATAATTTTTAATATAATTTTATATTTTTCAACCCCGGTCGATAGCTGATCAATTAACACTTGATCAACCTTCCCCGCCTACAGCGAGCTCATTACCTGGATTCACACATAGACCACATATTTATATGAAATTCCACCCCTTAGGGAGTGAAAAAGTGATAATTTCATTTTATAACAGAAAAAATTATAGGTCATAGACATACAAATAGTGAGTGAGTGTCATTTCTTTATGTCTGCCACACGATCATACACATAGAAAGGTCTGGAAAATTCATATTTTTCTCCTTGGTGAGACCAGCCCGCTTAGTGGAGCTAGCAGCGGCTAGCAAAATAAAGGCGCTCATAACAGTTTTGTTCTTAACTTCGTCAATAAATAGAGTTAGTTGCCTTGAATTTTAAACGCACCATCATTTGATGCGTTTGTCATGTCTTTAATTTTCGTTTGTTTGTGCCGTATGTGTTCATATACCATTCATCCGATTGCGATGAAATTTTGGTGAGTTATTACGCGCATGCCCGTGAAGGTTTCTGAGACGGTATAACTATTTTGCAATAGTTGGAGCACATATCGTTTCAAAAAATGTGTTTTTTTTTCATATTATTAGCGGCACTTCGTCTGTTTTTGTTGTATAAGTGCGCACGCATGACACAATTTATTTAAATATAAAAGAGAGACAGAGATATAGTGATATATATAGAGTGAGATAGAGACGGAGAGATAAGTTGAGATAGAGCGAGGTAAAGAGAATGAAATGGGTTAGATAAAGAGATATATAGATGAGCTATATAGAGTTTTATATATAGAAGATATAGTGGGAGGTATATATGTATATATGTAGATATAAAGAGATAAATATAGATAGAGAGATACATTGATATATATAGATGTAGATAGAGATAAATATATATTTATAGAGATGGATAGATGATTTGTATATGTGTAACTACTTCAAACATATTACAAAGCAAAACTGAATGAGGCATTGCAATGCATGCCGAGCATTAGCTAGATAATGGAATCTTTTCAATATTAGTAATCTCTTATTTTCAAGCTTTTTTTCTATAGTGCTTTATAGAGTCTAGACTACATACAGACTACCAATTTTTAGATATATATATATACAGGTAAATAACTATACACTGGCAGAACGTCTGTCGGGATCTAAAAGTGATATAAATTATTTTGCACAGTTGACATTCAAATTAAGAAGACAATTACTAACTACATCTTATTTCGAAAAAAGTACCCTTCACCCTGTGTTCAGCCCAGGCAACGCCGGGTACAGCAGCTAGAAATTCCCTAGAAATAATTTATATGGCAAAACAACGTTTGCCGGGTCAGCTAGTCTAATATATAAAATTCTCGTGTCACAGTTTTCGTTGCCATACTCCTCCGAAACGGCTTGACCGATTTTAATGAAATTTTGTATGCATATTCAGTAGGTCTGAGAATCGGCTACTATCTATTTTTCATACCCCTAAGTGATAAGGGTTGTCCACTCCAAACATTTATTTTTTAATTTTTGGACAAAATTTTTTTATTTATTTTTTTTTATAATGTGGCACTAAAAAATACATACAACCCTAAATTTTCACCCTTATATCACCAACCCATAATTTTTAATAGAATTTTATATTTTTCAACCCCGGACGATAGCTGATCAATTAACACTTGATCAATCTTCCCCGCCTACAGCGAGCTCATTACCTGGATTAACACATAGACCACATATTAATATGAAATTCCACCCCTAAGGGAGTGAAAAAGTGATAATTTCATTTTATAACAGAAAAAATTATAGGTCATAGACATACAAATAGTGAGTGAGTGTCATTTCTTTATGTCTGCCACACGATCATACACATAGAAAGGTCTGGAAAATTCATATTTTTCTCCTTGGTGAGACCAGCCCGCTTAGTGGAGCTAGCAGCGGCTAGCAAAATAAAGGCGCTCATAACAGTTTTGTTCTTAACTTCGTCAATAAATAGAGTTAGTTGCCTTGAATTTTAAACGCACCATCGTTTGATGCGTTTGTCATGTCTTTAATTTTCGTTTGTTTGTGCCGTATGTGTTCATATACCATTCATCCGATTGCGATGAAATTTTGGTGAGTTATTACGCGCATGCCCGTGAAGGTTTCTGAGACGGTATAACTATTTTGCAATAGTTGGAGCACATATCGTTTCAAAAAATGTGTTTTTTTTTCATATTATTAGCGGCACTTCGTCTGTTTTTGTTGTATAAGTGCGCACGCATGACACAATTTATTTAAATATAAAAGAGAGACAGAGATAGAGTGATATGTATAGAGTGAGATAGAGACGGAGAGATAAGTTGAGATAGAGCGAGGTAAAGAGAATGAAATGGGTTAGATAAAGAGATATATAGATGAGCTATATAGAGTTTTATATATAGAAGAGATAGTAGGAGGTATATATGTATATATGTAGATATAAAGAGATAAATAGAGATAGAGAGATACATTGATATATATAGATGTAGATAGAGATAAATATATATTTATAGAGATGGATAGATGATTTGTATATGTGTAACTACTTCAAACATATTACAAAGCAAAACTGAATGAGGCATTGCAATGCATGCCGAGCATTAGCTAGATAATGGAATCTTTTCAATATTAGTAATCTCTTATTTTCAAGCTTTTTTTCTATAGTGCTTTATAGAGTCTAGACTACATACAGACTACCAATTTTTAGATATATATATATATATATATACAGGTAAATAACTATACACTGGCAGAACGTCTGTCGGGATCTAAAAGTGATATAAATTATTTTGCACAGTTGACATTCAAATTAAGAAGACAATTACTACATCTGATTTCGAAAAAGGTACCCTTCACCCTGTGTTCAGCCCGGGCAACGCCGGGTACAGCAGCTAGAAATTCCCTAGAAATAATTTATATGGCAAAACAACGTTTGCCGGGTCAGCTAGTATATATATATATATATATATATATATATATATATATATCACGCTTGGAATAATTAAAAAAATCAGACGTTAAATTTTGTGCCCGAGTTTCTAATATTATAAGTGTATTTGCAACCTGAGAACACGTGGATTTGCTTGTTACCGAGGTTAGATGTCGAGTCTCAGTCGAGGACTGAAAGACTCACTCACGTTTTTTTTTTCTTTAGAAGAGTTGCTTGCTGCTTCATGTGACTAAAATGTTAAGAAAAATATTTGTAGGTCATTACGCGGTTTCGAGCAGCTGTTGTCGCTAAACTTGAGCACGCAAATGCTTGGTAGCTGCGTCAACATTTCCTTATGGTTAGAATCATTGCAACGCTCCACAGAATGCAATTTGTTTTCATCTAAAGATTGAGCAATTTAAAAGTCATAAGTTGGTTCTCTTTTCGTAATACTTCCAACTTCAGTCGAGTGTTTAAAATTAGGTTTCCACGTGACTTGCGAATCTCGTCGTGCTGCAGTTACCCGTTCCGGGATTTTTTCAGGAACAACACTCAGAACTTTTTTTTTTTTAAGTATATGCAGGCAGGTACGTAAACAAGCTCAAATGATACAAGCCTCCGGATAATGCCTACTGATAATTTTTATTTTATTTTTTTAAAATGCAGTGGCTATCATAAATTTTGGATTGTAATGTTCTGGACGTTAATGGCACTGAACAAACAAACAAACAAACAAACAAACTGATATTTTTGAAATAAAATTTTGGTTTGATAAGTGCATGTCGGATATCACATCATACATCGCACATCATTAATAAAAATTTGAAGTGGTAACAATATTTCAGAAAACTTTGAGAGTTAAACGACAAATAAAAAAAAATGACTTGAATAAATTCTGGCAAAAGAAAAATGGAACAAATCAGCGCGAAAAAATACTTTTTTTTTTTTTTTCTGCAAATTTGACTGTCGAGCGTAAAGGTCTGTAGAAGGTAATTCTAGTGTCCGATTGTCTTCGGTTACTTGAGAGAACGCACTGAAGAGGTTGACCACTGCTTGAGGAGGGGGTGACGACGCCGCGACCCCCCCCCCTCCCCGCGGGCGCCGCGACAGCCCCACCCCTGGAGGGCGGCGATTGGCCGCGCGGGCCCGGCGCTGCCATTGGCCGGCGCCCGGACGCCTCCCCCCCCCACCCCCCACCACCCGCCGGGCGGGAGGACGCCTCGACGCTCAGTCGGGCGCCGGTCGGGGGCTGCGACGACACGACGAGGCCGCGATGACGACGACGTCGTCGTCGGAGGAGGACAGCGAGCGCGCGCGGCGCTGAGGAGAGGAACTAGCCTCAGCATGACGGCCAGGTGGTGCGTGTTCGCGTGCGCGGGCGCCCTGCTGGCGGGCGTCGCGACGCCCTCCGCCACCACGGGTGAGTGCCTGCCTCGCCCCGCGACCCGCTAGTCTGTCCCGTCTTCCGAGTCCGGTCCAGATGTCGGGCTCCGGATTAAAACAACAACATCCAGACACCCGAAAAAATTCGCGGGTTCATTTTCGTGTTACGCTAAAAATTCAAATAATCATACCCCCAGTGCTTCTTCTTCTGTCATTGGTTCACTGTTAATCCGGAGGACTGAGGGCCAATTAGAGACCCTCACTCATAGAAGTGTCGAATCACAGGCCACCCAGTCGAGACGACTCGTAAGTCAGCATGCCGATGAACAGTTGGCATTTGCCCGAGTGTGCAGAGGGTATTGGAGTCTATCCTGGAGGTCATTTAACCCGCGAATTTTTCGGGTCTCTTATAATATCTAGGGAACGGAAAAATTCGCGGATTCAATGACCTCTAGGATAGCCTCCATTATCCTCTGCATTTCTCAAGTAAACACGCGTGTTCATTGGGTACTAAATTGTGAGGCGTCTCCACTGGGTAGCTTGTGATTCGACGCTTCTTTGGTCAACAGTCTCTCGTTTGCCCAGAGAAGCTCCAGTTAAACTGCGAAGCCAATAGAAGAACCAGCAGAATTGTACACATGTTTGAATTTCAGCCTATCACGAAATGAATCCGGGAATTTTTCCTGTCTCTAATAATATCTGTAAGACGACTCCTGTTCAACCCTAAAAGGGCGCAGACATAGGAGGGGATGTGGCAAGGCGAGCCGGTCTTCGGACCGGAAAACAGTGTTCAATACCCGACTCCACGTTTTGTTTCAAACATGTTGGGAAAGTAATTAATATTTTAATTTTAATTGTATAATCATAAAATTAATTTAACATGCACAACAAAGACACGGCCAAAAAAAATTACATATTTTCAATTTTAATTGTAAATACAAACATCGAATATAATTTTCTAAAAAATTTAGATCAGTCTCAGTTTGTGTGACTCCCCAGTGTCTGACAGTGCTTAAAAAATTATTTCAACTAATCAAGTGTAAAAATTCTGTATCGTGTGCAATCTTGCGTAGTTAGTTGTACGATCAATTTACCCTCGAGATGACAGCAATTAAAACATGAAATTATTCTAACTTTACTGACAGAAAAATCGAATTTAAGGGAAGTTATATTTTTGTAACACGTTTTTTCTTAAGGCTACCAAATTAAAGCTATGGAAATAATTGTTTTCTTGTTTTCCTTTTCACGATCTCTCTATATTTGTTCTGAAATTACTAACCGTGCAAGCTTTTTTTTTTCTTAGTTTCTTCACTGAAAATTTTGTTACAGTTAGGAAGTCAATTTTTGAAGCGACGAATAAGTATTGCTCCAAATTAATTGTTCAAAATTTGTTTTCAATGTTCATATTTTAAATTCAGAATTTTTTTATTAATTACTTCTGAATATTAATATATATTATTTTAGTAGTAATACAAACCCCAATAAAGTTATAGAAGTATAAAATGAAATGTAAAGTTATTAATAATAAATAATTATCACATTATAAAAAATTTATCGTAAGAGTTAAAAAAATTTTGCAAGAAAATTAATTTTTATTACAAATACTTTAAATTTTCCAGGGTAAAATTCACTCATATTTTATTAACTGTTCGCGAAAATGCTTATTTAAATTACAGTAAAATTATATTATAAGTTATACGTTATCAGGATCGTTACGAAACAAAAAATATTACTGATTTAAATTTAAGCTGTCAGGCCCTAAGATATCCTAAGTACACTAAGAAGTTTAATGGAATGTTAGTTTGATATCACAAAACTTTCAAAGCGTTAAATAAAAACTAATTCCCATCAAATAAATTATTTCTGCAAGTATATTATTTCTTCTTTGGATATTTTTTTGTTAATTTTTATGGAACTAGCCAAACAACGGTTTCAGTAAAAAAAAAATAGAACTTCTTGCAAAAAATTTATATTCACACTGTACTCACTATTTCTTTTGAAATGGGTTTTTTATTTACTTAAAAATTTCATATTATTTATATTCATCTTTTTTTGGCTAAAACAAATATATAAACTACTTTACGTAACTTACAATGAAAATATAAAAAAATTCATTTATAGCCTAAATATATTACACGAATGACTAAAATAATGTCCAAAATTAAAAAAAACACGTACAAATACATATATAAATTAAATTCAAAGGTTTAGCTATATCCAACAGAAACCTAAAAACATTTTCTTGTTGTTTATGAAAATACCGTTAAAAGCTTTATTAGCAAAAATCATTACATGTAAAAGGGTTGGCTTTCAGAAATAAATGATAGTGCGTGCGAATGCAATTCAATTGTATCAAAATTAATTTTTTTTTTAGAAGAGAGACTAGAAGAACCCAGTCATACATGATGATTGAAATTA
Source organism: Bacillus rossius redtenbacheri (assembly GCF_032445375.1). Lineage (NCBI taxonomy): Eukaryota > Metazoa > Arthropoda > Insecta > Phasmatodea > Bacillidae > Bacillus > Bacillus rossius. The sequence continues at coordinate 8,730,244 of NC_086334.1, forward strand.
CTTTGATTTTTAATTGTATCTCCGATATTTCTCGTGTTTTGTTCCAAATCATTCTAAAGACGAGCAATTACTTTTTTTTTTATAGAATCTTGGGAAGCATACATTTTTATAGAATTCTATTAAATATCTACAAAGTCATAGGCATTACGCAAAGCAAAATTAAATCAATTTAATTATTAGCGGTTTTATCTTTTTTGCTAGTTCAACTTTTGATGCAACTGCAGGCAAAGTTTAAGACTGAGTAAATTCCAAACGGCATTCTAGTTAAGCTTTTCGGTTAGTGGGTTGAGTCATTTTTTATTACTAATTTTTTTATTTTAAAAGCAAGTGTGGAAAAATTTTCCTACAATTCTTGAGGATCGATTTCTAAATTTAAATTTGTGGAATAAGTATCTTGGCTAACAAATCAAAATGATTTGGTACGCTTTAAAGTTACAGGTGTATTATTGTGCATTAGCCCAAATTATTCTGCAAACGTGAATTTTGCGTTTACATATTGCTGAGTGCATTCCTTGCGTAGAGTTCTGAACAGATTGAAATCAGCTTTCGTTATCAAAAACCGAATCAAGTATAAGCTGGTAGGTAACTAATGACTTTTCCTTTACATTAATAAAATTTAAAGATACGAAAGGTTTAGCTACAAAATATTGGAGACAGCAAAATACATTGTTATCAATTCGTGATTTTTTAATAAAATTTAACAACTTCATGGTAAATAATATACTATTAATAATCTCAAGTAACTACCTATCTGTCCATTTCAAATAAAATAAAACGTGAAGAAATTCCAAAAGAAACCACTCTGTCTTATTCTATAAAATAAGTTCTTAAAATAAATATATTACGCGTCAAAAATTATTATAAATTTACAAGCTTAACCTCAATTAAGGAATCGTTAACTTGTAAATTCTGTAATAATATATGTAGTTTGATATTTTCTTTTAGAAATATTAAAATATCAATATCAATTAATTAAGATGTTACGGTTAGTTTTAACAAAATTTACAATTATAAAAATTTTATTAAATTTTATACTTATAGCTAAAAAAAATTGAAATCATGCAATTTATATAGTTTAAACTATAAATAAATAAACTATTAGAAATATGTTTTTTTAAAACTAAATAATATATTTTTTAAATAATAAAGCTGTAAAAAAGGATTGTAATATAATTGTTGAAACCAGTTTTTCTAATGATGTTCATTTCAGAAATATGTTAACAAATTTTTGTATGTTAGAATTTGCAATATTTGGTCGCAAAAAATAATTATTTCACTCGCATATTTTCCTTCTAAACGGCTTTACTATTTTTTTATCTGTGTTTAAATTATTATATCGCATTTTGTACGTTCTTTGAATGATTATTGCAAGGGGAAAGAGTGTTTTAAATACTTAGTTGGAATATAAACAATTTATAGTGTTGAGCGTAATTAGGTAGGTAGGTATGAACCCTGGTATTCACTGAAAATTAGCGTATGTCCAAAATAATGATTTAAATTACATGAATTTTGTACAGACATTTTTTATAATGTTTTTCCTACGCCCTAAGGCAATTTTTTAGTGTACGGTGAATATGAATGATGTCAATTTTTCTGGTGCATAATCGGGTGCGTAATTGCTAGATGCAAAGAAGTGGAAATCATATTCTAAACAGAAAAAAAATTCTGTAGATTTACAGAAGTTTAGAAATATATTATAACTTTCTAGAATACATTAATATTGTTATTTCTGTAATAATGGATTAAATTTTTTGGGATAATACTGATTATTTTTTATGAAAATTTGGTGCTTAATTTATATTTTAATTGATGTTTCATTACAGCACATTTTTTAAAACCATGGGAAAGATAATAAAATATTTAATAATCGGACTTTATTTTGTATTATAATGCTTATTAATGTGCTCAGTTAATACTGGAAAGCTTTTCAGGGAACGGCTTACAAATATTGGAGGTACTGGGACAACATAAAGCATAAATGCCCGGCTAAGAATCCGAACACAGTAGTACTGCGAGCACTATTTTGTAGTGACACGATTGTTAATAATTTACAAATGTTTCAAATATTACGTGACTATTTCTGCTCCATTAAAAAAATAATGTAAGACTTTATCAATATCTTCGACATAATTTTATACATTAATAAAATTAAAACTCTTGGATCTGAGGCCGCAGCTCGTTAGGATTTAAGTGTCATCGGAGTCCAACTTTATCTTGCATTGGAGATTATGGATTTGGGGTTGACATACACGTGTCTACTCAAACCAGCTTTGTGTTTGTGTTTGGAAGCTCTTAAGAAATAACACTTGGAATCACTTACGATAGTTGTGTGTGCTAAGGGCGCAGATTTATTGGAGCAGAGATCAGCCGTCGTTTTAGGTTTTTAGAAGTACTCGCATACTTAATCCCACATGATTTGTTGCATACTTTGAAAAAACAAATCATGGTTATTATTTAAATGTTTTCCATATTTATGAATAATAGATAACAATCACACAACACAAATACAGAACTTTACTTATTTTGCCAATGAAAGATATATTAAATATTTAAATTAATTTATTTCGTAAAATTAAAAAAAAATACAAAGAAAATTTGCGTACACTTGCACACTCTCACTGTTTAGGCTGCAATTTTAAAAGTGAAATTGTATTAAATAAAGATAAATTTAAGCACTTTACCATAAATAGGAATACCACTCGACTGTTAAGAATTTTATAGAATCCCTGCAGGAAGGTATGAAAACAAATGAAATTTTAGCCTTTTTTATAAGAAGAATTCTTGTGTCTGACCAGATTACATTTTGAAACTTAAAAAAGTGCAAGCCCAATAACTACAAATTATTGTTTTTAAAATTTTAAATCCTCGTAGTGGCATTTGTAAAAAAAAATAACTAGTTTCAAAAACTATATCTTTAGCTAAATTCATTGGTTCACTGTAAAAACTTTTATTTGTGTTTACGTACTTAAACTGCAATAAATAATTCAGGCATATTTTTGATCGCAGATATTTGTTCTACAAAATAATTATATAATTAGGTCAAGTGCTCCAAATCGAAAAAAATCAATAAATTAGAAAATGTTAACAAAGGACAGACAAATTTATTTAATATTGGATAATGTCCGGAATGCGTTGCAATGCTTAAAACCAATTTTTTTTTGTTATTTGTTTGAAATAGGTACACATTAACAAAGCATCTCTATCTCTCTCCGAATCTCTAGATCTCTATACATCTATATTTCTCTACATCTCTCTATAGCTCTCTCTATCTCTCTATCATGCATCTATAAATATATCTGTACATCTATATATGTCTCTACATCAATGCTATCTCTTTACATGATTATCTTGAAACCGTGAATTATATTTTTGTTTACAAGAAAAATTTCAGTCTTTCAGTTTGTATTTTATAGAGTTGAATGGGAATAAGATCTGCTTGTTTGTACTTCCCGCGACTGACACGCCAGCGCATGCGAGGAGAGCTGGTCTCGTCGCCGCGCCCCGGGTCTGTCTCCGCCGGTCGGAGGTCGCGCGCGCCGGGTCGTTGCCGCAACGCCGAAATACCACAACGCCGAATGCCAAATTGACCGCAACGCCTACAGCCAGAAAACTGCTGTGTACCACAACGCCGAAATACAGTAACGCCAAAAAGTGTTGCTGCGTGTAGAAGGGGGGGGGGGGGGGCACAGGAGCAAAATGAAAAACAACTGAATGAATTTGTGTGCTAACCTTACCTAACCGAACCTTTGTGGCAGTCCTGCAATGACATTTTTCGGCGTTAATGTATTTCGGCGTTGTGGTACACAGCAGTTTTCTAGCTGCCGGCGTTGTAGTCAATTTGGCATTCGGCGTTATGGTTTTCGGCGTTATTGTACGTTCGGCGTTGTGGTATTTCGGCGTTGTGGTGCGTCCCCGCACGGGGTCTAATCCGCCGCCGGCGCCGGCGCGCACCGCGCATTACTCACGGGCCGCGGTTATCGCCGCCGCGCGCGCTGATAGCGCCGCGCGCCGCATTGTCCGATTGTCCGGTGAAGGAACTTGATGGCCCGGGCGGGGTGGGGGGGGGGGGGGGGGGGTCCTGCTTTTAATTGCGCCCGACTATTTGCAGATTTAATGAGCGCCCTGATTGTCGCAGGGTTGCCCGCCCAACAGGGGGAACACAACAACACAACAGCAACGAGGTCGACCGCAAAGCACTGGCTGAGGTGACTCAGCCAAAGGCGCCCATACCTATGGGCAGGGTGGGTCCTTGGCTCTCCCTAGCTTTCAGGCAAAGAAAAAAATTAGGTGGTCTTGAGCATTTTGGGCAAATTTTGAGTCCTTTAAGGCCATTTTTGGCCATTTTTTTTTTGTCATTTGTGATGGTTTGCTCCCCTCCCCCTACAAATTCAGCCCCCCCCCCCTTAAAAACTTTCATATCGGCGCCCTTGGACTCAGCTGTGGCTTTACGTCTACTGCCACGGAATGTTTTTTTGTAAGGGACAACACAACCTTCAGTCAGACTCCGATGATGCACTTTTTTTTTTTTAATTTTAAACCAAAAATTTTTCATTAGATGGCTGGGAATCGTAACTCCAAAATAGTTAGGTCTCTGCATCGAGTTCGATATCCATCAGCGCTGCGTCGCCTTGGGTTAGTGAGGTCGGACAGCGTTGCCAGGGAAACGTCTCCATGCGACTAATCTCCAGGCGACTATCAATATTAGGAAGGAAAGTCTCCTGGATTGACTATATAAAATTATAAGAATTATGCTACGTTTGACACATTATCTACGTATTAATAAAACATTTGCAATCAAGCTCTACACAATTTGGTAAACTTGCAAACAAGTTCAAGCTCACTTCGAGTGGTTAAAAAAAACTACAGAAATTTTCAAATTATTTAAAAAAACCATAAATATATTATAATATTATCTGGATCAAAATGTTCCTACCTACTCATCCTATAGGTAGGAGCCGGGTGGGAGTGTCAATACAGTGTTGCCAGGTGCCAGGTGGTGAAGACAGCGCTGTATATATTTCTCGGGACCATGGTGGTCAGGCAACCCTGTGCGAGCTGGTCGTGATTGTCGATACAGTGTTGCCAGGTGCCAGGCAACAAAAAAAAATGCTGTTTATATTTCTCGGCTCCCTGGTGGTCTGGCAACCCTGTGTGAGCTGGGCGGATTGTTGATACAGTGTTGCCAAGTACCAGGCAATGAATACCACATTCTAGGTCCGTTTAGAATTAAATTATACATAATTGCTTTTAAAAAAGTAGATTGATTTGAACTTTGTTTAGATTAAAAAAATAATAAAAACTATTTGTGATGGCTACTATGCCTACTAATCTAAAGCACTTTTTAAAAAGTAAATTTTTACTTTGATTCCTAGTATACAAGTTTTATATTTTTTATATATATTTTTTAATTTTCTGTTTATTGAATTTATTGTGTTAAGTATTTTTTTTAAATTTAAAATGTTGGTTATTTTCCAGTAATTGTTTTAGGTTGAGTTCAAAGAAAGACTACCTATTGTAGTCGTAAGCATGGTGCGACTTTCGGAAAAATTAAATATAGTTTTTAGTTTCATGATACGTTGACAACAAAACCATCGTATACTCAAAAGTTTATGTATATTTACATAAATTTTAATGTAACGAATTAATACTGCAATATAGACAAGATATTATATCTGGTTTTGTAGCTGTACTATCAAATTCGTTATAGTTTATTGTAAAAATTGTAAACATTATCTAAAGCTTTGGCTAACATATTTTTGATGAGAAGTATTACCGTAAAAACAGGGTTGTAAATAATAAAAAATATCAATACTTCTTTACTATCAAATTCGTGCGAATTTATTTTACACTATCTTAAAAGTATTTATACCTTGGCCCAAATAAATTTTTTATACTACTACGTATTAGTTCAAAGAAAGATAAATAGTAATTGAAGTTCAAAAAAATCATAATTACCTTCGTATACGTAATATTAAATTTGTTCTAAGCCCTCTAATACTAGCTGCAGCTGCATTGAGTAAAAAATATTGGAAAATATTTTATGCATGGAGTAAGAGGAAATTTTTTTTATCAATTATTTTGTAAAATTGTAAATCATGTGGAATGACATGTACATTATTGTTCCAGACGTTAATGGAATTTTCCAGAAAGTTTCCAGAATAATTAGGTACTTCGAAATCTACCCACGCCTGTAGACTGTGCCAAAAGCAATTTTCCTTCTTCTTCAATATTTTGTTTGCATATATAGTCGTTGAAGGCGTCCTTCTATGTTTCGTAACGGATTGATGTTGATTAACCTGGTTTTATACTTTTTCTTGCACTTCAAGTCAATGTTTTTGTAGTTATGTGGTGGACTTGACAGCATGTCATAACTTCGCCACATTAAACCACTCGTAAAAAAATGAAAAATATATATAATGTTAATGAGACATCAACTTGTGAAAACATACAACAGTGAGTTTTATGTATTAATAAACCTGTGAGTCAATTCTCATATTTTAAAGATGCTGATTACAAAAATTTAGCTTGAATTATAAGGACTGAATTGCTGCAGCATGAATTACTACATACATTACCTTGTGGAACCGTTAGGTTTATAGTAACGTTTCATATCGTGTACTCCAGGCATGAGTGTATTAACAAAAACATTCAGTACATTAGTACCATCACTATATTCTTCTTTTCTCGCGCATACATAATTATTGTATCTTGTGAAAACAGTAGAAAAATACAGTTAAGTATTTTCCTATTGTATTTATACAGCCATCAATACAGTGTTTCCAGGTGCCAGGTTATGATGACAGCGCTGTATGTATTTATCGGGACCATGGTGGTCAGGCAACCCTATGTGAGCTGGGCGTTATTGTCGATACAGTGTTGCCAGGTGTCAGGCAACAAAAGGAAAATATAAACAATAGGAAAATACTTAACTTCTGTTACATGGCACAGATAGTTGAATTGTGGTGCGTGCACCAGACATCCGGTTCGACTGGCAACGCTCGACTCAGGTCTGGAATGTTGGCCACCCTTAGCCATTCCAACAACCTCCCCCTATCTCCCTTCATCATGAAGGGAGCCTTCATCCCTTCATCTGTAGCTCCACTTCCCCTCCGCGGACTGCAGCTGCCTGGCTTATCGAAGGAGTGTGATTCGTTGTACCTTCCTCCGGGGCTGCGGGTTAGTGCGTTGTAGGGGGGGGGGGGAGGGTATTGGAATTCTCGTCCCGGAAACCCTTCTTGGCGGGGGGTTTATTACAGGTTCACTAGAGGCACCGTGGAATCCGGCGCGCTTCCCCGAACCCCGTGGGCTGCGCCCCATTCTCTTGCGGTCCGCGCCGCTGCACCGCCGGGATTTTCATCGGCCAGGAGCTGGCTGCCCCCTCCCCCACACCCCCTACACACCCACCCCTTGCACGGGGGTGGAAGGTGGTCCTTAACGGTACACCGGCCTCGCCAGCCGCTGATGCGTAGCCGCTCCGGGGGTTTCCCGCCCGCGAGCTCCGGGTCGGGCGAGTGTTTGTTTGCTTACGTTTAGGAAACAAAAAGAAAGAAAAACTCGTTACTGCTGAGGGCTCGCTTTCTTTCGTTAACGGCAACTGATTTGAAATCTCAACTTAAGCTGAATTTTCCAATACTATCTCGCCTGCTTTCCTTTGGAAAGGAAACTCGAACCGACCGAACGTAACTAATATATATATATATATATATATATATATGTATAAGTACAGGTAGCACGCACGGCTGAAGGATTAAAGTTTTTTCTGGAGTTTCATATCGAGCTTTTATTCTCATGGTGATTCTACAAAAAAAAAAAAAAAAACGGAATGAAACTCAAGATTAAAAAAAAAAAAAATACTTCGTTATACTTGCCATTTATTGTTGCAAAGTGGCTTTTAGAATTTTGTGGTAAGAATGCGATACGACATAGCTTCAAATAATATTATAACAAAATTAATATAGTCCTTATTTACATTGAATGGATCAAGTCCAGTTATTTTTTTTCCAGGTTAAGGAAACCTTTACCGTGATAAATAAATATTTCGTTCGTGGTCACGTTACACTTAAATTTAAAGTTTAATGTTAATTTTTCGGGTTGAAAGATATTTTAAAAAAATTCACTTTTGCTTTCAATGTCACTACTACTACACAATTCGCTCTTCTTATTGGAAGGAAAGAATAATCTTTAGTTTTACTCTAATTATTGTAAGATAAAATAAAGTAGTTTAAAGCAGCTATTTTCTTTCTAATTGTTTCCCTAAAACTCCAAGAAGAGAAAAAGAAAGCGTCTAAAACTCTTGTTGCTAAAGTGGCTCCAAGGATCATTAAGTTTACATACAAAAAATACAGTTTGGTAGATAGTCATGGCTTCAATAAAAATTTAAACCAAGCTATCGTAACAACGAATTTAATGATTTATTTTATGATGATCAGTCCCCAATTAAAAATAAAATTTAACCGAGAGAGATAGATGAATGAAAGAATAAGACAGAGAGTATGCGCATCCGCTTGTTTCATAAAATAGATATAGGTATCCTATTCAGTCAGCTGTGAGTGCCTTGAATTTTATGTTTGCTACTAGCGCACTCTCGTTTCTCCCTGTTCAACCAGCACCGTAGAGGGTGCTGTTGAGACAATTCCTGCATTTCCCGCATAGATAGAGCTATCTGTTATGAATTTCGTATTTCGTTCATAGATTTTGCGTGTTCCAAATGGCAGAAATTTTTGAAGAAACAGTAACACGCACAGTTTTTCTTAATGGTGTATTTCAATGGTGGGTAACATTTATTGTTGATGAATCAATATTGTGTAATCAATATTTACTGATATTATAAGCAGTTATTTTGAAGTGATTAATAATATTGTTTATTCATGTTTATTATTTAGTTGTTTATACTAAATTTTTAGTAAATATCAAACTGTTTATAATTCATAGATACTTTAAAATTAAATGAAAGCCAAAAAAAAAAAAAACGGTTGTATTATTTTTAGGAAATTTCCTACTTTTTCTCTTTCTCGCTCTCTGTCATTTTACCCCTTTCGATATACGTACGAGTCGAGGTTTTAATCACCAAATACGTTCGTTTCACTTTTCACACGTGTACTGATGAGTTTCGCGAGCTATTATTTTTCGATGTAATATGTACATAGCTACATGTTGCTGTGATCGTGTTTGGCTGAGTGACGGTGCAGGACTGGGAAGGGGGGAAGGGGGTCCGACGAGGAAACAAAAGCCGCTACACTTCCTCGGCAGCGCCGATCAGCAGCCTGCGCCGCGTCGCCGGCCTTTGTTTACCGCTTCCCGCGACGCCAGCGCCCCTGGCGTTTGTTTGCCGGACCATGAATCAACCTCCTCCCGGCAGAAGGGGACGTTTACTGCCCGCGCCACTCAGCGGTGTCGTGCTTGGTGGTGCGGGGTGTAGGTGAGGTGGATGTAGTGGGTGTGTAGCATCTCCCTCCTACATCCCTCCTCCACCCCCTGTAACCTCGTGGCTGGCTGATGTTTATAACCGGATGACAAGGGCACTTAAACATTTATAACCTCCCCTCTCTCTCTCTCTCTCTCTCTCTTCCCCAACCCCCCGGCCGGGCCCAGCGCCCTTAAACACACACACACACACACAAACACAAACACCCGCAAGGTGTCGTGCCTCGGCCAGGATAAACAGCCCCCGGCGAGGCGGCCCGAAGACAATGCCTGCGCGCCGCCGCCTTCTCGGCGGACTGGCTGTTCAACCGGAAGTGATTTCTGTTCTGCCCCGACTTCCGCGGCGCCCGTTCGCCGACGTCACAGCCGGTGTCCCGGTGACTCGTACCTTTGAATATATTTACTGTATAGAAGTCGCCAGCCCAGGTTAAAATTTCTAATACGGTTTTGAGGTAGTTGGTTAATTCACCGCCGCAATCGCCACCATCTCTAGGGCATCGACTTGTGGTGGTCCCTAGCGGACAAGTGTCGAACTCTTCAAACACCCCTTCCCCCTCCCGTTGAACGACGTTGAGCTGCAGTGAATGATGGATGAGGGGTGCGGGGAATGACAGCGGGCGACAGTGCTGCGCTCTAACGTGTAAATAACAACTAAGACGATACAGGGCGTTACGGCAGCGCACTGCAGCGGTGAAGTTACCAAGCTGCTCATCATACGCTTCTGAAAAACGTAGAGTAAATCCTATCCACTCGCGACTTCTATACAGTATATATACTCAAAGCTCGCACGCAGCTCCGCGGCGCTCGCGGAGCAGGTTCCCGAGAAGTGTTGTTATCTTTAAAAGATTTGTGCAATGGGAGTGCATGACTTGATGTAAGTTTTTGGACATACGCCATTGCTAAGAACTGTTTCTTTTGAAGAAAAACTAATAAATAAAATAAATAAATAAAAATACCCAAAAAAAAAAAGACAAAAAAACACACAAAATTAAGCAAACAATTGCTGTTGTCAACAAGGATATGAACACCACAAGATATTCCGAAACAGGAATATGGTAAACAAACAAAGAAAAACAAAGTAAAATGTACTAAGAGAACGAAAAAAAAAACCCACAAATGATGACAACACAAAAATATTGAACCCAAAATAATTCAGCACAACAGTTGAAACGAGACAAAAAAACACGACAAAACGAAAATACAAACAAATACAATAGTTTTACCAAAACAGAAAAGTGTTAATAACACACCATAAAATTAAAAATTAAAAAAAATATATATTTGTGGAGCAAAAAAAAAGAGCACGTATTACTCAGTACATGTGATAGAAATGAAACTTACTTGACAATTCACCTTGACTCGTAAGTATATCATCGTAAGGGGTAAAACGGCAGAGAGAGAGAGAGAGAGAGAGAGAGAGAGAGAGAGAGAAGAAAATTTTCTAATGAATATTTCTCAATGTTAAAATAATCACACCATAAAGAAAAACTGAGGATGTTACTGTTTCTTCAAACAAATCTGCCATTTGTAACACGCCAAATCTCTAATTTCATATATATGTATATATATATATATTAAACAAGCGCATGCGCGTACTCTCTGTCTTATTCTTTCGTTCATGTATCTCTCGCGGTTCAATTTTATTTGGTGTGGGAAAATACCATCGCACAAAGAGGAGAACGAGAACGAGCCAAGAAACATATATGGCATACTGCTCTCTTAATATAATTTTGGGCAAACACCTATTATCTGTCCTTTACACGTCCGAAACATTTCCAAGCAATGTTTCAAAAAAAAAAGTTGCATTAAAATTCAGCCTTGAACTCTCATCGCACTCAAAGAAGTTTCACTTAAAAATTGAAAAAAAAAAGGGGGCGCATTTTGGGTCCGCGCCGTAGTTTTTTTTTTTCGCGAAAACGTCGGGATTAAATCATAACAAGTATTTCGTATTAACATGTAATTTAATTATCAATAGTCATAACCACGCGCGATGACATCACAGGCAAAACAAATTATTGCGTGACAAACAAGCACGGACATGATCTATACGTTGTGGGCTCAACCATTGTTTATGCATTATTAGTCTCGTAGTTAATAGCAATTCAAATCGGAAGTTATTTTGTCGCGCAAACAATTTCACTGATTTTCACTGTAACGTGCGAACATACGTTTTCATGCCAAAATGAAAAGATAATTAATTCCTGAACATTCATTTGCTTTAAAAGCTGAAATTGTTATAAAAATTAAGAATAGCAAGAATTTGTGTTTGCTGCTGTGGCATTTAATCCGACTACAGGAAGAGAATGTAGCGAAATATTTGTCAAGCATGAAATCTTTAGTTTTACATTAAAAATAATGTATCGTGTATAGATAATGTGGGGAGAAATATACATTTCACGTTTTCTCATCGCAAGAAAAAAAATGTATATATATATATAGCCTCCCCTAAAGCAGATTGTTACACGACGCACACACGTTTGATTAGAGAGAGGTGAGGTACGCGCGTGATTTCCTCTTATCTGCATTCACGTCGCAAGGAGAGACTGTCCTTGTCGGGACCCCGATAGGTAATGAAGACGGCGCGGCAAGGGTGCCCCTAGGAGGGAACACCCCGGCTAATTGCCGCGCGCGGGAGTGCGGCGGATCAGCCTAACGAGCAGGGGCAGGTGAGCCATGTGGCGAGCGAGCAACCGCTGGCAGAGGCTTGCGACCGCTCGGGTAGACGGCTTTCCGAGCGGATAAACGACACTGTCTCTGCTGCTGCTCCGTGACAAAGTAAAAACGTCAGCACTTATCTGTATTTTAATTAGTTTATTTATTTATGTTCTTTATTGGTGGCAGAGTTAAGACGATACGCATTTTTCTTAGCCATAAACTAATTTTCTGCCATTACTTCGTAGATTAAAATAGCTTATAATCTAGAAAGCATGATAAAGGTCTTACACAATGTTCAAAAATAAGATGTAACAAATATAAAACTTAACAAAACAATAGTAAAATACAGGTAACTATAAATTACGCATAGGCACACACACGTGATGGAATATAATTAATGGTTTTAAAATCTCTGGATGACAATACAAGATAATAATACGTAGAACTGCATTAAAACCAGTCACTCACACATTTACACACATATTCAAGCAGTAGGCAAGCCACGAAGAGATCATTGTCAGTATATGATCCAAAGTTTTTTTTCTTTTTAGGGTTTGAAATTAGTTCAATAATTTGACGGTGAATAGTGATAAAACAGCTTGAAAACTTAACATTAAAGTTAACAGTATGTTTAATTTGATTAAAATATTTTTATGATAGAATGTCTATAAAAATGTAAGGCGAAAATTGGTTGTATAAACTAATTTTAGTAATATTTAAAACTGCGCTTGTTACGTTATATTAACATAAATAAAAATATTAATATTTTTTTTATATTAGCAGGCAAGTTAGTTGTTTGATGGACTCTGTGATCTCACTTTTCAATTCAAGCTACCATATTGTTACTAGGGAATATTTGAATGTCGTAAATTAATTAGGATTTACTCAATCATCACCAGAAACTCGGTAACAAAGCGTGCAGAGAGGAATTTGCAGCTCGGATTTGGGAGAACGTAATCCTTTCAGGCCACGGAAAGCATTGTGTGCTGTTGAATTATCCACCTGTTGGCTTCCTCGCGTCTGACGACCTCTCCACCGGCAGCCGCGCGGCGTTGTGCGCGCCTTTGTTGCAGCTGGTCAGTTCCTCGCCGGCCAGAGAGAGAGCGCTGCGGTCAGTTCTGACGGGAGCAGCGAGAAGAACACCCAGGGAACATGCGTGCAGGTCCCGCGTTCGCTTTGAGCCTCTCTCGCGCTCTGGAAAACCACAATCCAACGCAGCGGGCAGACGCGTTATTAGTCACGACTGTGGAAACTGCTCCCGGAACATACTTCAAAAACACACACATTGCAACGCAATAAATTTTTAAAACACTTAGTTTTAAGACCATGCTGTTTATAAAGTCCTCATGTTAATATGAAATGTTTTTTTCGAAGTTTAATTTTTTTTTAGATGCGATGAGAGTAAAATTTCAAGACCGAAATTTAATACAAAGTTTTCGTGGAACATTGTTATGGAACCTTTCCGACGCTAAAAGGACAGATAATGTGTTTGGCCAAAGATATATAAAGAGAGCACAATGCTGTATACGTTGTTGGGCTATTTCACGTTCCTCTCTCTGTGCGATGATCCGCCCCCCGCCTATAAAACAATAGAACTGAGAGAGATAGATGAATGGTAGAATAAGACAGTATGAGCATGTGATTGTTTCAGAAAAAAATTATAGTTCCTATACAGTAAGCTGTGATTGCCTTATATTTTATATTTTGAATGCCATCGATTACGACAAATTGAAATTTTACATTTTACTATAGCGCTATCAAATTGTTTCCCTTTATGTTAAAATGTAAACTCTGCTAACAACGTACAACTTTATCTATACATACTCACACATAAATGCATATGCAAGTAAAAATATTCATACAAGCACTTAGAACCTTAAGGTTGCTTCTGCTTTCATGCAGGATCAACTTTGATATTGTTACCTAAGAGGAGACAGTTGAAACATTCAAGTTGGATATTATACGTGTTTTATATTATGCAGAGTCTACGAATTTTTCTGCTGCTCTGCTCGCATATAAAATGTTTGGTTAAAAATATCGTAATTGGAGCTGTGGATCTCAGTCGAAATTGATGTGTACATGAACCATGAACAAGTGAACACGTACGAGCTTACAGACGGCAGTGCAATGAAAGAACAAAAAAATTGGTTGTCTGTAAAGTCGGTTTACGGACGATAGTTTAAGTGGCGTCATAACAAAACATTGATGAAATGATTGCATACTTTTATGAATAAAATTGAATCATGTTTAATGAATTATCACTATTTTGTATGGATACAAAGAACGAGTGAAATGATTACTACAATTTAATTGATAAATTTACTTTTATTTGCACTCATTAATTCAAATACGTTTATTACTTTAACGAAGATATTATTTTAACTATAACTTTTATACATGTTTGCTATTTAACTTCTTCCAATCTGTGTTATTCTGTTGAAGATAGGACGATGATAGGAAAAGTAGGAAACGAATGGGAGTGTTTCAAGTTTAATGTGCCTCGAAAAAGTCAATTCATTGGTTGTTCCAATCAAGTGAAAGAGAGAGAGATGCGGAGCAAGCGTACAATGAGCGTAACGGGATACAGCGTAACGGGACACTTTTACGTGCGTGCAGCTGGCGTTCATCGATTTATTAGACGTTGTAACGTCAAAAAGTGCACCGAGAACGTCTCGCTGCAAGATGCGAGAACCAAACTGCAGGCGAGATAGCGAGCTACGAGGGAGCGTGTCTTTGTGCCTTGTCTCTCGTCCTCCCATGGCGCAGCACTGGCAGTCCTCTGACGCCTTATCGGTTGAGATCCGTGCTTATGTTCTGTCACCCCCTGACTTACGTACAATTCCGTGTGTGCTGAATGCTGGGAGATGTGTGGAGGGATGGACGCAAGCATTGCCGCAGTTGATAACAGGGTCGCGTGCTCGAAAGCTTTGAGACACGATGGAAGACGAAGGAATGCAGTCAGGGACGGGCAGACCTGCCAACACCGCTCAGCTCCGAGAACCAACGAGAGGACGAGACACCGGCACAATGCAGCGACGAAGAGAAAGGTTATGCGAAATGCGAGAACACAAAAAAAAAATTGCCGCGGCGGGGTTGAGGGGGGGGGGGGGGGTGAAAATCAAACAAATGCATGAAAATAAGTTTCATTTTCGTTCATATTAACAGGTTTGCGATAAAGCAGTACAGGGCGGGTTCACTCGATAACCAACTAACATTAAGTTATTGTTCCTTAAAGGCTGTTAATTTTTTTTTAAATATGAATTTGCAAGGGCCATGAATATTTTTTTTCACGAAAAAATTTCTGAGCGCTCACTAGACTGCAAAAAGGTATGCTAGCACCAGCAATTTCTCCCTTGTAACTGTTGACCGGGCCATTTAGGACATGTTCACTTCCGCACTGGATGGCTGTGACTCGTGTACGAACAGTTAACATGTACCTGACAGAAACTCAACCAATCACGGAACACAGACGGCGCTACAATGTATTGACACTCAGCTTGTCTCAGTATATTTTTGCGAAAAAAAATACATGCGCCTAGAAAAACGCCGGCTGCACGCACGAACAGTGTCCCATTGCGCACATTGTTCCGTTACGCTGTGTCCCGTTACGCTCATTGTACGCTTGCGCCACATCTATCTCTCTTCTACTCGATTGGAAAAACCATCGATTTGACTTTTTCGAGACACATTAAACTTGAAACACTCCCATTCATTTCCTACTTTTCCTATCATCGTCCTATCCTTAACAGAATAACACAGATTGGAAGAAGTTAAATATCAAACATGTATAGAAGTTAAAATAAAAATAATCTGTTCGTTAAAGTAATAAACATATTTGAATTAATGAATGAAAATAAAAGTAAATTTATCAATTAAATTGTAGTAATCATTTCACTCGTTCTTTGTATCCATACAAAATAGTATTAATTCAATAAAAATGATTCAATTTTATTCATAAAAGTATGCAATAATTTCATTAAATGTTTTGTTATGACGTTGTCACGTTAAACTATCGTCCGTAAACCGACTTTACAGACAACCAATTTTTTTTCAAATATGTGCAGGTCACTACTATTATTTTGTATACATGTGTGTGTTTTTTTTTTTTTTAATTTTTCAACAACGATGTAACTGCAGAAGGATGCAAACAACTATAAAATTGCTAGGGGGTTTGCGGAAATCATCAGCTTTGACCTGCTGTGGCCAGGAGCCATCTGGAAATTCACTCACACCTACAGTGATGTGGATAAACAATTGAAACAAAACAAAACGGAACTAGGAATGCAGGACCCTCGGACGGGACGCTATATTCCGCGAAACTCTGGACGACTGTGACAGCTTCGTCACGAGAGGGTGTTTTTGTTGGTGGATGGATTGCGGGAGGGAGAGAGAGAGAGTTGTACGACTAACAAGCCGCAATCGCGCGAAACGAGGGGAGACTCGCTGACGCCAGGGGGCGGAAGGGCGGTAGCGCAACAAAGAGACACGCGGCATTGCGGCCGCCTGGAGAAACAAAAGCATCAGCGCGCGCCGGCCCGGCGGGAAACCAGAACCCGACCGGCATTTGTCTCTCTTTGCGCCCTGACCACCCCCTCCCCCCAACCCTGCTTCTCCCGCCACTGGCATGTCCGGACACGACCGGGACAGAGAAGTCTAAGATGTACATCAAGTTCTGTCCCTGCCCGAACACGCCCGAATATTCACCTTCGGCCAACCTCGGGATTTGTTTTATTTTTGCGCAGGAAAAATGAATTCAAATATTAAAAGTGGTCGGTTAGGTTAGCTACATTAAAACACTTTAAAACACTATGGACGGTTAGTTAGGTTAGTATAGCTACATTAAAATAAACAGAGAAATATAAATATATATATAAATAAACCCGAGGTTGGCCGAGGGTGAATATTCGGGCGTGTTCGGGCAGGGACAGAGCTTGATGTACATCTTAGGGACAACAGCGCAGACAGCACGACGCGAGGTCGGCCTAATGGAAGGTTAGGTTTCGTTTATGAGGCACACGAAGGAGCATCGAAGACCTTGACGTCCCTCGGCTTCAGGTCCCCGTTTTCCCGTTGAAATAAATGTCCTGTTATGCCCGTACTGCCCTCGTCGGAGAGGTGTGGGTCCAGGCCAACGTGGCCGGGACCGGGAAAGGCGGGACCTGGAGGGAGAGTGAAGTGATTGCGAGGAATGTTGGTAGGTTGTCGCAAGCAGAACACGGCATTAACGAATTTCACGAGCCGTCTTTTATTAACGCTTATAAAGTCCTGCCGCAGCCTGGCGGAACCGTCGCGGAACAAGTGCCCTACCACGGCGACACGGACTCCCTGATGACGGGGCGGTTCTCAAATACGTTTCGGCGCGAATCGTAAAGTTTATTAATGCTAGGCTGACCCAGTGAGAAAGGGCCCGAAGACGGAACGCTGTACATACGCGGCCCGTTACGTAATGTTCCGTGGACGGCGAAAAGTTCAGAGACTCGTAGCACCACGTTCGCGTTGTAGAAACTGCCCGCTAGACACGTCTCCCGATGACTCGTAAGTTAACAATGCTAAGCTGATTCGCGGTGGCAGCTCAGCTGCCGTGACCGACTGCGGACTGAGCGAACGTTCAATCCCGAGCGCAACGTGCGCGGCTCGCGGAGCAACGAACACGTCTGTCTCCGCTCGAGACCAGGACGCGACTGCCTCTCCCCGCTCGCCCGCGGGCCGGCGCCCGCGGGTGGCGGGGAGGGAGGGGAAAATCGGCCGGCGTGGGAGAGAGCTCCGTCCCGCGGCGCGCCAGGCTGCAATTACATACTACGGCGAAACACTTCAGAAAAAGTTATTGAATTATTTACAAAGACATACACGAGACATTAATTACACAGCGAACTTGCACAATGAATAATAAATAAAATAAGTTAATTACACACATTCAAATCCCTTAATCGTTTACAAATATATACACACTGAAATAAAAGATAAAGTCACATAGAAAAAACACTCGTTGGCATGCTAGGGCGCACGCGGGTGCGTCCCTGGCCGTCGCACACACTGGGGTTCACTGGGGGGGAAAATAGGCCCCCTCAGGCCCGCGTCGGTGGCCAGGTACGGCCTCTGTATCTGGGAGGGTACGACGACTGTCGTCATATGCCCCCCCTCTCCCGAGGCCGTCCTGGCCCCCGACGCCGACCTAGACCGGCAGCTGCGTCCGCGTCCGGCCACTTGTCTGGTCGTCGGAGCTCGTCACGTCATTCCGTCCGGGTCGGGCAAACTGGGGCAGGAGCTGCATCACGCTGCAGCGTAACCCCCCGTCGGTCGTTTGTCTTACGTCGCGGGGTTTGCGCTGACTCCCCCACTCGTAGTCCCGGAGGTAGTGGGGGGCCGTCTTCTCACGCGTGGACCGGCGCAACGCCGGTCCCCTCCCCGCGTGAGCGGTCATCCTCGGCTCCCCGGAAGGCAAGTCCAGGACCACCTGCTGGGCCCTGTCGACATCGCCCTCCCCACTGAGGAGCCGGACCGTTACCCCGTCTGTCACGTCCTTGCTCACGTCCGTCCCCGTCACCCGCCGTTCCCAGGAGTGGACGTACCTCCGTCCACGTCTCTGGGTAGGCTCCGGCAACGTCACCACTGGTTCACTCAGGTCGACCAGGTCGCCCTGAGCAGTGTTGTCATGTGTTACGTCCTCGATGAGCGGTCCATCAGTGTCGTTGGCGTAGGCGCTGACGTCATCAGGCGGGAGCACCCGGTCCACAAAGCGCTCCAGCTCTGCCATGCTTGCGCCACGCGGACCCCTTCCGCCCCTTCTGACGGGCGTCCGTTCCCCGCCCCCTCTTGCCAGTTGCCAACCACCGTTCCCCTTTTGCTGTCCCCCCGTAGGAGGCTGAGTCGGTGTCGTCGTGGGGGCCCGTCCATGTGTCGTGCCCCAGGTGTCGTCGTCCCTGTCAACGTTCCTGCCAACCCCCCGCAGTGACTTGGGGTGGGCGTGTCCTCGTCGACGTCCCTGATCCGGCTCCGGTGGCGTCACCACGGGGTCACCGAGGTCGACCAGGACTCCTACTGCGACGTTGTCATCGGTCCTGTCCCGTGTGTCACCGTCCCCGTCAGCGTTCTCGCCTGCCACTCGCCGTGACCCGGGGTAGGCGTGTCCCCGTCGACGTCCCTGATCCGGTTCCGGTGGCGTCACCACGGGGTCATCGAGGTCGACCAGGACTCCTACTGCGACGTTGTCATCGGTCCTGTCCCGTGTGTCACCGTCCCCGTCAGCGTTCTCGCCTGCCACTCGCCGTGACCCGGGGTAGGCGTGTCCCCGTCGACGTCCCTGATCCGGTTCCGGTGGCGTCACCACGGGGTCATCGAGGTCGACCAGGACTCCTACTGCGACGTTGTCATCGGTCCTGTCCCGTGTGTCACCGTCCCCGTCAGCGTTCTCGCCTGCCACTCGCCGTGACCCGGGGTAGGCGTGTCCCCGTCGACGTCCCTGATCCGGTTCCGGTGGCGTCACCACGGGGTCATCGAGGTCGACCAGGACTCCTACTGCGACGTTGTCATCGGTCCCGTCCCGTGTGTCGTCGTCCCTGTCAACGTCCCTGCCAACCCCCCGCAGTGACCTGGGGTGGGCGTGTCCCCGTCGACGTCCCAGGTCCGGCTCCGGCGGTACCACCACAGGGGCGCCGAGGTCGGCCAGTACACCTTCGGTGACGTCATCCTCGGCCTCGTCACCGTCCACTGGTCCGCTGTCGTCGTGGTCGTACTCGTCGTGCGGGTCGCCTATCAGTCGAATGTCGTCCCTGTGCACCTTAGTTGTCCGTCCGTCGGCGCGACGCACGAGGTACGAGGTGGTGCCCAGTCTGTCTACGATCTCCTGTGGCCCCGCCCACTTAGGAGCCAGACTGGCGCAAAAGCCCCGCTCGCCAGCCGACAGGTGATGACACTTAACAAACACCTGCTGGCCAGGCTCTAGTCGTGCTGGGGGCTGGTGCGTCTGCGGCGTACGTCTAGTCAGGTAGTCAGCTTGGCGACGTCGGGCGTCTTCGCGCAGATCGTCCGTGGTCATGTTGTGCAAGTCGGGGGTTGCGCGCGCTTCCCCGGGCAGGGCGAGGTTCCGGCCCTGCACCAGTTCAGCGGGGGAATGGCCCGTGACCGCGTTCGTCCGACGGCGCAGGCAAAACAGCAGCGTCGGCAGGTGCAGGTCCCACTTGGTGTGGTCCTCGTCCAACCGGATGCGCAGCTGAGTTTTAATGTCCTGATTCCGCCTTTCGGTCGGATTCGCGCGCGGATGGTAGGTGGGCGTCGTGTGATGCTCCACCCCCCAACCCGCGCAGGACACTCGCCAGCTTCTCCCCGTGAACTGCACCCCGTTGTCCGTCAGCAGGACCGCGGGGTACCCGTATCGCGGGAAGAACTCGCGCTCGAGCAGGGCAATCACGGTGCCGGCCTTCACGTTTGGTACTGCGAACGCCTCCGCCCAGCGGGTGAAGACATCCGTGACCACAACAATGAATCGCCGACCACGGGACGTGCGAGGATACGGCCCCATAATATCCACCGCCACAGTGTGGAAGGGATTCCGGGGCCGTCGTGGGACCTGCTGCTCCTTGCCGTCGGGTCGCCTGGACTTCCGCTCCTGGCAACGCAGGCAGGCCCGCACGTAGCGTCTTACTTCTGCCGCGTCGCCAG
The DNA here is from genome assembly GCF_032445375.1 of Bacillus rossius redtenbacheri. Lineage (NCBI taxonomy): Eukaryota > Metazoa > Arthropoda > Insecta > Phasmatodea > Bacillidae > Bacillus > Bacillus rossius. Next base: position 8,750,980 of record NC_086334.1, read on the forward strand.
GCCAGCGGAACGTCCGTCTGACCTCACGCAGCGTCTGCTCCGCGCCCGGGTGTCCCGCCAGGGGGTGGTCATGCAGGTAGCTCAGGACCCAGCGCCTGGCCTCGGGCGGCACGTGGGTCCGCCACCCGCTCGACCTGTGAGCCCCCCTGGTCTGGAGCACCCCGTTCAGGCTCCGGCAGCCCGGTATCACCCCCTCCCCACACTCTGTCAGTCGGGTCCGGGTGTCGGGGTCCCGGAGTTGCGCCGCGTGGACCCACGCCAGCAGGTCAGTCATAGTCTCGGGTCGCGCGTCAGGTGCAGGAGCAGTGGGGCTTGTCAGCGCGTACAACGCGCACGGTCGCGGCACCGAGTCCTCTACCCCGCGCTCACGCTCAGGGAGGAGCACTTCCTCCCAGCCCTGGTCGTCGTGGAACTCATTCTCAGGGTCCGGATTCCGGGACAACTCGTCGGCCAACTGATTTTCACGTCCAGGAATGTGCTCGACCGTGAACGAGAATTCCTGGATCAGCATGGCCCACCGAGTGAACTTAGACTTCCGGCCCTGAGCGGAGTCCAACCAGCGGAGGCATTGGCTGTCGGTTCTCAGCGTGAATGAGCGGCCCTCGACGTGGTGACGGTACCTCTGTAGGGCCCAGACCACCGCAAGGCACTCTTGCTCATTCACGTGATACTTCCGCTCAGCCTGCCCAAACTTGGCGCTGGCGTACTCGATCACGCGCCTCTCGCCCCGGTCATCCATCTGGTACAACACCGCCCCCATCCCCTCCTGACTCGCATCCGTCTGGATGAAGATGGGGCGGCTGGGCACCAGGCGTGAGAGCGTGTGACAGTTCCTGAACCGGCGCTTCACCTGTCGCAAGGCCTCGTCCGCGGCGGGGGTCCACCGGAACTTAGTCTTCGGCGACAGTAGGTCCGTCATCGGGGCCGTCACCGTGGCGAAGTCGGGGACGAAGGACCGCAGCCAGTTGAGCAGCCCCAGCAGCTTCTGGAGCTGCTTCCTGGTCTTCGGTGCCCCCTTTCCCTCTATTAGCTCCAACTGCTCAGGTCGGGGGCGGCACCCCTCCGCCGTCACTATGTGTCCTAGGAACTCTATTTCCGTGGCCCCAATGTGGCATTTCTTTGGGGCGCACGTCAGTCCGTGTCTGGCCATACGTTCTAGCACCAATGCCAGATGGTGCGCGTGTTCCTCCCACGTCCTGGACCAGATGATAACGTCGTCCAGATAGGCACTGGCGAACTCACCAATGTACCCATCCAGAACACGTACCATCAGGGCCTGGAACGTGGCAGGGGCGTCCATGAGACCAAACGGCATGGCGCAGAACTGGTAACGTCGACCGTCTGGTGCCGTAAATGCCGTCTTAGGGCGGTCCTCCAGACATACCGGCACCTGCCAGTAGCCTGATTTTAAGTCTAGTGTCGTGAAAATAGTGGCGTCCCCCAGTCCTGCCAGTGCGTCTGTGATATTGATCTGCGGGGGCGGGGCGGGAATGGTCAGTTTGTTTATCGCCTTGAAGTTTACGCAAAAGCGTAGACTTCCGTCTTTCTTGGTGGCCAGCACCACCCGTGAGTTATACGGGGAGGTGCTGGGTTCCACTACCCCGTCACGTAACATCTCGTCAATTTGAGTCTGTATGGCCTCCCGTTCCCGGATGCCAAATCCGTATACCTTCTCAAAGGGAGGGCGGTGCGGTACCATCGGTATCCGGTGCTCCGTCACGTTTGTCCGTCGTAGCCGGTCCGCGGCCGCAAATACCTGTGCCTGAGAGGTGAGGACATGGTTGATGACATCGACGTACTCCTCTGGAACACCGTGCTGAAGGTCTTCTAGGCGAATGACTGACTGAGGGGGACTGGGGGGAACCTGGTGCACGCCGTACACCGTCCAGCGCCCCTGGGTGCCGAAGTGCATCCGGCCAGCTCGTACTTCCACGGTGGCGTCGACCTCGTGCAGCCATGGGACCCCCAGAATCAGCCCCTCGCGGAGCTCGGGGACCACCCAGGCCTCGACGTGGCTAACGTGACCAACGATGCTCATTGTTACCTGAGTGATGCCCCCTGCTGCAACGACGGCATCCCTGGTGGCCAGCTGCACCAGCTCCCTCCGCGGTGTCACTGCCTCCGCTCCCACCAGGTGGGCCGCGATGTAGGTTCGGCTGGCGGCGGTGTCCACCAGGGCCAGCATCTCCCGCCCGTTAGCGCGGACAGGAATTCGCAGCAGCTCCGGCTCCTCGGGGCCGACCTGCCCCAGCTGTGCAGTCGTCTGTCCCCCACCGCCCCCGGCCACCTGGCCGTCCGGGCGTGGGGAACTCGCGGCGAGGTCCGCGGCTCGCTCCGGCGCCGACGTGTTGACGTTCCGGTGGTCCACCTCGTCGACGACAGGTCGACGAGGCGGCTGGTCCGGCCCTGGTATAACCGGCCTCAGGGCCGCGGCGGTGGCGCCGGCAGTCAGCTGTCCCTGCACGGAGATGGCCGGCGGGATGCCTGCGCTGATGCTCTGGTTGTCCGCCCCGTCGACGGCGTATCGACGAGGCGGCTGGTCCGGCCCTGGTATACCCGGCCTCAGGGCCGCGGTGGTGGCGCCGGCAGTCAGCTGTCCCTGCCCGGAGATGGTCGGCGGGATGCCTGCGCTGATGCTCTGATTGTCCACCCCGTCGACGGCGTGTCGACGAGGCGGCTGGTCCGGCCCTGGTACACCCGGCCTCAGGGCCGCGGTGGTGGCGCCGGCAGTCAGCTGTCCCTGCCCGGAGATGGCCGGCGGGACGCCTGCGCTGATGCTCTGATTGTCCACCCCGTCGACGGCGTGTCGACGAGGCGGCTGGTCCGGCCCTGGTATAACCGGCCTCAGGGCCGCGGTGGTGGCGCCGGCAGTCAGCTGTCCCTGCACGGAGATGGCCGGCGGGATGCCTGCGCTGACGCTCTGGTTGTCCACCCCGTCGACGGCGTGTCGACGAGGCGGCTGGTCCGGCCCTGGTATACCCGGCCTCAGGGCCGCGGTGGTGGCGCCGGCAGTCAGCTGTCCCCGCAGTTGCCTCGGCATGGGGACAGCTGATGAGGAGTAGTCCCGTTGTCCCCTGCTTCCCGGCGGCATACAGGACGTTAGTGCGGTAGGCGCCGGTGGTGGTCGACGTGTTCTGTCAGTTACTGGGACTGCCGGTGGCTGGCGGGCCGGGGAGCGGCACCCAGTTGTCCCTCCGCCCCCGGTCCTGCGTTTCCCGCCTGCGACGTGTTGCCTTCGCGCGCCTCCTCCCACGCGGCTCTGGTGGGGCAGAGGCGATGCCAATGGTACGCGTCCGGGCAAAAACGGCATCGCGGCGGACGTTCGTCCCTCTCTCTCGTATCTGTCCGCTCGTGACGTCCTCCTCCTGTCGCAGCTGGTTCCGGGCGTTCCCTGGTGCCACCGCGGTCTGTTGTCCTGCGCGGTCCCGCGCCGCCGGCGTAGCTCACCACGGTCAAGTCACTGTCCGTGACCTCTGTGACGGTGACCCCTCGCGGCCCCGAGCGAGCACGGGGAGCTCTCGCGCCCCTGAGTGCCGTCCTCCACTGCGACATGTCACGTTCGATCACGCGGGCGAGGGCCACGAACTCCTCCGTGTCACGACCAGCAGCCGTCCTCATGAAGGGGCGAAACTCTGGCAGCAATTGTTCGACAATGGTTGGCAACGCCGCACTCACGTCCCCACTTGTCCCCAATCGGCGGAACATGCGTAACTTCTCGTAAATGAACTGCTCTGCACTCTCGTCCTCCTCCTGGTTTCGGCAATAAAATGTCCGCAAACACATTGCCCGCGCCTGATCGTTATCAAACCTAGTTTTGACTTGGCGCACAAAATGTCCCCACTCGGTATCAAAACTCCCGGCCATTGACCACCAGTTCCTTGCCTCGCCGCGGAGCTGTCCCGCCACTCGCGGCGTCCACTCCGCCCGTCGCACTTCGTACAGTTTTAGGAGGTGTTCACACTCCCGCAAAAACTCCCGCGGGTCCTCGTTGTCTCTCCCCGCAAACCCTGGCAACTCAAACTGCGTGCTCACGTACCGCACTACCGGCCCATCTGCGTCCGCGTGCCTGTCCCCCTGTTCCCGTTTACTGTCCTCAACTGTGCTGTCCGTGCTGTTTGCGCCCTCGGCCGCGCCGCCGGACCCGCAAACCTCGTTTTTTACGTCCATTTTCGCGGAGTCTCCCTCCTCACACAAGTCCGTTTCGAAACTGATTAGATCGTATCTTTCTTGTCCCGCCTGTTTCCACGCCATCCTGTCCTCCTGTGCTACTGATCCGCGGATCGTGAACACAATCTCCCCCAGTAATACAATACGATCCTCCCCAGCGCGTTATCTTCAGTCCGGGATACCGCTGCACCGCCGTCTTGTATTTCTGTCCCCCACGACGCGCTATCTCTTGCCGAAACGTCTCGTGTTCGCGCCGTTCCCGCGCTGCGTTATCTCCCGCCGGCGCGCCGGCGCGACGTCTCGAATTCGAGCCGCTCCCACGCCGCGCAGCCGCACCTGCTTCCGTTCTGTCCTGCACCTGCGCGCTTGCGTGCGCTTGCGTGCGCTTGCGTGCGCTTGCGTATGCTTACGGCCCCACGTTGGGCGCCAAATGACGTCCCTCGGCTTCAGGTCCCCGTTTTCCCGTTGAAATAAATGTCCTGTTATGCCCGTACTGCCCTCGTCGGAGAGGTGTGGGTCCAGGCCAACGTGGCCGGGACCGGGAAAGGCGGGACCTGGAGGGAGAGTGAAGTGATTGCGAGGAATGTTGGTAGGTTGTCGCAAGCAGAACACGGCATTAACGAATTTCACGAGCCGTCTTTTATTAACGCTTATAAAGTCCTGCCGAAGCCTGGCGGAACCGTCGCGGAACAAGTGCCCTACCACGGCGACACGGACTCCCTGATGACGGGGCGGTTCTCAAATACGTTTCGGCGCGAATCGTAAAGTTTATTAATGCTAGGCTGACCCAGTGAGAAAGGGCCCGAAGACGGAACGCTGTACATACGCGGCCCGTTACGTAATGTTCCGTGGACGGCGAAAAGTTCAGAGACTCGTAGCACCACGTTCGCGTTGTAGAAACTGCCCGCTAGACACGTCTCCCGATGACTCGTAAGTTAACAATGCTAAGCTGATTCGCGGTGGCAGCTCAGCTGCCGTGACCGACTGCGGACTGAGCGAACGTTCAATCCCGAGCGCAACGTGCGCGGCTCGCGGAGCAACGAACACGTCTGTCTCCGCTCGAGACCAGGACGCGACTGCCTCTCCCCGCTCGCCCGCGGGCCGGCGCCCGCGGGTGGCGGGGAGGGAGGGGAAAATCGGCCGGCGTGGGAGAGAGCTCCGTCCCGCGGCGCGCCAGGCTGCAATTACATACTACGGCGAAACACTTCAGAAAAAGTTATTGAATTATTTACAAAGACATACACGAGACATTAATTACACAGCGAACTTGCACAATGAATAATAAATAAAATAAGTTAATTACACACATTCAAATCCCTTAATCGTTTACAAATATATACACACTGAAATAAAAGATAAAGTCACATAGAAAAAACACTCGTTGGCATGCTAGGGCGCACGCGGGTGCGTCCCTGGCCGTCGCACACACTGGGGTTCACTGGGGGGGAAAATAGGCCCCCTCAGGCCCGCGTCGGTGGCCAGGTACGGCCTCTGTATCTGGGAGGGTACGACGACTGTCGTCAACCTCATTTACTGGCGAATCCAATGCGTTTTCGCGTCTGTGCGCAATGATTAGAGACTGGCTATAGAAACATGCAGCTGTGGGATTAAGGGTGAATTTTATTGCATTGGTCAAAATGAGCTCTTCATTTAATTCTATTGGATTCCTGTGTTCACACGATAACAATACTGCAAACGTTAAAACATTCAAGCAAAAAAAAAAAGAGCCATAGAACTTAAAATGTGTGTGTAAATGTTCTCTACCACTGATATAAGCTTCCCCGTCCGTGGTAAAAAACTTGAGATTTCTTTTTTGGTTCGTTCCATCCATTTTTTTAAGTCATACGTCTTTAAGCGTCTTATGATAAAAAATGAGTGAATTTTTACCATGTGCGCGCACCATGCAACGAAATTTTCATAGGATGATAAAAAGGCTACATACAAAAAAAAATCCTTTTAGCACAGTATACAGATGTACGTAGATTTCGAAGTAACTATTTATGCTGGAAATATTTTAAAAACTTCCATAAACTCCTGGAACAGTTTAAGAACTCAATCGAATGATTCAATAGTCTACGTAGCTGCACCGACAACGAATTATAGCGGCGGGTGCCGAAACTACGCGTGATTTACGTCCGTAAATGTAGTTGAAAACACTTCTTTTTTTTCCGTATATTTATCTCGCTCGGCATTATTTTAAAGCATTATTAAATTAAATATTTTAGTCCGAGTATCGTTCGTGTTATACCTCAGTGTATTTGAGACACTAAAACACATGAATTTTCTCTTTTCCGTGGTTAGATTTTACACATCTCTAGCGAGTATTGAAATAATGTTTTTTTTTTTTTTTTTTTACTGCTATGCTCAGGCGACGGGGCTTGTAAGCCAATAGGTGATCGTCGTACGGGATCGAACCGCAGACCCCCGAACAGGCCCAAGCACGCGGGTCCACCATCTTTTTTTCGAGATTTCTAAGACATTTCCGCAGATGGCGGCACCGTGTTCACGCATTTCCGTTTCAATCGACTTCCGCACCGTTCACAAGTTACTCCTATCGAATGCCGCACGGGGAAAGCTGAGATGTTAACACATCACAATGTTCAAGTCCGTATTTGAGGAATTGACAGAGTGTGACGGAAAGGTTAAGACCATTGATCTCGCGAAAACTTTTCGCGGGATCACTCAGGGCTGGGCGCTTGTCTCGCGTGATGAATAGAGACCGGAAAAATTCGCGGATTCATTTCGCGATACGCTAAAATCCAAATACACACACCTCTAAGCTGCTTTTGTTATTGGCTCACTGTTCACCCGGACGACTCTGGCCCAATGGGAAACACTCAACCAAAGAATTATCGTATCACAGGAAAAATAGTTGAGACGACTCACAAGTCAGCAGCCAATGAACAGGCGTTATTTTCCCGAGTATACCGAGGGCCGTGTAGTCTATCCTGAAGGTAATCGAAAACGCGAATTTTTTAAAGTCCCTAGTGATGAATGGTGAGCGACCACCAAGCAAGCTCAGAGAGAGAGAGAGAGAGAGAGAGAGAGAGAGCGAGAAAACTGGCCACGACGCGCGCCAGGCAAGACCTCCCGCGTCTCGGCGGTGAAACCACGTGTCCTATCGTGCGGGGGTGGAAGGGGGGGGGGAGTTTTAGTTTTAAATTCATTTATTTCACCAGTAAAATACATAGTTAAAAAATAGCACAACAGCCAAGAAAATAGCACGCTCCAGCTGACTCAGCTCTTTCGTGCTAACAAAAAAAAAAAAAAAAACATGATACAATAGAAACAACACAGAAGTACAAGAAATATCATCATTACAAATTCCAGGGGAAAAAAGTATTAAAAAAAACCAGAGCACAGCAAGTAAATAGCGAACAGTAATGAATTGAAAACGACCCGAAGTAATGAAAGAAAAATTGGATGGTCGGAAAAACAAAATTAAAAGGCAGTTCGCCACCCTGCTTTCAGACGGGAGAATGAAAGAAATGACTCTGGGGGCCAACATAGCGGCTCACAAAGTGAAGGGGGGAGTATAAGGGCGAGGCAGCGGCCTCACTGGAGCCGGGAGATAACGGAGACAGCCGCGGGACGCAAGTTTCACGCCCGAAGATGCCACGTGGCATCGACCACACGTTCGGCGCGCCGGCCGCACAGAGAAGGTTTATTTGAATCAAACAAAAATATTTGTTTATATATGGCGAAACAAATATTTACTTGGTGGAACAAAATATTTTGTTAGTTTATCCAAACTCGGTAAGTAACAAAAAATAATTTGTTACACCTAACCAAATATACATTTTTGAGTTGACAAAATCATTTTGTTGGTTCAACAGAATCTTTCCTCCTACCATATATTTGTTTGAATTAACAAAATAATATATTCATTTCGCCATATATAAACAAATATTTTGTGGAGGCAAACAAACCTTTATCTCAGTGCGGGTTCGTGATCTCAACCTTTCCGTCACACTCGTGTCATTTTCCCAAACACGGATTTGACATTTGGACGCGTAACATCCTAGCTTTCTCTGTACGGCATTCGATAGGGAGTAACCTGTGAACGGAACGGAAGTCGATTTGAAACGGAAATGCGTGCACACGCCATCTGTGGAAGTCTTAGAGATCTCGAAAAGATAGCGGACCCGCGTAATTTATATATAAATATATATATATGTCAAAATTGTAATGCTAGGATACTTACGTAGTATATTTTAAAGTGTTTTTTAACTTGTCATTATTTTCTTTTTTATTTGTTTTTAATACATATGCGTGGTGGAAATTATACGATTTTCGCGAAAGCGGTGTGTGTATTTATATATAATATATATACACACACACACACACACCGCTTTCGCGAAAATCACATAATTTCCACCACGCATATGTATTAAACACAAATAAAAAAGAAAATAATGACAAGTTAAAAAACACTTTAAAATATACTACGTAAGTATCCTAGCATTACAATTTTGACAATCCTCAGCTAACATAGAAATCTTGATTTAGTGCAGCGTTCATAATGCTGTAGTCACAACAAATGTTTAGTGTTAAATTTTAAATGTTGAATAAGCACAGGAAATTAAGGTTTGTTATTAAGAATTTTTTACAGACTGATTTCAGTCGTTTAAGAAAAAAACTTATATACAAACATTTACTTACTGTAAATTTATTTATTTGAAATTTTACTGGTTGATTTTTTAGTATTGTATAAAATAATAGATTATAAAGTATGTACATAAGTACACACTTCCTTTTTCTGTGTAAGAAATTGTTCAATTATCTCACATATTTTCAATCTTCATATTAAATATAGTAATGAACAAAATATTTGAATATGTAACATTTGTATAACCCAGGGACATGCCTACAATTCTTGTTTTATGGATTGGGGGGGGGGGGGGGGAAGAAAAAATAGTGATATCTTTGAATTAAGGTATCTTGTGGGATTAAGTTTACTTACCGGGACGGAGTCTCCGCCCCTTCCCCTCTGGGGGGGGGGGGGGGGGGAGCAGCTATGTTGAAACTTCACTTGAATAATTTTTTTATGTGTAACATATATAAGCTCTCGGTATAGAGAATTTCGTGGGAGTTATTTCGCGAATGCGACGGAATACAAGAAACGTAAACGTGTAACAATTCCGGTGCTGCCATCTGTGGCTGATTGCGCACGCCAAAGTTCGCGAAGACAAAAGAAAAATTAATGGACGAGAAACCGGTCAGCCATCTTGGATTATGACGTCATGGATTATGACGTCACAGGGGCCATCTTGGATTATGACGTCACAGTGGCCATCTTGGAAGATATTGACCTTTGACCTTGACCCCGGCGGCCATTTAAGATCCGCTATTTCATTATCCGTCATTCTGTTGTTTTTTTTAGAATTTTCCACCATCTTGAAACCCCACCGTATTGAATTATTGCGTCATCGTTGCACTTTACGTTACGCCTGCCATCTTGGATGTTTTTTGAGCATTCCGTGGAATGTGCAAATACTTTAATTATCTGAACGGCTCCCTTGCACCGATAGATATTTGTACCTTTCTAACTGATGCCAAGAAGGATATTGTTAATAAACTTGAAATAGTATTGGAACATGATCTGTCAGTGAAGAATAATTTTTAGCTGAAATGTACTTACGGTAAACCTGAGCCATTTCAAGACGAGACTTGAAAAAGAGCATTCAAGACGAAGAATACTACTTTTTACCTACCACACGGCGTAGAAGAGTCTGTAAATGATGCTAATGAAAACATCTGTCACGAAAAGGAAGAATACCAGGTAAAATGTATCGGATGGACACTTATCCACGTGGATCGATTGCAACTGAGAACAATCAGACTCTGCTCACTGAAAAAAATAACATATATTATTTGCTCATATTTGTGTACTGGTAGTAGAGTAGAATTTACGCAATACATTTATATTTGTAAAAATCTTGTATTTTTTCTCAAACCTGTCGTTTTATTGGTAAATTTATGTAATATTTAATTAAATGATCCTTTTTTTTTGCATCAGTAAGGATCGAAATATTCATTGCAATCGATCTAATCTTTCAGTAAATTAAGAGGTGAATATTTTGATGATATTTTATTTTTCCCCGAATTTCGGATCCCGGGCTCCAGAAATAGTTATTTTTTTATTATTAAAATTCCATCAAATGAATTTTTTATGAATTTTAAATTTTTTTTCCTAATTTCATAGCTTAATAATTACTGATTTTCAAGATGGCGGCAGTAACGATAAGTACAGCTATGACGTCATACACATCCAAGATGGCGGGCGTTATAAAGTGCAACGAACGAATAGATTAAAATTGTTAAATTAAGTGTGAATAGACCTGTAGATGTGTGCATAAAATAATAAGTTTTACAAGTATTATATACACTGATAAAAATAATTAAGCATATTATACAACAGTACCTGGATGACATAGCTTTGCTCGGTATTTTTTTTGTTGTAAATTGTGGTATATAATATTTTTCGATCTTACTGACATAACAATAAGCGTTTTTTTTTTCGAAGATCGTTTAGGCATTTTTAAGAGAACGCATGAGTTAAAAAGACACAAATAATATAAGTAAACAATTGATTTTCTTGGTCTAACCTCAAACCAAACACTCATTGGCTTAGTGTTGCTTAACAACGCCATCTACTGGAGTATCTCTAGGTAGTGTTGTTGTGTCGTTAAAGCAGTTAGTTGCTCCCAATAAAAAAAAAATGATATTATTACTCGCCAATAGATGTCAGGAAGTCATTTTTTTAAATTTGATTATCGATAAAGTTGATTATTGAAAACACGGATAAAACGACATTTTCTAAAAATGAATCCTAGCTAGATCGATTTATCGCCCCCGAAACCACTTGAATACCGATACCCCTTACATTTCATGACAATCGTTGGAGAGCATTTTACGAGATTCAGATTTGATATATATACACACACACAAGAATTGCTCGTTTAAAGATATAAGATATCGTAACCGCTTCAACATTCACAAATTACTTATTTTCTATTTACGTTTATCACCACGCGTTATTAATTTTTTATGAAATATCAGGAACTACGTAAATTTTCATTTCTGCGTGAAACAACTAACTTTATCTGAAGTCAAAGCAAGTTAAGTATTGAGTGGTTTCCAAATAATTCAGTCCGGACTACACAAAGCTCGCCATCAAGTTCCTATTCACACGACTGCTTCACAGAGCTCTCGACTTTAGCCGGAAAAGAGCAAGAATTCCTTCTCCCTCCTCTCACGTCCTCGGCGGCGAAATAAATTTCATCTGAATAGCAATAAAAAAAATTTCTCCCTGCTCGTTCCTTTTCTTTCTTCTCCCGGCGCGGCAGCACTTGGCGGCGGGGTATTGGTTTGAGACCTGAGACCTCCTAGGGCGCTTGTTCTTTACCGCTGCGGCGGCGCAGGGCCCAGTCCAGCCAACCCCCTTTCTCTCCCTGCCGGTGGCAGGCCTGGTTACAGGATGTCGAGAGTGAGTAGGGGGAGCGAGGCGGTTCTGGAACATGAATAGGAAATGAAGGCCGTTAGGGAACAGGGGCGCGGAAGAATGGTGGGGGGGGAGGGGACATAACTAACCTGCGCCAGGGAAGTGAACTGCGGACCCACAGAGGCACTTCACCACGTCCTCTTTCTCTTCCCCTCCCTCCTCTTCCTGACCTTCACCATAAAAAAAATAAAGAAAGGTTTTTCCACGCGTCATCGCCAGGAAGGACGTACCTCCGAAGATTCATCCCCACCTGAGCAAACAATGGGTTAGGACTTTAAGTTTTCCACGTGTTTTTTATGAAAATCTTTCTACGCTCATATTCTACGACATTTGACATCTAATGGACTAAATTATCCAAAATAAAACATCACTCTAGGAACAAAACAGGACGAGCCTATAACACACGAAGCCTACAATGTTACTGTATCGAGGCTCGCCAACTTTAGGACCTTGCCCCATACTTTGTACATACTGTACATTTTTATCAGCAATGATGTACTAAGAACTCAAACAGATAATAAATTTACTAGAAACTACACTTAAATTAGAAAAACATTAAAAAATCCATTATTAATTTTTGAAAATCTAGGGCTTGATGTCTGGTCGACAGCGAGGTCATTATTGATGGTAACACACAACGATACAGAATAGGGATACTTGGATAGGAATCAATCATGGCCTATTGAAAGTAATGAAATAAGGGAAAACATGGAAAGATGGGCAGAAAGGGTTTTGAACCTTGATCATCTGGAATGAGAGTCCAGTGTCTTATAACTACGCTACATCACTCCGTTTTATTATGATATATTTTTGTTGTACAGAATGAGATAATGGGGCACACTGGTCAAACACTGGCCTCAAATTCAGAAGTATGTGTTTTGAAATCATACTTTGACTTTCAACGGTTTACTGACATCGCTTCAGACAAATTACAGTATTGTTTTTTATTGTTTTGAAGAAAGTTTGTCTTGGCTTTTTATTAACGTCGTAAACTCCGTAGCCTACGTCTGTTGCATGTTGACAGAAATTGTCTTCTTAAATTTAATGTCAAGCTTGAAAAATGTCATCAAGAGTTGCCCAATTTCTGAATAAAGGGTTAGAATTTTTTTAGGGGGGGGGGGGGAGGGTTGGAGGAAAGTAATATACCGAAATCTCACGTATTCAATTATAATTTTTTTAAATATATGATATTGATAGAAATGTTCAAGTTTTTAACATCAAGTGTGCAAAAAAGGCAAAATAATGCTTTAAGTGGCCGGAAAGGAAAATGGAGGGTGTTTACCGTAATTTAATGTTTTAAGTAAACTTCTTTATCTTTAACTGGTTGTTGTCTATAAATTACTTTTAATTCTACGTGGATTGTTCATAAATTCACCAAGGAGAGCACAAAATCTTCTTCAAAGGGTAGTAAAGTGGAATGGGGTAGTTATTTCTAAAATTCATGCAGCAAGGAAAAAGAGTAGGTTTAATAGTAGTTTTATTTTAACAACAAGTGTGAAATTTCATCAAGTAGTAAAAAAAACTGCTTAAAGGGGCGAGAAAAGTGGATGGGGTAATTAAAAAAATTATTATATATTCAATAATTTTTTTAAAGAAAATTAGACGTGTATAGTAATTTTGCTCCTTTTTTGAACGGATATATGTTAAATAATTTGTAATATCAGTGAATTTTACTTACATTCAAATATATCGATTTAATTAAAAAATATATTAATTATTTTCTATCTCTGAAATATTTTCAGCAAGACTCGAGTTAAGCTAAATTCTTCACAACATATGCCCTGGTACTGTTTGCCTTGCTGTTTAGAATTGGCAACTGTTATTTGAGAAGACCCAAAAAATGTTTAAAACTTACCCATCATACCCTTCCTGCACGGAACGTAAAGAAGCTGGTGAAATTAAAACTCAGTCCTTTATCCGAGGTGTAGTGTGACCTCATCTCGTGGCTTCTCAGATCGAGAGGAGCTCGTGACACAGGAGGGCGAAGGGTGTGGTGGGAGGCGGGCAAAGGGCCCGAGCAAAGACAGAGTAAGAAATGGAATGGAACGTAATAACTCGGCGGGAAACAGCAGCACAGAGGGGCGGAACATCTGCGGGACGCGAAAAACTTTGTTCATTCCACTGACTTATTGCGCTGCGGCCTGACTCGTCCCTGCCTAACCCCCACCCCTCCCCTCCTTCCTACGGTATTAAGAACACCATCTTCTTCGGGCCCACCCCGCTGTTTCATTTCTTTTCGTCCGGCCGAGGGAGTTTCAACCGGTTTTAATTAGGGGCTCTGCTGCGCGTTAATTGTGTCAACCGCGGGGAAGCGATCAGCCACTTCTAAGTTCCGAGACCTCCCTTTTGTTGTCTGCTTCGAAGAAAGTTTTGTGTTGGGCTTTTTCTTGCCGTCGTTGAACTCCGTAGCCGGCCTCGTGTTGCGTCAGCCGGTCTCCGGGGACCTCGACCTCTGAGGCATCTCCATTCTATTGCTCCCACCCCAGCCTGACTCCAATTCAACAACACTGAGTGGGTTCACACGTGGTTCGAAAGTGTGACATTGCGATGTAAAACCACATTAATTACATGATATATTAATACCGGAATCACACACTAAATAAGTATAAATAATTTTTTTAAATGCTTAACTTGTAACTAACTAACGAACTATGTTAACAAAATTGGAAGACGATTTTAAATTACTACTAATTGTCTTATCGACTTGAAACTTTGCAGTTATATTAAATCCAGAAGACAATGCAATGAAATGGTACCATCGAACTGATCTGATGATGGAGCCAGGAGGGGGCTATTGGAACTCTTCAATAGCTACCAGTGAACCCCTTCGAGTTTAGGTTCATTTGGTTTGTTTTTACGAATCCCATATATTACACATTGTGACGAGGGTCATTTGGATTACACATACATGGAAAGCTTCAAATCGATCAGACAATTAGAAGTAGGTTAAAATAAACTTCCAAGATTTGTTTGCATAGTTCGTTAGTTACATTGTTAGTTGGGTGTTTTGGTTTTTTTTTCGCACTCGCCCCTAGACACCCGACTAGCATAATTGTTTTAGTTTTTTAAACTATAATTTTTACAAGTACTTGCTCGTATGCAAGAATTAGTGTTAATATATTGCAACTGCTGGCTTGTTCAGCAACAAATAACTAGCAACTGACAACAGCCGGGAGGAACAGTTGTTATAAGATTGACTGATAAAATATAAGGGGAGCAATATTCTTCCTCCCTCCACTATCAGATCTGCAAGTCATGTAACTTGGCAAATTAGCTGATATTACTTTTCGGGTAGTTTTATTGATTAAAGGTACTGTTTAGTAAATATACTCATATAAGACGAAAATATATCTTTAAATAATTTGTACAAAAGTTATGTGTTCTTATACTTTCAATTCATGCATACGACAATGTTGGGATTGCAAATCATTCAGGTTAACTCATGGTCACTAACTCAGAAAGCAAAATTTGAAAGAAGTGCTTTCACATTATTTCTGGATATTCGTACCATTGAAAAAGCGGAAAAGGTAATTTAAATGCATTATTTGAAGTCACACCGAGCGATACCCTGAATATTATAGCAGACTCCGAATAACTGTAAACTCTCAGTGTTTACTCGTAAACGAATTAACGTCGTGCTCAGGGCTGTTACAACCAGAGCGAGGCACCTAGGTGGACGTGGCAAATTACCGATCTCTTCCAAATAACTACATATATTTAGGCAATAATAGCGTGTATGGCATCTAACTCAAACAACACACATGTGGTCCTACGCATTACCATGACTCAGCACAGAAGTAACTAGCTCTGCAGTTTAAGAACACAGGGATTGTAAAATTAAATAGAGAAATAATTTTTATCTCTTTTGGGAACTGGACCGTGAAGTTTTTTTAGCTTATCTCCAATGTGTGATCATAAAAAATAATAATATATGGTGCAATCTAATCAACACACACTTTTTCTAACTTACTATGTAAAGTTCTCAAATGACAATGTATAAGAACATTCATAGCTTATGATTGGCGGAAAACGTATCATGGTTTTAGTACCTGATTTAACATAGTTTTAAGCAAAATTTAAACCTTTAGTGAACTCTACTTAATACTAATACCGGGCGTGTGTAGATACTTATCGCAATGTACGATTGTAGCTAATGAGATTGAATTACATGGAGTTCAACTGTTATATATAATACTGGGTTGTGCTTGCAAAAAGCTTTATGTTAATTGTGACTTGGCCTTCACACATTTATTCCACACTTTGACATAAAGAATGCTCGCTTACTTCTCTACTCGCTGTAGACCTTTATGAAGTTGTCCTTTGCTTTTGTGAACAGCCATTTCTCAACTCTGTTGTCAAACTTGCACCAACCCTTTTAAACTAATTATATTTAGAGTCAATATTTTTAGTGAAAAAATTTTTAGTGCCATCAAATTAACTTATCAGTGGCCTTTGTGCGAGCATTGCCTTCATGATTTTATTTAATTAAATTATATCTGAATATATTTCTTCATTCTGGTTTTTCTCTGATTTTATGATCTTCAGTGATGTGCCCATCCACGCCACGGAAGTTGACGCAACGTAAACCCTGATAAAATTATATGTGAAGTTTACGTAAATCTACTCCTCTCTTGGATTTGTTACATCTTTGTGTACACTTATGTGTTTGTATTATTTACTAAAATAATTTGGGGCAATTACATCAATAATTACATCACGAACTTCTTGATGAATCATTAATTTAATATTTACCGAAAGTTTAATATTTAATTAACTAAGAAGAAATAATTGATTTTGATACTGGGATGACTGCATTTAAAATTACACACGGTGGAATGTTTCTTTCTTGGCCTTAAATATGTACACCCTACGCGATGGATCACAAAAAGTGATTCACCATGTGGTGTGACAAATTTAGCAAAGATTTTTGGAACTAAATGAATATGATTATCACACTCTACGGAAACAAATTACGTGGTGTTTGACGTCATTTTAAATACCCATTGTTTGGCCAGAGTTTCGTTTGGGGTCCATGTTTATGGGACACCCTGCGTGTGACGGCAGTAACTGCGCTTTTGTTGGTAGGCGGTACTTAACCCTCGAGATCTCAATCTCCTAACAGATGGCTTTCGAACGCATTTATGACATTTTATGCAATTTTAATAAATGTGCGTGAGCTATATATTCCAAGGTTTTATTTTATTACAAACACGTAAATACCACACGCTAGCATTTATTGCAGCGAATACGATCAAATGGACCCTACAGAAAGTTGTATTGTTTTGTTTTACGTAAATTCATTGCTTTATGATTTAGAACACAGGATATTTGTTGGCATATTGTAGATAGCGGTGAATTTGTCGTGCAAGCTATGTTATTTATGTAATGACTATCGGATTTCAAAAGCATTCATCAATAATATATATTTTTTCCGGCTACAAATTGATTTCATTGAAGTATAATTTATTACAAGCAAACGCCATCAGATTTTACAACCTTAAATATAGTTATACCTGTACACACAGCGTAAGCAAATCTGAAGGTTCAAGTAGAGAAATAATAAAAAAATAATTGCAAATACTTTTGAAAAAAAAATTGAACAAATTTATATTTTTATTTCCCAGGTAGAGTCAATGGTCAGTGAAGATAGGAAAAATATTATCTGACAATGAAACCCACAATGAGATAACATTTCTTTAACAAAACAAAAAAAAAACAAAAAAAAACACAGCTAAGTTTTCAACTAACTGCATTCTGATTCTTACTGTGACATTAACCATATGTTTCCCCTTCCAGCATTTGAAATTTTAGTAAAGTCGTTTAAAATAAAGTAATACAACTTTATCTCCTCATATTTATGTTATAAGAAAATTGAATTTTTAATATTCTGTATCTGTACATCGGTTTAAATTTTAAGGTTTTATTAAATAAAAAGAGAAAATATTCACGTCAAGAGAGGCAGACAATTTTGTTTAATGCAGAATGTAATCATGGGAGTTAAATCTAAACCTGGATTCTTCATGTTATATTTTTTTGTTTGTGAAGCTAAATGTGGTTATCATTTATCTGTAGATTCGCTTCGTCAAAAATACTTAACGTTTTGCTTTGAGAGACAAATTGTACTACACTGGAAATATATGTCTAAGCTGTGAAACTAAATATTTTTGAAAAAAAAAAAAAAAGGCGGTTGTCTGTAAAGTCGGTTTACGGACGATACTTTTACGTGATGACGTCACAAGGAAACATTGATGAAAAATTGCATACTTTTTAATTTTCAAATATTATTTACAGGTTTTGCAAATTTAATTTAAATAATATGTTTAAATATAATCACGAACAATTACATAGTTAAAAAGCCCGCCTTAACATGTTTGATATTATAGAAGATTTTCTCGCACGGTGGTTTGGCCGGATCTCGCACGCTCGGCTCAGGCGGAACGTGACAACGAGTCATGCTTTTTTTCGTGCGTGCAGCCGGCGTTCATCGATTTATAAGACGTTTTCACGTCAGAAGGTGTATAAAATACTATGTACTCCAAGTCTGTGAAAGCATCGCGTGCGATCAGGCAGTGATTCGTCGGTTGTTCTACAGAAGTTTCTCGCGCCACCACGTGAGGCACGCCATGGAGAAGACCCGTGTGTCAGTCAGCTCCGGAACCTCGGTGTGTCTGTGAGGTGCGTCTGCCTCGCGGTGTTTAGCGGTAGCGCTCAGGCCTCGAGTCTCGACAGCAACACCGCAAAATGCGCAGTAGCTGCCCATAAGGATGCTCCAAATCAGCACTGATCACTTACGCAGGTGATTTATCACGAGGATATAACAGGAGTGCATATTTACACATTTTCACTTAACATAATCACAAGCAGAGTTAAGTTCTCTTAAAAAAAAACGAAATTTTTTAACACCTTGAAAAAAATTAAATTTTGAAACTATTCGCAGCTAGACAAAAAAATTCGCATTTAATGTTTATTATAATCAAGATTGCAATTAAAGTCCCCCTTTATCAACAACACAGATCGGACATCCATTATTTTACTTCGTGAAAACGGCTTATCTGAGTGTGTCCCGACAAAACAACCTTATTCCCATAAAACTCGAAAACAGTTTTTTTTTTTAAATTTTAAATACGAAGAAAGTTTGGCCATTCCCATTTTATTACTGAAGGGAGATATAAATACAAACCATGCTTACACAGATTTAAGATCTCGTCCAGTTATACGAAAAAGATTTTTTGCATGTTTTTCTTTCTTTTAACTTAGACACAAATGTTTTTTTTTTTTGAAATATGTTATAAGGGTGTAAAGAAAAAAAAGGAAAAAGTTGTTAATAAATTTCCATTCTATTTTCTTGTACGGGTAATTCGAAAAGATCCTGGTTCTTACAACGGTGAAAATTCTTGCAATCACGGCTTTTATTATATTAAAACCTACTTACTTTTAAAGTAACTTTTTTGCTATCTTCTTCATTCATGCCACTTCAATTTTGATTTTCTATTAAAAAAAAAGAGCCAGTTTCCCATGTAGTCCCTATTGAAATGCTTGGTTTTAGCCATTTCCATGCTTCTAGTAATATTTATACCACTCGTACGCCCTCAGCGAGCAGACAACGCTCTGGTGGGTCGCGTTGTTTTCCCCGGAGCTGCGGCGTGAGTGGAGGTCCTGGCCAGCCGGGGGCGGGAGGGGGGCGGGGCGCCAGGACCTGTTGAAGGTCCAGGGAGGGCCGGACATCGCCGCCTGGGGACCCATCTGCGAGCGCAGCCTCCGGGCTCCAGCAGGCCGCATCATCCCGCGTGGGCCATCTCCCGCGCTGCTGAAAGGTCGGCGTCGCAAACCAACGACGAAAACATCACTTTTATACACATTTTTCATTATTTACTCAAAATAAATACATTAAAAAAAATTGGTTGTATGTAAAGTCGGTTTACGGACGATAGTTTAACGTGACAACGTCATAACAAAACATTGTTGAAATGATTGCATACTTTTATGAATAAAATTAAATCATTTTTATTATTGAATTATCACTATTTTGTATGGATACAAAGAAGAAGGGAAATGAAATCTACAATTTAATTGATAAATTTACTTTTTTGCACTCATTAATTCAAATATGTTTATTACTTTAACGAAGAGATTGTTTTAACCATAACTTTTATACATGTTTGCTATTTAACTTCTTCCAATCTGTGTTATTCTGTTAAGGATAACACGATGATAGGAAAAGTAGGAAACGAATGGAAGTGTTTCAAGTTTAATGTTTCTCGACAAAGTCAAATCGATGGTTGTTCCAATCGAGTGGAAGAGAGACAGATGCGGCGCAAGCGTACAATGAGCGTAACAGGACACAGCGTAACAGGACAATGTGCGTTACGGGACACTTTTTCGTGCGTGCAGCCGGCGTTCATCGATTTATTAGACGTTGTCACGTCAAAAACCTTCATTACTATTTTTATTTCAAAATTGTTATTCATTCACAGCTTTCAGCGTACTGCAGCAATATAGCTACGTGTGGGAAAGCAAGTTCGAAAAGATATAGCAATTATTTAAATACAGTTATATTTACTAAATACTATTTAAAAATTTAATAAAGAACCACAGTCAAGTCTCTGGCCACTTAATCATTCTCACACCGATCAAACATCACGGGGACCACACCTAGTCAGAAGTGTATCTGTGTTAGTTAGGCGGGATGATAAGCGCGACCAATCACTGTTTTTTTTTCTAGCGCGTTATCGCCTCTAAGCGCAATGTTCTGGATTGGCGCGCCGTTTTATCGCCGTACATAGGGAAACTATGAAATTTGAGCGGAGACCATAACATTATATGGGGGAGAAAAAATATATAAAGGTTTAATGCAAGTTCCTTAAGTGCCCTCAAGAATCTGTATCGGCTGTTTTATGCCTAAAAATTACTCTGAAAACACGCCGGTTAGCCATTTTAACTTTTCTATAAATACAATTAAAGAAATTAATCAGGACTCAAAATTACTTATAGATCTCAAGAATTACTTAAATGGTTTTCGTAAACAGACCAAACTGGGATGTTTGCAGTAGTTTTCAAAAAGCGTTGTTTTTTCCTGAAGTCCTGCGCACCGCCTGTGTGTGCCCGGGTAGGCGGGGCCCTTAACACTTCCTACTGGAGACTGGCTCGACGGAGGCTCGCTCCTCTGCCGGTCTCTGCAAGCTCGCCGCAGTCCTGGACAACTACCGGCACTACTCGCCCGCACCGCGCAGCAGCACCGTCCCTGACTGTCGCTACTGTTGCTACTGTCGCTACTGTCGCCCCGACGCGTTACCGCAGAGGATTTCGAGACCCTCTCTCCCTCGTGGGTTGCCCTCGCTGGTGTACAGACACTCCTCCTCGGTCGCCAGGCCTGCAGCCGCCCAACAGTCGCCCCGATACCGCCGTGCAAGGGGTACAGACCCTCTTCACTTCACTCCCCTGGAGGCTGGCGTCTCCGCTTTTACACCCCCTCAGCCCCCTTCTGGAATAATCGCGCACCCCTTTAACGTTTCGCGTCTTTAGTGTTGACCCAACGCCCGAAACTACCAGAAAAATGGCGCCCTACACAGAGAAAAATGTTTGAATCAAAAAAAATATTTGTTTATATGTGGCGAAACAAATATTTACTTGCTGTAACAAAATATTTTGTTAGCTTAACCAAACTTGGAAAGTAACAAAATTGATTTGTTACACCTAACCAAATATACATTTCAGTTGACGAAATCATTATGTTGGGTCAACAGTATCTTCTCTACTACAAAATATTTGTTTGAATTAACAAATTACATTTATTTCGCCATATATAAAAAAATGTTTTGTTGAGGCAAACAAACCTTTCTCTCAGTGTAGCTTCGTCTATCCACGCGGCAGCCTCTGGGAGTCCGCAGAACCCTCCAGATGGACGGAGGACTAAATGACAAAGGGCCGAGTAAGGGTCGAAAGGGAGAGATAGAGAGGGGGTAGCGAGGAACGCTGCTAATCCTAGGAGATATGCGCCGAGCCAATGGGCCGCGCCCCACCCGGGTTGGCTGACCGCTAGGAGGCACACTGGCCTGCCTCGTGGTCCCGCCTCTAGTATGCTCGTAACAATATTATAAAATAAAAATAATTAAAATATAACTGAACCTGTGTTGGCATAAGTTATTTTATATGGTGTTCACAAAACCTCTTATTTTTATATATGCTCATTAACTTTTATAAAATAAACCTTAGTGAACGATTATGTGTTTGCTTTATTTTTTTATCATTACGTGCTGAAGTTTTTTTTTTTTTAATTATTTTGACGCGGTACTACTGCAGACGGGAAGGCTGTCGAGAGGCGGCAGGGAAGCGGCCACGACTAGAGGGAGGTCGAGGCCGCAGCTGCTAGCGCCGGGTTCCTCGACCAGAGAGCCGTCTGTCCCCGCGGCGCCCTGACGCCGCACTCAGCATCTCACCCCCCTCCCCCCCAAACCCTCGCCGCACGGTGATCCGTCTTCGCGGGGAATCTGCGCTGCAGACCCCCGCTCAGGGACCCTCCCGACGGAGCCCCCTATTATAAAGTATGCATGAGGCCTCCTACACCCGCACAGCACCTCGTCGGCACGTTCCGCCACTCCCCCTTTCCCTCACCTCTCGTCCCCCCCCCCTCCCCCCGAAGAGACGACTTCTTTTCCTTCTGATTTTATTCCTCTCTCCCCCAGTTTTTATTTCTTTTCCTCCCCGGCAGGCGCAGCTCCTCGAGTGTCGTCTGGGGGCCTGTAAAGCGCCGGCGGCGCTTACCAAGTCGTTAGCGACGTGTTTATTCCTCCGCTGTCTCTCCCCCCTCCTCCCCCCTCGCGTGGGGCCCGGGGGGAACGGCCCCAGCTCCGCGGCGGGACTGCTTGTTCCCCGGGACGGCCTCGCTGACTCGGCGCTGCGCACAGGCGTGCACCCGTGTCCGCGGGAGCCACCCGCACCTTCCGGACCGACAACATGGCAGGGTGGAAATTGTACCGCACCTTCCGGACCGACAACATGACAGGGGGAAAATTGTGCCGCACCTTCCGGACCGACAACATGACGGGGAGGAAAATTGTACCGCACCTTCCGGACCGACAACATGACGGGGAGGAAAATTGTACCGCACCTTCCGGACCGACAACATGACGGGGAGGAAAATTGTACCGCACCTTCCGGACCGACAACATGACAGGGGGAAAATTGTGCCGCACCTTCCGGACCGACAACATGACGGGGAGGAAAATTGTGCCGCACCTTCCGGACTGACAACATGACAGGGGTAAAATTGTGCCACACCTTCCGGACCGACAACATGACAGGGGGGAAATTGCGTCGCGCCTTCCGGACCGACAACATGACGGGGAGGAAAATTGTACCGCACCTTCCGGACCGACAACATGACAGGGGGAAAATTGTGCCGCACCTTCCGGACCGACAACATGACGGGGAGGAAAATTGTGCCGCACCTTCCGGACTGACAACATGACAGGGGGAAAATTGTGCCACACCTTCCGGACCGACAACATGACAGGGGGGAAATTGCGTCGCGCCTTCCGGACCGACAACATGACAGGGGGGAAATTGTACCGCACCTTCCGGACCGACAACATGACATGGGTAAAATTGTGCCGCACCTTCCGGACGGACAAAATGACAGGGGGAAAATTGTGCCACACCTTCCGGACCGACAACATGACAGGGGGGAAAATTGTGCCGCACCTTCCGGACCGACAACATTACAGGGGGGAAAATTGTGCCGCACCTTCCGGACTGACAACATGATAGGGGGAAAATTGTGCCACACCTTCCGGACCGACAACATCAGGGAAAAAATTGCGTGCGTGTACTTATGCACGTGTTTTAGAACCTTTACTTACTTGGTATGATAAAAAAAACTGTCTTTATATTTGTGTGAGAATACCTAATAGAAATAAATTAATAGAAGGAGAAGAGTGATATCAGAAACACGGTTTATAAAATCTAAATTAAATCAAATTAACAAATTTGAATAAATACGTAGTATTTAATATTATCATAAACACGTAAAAAGTTAGTAAATTAAGCGAGACATATTTTAAGTAATACTGAAAATCAATAAATATGGTGAATGTTTAAAATTAATAATTAATATAATTATTTTTTTAATAAAAATATAATAATTTATAACGCAAATAAATTATACGTACGGGAACATAACCTAACTTATATAAATTCACTTGAAAATGTTCATAAACTATTTATATTACTAATATTCACAATAAATAAATGTTCTCTTCATATGGACCAATATTCAATACCAATCACTAAAGTATAAAACTTGAAAGCATATGCATAATTTTTATTTGTATGTAGCCTTTTATCATCCTTTGAAAATTTCGTTGCATGGTGAGCGCGTATAGTAAAAATTCACTCTCATATTTTTTTTCTTCATAAAGCGCCTAAAGAAGTATAAACTTCAATAAGATAGGTTAGCTGTACCTCGTAAATGTTCTTGCAACTAATAAAACTGTTTCAAACTGTGTTTTTGCAGTTCTGTATACAAGACCCCTCCGTAGTTGCTGCCGACTACTAACTTGTTACATAACTGGATTGTTGTCCTCTTTCTGCTTGTTTTTTCCTCAACATACATAGTAAAATAGCACTTTGAAATTTTCTTACTTCCGGCTTGTTTCATTGTACTTTGTTCTTACGAAGGCTAAATATGCCTCTGATGACACACAACGTTTAAAAAAAAATCCACATAAAGTGGGCATAAAATATTTTTTTGATAAGAAACAGAATTTCACTTTCCATATTTTAACACTGGCCATACAGATAACGCAAAGAATAAAATCAACTCACACATCTTAAGTAATAATTATTAGTTAGTGTAGGTATAGAGAGAAGACGAGGAGAATGACGCGCATGAATGTTTCTTCAGTGTTCGCAACGTCGCTTGTGAAAAACCTTGAAAGGAAAGTGGAAAGAGAATAACGCTATTTTCTTGGAAAAAAGCTGGAGACTTCTTTTACTTTAAGAAGCCATACTTCACGTTTCTTATTATCAGTCATTCATTTTTATCCTACTACTAGAACATTCGGAAACAGAGCTATAAACCAATTGACGGAAAACAACATGATTGCATTGTTTAAAAAAAAATACGGGAAGAACACATTGTAAACATATAGTCGTTTAAGCGCATCCAATTTGCATTTAATTTCTCAGGTGTTCTGGGGTATAAACGATTTTAAATTTTGTGAGAAAAATACTTTAGAAATTCTTTATGTATGTGCTCTTAATTTCAAATTTAATTTGTACCCTCTCTTCTAGAAGTAATGGTGATTCAGTCTGTTTAACTTTTATATGATATATTCTGGTGTATCAAATAAACTCTGTGCTAATTTACATCAATTGAAAACAAATTTTTGTAAATTGTGAAAGACGTCTGTAGTTGTAAATCAAATTTATTTAAATCACGTTAGTAAATAACACATTTATTATCACAGACATTAATGAAAATTTTTGTACATTGTACATTAGTGATTGTAAAATTAAATTTGTGTTCTCTATTTTTTTCGTCACATATCCATTTTATCCTGCGTTTCATTTTTAATTTTTTTTTGTAAAACCTTGCTTAAAATTGGAACCATTAAAAAAAAGCAATTTTTAATAACTCTGATGTATGTTGTGTTCGAAATACGCGATATCGTAAATAAAATAGTGTGTTTAGTTTATTGTTACGAATACTTTTGAAGTTAAAATGCTAGTTTTGAAAGTCGAACGTGGGACATAGTTGCGGATCCAGCAGTAGGGGGGTAGTCATTGTTGACAAATGTGTGGACATTAAATTCAAGCCCTCAGAACCAGCTAACGGCGCATTCTGTTTTCAGACCTTCGGAGCAGGGGGCACCAAATTATTATCTGGGAGAACGCAAATTTTCCGCTTACACGTATTCTCGCTAGCCCGGCCCCCTTCGGCAAACGGAGTTTTATGTGCACGCGGGCGTATAGGTACTTTTTTTTACGTTCGACTGTATCTCTATGCGTATGTATATATTTTTTTCCCTCTCCCGTGCTTTGCCCCTCGGTGGTTCACGCTCATTGTAATGCATCTTTTATCGGCGTTGACACGAGCTAGTTAGCATTTAGCACCCGGGGCCAAAGGGTGGGAACAACGCTGGCTGTCGAGGGTGGTTGGGGGGGGGGGGGTTGAGCCACAGAGGCATTTGTAGAGGAAGGGGAAGGGGATATTTTGACGGGCAACGGCGAAAAGCGAGCGTGAAAAATTCTCTCTCTTTCATTTCGCAATTCCCCTTTCTCTTCCGAAACGGTTTCATAAAACCTTTTTGCGTCCCTGCTGGCCATACTACCTTCCCTCGCCCATCTACGAACATATTTTTTTTTATTCCCATACCTCTTTCGAAACACAAAAAAAAAAAAATACTCTGTGGGCCCGAAGGTGTTTTTCATAATCGCATTAGGCACTATTAGGAACAGCACGCATGTCAAGGAGGTCGTGCAAATACGCTCATCGAAATTAGAATTGTGGAGAACCCTTTTATTTATTAACGGCACTGCCAGGCGAAAGAGGAGTCGCATTGCGAATTCTTTGAAAGTAAGGGTTTTGTGAATTGATTTTATTGTTAACTATACTTGCAGGAAGAAAATAACTATATACTAAAGTTTATGAATTCATTAATTTTGATTTATTAGCTTCATTCTTCCAGCATCAACATCCTAATATACTAATTTAATAATAAATGTATTTTAATATTAAGTCATAAACTACATTACATTTAATTATTCTAAGATATTATAAAGCATACGTCTAAAAAGTAGAGTAATAATCAAGAAGTTTAATATTAGTCACATTGTTTTAAAATGTATCATTGTTATTACTGTTTTTTTCTTTATGATAGAATTAAAACTGTAGCCTGTGTCAAGTAACTTGTTTCAAATTTGATGGTTGCCAAATATGGTACCAGTAATAACGTTTTGTTCAACTGACACTTAAACAGCTTCAAATAATGTTTGTTTACGAACTGTTACAATCAAGTGAAGTTGTTTACAAACACTACTGATAGTGCCACAGTTATATTGTTTTGCATTTTAAACTTGGTTTTCGTTTTCTTAGTTATTGATTTTTTATTTTAATGATCTTAGATAAGTTATGTTTTACTATAAATTCACTTGTACTTTGTAAAACATTAACACAACATAAAATATGACAGTAAATAAAATAAAATAAAAAATAAATAAACTCTACATCGGCGCTTGTAAGTTACGTACACAACTCGGTTCAAGTCTGTACAACCTCGTCTCTAAGCTTGTGTACGGCTGCCTTGAACAGAAATATGCAAGTCGAAGAAAAATAGTAATAAAACTGTTCGAGGTAAAATGTCTGAAATGAATTATTCAATTCAATCCTCGTTTCGTAAGTATAACGCAAGGAGCTAAACGGCAGAGTGAGATGTATAGAGATTGAGAGAATGAAGACAATTTTCTAAATAAACATGAATGAACATAATTATTACTCACATCAGAATAACTGCTCAGGAAATCAGTAATACTGATCAGTCAATAAATCTCAACTAACAATAAACATTACACACTATTGAGATACTTACACCACAAAGAAGACCAACAGTACATGTTACTGTTTCTTCAAACAATTCTGCCATTATAAAGAGAGATCAGTATCTATGCGGGGAATGCAGGGACTACCTCAATAGCGCTCTCTACGCTGCTGGTTGAACAAGGAGGAACGCGAGGGCGCTGGTAGCAGATATAAAATTCAAGTCACTCACAGCTGGCTGTATAGGCTACCTTTATATATTTTCTTAAACAGGCGTATGCACACACTCTCTGTCTTATTCTTTAGTTCATATATATCCCTTGGTTCTATTTATTTTGGGCGGCGGACAAATCATCGCACGAAGATGAGAACGAAAACGATCCCAGCAACGTATATAGCATAGTGCTCTCTTTATATCTCTTTGGCCAAGAAACTGTTCTTTGTCCTTTTCGCGTCAAAAACGTTTCTCAACAATTTTTCACTAAAACGATGCATTAACATTTAGACCTGAAGTTGTACTGTCATCGCGTGAAATAAATTTTCACTTCAAAAATACAATTTTTTTTTCTGGTGTTAAAGTATTAAAACATTTTTTTTGTTGCGCTGATTTGACACCACCTAATAATTAACCATTCTTCTATTCCAATATTTTGTAACGAATTCACACAAACTTTGTTGGAAAACTCCTTATGTGTGAATGTTGGCACGACACGTTATTGAATAAGGGAGGCATGATAACTCGCGCATGCCGCCCTCTGCCCCCGAGGGCTCGACCGCAGAGGGCTAATGCCTGGGACCCGGCGGGCCCGTGAGGCATGGTTGTAATATTCAGGCGGGACTTAACTGGGCCCAAGTGGAGCCCGGGGCTCAAGGCCTCCGGGAGGCGCACGGGGCTGCTCCTGGGAGTCAGGCCGCCTGCTGGCCGCGCGACTCGGGGGAAATGAAATTTGCTCGTGACAAATACCCGCTTTATCGTACCACACGCGATATCACTGACAAAAATTTCTTGCGTAAAAATCTTGTAAATAGTACAGTGTGTCCATGAAAGAATGTCCCGGTCATAAATTTTAATACTATCAACTGTAAGCGTTGTAGAGTTTTGGTTCAAGGTCACAACTAAAGAGTAAACTCAATTATTTTTAGATAAGCACATGCGCGAATCATGCTTTGTTATTATCTCGCTGGCAGCGTCACTTACCAAAATGGTGACCCCTGCGATTTGCTGATAGTTAATCTGTAATTTCAGTTCAATGTACTTTTTTTTTGAACGAGAGTGGTTGAACGTCGAAGTACCTGGCCGTTGGCTCGGTCGTAATGTTCGAGACGACAGAGATATTTTTCGCTGGCCTCGACGTTCATCTGACATAACGCCATGTGATTTATTACTTTGGAGCTTTATAAAATATCGCGTCTACGTTCAGTTGCCACCCAATGATCTGCCAGAGTTTAGACACAGCATTAAAGAGGCCATGGCTTCCATTACTCCGGACGTGTTAATCAAATTGCGGGAAGAACTGGACTTTAGGTTAGATGTGTGCCGTTTAACTAAAGGTGCTCATATTTAACACTTGTTAGAAAAATAAGATTAGTTGGCCTTCAATTTTATGTATGATTTGTTGCAAATAGTCTAAATTCAACTGTTATAATTAGGGACCGAAAAAATTCGCGGGTTCCAAAACCTCTAGGATTAACTTTATAGTTCTACGTACACTCGGTCAAATGCCACCCTCTCATTGGCTGCTGTCTCGTGAAGGTGTCCCAACGTAGCGGCCTGTGATTCGATAAAGCTACGGTTGAGTGTTTCTCACTGGCCCAGAGTCATCCAGGTGAGTTGTGAGCCAATAGCAGAAGCAGCACTAAGGTATAACTATTTGAATTTCAGGCTGTCGTGAAATGAATCCGCGAATTTTTCCTGTCTCTAGTTATAATATACCATTGACACTGGGGCATTATTTTATGGGCAACCTGTATGAAAGGGGAAATTTTTTTCATGAGCGGCACGCAACTTTGCTCATGTGTGACGAAATGGTAAACAATTACCAGCGCAGGAATTAAAAAATGCGCGGAGTAAGAAACGTTTAAAACTTCAAACCGAACGCATAAATTAACATACTGTTACGCGCATTTCTTACGTTTCCTTTATGGCAACACTGGAATTAGAACATAAATTCAATATTTATTTGTGTGTTTAATTATTTAAAATAATACTTTACTTAATTAAAATAAGAGATATCATGTTTTTAATTAATAAAACACTTCTAGCTTAATTAAAATGACGAAATGTTTATGTTACACCTATAGAATAACATTTATAATAAAAATGTTACGAAACAAAATAAAATGTACACTATTTCCAACCTGCATGTTACCACTTAATTAACATCGAAAAATCAGAATTTCAGCCAAGTATTTTATGAGCGTTAAAATTTTTTATGATTTTAATAAATGTTTTTACAGAAATTTCAATCACACAACAAATCTCACGTGAGAAGATACACCGAAAGGTAAACCAAAGGTACACCGAAACTAAATTTTACCAGACTGCCCAGTTATTTTATTCAGATGAAATATATTTTATCAAATCAACTATTTTTATTCTAAAAATTAAAATTTTTGAACGATATTTTAAGAAATAAAAGTCCATACAAAATGTTATGTTCGCATTTGTACAACATGCGTACAGTTCTATTTTAACACGAATTTTTATAAATATATTTAAGCATAACATATTTAAATTTATTTAACATTTTAAAGTGTAATGTTGCATGAATTATGACGTATGTATGAAAGTACTATGAAACATATCTGACAGTAAAAAACCTTCAGGCAAATACGACGTAAAAGCTGACTATAAATTTTGAGAGGTCTCCTAGGAAAGTATACCATTTGGTGATTACAGTTATTCATAGTTCCTTTCAGTCAGTGTATAATGCAGCTTAAACAAGTTGATGGATGCAGTGCTTAGGATGACACATATTCCCAAACATTAGACAAACTCTCAGGCTAATTCACTCGTTGAAGTCTACTCGAGAAACTTACTACAAGAAAAACACTTAAGTGTATTAAGCATTTGGTTTCTCAAAGCAGGAAGAATAACGACCTAGTGCTTTTAGAGGAAGACTGTTTCCTAATTTGCAGCCCCGGAATGATGAATTATTTTCGGAAGTTTTTCCAGAGTCACAAGAGTATACATTTCATGTTAATGTTCTGAATCGCACATTAAGCCAAGACCCATTAAACATCTTAGGTAAAAAATTAGTTTTAGCCTTATAATGGACACAAACTAAAACTTAATATATTGCAACAGTGCTAAGAAAGATTTGCGACTAATTACGTAAAAGAAAAAATCCCTTATGTATTAATTAAAACAAAATATTTTACGTTTTATTCTCATATATTTGCACCACATCTGTTTTTCAGCAGTGTTTAAAAAAATGTTCAAAAACAACATTATTAAAAGTTACGTTAACGAAGCAGCATAAATAAAAGATGTGAACATTATGAGTTTGAAAACTAGCACAGAAAAAAAAATTAAAACACAAGTATACAATTAGCATGGCGATTATAAAAGCGGCAAATATATTTAAGAATTACTTCTTGATTCTTGCAGTGAATGTAAACAACCGGTGAACACGCGGTCATGGTATACCAGGATTACTCGTCTTGCGCCGAGCGAGTAGCCAGCTCGCCTGGCGGGAGCGAGTCACCCAGGGCTGTCCACGTGGGCAACGTCTTCCGACGCCATCACGTCGTCCCCTGAAGACAACTGATACAACAACGAGAACTCCTGATTTCCTACACAGCTCCCTGCGAGAACTAAAAACGAGTTAAAATACTCGCTTTCCGACGTAGTCAAGGACGTCAATCATGTTACGAATGCCAGGATTTGTGATGGTCAGTGACGTGTAGCAGACGACGAGTGTCTTAAGCGCGAGTCTTTGATGGGCGTCATGCTTCTCGACAACCTCGCTAGCGTACTCGCCTCGCCTGCAACCTGGTGCGCGCCTTTGCCGTATCGCCAACTAGTAAAAACATTTACAAGCTCGCTGAACGAGTTACTGCTCGCTTCCCCCGACGGGCGATACTCCTGTCGTCACACTCCAGTGAGTCTATTTGTAAAACGGCGCACTCGAGGGGTTACCCCTCACTAGGGACCAGAAAAATTCGCGGATTCAATGACCTCTAAGCTAGCCTCCATTATCCTCTGAATTTCTCGAGTAAACACGCGTGTTCATTGGGTACTAAATTGTGAGGCGTCTCCACTGGGTAGCTCGTGATTCGATAGCCAATGGCAGAACCAGCAGAATTGTACACATGTTTGAATTTCAGCCTATCACGAAATGAATCCGCGAATTTTTCCGGTCTCTACCCCTCACTCTCGGGAAGCCTTTTTTTCACAGACGAGAGAGCCAAACGCCCGATCGTGCATCTTCGGTTTTTTTTTTGTTCACTGTAAATAAATATGGCGGTGTTGATAAAAGAATACTAATGGTCAATTAGGTTAGGTTAGCTACATTATAAATACTTTAAAACATTGTGGACGGTTGAATTGGTTAGGATAGCTACATTAAAGATACTGTGAAATCATGTAAACGATTTTTCCCCAAATAAACACACCTGTTGTGGTACGGGAAAAAAAAAGGCGAGCATGAAGGTAAACTTCGGGTTTGGCTCTCTCGTCTGTGAAAAGAAGGGGTTGCCAACGTGAGTATTCGGGTATGTCCAGAAGGACGAGTGAATCGTAGGCTTCCCACAACTGAGCGCAACTCCCGGCAGTGTGGGTATCACAAGACCTCTAACTCCCAAGGGCTTGTCTCTGAGCATCGCTGGTTTCAACCCCCCAAAGGGGCTAATCACAAAAATAAGGAAAAACACGAATTTAAAGACACGTTACGGCTGGGAGCAGACCAACTGTAAGAACAACGGATTATTTACGGAAATCAGATGACATATTCTAGTGTTTAAACCAGTTAACAAAGCTACGCACTTAACAACATAACATTAATTTGACTTGTGCGTTTCTCGTGTTGCAGTTTCTTTTTTCATAACAATTTTTTTTTAATTCTAAGAAAGTGATGATCTTAGTTCTCTTTATAGCCTGCCAAAAAAGTCGACGTCTGAACGTTTTCTTTAACAGGGAGATTAAAATTTTTCTTCTGTTCGACTCTTTTAACGCGACTTTTATTTTTCGTCCGTTGAGCTACACGGGAGCTGACTTGTCCCAGGCGAATGGTGAGGGGATTGGAGGGGGCATTGGGACGGGTAGACGAGGGGGGGTGGAGGAAATAATAACGGAGCAGAAAGCCTGAGCTACATTCCCCTCAACCCTCAAGTCACCTTGTCAACCAAACGCTCCTCAGGGTTCTGTCGCGACAAACAAAGTTGCCGTAATTCCGCCTCCTCTGCTTGGGGAAAAAAAAACCTTGGCGTGACTAAAAATGAAGGGGGAAAAAATCTGTTTTTTTTTTTTTATTCCAGTTTCCCCTCAGACTCCTTCGGCCTTGTCTGAAGTGCTTTATTTGCAAGGTTTCCCCCTCTACTCCCCCCCGGACTTTCAGAAACCCGCCATAATGCCAGAGGATTACTTCCTCCTCCTCTCTTCGCTGGCTGTCGACTTCATCTGCGTCTTGGGAAGTATGTCCTGTGAAACCGAGAGGAAATAAAAGAAGGCTTTGAGGAGGTGCGAGTGCCAGAAGCATTCTCCTAATTGCTGATCGCGACAAAAACCCTAGCGAGCGTTTCTCAAAGACGTCTTACGTAGTTGTCAACCAGCATTGCAAAGGAAGCTCTTTTTAAACCAGACACCTGTTGTGTTAGTTACCAGAATTGTTTGTTTACACTCATTCTAGCGTGTTTACCACACACACACACACACACACAAGGCTATAACAATATTAATTTAGAATTGGAAAAGGTTTACGTTCATGGCATCTGAAAAAAAGCTATTCATTGCTACACTCTCAAAAAAAAAAAAAAGAAAACCAACATGACTCATAATTATTCTATGTTTACAACTTCGTGATCAAGTTTCACTTCAAGAAATAAATGCAGTAACTGCCAGTAGTTCAAGCTTCTGTGGTCAATGCAGAGTGAGTTTGCAGATCAGCAGTCTTCCACACATACAGCGCTAATGTCTTAAAAATAGCGCGTTGCAATGCAAACTGCGCACTAATGATGAGACGTGCTGTACCTGACAGTCAACTCGACTTCAGCAGGCCTTGGTCTGCTGAAGTTGAGTCCGGCCCGACTTGAAGCGCCGTCTCGCATAAGCAACGGTAGAATTTTTACGACCAATTAATATTTATTGACGTGATAACGTCTTATAAATCGATGAACGCCGGCTGCACGCACGAAAAATTGTCACTTTCCGCCTGAGCCGAGCGTACAAGAACCGGCCAACCACCGTGCGAGAAAATCTTCTATAATATCAAACTGGTTAAGGCGGGCATTTTACATACTTAATTGTTCGTGATTATATTTAAACATATTATTTTAATTAAATTTGCAAAAACTGTAAATAGTATTTGAAAATTAAAAAGTATGCAATTTTTCATAAATGTTTACTTATGACGTTATCACGTAATATTATCGTCCGTAAACCAACTTTACAGACAAACCCCCCCCCCCCCTTTTTTTTTTTTTTTTTAAGATTTAGAGTTTTAAGATTTTTGGCCGCTTACATTACGTGACTTACAGAAATGATCCTAGGCGGGTATTTCCCCAAGTTTAATGTTTCTCAGTTGAGTACAAACACGACCGCATGAGCGGTGGAATTTGCGACTTTATTGAAGGGTGCCTCATTAACCTATCATTGGCTAACACTCTTTGTCTTTCGGATAAGCGTGTCCGTTTTGGAATGAATTAAACTTGGGTAAGTTTATGGGACTGGATGGTACGAGCGCGTAATGGTTTTTAAAGCATTTCACACTGCACCAATAGGGCGACGTTTGTTCCTTCAGTGTGAACTTTGGAACAACATCGTTTAGTATTTTGCAAACTTTGCAGCCACTACCATTAGTTGATTTTTTAAAACTTATATAGCTTTAAGTAAGGTTTTTGAAGGGGAAAATGTTTAATCCCGGAGAGCAAGAGTGTGCGAACCGAGCGAGTGTTTACTCGCGTGGCGAGTTCAACTGCACGAACGCGCGGTATTCTGTAGGGCGTTATGGGAAAACTCAAATCAGCGTGTTTCTTAAATAAAATTGCTCAGATTTATATTGTTGGGTTTTTATGGAAACTTATTACCTTTTGAGTGACGTTGTAAACAACACGCCTTGGCAACATCAAGTGAAGGGCAGGATGAAAGGGGAGCTACTGCTGCGTCCTATTGGGCTGTATTAATGACAGAGAAATCCATGCTTCGAGAGCCACGGTGTTTCATCCATAGTCGGAATTATAATTTTTTAAATATAATTTGATCACAGTTACTCATATGATTTTGCTCGGCTTTGGGTAGGGAAACTAAATGTCTAGGCAAGTGGTTAGGCTTACGTGGTTATGTTTTGATTTAGGTTTTTAAAACATTGTTTTTGAGGATGTTAATTTATTATTAGTTTAATTCTTACACGAGGTGCTACAGAAAAGGTGCCAAATTTGTATAAAGTTCGGTTATTTTATTTACAACTAGCAATATATATAAATATAACTTTTGATTTATTTTTAGTATAACTGTTAAACTCTGCTTTAAAGTTTAAAAAGCTGGTCTTTTTATTGTTATTTTATTGTTATATTACTTTTATTAATCCCGTTTCACAGACACGGCCTCCCTCAGAGAGTGGCTTCATGATTCAAGGAGGGGGGGGGGGGTTGCTACCCTGGGATATACGCCCGTGTCAGCTACATTTATACTAAGTATTACTGGTAAACTTTGTATTGAAAGCGTATCATGACTGTAGCTTGCGAGCGATAATTAAACACGGCCCTGGAGCCATTGTTGTGGGTTTGCTTCCCGAAGCCGCCGCGCCGTAGAAACCCCGGCATGCCGAAACGCCCGGGCGTATGAGCTCGTCCCAGGCGCCGGTCGGGGACGCACCACAACGCCGAAATACCACAACGCCGAAATACCACAACGCCGAAATGCCAAATTGACCACAACGCCGACAGCTAGAAAACTGCTGTATACCACAACGCCGAAATACACTAACGCCGAAAAATGTCATTGCAGGACTGCCACAAAGGTTAGGTTAGGTTAGACTAGTTAAGTTAGACTAGGTTAGGTTAGACTAGGTTAGGTTGGACTAGGTTAGGTTGGACTAGGTTAGGTTAGACTAGGTTAGGTTAGACTAGGTTAGGTTGGGCTAGGTTAGGTAAGGTTAAGTTTGATTGTGGTATTTCGGCGTTAAGGTACATTTCAGAAACACACACACAAATTCATTCAGTTGTTATTTCGGCGTTGTGGTACACAGCAGTTTTATAGTTGTCGGCGTTGTGGTCAATTTTGACATTCGGCGTTATGGTATTTCGGCGTTGTGGTAACGACCCGTCGCGGTCCCCAGGCGCAGGAGCAGCCAGGGGGTCGTCGAGGGACGTATGAGCCCCGGGTTCGGGCCGGGTCGGGGCGGCCTCAAGCGGCGAGTTCAGGAAGTTTAAAACGCGCGGGAGAAGGAGGGGGTAGGGAGGCGGCGGGAGGGCATAACGGGAAGGGAGGTGATATTACTCCTGCAGGAGCCATGAGCCTCTGCCGCCGGTGTGGGTTACAGCCGGGGAACATCACTGGATATTGCGGCTGGGTCCATGAGGGGAGGGGGGGGGAGGCCACCCCTCCGCCCTCATCCCCTACCTTCCGCGGGAACTAATGTTTTAAGTTATTAACCTGCTCCTTATTGGACCTCGACTGCGAGGGTCCATTCCCAGTCCACGCGCTCGCTGCCGTGGCCGGGCGAGCATTGTTGCGCACGCTCTTCGTCAGCCCCAGGGGTGCCAACTGCTGTCGCCTGCACTTCCTCGCGGCGGGCAGCCGCGCCTACCACCACAAGTAGTGTCCTGAACTGAGTCCAAACACACAGCACTCCGGCTTGTCTGAAATCCTTTGAATTCTTGCAAAACGTTATCTCTCGGTCAAAAAGGACATCAAAGCACGACGCTACGTGCCCTAATATCTTGACGGTTGGACAGCTGTTGGCATGGATGGCGTTCAGAAATAGATTCATAAATGTTTTCTTACCTAAAATCCACTATTTTGACTTTAATTGTGATAAGTAATTTACAAGGCAAATTTTTAATTTTAAATCGTTAGTTGCACACAAGTTAGTATTCTCGTACTCAGGCAACTGTCTAAGTTAATCATGTGTCTGTGTTTCTGCGAGCTAAAAACTTTCCTAAAATATAATATATTACAAATATTTAGAGAGCTTAAAATAACTTTTGTGTAGCCTTGTTAAATAAGAGCTTTTATTATTAAAAATTAAAATAAAACGCAAGGAAAGTATTTATATATTCAACATTTAAAAGTAAGTTATCCTTGATTGTACTTTCATGTGTTCTCTCCTCGGTCCCAACCCTTTGTGCAATATCTGCTGATCCTCCAGTCCACACAACTACTTGAGTCACAGTGTGAGCGACTCCGACTGCTACGAGACATGGCGGAACTGCTCCTTGAGAGCGCGACTCCTATTGGACAGCTAAGACTGAAGCAATTGGCCGCCTTCAGACACTTCCGCTGATTACGAGTGGTTCTTCGCTAGCTTCCTCAATCCGCTCTGATTTGACGGCACTTCGCAAAGGCGAGTGTAGGCTAAAATGCTTCAGCTGTAAACCTCCCCCTCCTCCTTCATCCAACTAAAGCTGCTCTGCCGGCGCTAATTCATTGTTTCTAGGCCACAGTTTGTTCCGGCCATTTATTAATGGATCGTTTGTTTATGAGGTTCAGAGAGGCAAGTCCGTGGGTTTTATTACTGGTCGTGGGATGGTTTGCTTTAAGTTTCTTTATTGAAATTTTTATTTCGCCCTAAAGTTTTACGAGGGCACTCGAGTCACTGGCAACCGTAGACTTCTTAATTTAAGAGGAACCCAGGGAATTTTATTGGACGGGTAGTTGCTCATAACGTGATCGTTACGTTTATTTTTCCTTTCAGACGAAACGATTAGTCGGTGCGGGATTTATGTTTAGCTGCTCCGTGAACAATTTTTACAGGAATTCGCTTGAATTAAAAATATACATTTAAGAAATATTCTATAACTCAGACGGGAGGTTAAGATTCAACGTTGTATGTTCATTATGTTAATTTTACTTCTTGGCGACTAATTGCTTGGTAACAGAGATTTAAACCATGTGACAAACTATTTTTTTTTGTGATAAAATATATCATGTTCTGTATACATAGTAGGCGCTGCGAAATTTCTGGTATGCCACGCCACAAAATACGTGGCCAACAAAATTAAGTGAATTAATTCTCACTGGTTTGTTTGCCTTATAATAGCTTATGCATTACTTCTCACAATCAATACAACTATGTTAGTAATATATTACGAAAGACACTCTCTAGCGGGCGGGCCTAAACTACTTCAAAAACCTAGGTCTCTGTCTCGGCAATTAGAGTTCCTCCCCCGTGATCCAGTATTTCTGTGATCAACCTTTTTTACCGTCACACTGACGCGGAAATTTTAATTATATAAATGCGAATTTCAAGCCTTTTGAATCCAAGGTCGCGTTCTTGATTTTTTTTTAATTTTTTTTTCGTTTATCTTAGTTTTAACGATTTTTTGTTTACAGGTGTTGATTTTCAATATTCGATTTAGTAATTTTTTTTGACGTGATAACGTCTTATAAATCGACGAACGTCGGCTGCACGCACGAAAAAATTGTCACGTTCCACCTGAGCCGAGCGTGCAAGACCCGGCCAACCACCGTGCGAGAAAATCTTCTATAATATCAAATAGGTTAGGGCGGGCTTTTTAAACTAATTGTTAGAGACCGGAAAAATTCGCGGGTTCAATTACCTTCAGGATAGACTCCGATATCCTTTACACACTCTGGCAAATGCCAGTTGTTCATTGGCTGCTGACTTGTGAGTCGTCTCGACTGGGTGGCCTGTGGTTCGACACTTCTATGAGTGAGGGTCTGTAATTGGCCTTCAGTCCTCCAGATTAACAGTGAACCAATGGCAGAAGCAGCACTAAGGTATAGTTATTTTATTTTTAGCATAACACGAAATGAACCCGCGAAATTTTCAGGTGTCTACTAATTGTTCGTGATTATATTTAAACAAATTATTTAAATTAAATTTGAAAAAACTGTAAAATAATATTTGAAAATTAAAAAGTATAGGCCTACAATTTTTCATCAATGTTTTTCTTATGGCGTTATCACGTAAAATTATCGTCCGTAATCCGACTTTATTTATTTTTTAAGTTTGTGTTCGAGTCGCAACAGAGACTTGCTCTCCAGGAGGGGCATGTACAGTGAGAAGCGCGGGTGTACCGTCCAGTGTTCCAATGAACACGCGGCCGTGAAACACAGTGGATCAATGAAAGAGTGTTCCGCAACACGGTCGTAGGAATGCGAGGCCTCAGCCAAGCGAACTCCTCGCCGGGAAGCCTAAGATGTGCATCATTTTCTGTCCCTGCCCGAACACGCCCGAACATTCACCTTCGGCCAACCTCGGGTTTATTTATATATATATTTATATTTCTCTGTTTATTTTAATGTAGCTATACTAACCTAACTAACCGTCCATAGTGTTTTAAAGTGTTTTAATGTAGCTAACCTAACCGACCACTTTTAATATTTGAATTCATATTTTCCTGCGCAAGAAATAAAACAAATCCCGAGGTTGGCCGAAGGTGAATATTCGGGCGTGTTCGCGGGCAGGGACAGAACTTGATGTACATCTCAGGCTTCTCCTCCTCCGCCAGCCGGCGCGGAGATCACGTGGTCTACCGGGGATCACCGCGAGCCCTGGGTGACGTCACGGGCTTGTTAGCGAACACAATTACCCGCCTCATCAGCGGGGCAACGAGCTGTAATTAGTTCCCTCCACCCCCCTCCTCTCCAAGGACCCCGTGTCGCCGTCTTGCTGGGGAGGACCTCCTGTTGCAACCAACTACGTCAACCGGAGCGATTACTATCCCCTCGTCATAAGCGCGGTGAGAGCGATGATTGTTGTGAGTATTCTTACGGCAGGTCGTAGGGCGCGGGGAGTCATCAGAAATGTAATTCATTCAAAAACCTGTTTTTATTATTTAATTAATTTTATTTTGGAGTTTGCCCGTATGCTTTCATTTTCATGTGTTCTTTAATTACAATTTTGATGTTTTCTCTATGAAAACACTTATACCAATATATCATTAAAACACTTATACCAATATATCATCATTTCTTATTTTGTAAAGTTTAAAAAGCACAATTCCTTATGAGTATGTTATAATTTTAAAAAAGTTTACCTCAGTATCGATTTCGTTTGACCCCTCCCCCTTTTTTATTTACTAAAGATGTTGTATGTGTTCATCACTGGTCATATCACTTACCTCACCAGAGTACCGAACACCATAGCTGAAAATATTAAAAGGAAAACTTTAAATATATGTTTAAAATCAATGTGAGAAGACTCTACCAAATATTTTAGTTTTATCATCAATCAACATGTATTCTGTAAAACATTAACATGGTTAATTGGAAGACAGGGGCTTAACTTCGCCACTTAAAATAGCTCAATAGAATAAATTGCTTGTTAAGCTGCAGGTTACGCTCTACGAACATGTAAGTTGAAACTCAGCTTGAATCAAGCTTACTAGTCTCCACGCGTCCAGATTACTGCAAGCTTACCACAACCAGCTTGATCCAAACTGACACAATTTTTGAATTAAAGTTTTCATGAGAGGTTGCTATAATTGGCTACCCTCATTCAAGCTTATGTCAAGCTACCTAATGCAATTCTGTGTTATAATTATATCAAATTGAAGCTTAAAACATACTTGATTCAAACTTTGTATGGCTTGATGCATAGAAAGTCTAATTATTAAAGTATTTTACTGTGTAACCTCAAGCCAATAATGCTATGTCGGTACAAAGCTTAATCATCATTGGCTAAAATTTATCTCTCATTAGCCAGACTTAAATTACACACCGTGAAGTAATCAAGCGTTCGCCACATTTACTTTAATAAAGGGATAATGAGACAATTGAGACTGGTGAAACTTGGCGTTAAGTAGCGGGCGAGTGTGATCGTCTATCGGTTCATATTGTAGTTCCGAAACGGCGCAATTGTAGGTGTTCAAGAGTGTTGTCTATGTACGTGCGTCATTCCAAACTGTGTTCACACCTGTACACACCTGTCTAAACCCTGCTTGGGTTTTCAAAAAGCAGTCTTGTTTTTGTTGTTCGCGCTATTTTACTGTTTTACATTTTCATTGTATTGTTTTATTTGTTTCCTTATCCAACCTTTTTTTGTTTGTTTTTTAGCGTTCCTCTGCATTGTAATGCATGGCTCTTTGTCAAAAGCTTATATCATCTTGTTTACTGTTGAGTACATAAAATATATACATGTCAGTATATGTAAAACTACATAGGTACATAAATAAATATTCACCGTGTATGTGGTCTATTCTTATTTGAAGCGATTATTAATAAAAAAAACACAGAGAGTGAAGCGTTTTACTAAAACACAAAGCCTTGGAATTGGAGGAATTATAGCTACTGAAAAACATTAAAAAAAAAGCTATTATTGAGATTGAAGTGTAAACAATAACACACAGTTACTATCCAGTCGAGAACAATATGACCAGACGAAGCAGGTGAAATACATCGAGGTGATTGCTTTCGGGATCGCGGTTGAATAATTTCCGAAGAGAATTTTTATGAATGAAATTTATTAATAAAAATTGCAGGCTTTCCGGCCATTGTATGAAGTTGCTTGGCTCCTGGGTTCTAGCCGCGTCGAGGCAAAGATCTCACCAACGTTTCGGCCAACCTCGCAGTCGCCATCTTCAAGGTAGCAGTCACCTACTGTAACTATTAACTGTAAGTGGGTAACGGCTACACTGAAGATGGCGGCACCAAGTACCACCGAAAAGTCGGTGAAACCATTGCCTTCGAAGCGTCCAGAACACAGAATCCAAGCAACGACTACGTAATATCGTTTTGTCTCTTCTGTTTTTGAACGTGCTGTTTTAGAAACAATTTTTCAGTGAATGGTCGGTACAAAATACAGAAAATTAAAAAAAAAAAAACAAGGGTGAACTAATGAAACTGATTTTTAACTTTAATTTCCGCAATAACGCAACCCTCCCATCCCCATACCTCATCTCCTCTTTTCCAACTGAGATGGCAGGAGGAGAGAGTTTTTTTTCAGGGGAAGCGTGCGAAAAAAAAAAAAAAAAGAAGCAATCTTATCTCATGCGGAAGCTCAAGCGCGCAACAAACTGCAACCTGCCCGCTCAAAGCGAGGCTGAAAATCAACGAGGCGCACGCATTTTTTTTTTTTGTGCAACAGAAGGTCGCATCCAAATTTAAACCCTCCGGCGCTCGGCTAAAGAGTCTGGGCAGCAAAAACGCGCGGGGTAAATAATTAAAAAAAAAAAAGGGAAAGCCCCGCTCCGGGGGCATTCTACGGACCCGTGGCCATCAAGCGCCGATGGAGGGAGAGGGGGGGGGGAAGGGCGGTGGACATAGAGGGACACGTGATGAATTTATGATGGCGGATTTGCATCCGGCCTCCTCTTCCGGCGATGAGCGCCAAATTTATCATCGCGGCGACTATAAATCGGAGCGAGGTCGCGGCCGTAGCCTGCGACGAGCCAGGGTGCGGCGCCGGCTCGAGCCCTCGTGACGTCACCGCGGGGAGCGCTGATTGGCCCGTGGGGGGTTGGGTGGGGAGCCGACACATCGTCCAAGACTCCCGTGTTCCCCTCGGCACGCCCCCCCCCCCCCCCCGCCAACCCGCGCGCACACGCGGTGTGCATAGCTTCAGGGTAAACACCACTCGAGACATCCGAGTTTACGGATAACATTCGTGAATCCTCCGAGGGCAGATAAGCAATTTGGTTCACGGATTAAGTTTTCTTGAACTGTATTTTCGGAAGAGTTAAAAAAAAATGGCTAAGAGCCGTGTTTTCTGGGTAATTTTCAGGCATCGAACAACCGGTACAGATTCTTTGAAAGCACTTAAAGGGACTTGCGTAACACCTTTATCTTCGTTTCTCCGCCAAATGATGTTACGGTCACATCTCGTCCTGTGCACGACGAGAAGACTGCGCGTCAGTTCAGAGTCTTGCTCTTAGAGGCCACACCGCGCTTTAAACACCAGCGAGCGTCGCGCTTATCGTCCCGCCTCACTAACAGATACGCCCCTGACACGTCCTCGCTGCCCGTCAGGCTCGCGGGTTCAACCCCAGCCTTTCGCTTTATCAGTAACCAGTAGTGAGACCCGAACTGAGGCATCGCCATGTTTTAGTGACTTTGTACATTTCAACTCCACAACTCGTACCTAAATGTTAACAATTCAATCGACAACCTACTCTCCAAATAAAACGAACCGTTGATGATTGTGCAAAACTGTTTTTTGAGTTAATGCAACTTCGGGCGCGCGATTCAGCATTTGTCACATTTCTCTAGTGATATCAAGTTGTGTATTTTGTACTACAAATCAGCATTATTTAGTTTCATAACTTGTTTTAAAAGTAAAAGTGAAAAAAAAATATTATATAATCCTAAACCTGATTGGCATTTGACTTCGTAAAATTTAACCTTATCTTGCGTCGAATGCAGCATACTTAATTAAATTTTTGACAATATTTAGTGTTATTATGACAAAAACATTAGGCCTATGGTTAAAAAAAATTGTTCTAAAATGTACGACGATTTTACCTGATTAACTCACTCACTCACTCACGTCCCCGCCACCACAATTTGACTGTGATATGTCAACAACTCCGTGACTGTTTTGGCTCATTTACGAACTTTAATATTCTATTCGTAACTCGCATTTTTTTTTTGGGATTTGCCCAAGGTAAACCGACTTGCCGTTAACAAAGCACAAATAAATGTCTGTATTCATTTCATTTTAATTCAAAGAGTGGTAATAACCAAAATTCATAAATGAACAACCTTACATCACGTGTGTTCTAAATTTTTTGGATTCTAAGTTTATGTATATACCTATATACCATGGTCTTATTATTCATTTCAAATCCCGCACTGAAAAAAAAAAGATTGTCTAACTCATTAGGTAGCTACAAGTCACTCGTAATTTATGCGTATTCTATTGACTTTATTATGAGCCTAACGCCTGCTTCAGTTGACTAGCCTCTGCTACTAGGTTACGGCAGTAGTTTGCTTTTACCAACAGTAGTTTTTCAACGGGGGCGTAACTGACACCAAAATTTCTTTACAAAATCTCTGGAATTCGCAAAACATAAATTCAAAATGGGCGAGTGATGTCGAGCTAAGTTCGGATATCAACATTTCCAGTTTCCAG
The DNA here is from genome assembly GCF_032445375.1 of Bacillus rossius redtenbacheri. NCBI lineage: Eukaryota > Metazoa > Arthropoda > Insecta > Phasmatodea > Bacillidae > Bacillus > Bacillus rossius. The sequence goes on from NC_086334.1 coordinate 8,794,598, forward strand.
TTTCAGGACGCTTGCATAGCGTCTCCTAAAGCTTCGCTTGATTTTACTCGTAGTTCGTGTATCAAGGTAATATCAATTGCAACAACTAATAAATTAATAATGTTCGCAGGCTTTCACGGCCATTGTCTGAAGTAGCTTGGCTTCTGGGTTGTAGCCGCGGCTACAACCCAGAAGCCAAGCTACTTCAACTAATAAATTACACACATATTTGCTGTAAGTGAACATGCATTTCATTTTCTTCGGGAAAACTAAATAAAATGTGAGCACTCTTCGTTAATATACATAGAATTTCCATCTCAGCTACGTATACCGAAGAGAAACGGTTTTAATTTCTGCCTTCCGCATTTAGAAGAACCGGAGTGTAACAGGCGCTTCGTGTTTACCGTCAAACTTCCCGTGTTTAATGAGAGCAAAGTTGGCACGCGTGCTCCCAACTCCGCCAATTTAATACGAAGTAGGGTTGTGAATACGGGACCACGTGATCATGCCGCAGCTTCCAGGGTTTCAAAACAGACCCGTCTAGCAGGCGGGAGTTGAAAACCGATGCCCCACAAGGAAACAAGAACTCGCTTGTTTGCAGCAAAAAGGGCCAAATGGCTAACCGTTTCACATATTCTTGTAAAAGGATATTTTAAATTTTGAGCAGAGAGTAAAAAAAAAAGATCAAACCATGGAAGAGAAAGTAAACCTTATAAAATTAGAATGTAATACTCTTCACATATAAGAATACCTATTATGATTGTGTCATTAATTTTAAAATGTTACTGTTAAATATTAAATAGTCGAATTTTAGAAATACTGAAAGGTGTACCAAATATATCTAACCTAATTACCTGCATATTGAAGTCACAGAATGGTTTAATTTTTACAGTAAAATGATGGTAGTTTTTGGTATTATGCAAGAAATTAATGGATATTTAAAAAAATAATAGACAAGAAAAATATATTAAATTCAACCTGCCACCTTATTGGTACTTCTTTTAGCTTCAAGGAAATTTATACATACGACAAAATATAATGATACGGGCTCATCACAACCTTAAACATAAATCATAGACTTAATGCGATTTTTTTACTGACAGACTCATAACAACTAATTACGAAAGAACTGCAAAAGTAATTCAGTAAAATTATTTTTATTTTACTTATTCTAATGAATTATTGGTAAATATTTATTTTTTTCGCTAGGGTTTCAGTGAATAATAGAATAAGTGCCGAACTCATTTGATCAACTCTTGGTGAGAAATGTTAACACGGCTGCAGGCTGAAATTAGATATTCTTTCCTCAGCTACTTGAGAATGTTGATAGAATGTGTAACTGTTTTTAAGAGGGCTTTCTAAACTCCAGACATGGCTGTACCCAGTCACATTATAGTCTTTTACTCCACTTTTGAGATTTAGGGTAAAAGTATTAAATTGTATAATATATTGCAATGTAATGACTATATGTTTACTGAACTTTAAATATGTACTAAAATTTTAGGCAAGTGTTCATGGCTAAATCAGGCTAACTAACTCAATCAGGCTTAAACGGCTGCACAGATTCCAAATAATTTGGTATAGGTACTTGGCCAAAAATATGTACTTACTAGTCGAGGTTTCAATTGCGAAAAAAAAGTTTAACTTCTATCATGTGTATGAGTTAAACGCGCTCTTTTTTATTACGTTAATATGTTTATCTTTCATCGCTAAATTGTTTAACGTCACATTTGACAATTGTGAAATCATCTTTCACAAAATAAAATAAATATTAAATAAGTTATTCATATAAGTTCATTTTAATTAATTTTAAGTGAGTTATTATGATTATATACGATTATTATAATGTACTACAAATTTATTTGGAAGTGACTTCGTACACAAGGCAATATATTACTCACGTTTTTCATTCAAATTTTAACATATATAACCTCTAGTATATTACTTTAAGTAAGTTAACTTAATTTATTTATGCCAGGAAAATGTGAAAAGATTCTTTCTCGATGCTCAAATAAATCTCGAGCGAAGAAAGTACCAAGGCGTGAAGAGATTTCAAGTAAAACAGATCTCAGAAGACTTGATACTATTTTTATGTTTTTTTATCCGTCGTAATTTCATCATAATGAAATTTATGGAAAAGAAAAGAACGAAAAAATAAATTGCTACTGAAGTCTTATTTACGCCTAGCGAAGCAGGAGTTTAAAATAACGCTATACTTAGTTTAAAATAATACTTTAATTAGCTAGTTTAAAATAACATTTTACTTAGTTTTTGAGCTACACAAATGTTTACCAAAGCCATAACCCTGGGATACTATTTCCCATTGAGGAGCAGAATTGTCTATTTTGTAACTGTAGGAATTAAATAATATTTTCACAGGGTAAAGGACGTACCAAATTAAAGCCATATATTCATATTACAAATTAAAAGATTTTTTCCGACACTTGCTTTTTTCAGATAAAACACTTGTTTCATGTGTTCTTCAGTACGCACTATATATAATGAAAAGATTTATTTCTTACAATTATCTTTTTTATCTTTAAACTTTTAAAGAAGAGTACAAGAAAAATCGTTAATCAGGGTGAGTCTTGTTTATACCTACAAATTTCCGCTGCAGTTTCATGTAAAAATAAGTTGAAAACATAAATACTTTTACTAAGGCTGGTATACATTTTAAAGATGGTTCTGAAAAGAACTATTTAATTTAAAATAAAAACGAGAGGTTTAAGAAAGGACTATGAGCGTTTGGATAATGTATCTATAGTTAAACCAATTACTGCAACCACCACGATACATGTTGCTGTTGCGATATGATTTAATTGAAATAACAATATTAGTTCCCGTAAAAATTTTTGATCTTTTTTCCCCCACCGATTAGTTCAATGAAATGGTTTTGCTACAGCAGATGTTGTAGAACGTTATTCAATTTAATTTATATTCAAACTTTCCTTTTAATTATTAATAAATATAAGTATGTTCTTCATCTCCAGCTTCAAAGGCTGATACAAGACTAGTGATTAAATTTTATATCATAAGTCAACTTATTTTGACGTGATGAACCTACAGGTTGTAACCGCCCTGTTGCTTTGCTCCAGCAACACCGGAGTCAACAATCCGTCCTCACACTCCTGCCCTAAGAAGAGTCAAACTTCGCGCGGGTGGCACGATCCCACCGCATGCGACAGTACAGAATATAGTTCCCCCTTTTCATTCCGCAAGTGTGAGATGCTTTAAAACCAAACGAGGTAAGAGCAGGATTCAAATTCTTTAATTCTCTCATGGCTGTTACTGAGTAGCACTCAACACTTGGCGTCCATTTAGCAAAACGATTTCGGTTTCATTTTAGCATCCTAACGAAATTACTTTTAACAAAAGGGCAAAAAACCGATAAAAAATAATATTTAAACACAAACCTTCTTCAAAGAAAATAAACTGACGTAGACAACAGCTAACTAAACAATGAAGAAAGTTACCGGAACCGGTAACAATGTGAAGGTTGCCAGTCGAATCCAGGTCCATCCTGAAGAGCCATATTGTTAAGGGAACCGGAAAAACTCGCGGATTCAATGATAGCCTCCATTATCCTCTGCATTTCTCAAGTAAACACGCGTGCTCATCGGGTACTAAATTGTGAGGCGTCTCCGCTGGGTAGCTTGTGATTCGACGCCTCTTTGGTCGATAGTCTCTCATTGGCCCAGAGAGCTCCAGTTAAACTGCGAGCCAATAGCAGAACCAGCAGAATTGTACACATGTTTGAATTTTCGGCCCACCACGAAATGAAATCCGCGAATTTTTCCGGTGTCTGCGTATTGTGTGTCTTGCTTCCCATCGTCCGCCGAAGCCTCCTGGTGGATCTCCGCCCAGTGCATGGACGTCCCGCGCCGAGGGGACTCCATTGCGACCTCGGAGGTCAGCAGCCGCCCGAAGACACTCCGGACTGGTGCCCCTCGAGCCCAGGAGGGACCCTGGCCAGTCCATCAGACGGCCGGGGGATGGGTCGACCTACCCGCAGGACGACCGCCCCACACGCATCTCGGCCGTCGTTCACGCCCTCTTGGACCGGCCGATAAAACCCGGCCTCGAGGTCGTCGCCAGGCCGAGGTAGGTAGGTGTGTGCTCGGCGGGGCAAAAGGGGCTCTCCGCTGCAGCTGCTTACGTTATCTGCGCGATAAATCCCGGCGACCGCGCGCGGTCCCCCACCACCCCTCCCGCCTCCACCCAAGGGGAGGGGGCCGCCCCTGTCCCGCGGACAGATTTATCGCCTCGCAGCCCCGGCTGCGGCGGGGGTGGAAAATCCCTCGGCTCAAGCGCGCGGCTATTAACGCCGTCCCCGACTGCGACTCGCGACTGGCCTGGGCCGCGAGGTGGCTGGCGACCCACATCCCCCCTCCACCAACCCTCTCCACCCCCACCCCTCTTTTCACTTGTTACCGGCCTGCAAGTCGCCGCTCCCAGCCAGGTTGTGCGACACGGGAAGCTTAAGATGTCCATCAAGTTCTGTCCCTGCCCGATTACACCCGAACATATTCACCTTCGGCCAACCTCGGGTTCATTTATATATATATTTATATTTCTCTGTTTATTTTAATGTAGCATTACTAACTTAACTAACCGTCCATGGTGTTTTAAAGTGTTTGAATGTAGCTAACCTAACCGACCACTTTTGATATTTGAATTCATTTTTTCCTGCGCAAAAAATAAAAACAAATCCCGAAGTTGGTCGAAGAGGTGAATTGTTCGGGTGTAATCGGGAAATGGCAGAACTTGATGTGCATCTTAGGTTTCCCGTGTAGCATCACCCGTGGTACAGATAAGCTACGTGGGGAAGATAACCACAGACCCCAGAAGGTAGGCTGACGGCGTGTCGTAGCTAGCGGCCTGTGCAAGGACAGATGCGGCGCCGGACACAACGTGACGACCGGAAGTGAATCGTGTGCGTGTACCCCCTCCCCCCAACAACAAAACCCTCAAACTGTTCCCATGTTGTCACACTGTGTTACACGATCTACATCTTGCACGGTTTCATGGTTTGCGCTGGATTCCTGATTTTACAGCTTAATTTTTACGGATATTCAACATAGCGGCCGTAACGAAAATTTAAATGATGACGTCATCATTCAAAATGGCGGAATCCAAAAAGTCGGAATGTCCTACCGTAACGAAAAGTGAGCGGTGGAGCTCGATTCCAAGATGGCGGAATTCAAAATGTTGTAATCCAAGACATACGGTCAAAAGTCTGATACATATAAATAACTAGGGACAGGAAAAATTCGCGGATTCAATTATCTCTAGGATAGCCTCCATTATCCTCTGCATTTCTCAAGTAAACACGCGTGTTCATTGGGTACTAAATTGTGAGGCGTCTCCACAGGGTAGCTTGTGTTTCGACGCTTCTTTGATCGATGGTCTCTCATTGGCCCAGAGAGCTCCAGTTAAACTGCGAGCCAATAGTAGAACCAGCAGAATTGTACACATGTTTGAATTTCACCCTATCACGAAATGAATCCGCGAATTTTTCCGGTCTGTAGAAATAACACGTGTATATATGTGTTCAGGTTTTGGAACGATGGAATTAATAAATTTTATTTTCCAATGTATATATTATTCTGAATGCAAATCTGATGATATGTTGCTTCATTTAAATTTTTAAAAGTTAAGTCACTTGATGCTGACCAACTCTAGTCATACCAGGGGTGGGGCTTGAACTCACGATCTCGTCACATGACCGTAGCTCATAACCCTTCTCTGCCCCCAAGGAGCCTTAAGACTCACTGGCAGCGTCAGTTGTTGCATTGTCTTATTCTTGCTACTTTTCAAGGACTATTCCCGTTAATTTACTTCGATAACAAATTTTTGGACTTGTAGTTTGGTTGTACAGTTTGTCAAAATAAAAAACGTTGCTTGCGAGCTGTACAATTTCATGCGAAATGTAATAATAACAAACGTATCCGTGACTATTTTTTTATCGATTTTTCATAAAATTTAATAAATTATATTTGGTGACAAAATCCAAGCGAGATGAATTTACAGCAACAAAAAATCTTTTGAGATAAACAACATTTCGTCTGAGACCGAGCATGAAGTGAAAGAAATGAAATATTTGTTTTACTTTGCGATCATAATGGATACGTATTTCGCATGAAAATAAACTACATTTTATTAATATTTTTTTTCCAACGGTTGCTTCTACAGAGTTCGATGGTATCAGACGTGAGATTTTTGTTTTGACAAGTTTATTGCAATACAAATACAAACGTTAAAATGTGCTGTGGAGATATTACTCGTGATTGATTTTTTTTAAACTTTTATTTTGAAATATAAATCCCTTCCGCGCAGTAATAGGATTGCAAAAGCCAAACAGTCAGCTGTTGGTGGATGCGATGAATCGATGTCGCGGTCGGCAAGGACTTTTATCGATACTATCGACGCGGGATGGTATAAATCTGCAGGGAGTATCTGCATCAGCCGGTAAGCTTTCTGTAAGTTACTCAGGGATTTTAGGGGGAGGTGGAATAAAAAAAGAGAAATGGGGTTTGAGCCTTTGGCTTTGAAACAGCCCTTCTGCCAAAAAAAAAAAAAAACTCACCACATACATAAACCAGGGAGTATTTTTTTTTTTTTTATCTTGGATCTGCACGAAGTTGCCACTGAAAGAGGAAAATAGGAATACATCAAACAGTGGTCGTTACAAGACAAGTATTTTCGTATTAGATACGCAGATAGAGGAGGGAAAAAATTGTGAGTCACATCTGTATCTTGGATCTCTCCCCTCCTGGAAAAGTCATCCCCCATTCGACCCTCGCCTGTCGGCAAGAAAGTCATTAGAACCATGGGTCTGCCTCGTTAATGCCGCGAGGACCTCAGATGCTAGCCCTCGGTGCAGAAGAGATGATCGACGAGGGGAAAGGGACGCGAAGAGGGGAGGTATGACTCACGCACCCCCCTCCCCGCATGGAGTACGCAATCAGCTGTGCCCTTTACTCCGCCCAACCCCCGCGCACAAAGCCACACACCCGCGCCTAACACGAGCCGTCGCGTCGTTCAGCATTGTGCTCGCTGTCAGGGCGCTGATTGGGCGGGGTCAAGGCCTGACCACGCTGCTGGGACCGGGACGAAGATCCCCCCCCCCCCCGGCGTGCAGCGCGGCCGCCGCAACCAATCACGAGCTGGCTTCTTGCAGTGACGTCAACGAAGCGACGAGACAGCTCAGCGAGCAGTTGTACTGCCGTGTGCGGGGTCGCAACACACACCTTTTACCAAGTTCATTATTTTATAAACGAATTAAAACATTTTAGTAATTTTTTTTTAATTTTAATTAATAGTTAATCACTTTGCACTATAATTGTTATTTGTTTGCTAATTTTCAAACTTAATACTATTTATGAACAATTTGTAGTGCCAGATATTTTAATATATTTTTATATTTCCGTTACTTACAAATATATAAAAAAATAATAATTTATTGTAAACATTATTATGAACTTGATAACTATAGTTGAATTTTTCATGTATAATTCTAGGATAAAAGCCTCAAATTCACCTTAAAGACCAATTTTTTTTAAATGCACTTTATTTTGAGAGAATGCGGTATGATTTCAAAGAGTAATGAAGCATCAAATATTTTTAATGTTGTTACTGAATAATAAAAAAAGTTTTATAATATAAGGCAGAAACTATGATTATTTTTCTCTACCACACAAAAGTACTATCAAATTTAGCTTACGATTTGTACAAAGAAACGTTAATACAGTAAAATAAAAAAGTTTCCTAAAAACAACATTTCACAGTTAGTGAAACTGAAAATTGAACACAAGCTGGTATTGTAGATTAAACGTGATGAAGTTGGATAGTATATTACCTAAATATAACGCATACATAGGATATCATTAATCATCTAATTGATCCCTCAAATATTTTTTAACGAAATGACTGACAACTACACGGAATTTCTGGCTGGGCTCTTAATACTCACCTGCCTTTTCGGAATTCGCAAGACGAACGAACAAATAGTAGCTTTTTGAACCAGTTTTCCCATTGCGATTGCTACCCAGAGCAAGGGCGTGGAAAGCGGGTTTGCAGGAGATGAAACGAGACCCGTGTTAAAAGGGTAATTCACGCCCGCCGCTGGACTAGGCAATTCGCGCTACAGCCGTGTACGGCTGGTTGCCGGCTTGCGCGGCGCTGCTTCCACTCGCGTTAAATTCCTCGGAGGCATTTTGCCCGCTGCTCGGTTCTACAAAAAGCAGTCCTTCACCACTTTTGGCCGCGAGGAATGTTTGCGTGGGGAATTCTGCTTGTGCTTCGACCACCAACAAAAACCCCGGTAGCACCATTGGAATCCTGACACAGACGTCATCTCGTGCTGCGAATGAGTTGGAATAAATAGAATTGATTCGAACTGAATACTTGAGAGATATCCAAAGTGGAATGACTCCATGTAAAAAAACTTTATGTTCACAAACACACAATATTTGCACGCACCCAGATTTTTTTTTTGTGTTCCACTTCCTTTGCAAACAAACATTTGTAAATGATTCATGATAACGATGACTTTGGCTATTGTCACTGAAGATAGTACGGCTGAATTTATTTTTATTAATACTTAATTTTGATCGATTCATAAAAAATTAAAAACAGTAAATGAGAAAAAATTACATTATATATATATTTAAATATATTTATTACATTTTGATTAGCTTGTCTCTTCCTAATATTTTTATAGCCTCAATATGTTAAAATAAAACAGAATTTGTAACGTTTATAAAATATTTTTAACATAATTAAATATTGGACTACTTGTAAATTAATTAAAACTAAAAGTAGGAAAAAGCATAAATTAATTGACATTAAATATTTTATAACAAACATTATTTGAAGATTAAGTAATTTCAATTTCCTATAATGAACTAAAAAAATTACATACAATGAAATATGTCAAACTTTTTAATGTGTATAAGGAAAAAAATATTTGAACGGATTTAAATAAACAAAAGTTCGCCACATACTAAATTCAGTCATTTTTATTTATTACTTTTATGAACTAAATTTAATGCTTTTGTATATTTTGAAAATGTACGCCAATACCAATGACGCTTCGTTGTTACCGTTTTAACTTTTTTTCATAAGTGTTGCTTTCTTGCGTTAAGTCTTCACATTGACAGCCTATTTCACACAACCTGAAGAATGTCAATAGCTGGAGTAGGATTTCGTCCTAACCTCCCCCCGCACCACCCCCCCAACCCCCCACCCCGCCGTCCAGTTGCAGTCAAGGTTGAGTTTTCAAAAGTAAAAAACTTTGATATGCATTGATTTCCTTTACCGAGAAGCTGTGGTTTCCGACGCCAGTCGCCGAGTCCTTGTGGCCCGGCGCGGGGCGACAATCGCGACTCGATGTAACGGGAAAGCCGTTAAGCCCTCGGCTGCAGCTCGGCGTCGCGACACGCTGCTCGGATTGTGCGCCGGGGGAGGGGTGGTGAGTGGCCTCAAAGGGGGGGGAGGGAGGGAGGGGGTGAAGGGCTTTGGCCTGGGCAAGAGTCGCGGCGTCTGTCGCGTCGAGGGGAGGAAGAGAGGGGGAGGAGTGGGGGGATGTTGAAGTGCCACAGAGTGGAGCCGAGCGAGGATTAGTAGGGGGAGCGAGCCGGTGCTGGGGCAGATGATAGCCGCGTGCGTTGCGGGCTTGTATCCGCGCAGGGGCAAAACTAATAACCATACATTACAGCGAGTGTCGTCCGCACATTCCCCCCCTCCCCCTCCAGGGACGCGGCGCCCCGCTCTGGCGACCGGCGCGGCGGGGAGGAAGAGGGAAGCGTGACGATTCATATCACAGTCCCTGGTTCGCACTCCCTGTGACGTCACCCACCCACCACATTCCCCATTCCACGCATTCTGCATCTCCTCCGCAGCTGCGTGCCATTTCAATTACAGCCGCAAAGCTGCGGCCCTTCCTGAATGTCCACAGGAAAAGAAATACAGCTGTGCAAATAGACAAAATAATTCTATAAAAAGCCAGGGTTTTTTAAACACTTTGTACTTCTCTTATACTAAACATTTAAAACCATAAATTTCTGCTGACATATCAGTGCTAAATGTGTTAAATTAAGCTGATATAAATTACAGAATATAACTTTAAAAAATTATATCAAGATCACGCAAAAATTATCCTCAGTTGATGATCACCTCTGTTTACTGAAATGCACAGTTCAGTTTTAAAAAGCGATGTCACTTGGTTATAATATCCGTAGTATGTTCACTGGTGCATAGCGAATCTTTCGGTCTATAGATGTTCCTTATTTTTCAATGAATAATAGAGCTCAAAGGTGCAATTGGTTGGAATGCCAAACCCCTCTGTGCCTAAGGCTTACAGGTTTGTATCCTGATTGTCACTGATGAGTGTGGGTTTTTTAAAACTAAAATATTATTTGTAGAATATAATGTACCCCATTTCAAGCTTTAAGTTGTGAGCAAATAAACAAATGTAGGCCCAGCAAAAGCTGGTATTAGAGTTGCTAACAAAACACACCTCACAGCTTCTGTAAGCAATTTATACTTTTCATGATTTTAATCTAAAAATTATTCAAATGACTAGATCATTACTTTATATAATAAATTACATTATTTATTGATATAGTATGTATTAGTGCCACATGAAGGGATAAACATGTAACTCTGGAGAGCCAAACACTACATAACAAATTTTTAATGACTGAATTTAAAAATAAAACGCTTTCGATAACAGTTTATTCGTTTCCTTGGTTTTCTTTATAGCTTAGGTTAATTGATATAAATTAAATATTTTTATATGTACAGTGCTGTTTTGCATAAAGGTAAATATTTTTGCTTTATTTAAAATATTTGTTGTGTTTTGCTATAACTAACCATGGGTAATGGCAAATTGAGAAGAAAACTGCATTAAGGAATATGTTGTATTTGAAAGGTTAACTTGAATAAAAAATTACTAAAGGATAATACTTATTTTATTTGAAACTGTTGTTTAGCTGGTGTGTCCTTCGCAGGGCTGCTAAATGTAAAAAATTCAAAAGGGTTCTAAATTCGAAGACATGGCTGCATTATCATCCTCACCCACAGTTTAATACCGCAAAGCACTTCATATTACCAAAAAGTGCAAAAAAACCTATCGGAAATTATAACTACAAAAATTAATTCTATTACATTATTCTCCCACAAACCCTTCCCTGGTATTGATACAAATTTTACCTTATATAAAATAGTGCATATTATGTGAATCAAGCGTACTTTACATTAAAAAAAAGAAGAGACAATTAAGTTTTGAATTAGCAACAGATCAATATAAAAGTAGAAGCCAATTCCCAGAACGTTATGTAAAAATTTAGCTTACTTCCAATATGTTATTTATAATTGTCATTGTAACTTGCTTATATTATTTAAGATCATAAAAATTGCAATCCATACACCACACTAGCTGATGTACCCATGCTTTCCTACAGAAAGCCACACTTACGTTGTACATAATAGATGATGGGGGCGAAAAATCCTTAGTGTTGATTCTCTTTTAGCTTCCAAATCCTTTTTTTTTATTTAGACATACAATGAACAGTCAGTGAGTGACTGCAGCGATACTTAAATCCACCTCTGTGCCTTTGGGTTGTACACCTCTGCCCATTCTCGTACATCTGCTACTGCCACATTACATTAGTCAGCCACTGCCACTCCACCTGTGCACACCACTGCCTGTTCTCGTGGGTCCACCACTGCCACACTTCTTAAGGGGCCCGCCTCGTCAGGTGTGTATGAGTGTTAGTGAGGTGGGATGATAAGCGCGATGCTCACTGGTATTTCTAGCACGATATAGCATCTTTTAAGCACAAGGCTCTGAACTGGCGCACGGTCTTCTCGTAATCACAGGATAACTGTGAAATTTGAGCGGTGACCGTAACATTACATGGCCGAGAAATAAAGATAAAGGTGTAATGCAAGTCCCTTAAGTGCTTTCAAGAATCTGTACTGGTTGTTTTACGTCTAAAAAATACTCTGAAAACATGTGTTTCAGCCATTTTAACTCTTCTAAAAATACAGTTTAAAAACTTAATCCAAAATCAAAAGTTCTTTTTGGCCCTCAGCAAACTCTTAAATGCTTTTCATAAGCAGACCCCACTCGGATATCTCGAGTAGTTTCGAAATCGCGTTGTTTTCCCTGAAGCTCTGCGCACCGTGTGTGTGCCCGGGTAGGCGGAGCCCTTAAGCCTGACTCTGTCATTCCTTGCCAGCACGTCACTTCCACACTACACGCCTCCTCTGCTCCTACTCGCGAACCACACCTTTTATTAAAATATTCATAATCAAAACAACGTTGGCTGTAAGTTAAAAAAAAAACATATTTTGCTTTTAAATAAAAGGAATTATAAATAAAAAAATTTGCTCCTTAACCAGTGTCACTGGTTGCGACCTGCTATCCTTCAACAGCATCCCAACTTACCCAGTCCTCCCATCCTTGAAGGGCAAGAGGGAGATTTCCCGCTATGCGTTATTACATCTTGTTGGAACGGAGGGAATTAGATAGGGAAGCGACGCCTACGTAGTCCGTACTTGTCCTCTCGCTTCGCGACCTTAATGGCCTGCCCTCAGGCGGTTTTAATTTGGGCGAGACTTTTGTCTAATTTCGTTCCTTCCTCGTGGAGGGGGAGCGCAGCCGGGTACAGGGGGGGGGGATACTGGGCGACGCTCTCCCGAGTCCAACACGACAGCTCCAGGGATAATCATGCTTGTGTCAGAATCACCAAAAGTCTCAGGGCTCAGGACACAGCCAAATCTCTGGTCAGCTGAGTGAGGCAGGTGCCTCAGGTGATGGCTCCGGTCAATCTAGAGGCTCTATCACCATCCTGGTCAAAGGGGGAGAGTGATCCCTTGACAGCTCTGTCGTTATTTTACTTGCTCTGGAATGACTTAAAAATGATCTATAAGCCACTCCCATTATACCCTTAAAGGGCGCACATGTGGGAGGACTTGTGGAGGATGCCGACCACAAGGTTGGAACAAAGCTCTGTCTGAATCATCACTGGTCCGCCCAGTCAGTGGATCCACAGCCGCCTGGCAACTGCCGACAAACTGGCTCTTACCTCTGTCACAGTGGCGTCATAACTGATAAGTCACGTTAGCCAGTGTTTTTACCGCAGCAGAATATTTATCCGTGTACCAAATACACAATGGCAGTTTGAAGATTAAAAAAACCCTGTCAGATACAGCAAAAACTACAACACTTAAATCACTAAATAATTTCATCTCATTAAAAATAGTAGTTGCGATGCAAATGGTTGAATAAAATTTTAATAAGAATGATGAGAACCATCACAGATTCAGGGGGAAAAAAGATTCGGTATAACTCAATACACATGATAGAAGTGAAAATTCTTTGGCAATTCAAACCTGGACTCGCAATTATATCGCAAGGAGTTAAATGACAGCGAGTGAGAGAGAAAGGGATAAGGTTGACAATTTTCTAAAAATAACATACAAGGGTTATCTGAAAAGTGTCCGACATCAACATGAAGATGGCAGCACTCGTCAACGAAAATTGGGGAATGTGTTTAGTGATGTTTTGGAATATACTGTCTGAAATTTAAGCCATTTTGGACAGGCAGTTTTTTTTTTTTACAATTGTTTGTGTGAGTCTCTGCAAAATAGTTGTTTACGAACGTGATGGTCTCCTCATTCAACAAAAATGTCTGTCCTCTCAGTGCAACTTTTAGCCTAGAGAACAAAAAAATGTCAGTTGGGTTTAGATCTGGTGAGTTAGGAGGGTGGTCAAGCAGTTCAAATCGCAGTTCGTAGATTTTCACCATGGCAACCGCTGAGGTGTGAGCTGGTGCATTGTTCTGGTGAAACAAATTTTTTTTCTTTCTGCAAATGTGAAATTTTTCTGCAATTTATGCCTTCAGCTTGTCAAGTAATGTTGCGTAGTTGTGTTTCCAAAATAATTTATTAAGACAATTCCATGACTAGCCTAGAAACCAGTATTTCGGATTTTTCTCCGGCCAAAGGAACCGTCTTTGTATTTTTTGGAGCTGATTCTCCCTTCGCGGTTTTTGGTGTCGCAGACGTTCATCATCACCCGAGCTGGTTTGGCCATGTTTGAATTGAGCTGCCCGAAATATCCCTGTGGTAAATAGTGGCACAGAGTCGCCGTGCACACCATCAAACACGTCTTAAATTAGCGTATGCATTCGATACGAATTTTTTTCATTTTCACAAAAATATGCGCACCGACTCACGAAAACGATGGTTAAAAAATCAATTCACGCCTAAAATTGCTGAAATTTCAGACAGTATATTCCAAAACATGACTAAACACATTCTCCAATTTTCGTTGACCAGTTCTGCCATCTTCATGTAGAGGCCGGAAACTTTTCAGACATCCCTCGTAGCTTGCTTTTTTTGTGGCTTTCATTTCTCTTTCAAATATTTTTGGTTCCTTACCTTTTTGTATTTAATAGAAATTTGATGAAATTAAAAATTTATTATTAAATGTGAATAAACAAAATTATTACTCACGTAAAATAACTGCTGGGAACATCAATAATTATATATCAATCAATAATGACTAATATTCAAAAAAAATACTTACCGTTGAAATACACCAAAAACGATAAACTGTGCGTGTTACTCTTTCTTCAAACAATTCGGTCATTTGGAACACGCTAAATATCTGAAAGGAGTTCGAAGTTCATTACAGGTAGCAATACCAATGCGGGAAATGCAGGGTCTGTATCAGCAGTGCTCTCTACGCTGCTGGTTGAACTAGGAGAAATGCAAGTGTGCTGGTAGCAAATATAAAATGTAAAGCATTCACAGCTGATTGTACAGGATACCTATATATATGTATATATTCTAAAACAAGCACATGTGCACACTCTCTGTTTTATTCCTTCGTTCATCTATTATTAATGTTCTTTTTTTTGGGTTGGGGGGGGGGGGTGAGTGTGACGAATCATTTCGCAAAGTGAAGAATGAAAGCGAGCACAGCAACGTTACTAGCATAGTGCTCTCTTTGCGTATATTTGTCCAAGTACCCGTGCTCTGTCCTTATTGCGTCCTGAAACGTTTCACGACAATGTTTCGCGGGGGAAACGCTGCAGTGAAATTCGGCCTTAAAAATTCACTCTCGTCGCGCCCGAAGAAGTTTCACTTCAAAAATTGTTTGTCTGTAAAGTCGGTTTACGGACGATAGTTTAACGTGACAACGTCATAACAAAACATTGATGAAATCATTGCATACTTTTATGAATAAAATTGAATCATTTTTATTGAATTATCACTATTTTGTATGGATACAAAGAAGGGGTGAAATGAAATCTACAATTTTAATGATACATTTACTTTTATTTGCACTCATTAATTCAAATATGCTTATTACTTTAACGAACAGATTATTTTAACTATAACTTTTATACATGTTTGCTATTTAACTTCTTACAATCTGTGCTATGCTGTTAAGTATAGGACGATGATAGGAAAAGTAGGAAACGAATGGGAGTGTTTCAAGTTTAATGTGCCTCGAAAAAGTCAAATCGATGGTTGTTGCAATCGAGTGGAAGAGAGATATATGCGGCGCAAGCGTACAAAGAGCGTAACGGGACACAGTGTAACGGAACAATGTGCGTTACGGGATACTTTTTCATGCGTGCAGTTGGCGTTCATCGATTTATTAGGCGTTGTGACGTCAAAAATGTTAATATTGGTGAAATATTATAATTTTTGTTCCAGTTGAATAAATATCTTATCCGACCTTTAAGGGCGAGGGTCGGGCAGAAGCTACTGAATCCCTTTACTAAGGAGAGGCAGCTCCGCCCGGGCAGGATGTCTCGCACCGACAGTACATACGTCGGGGCGCGAGTATTTATTACGTCGGGAGTGTAGGTGCTGCGGGAGCCACACATCGCGTTAACGCTCACCCTGTGGCTCGGTGTTTGGTGAGGAGAGGGGAGGGGGTGTGGCGCAGTGGTGGAAGGCACCGCGGTTAAACAGAGTTAGCGGCGCGGCGTGTGCCGTGGCTGGTTTGCGGCGTCCGGCGAAGCGAGGAGGAAGGCGCGGCGGCGGAGAAAGAAAAGAACAAACCTAGCGAGAGCCAAGGAGGAAATAAACTCGGCGGGGAAGAAGGAGCAGCCCCGCGGGCGACGACGGAGAGAGGGAGAGACCCAAAGAACGATGAGGAGGAATGGCTCACCCGTTCCTTGTCCCTCGGCCGGCTCCCACAACAACGAGGAGGGAATGGAAGTAAGCTGGTGGTGGCTCGCAACGGTGAAAGAAACTCCGTTCGAGATCTACCCGTGAACATTTTCCCTCCGGCAGGATGTCGACCCACAAAAAAAAAAAAAAGTCTTCAAGTCCTTGCGTTACCGCAGAAATGACACGGGCCGCCATCGCCAACAGGTTGATTTCATCACTGAAGCGGCGAGACTTCAATAAAATGCCTGGGGTACTGAAAAACATTGCATCAACAGTTATTTGTGAAGTGAACAAACGAATAGGGGTGAATTATCATATTACTTGGTACTCAGTCGAATTATTAATAGAATAACTAAGTTGAGCGATGTTGAGCGTTATCGGATAGTTTTAGAAAGAGCATTTTATTTTTAAACATCTAGATCGCATCTACGAAATTTCTGCTACAATATGTGCTATTTAGAATAATTCTCAATTTAACAACACTACCAATTCCCCCCCCCCCCCCCCCTATAAACTACTAACTCAAGTTGGACTAACTTTCTTGTACCAAAACGAAATAAAAATGTCCTTTCGTAATTTTAAAATTTTTCTGTAAAATGCCACCCCAATACTTTCTTCTGTAACGCATCGCTATGGCACTTAAATGGTGATGGTATCAGATTCAATAATATATTAAAAAAATTAAGATCACATTTTTAGAAAATAAGCTACCATTTCGTTTATTTGAAGTACCTGTCGCAGTGAGTATGTGTGGCATATAATTCACTACGAACAATCATATAAGAACCATTCCGTTTTATAAAAAAAACTATGTGTCTCCTGCTTGTATCTAAGTTTATCCACAGGAAAACAGTTCTTCAATAAACTGCATTAACATGTTAAATTAATAATGTCGATAGTTTTACCCACAGTGTACAGTATACGAAGAGATCAGAGGACGGATAAGTACGTGAGTAAACAGCGTGCGATCATTGCTTGCAGTAATTTCGCACGCACAGTTTTGCAGCCATTGCATTCGCTACTTTATACAGGCGCCGCTGGGCTGCTCTACACTGTCCGCGCGGGATCAGAGGATCGCAGTGGATCAGGGGCAGTCCAATCTCGGCCGTACAACCCCCAAACATTTTCGAACCCACAAAAAAAAAGACAATCGGGCACTATTTGCGAGTGAAACTCGCCAAAACCAATTTACTCGGGCTTAATTCCTCTTTGCAAAAATTTACTTTGGTTTTCATGCAAAATGGAATTCTAGGGATTTGGCTAGCGTTTCTGCGCGACCTAAATGGGAGCCCGCAGTCGTGTTGTATTTGAAAAAGGTTTTGTTTTCATTGGATACGTCCTTTTTTTTTCGTTGTGTGCATATCATTTTATCCTGGTATAACGGGAGAGAAAAAACCACAGTATTGTGTTGTGAACACGGTGGATAAATTATAGTCTTCACTACACGTGAAAAGTTAATGGTATAGCTGTGGCCAAAGTGCCTTAATAAAGTCACTCTTTGGCCCTAAAGTTCTGAGTTCGAGTCACGGTTAGTGTTTGGATGTGCGTGTCAGTCTTGGAAAAAAAAATTTAAGAATTCAAACGGCCTGTATTTAAGCCTGCATGGATAATTCTGGTGGAAATCTCTGGGCTTCGCATTCAAAACATTCTAATTCAAGATGATTGCGTTAATATGCGTTGGTAAAAGTGCGTCTAATAGTTTAGTGTAATAATTTGGGACACTTTTGCAGTTAATACTAACTTTTTCTTAACTAATGATTAAATTGTACATAAAATGAAAGGAAATTAAAAATTATAAATTTGGGTTTGTGTTATATAAAATAAACTATTGATTTTAATAATGAACTTTTTACATAAAATGTACTTTTTTAAATATTTAATAGAAATAAATTCATAGAATTTAAGATAAAAGAAAAATTGAAAATTTATGAACTTTTTATGTACATAATACTCACCAACCCTAACTAAACTTGTAAATAATTCTATGAAGATATTGTTTGCAACGAAAAATATAGCAAATATATACAGGTGTCCACAAAAAACCTTTACAACTTCAAACCTAAATTTAAAAAAAATGAATATGACGAGGTATCTGAATGGGGTTTGTGGCATTGTGATCGGAATCTCTCCAAGTTTTTATGTGAATTTAGTCTAGTTGTTCAGTCAATATATCTCAATATGTGCGCCATTAGTTGCGCGCAGCACATCAAGCCTATACTCGATTTCCTTCCACGTTCCCTCAAGAAGTTCTGCATCAATGGAGGCTACAGCTTGCACGATCCTACGCTTCAGCTCATCGATGTTGGGAACATTTGTATGGTACACTCGATCCTTAACATAACCCCAAAGAAAGAAATCAAGTGGGGTTATGTCAGGCGAACGAGGTGGCCTCGGTATCGGACCATCTCTTCCGATTCACCTGTCAGGAAATTGTTCATTGAGATAGGCACGAACTGCCATTCCCCAGTGAGGTGGTGCCCCATCCTGCTGAAGGATGACATGATGTTGAATTCCATCCAACTGTGGGACAGCAAATTCAGTAAGCATATCGAGATAGACATTGGCTGTGATTGTTTTTTCGGCGAAGAAGAATGGCCCAATTATTCGGGTACTCAATAGCCCGCACCACACGTTAACTTTTGGGCTATCGCGCACAAGTGCTCTAGAGGCATGTGGGTTCTCAGATCCCCATATCCTCACATTGTGCCTGTTTAGTAGACCTGGCACATGAAACATTGCCTCGTCAGTGAACAGAATGCGTTCAAGAAAATCTTCCTCCACTTCCATTCGAGCCAGCATATCTGTAGCGAAAGCCTTGCGGCGTGGTCCATCCGATGGCTGAAGAGCTTGCAACAACTGCACTTTGTAAGCGTACAGTCTCAGGTTTATGTGAAGAACTTTGTGAAAAGTCGAACGAGGTAACTCCAATTGTCTCGCGGTGGTACGAATCGACTTACCGGGGCTCCGGACAAAGGCCTCACGAACACGTTCAATGTCTCCCGCACTTGTGCTTGGCCGACTACTGCCTTTTTGCTGCAGAACACTCCCTGTCTCCATAATTTTTTTTGTGTCTCTCACGAATTGTGGGTTGTGAAGGTGGTTCTCTCGCATATTTGGTCCTAAAGTTCCGTTGCACCTGCGTATCTGATTTTGTTTCGATGAACCAGGATACACATTGCGCTTTCTCTTGGGGTGTATAAATCTTCTGTGATGTTTGGATGTCAGTTACCATTCACAACTGCAACCAACAGAAAAAAATTCACATAAAACTAAGAGAGATTTTGATCACAATGCCACAAACCCCATCCAGATACCTTGTCACATTTTTTTTTATTTAGGTTTGAAGTTGTAAAGGTCTTTTGTGGACATCCGGTATATTTTATGTTTTTTTTTTAAATTGATATATAATAATTTTTTTAAAATCATAAAAATTAAATTACTTTAACAAAAAGTTATATATAAAATAATAATTAAATTAATGTTTGATCCATTAATTTATGATTTAGAAGTGTTAAACGAAATAAAGTGGAATAATTGAAGTATTCTAACGAAATTTTTTTACATGTAAAGATATTAAATTAAAATAAACTTTTAAAAATGTTTCATTTATCCAGTAGGTACGGATGAATAAAACAGGCTGAGAGGTTGTAGCGAGGATCGTAACATAATTTCGGAGCGACAAGCCAATTACGAGCGCCCGTGCAAACTCCGCAGCGAACTGTTGGTCCTTAATGGAGATGAAACGGTGTTTTCCCGTCGCCCCTCGTCTTCAGAGCGGCGGCAACAGTAGCTCGTACAGTACAGTTCCCAGGCGTGCCAACTGCTAGGGCCAGGGGAGGGGGAACCAGGCGTGCCAACTGGTGTTCCCGGCGGGAAACCGTAAGGGGGGGGGGGGGGGGAAACTCGTCTCGCGGTCACCAGTTTTCAATCGCGCACTCAGCTTATTAGAAACCCCGCCGCTCCGAACTCCCCCCCCCTGACGGGCGGGGGACTAGCCTCGCGGCCCGCGGAACCGTTTAAAACACTTCGCCTGTCACGTGGTCGCGAGGGGAAGCCTTCACTTCACAGACGAGAGAGCCACACCCGAAGTTCCCCGAAGTTCATGCTCGCTTTTTATTTCCCGTACCACAACAAGTGTATTTATTTGGGGGAAAAAAAATTCGCGGGCTTATATTCTCCAAATGCGCGGGTTTAATTTATAAGATGTCATTCTTAAAATTAGCAAGATTAAATTTAAAGAATTATTCAGTAAATAAAGAAAAACGGTATCTGTTTTTTTTTTTTTTTTTAGTCAAAAGAAGCATATGATAGGTTAGCTACATTATAAATACTTTAAAGCATTGTGGATGGTTGGTTATATTTGGTAAGTATAGCTACATTAAAAATACTGTAAAATCATTTTATGGTTGCTCAGCAAATAACTTTTTAATATGTAGCTATCCAGCGCTAGGAAACCGTTTACATGATTTCACAGTATCTTTAATGTAGCTATCATAACCAAATCAACCGTCCACAATGTTTTAAAGTATTTATAATGTAGGTAACCTAACCTAATTGACCATTAGTAACCTTTTATCAACACCACCATATTTGTTTACAATGAACAAAAAAAAAACTCGATGATGCACGATCGGGTGTTTGGCTCTCTCGTTTGTGAAAAGAAGGCTTCCCGGTCGCTAGTGCCGGGTGTAGTTACCCCCCCCCTCCACCCCTCTCCCTAGGCGACCTGACTCATCTGTCGACAGCTCGTCGTCCTGACCTTCTCCTCGAGATACTCTGTCGCGTTCTTTCCTTTTCAACCAACTCAATAAACTCACCTCACTACATGAATACGCAGGTAGGATATGCGTATTCTTTTTACTACAGAAGTGAGTTCAATTTTATTAATGTGGGTCAAATGACGAGAGTTTCTTACTATTTGAGCAGCATATTTAAAAGATAATTTTTAATCGTTAATTTAATTAATTTGATACATTATTGCAAAAAAAATAAATACTTTACCTAACCTATTAATTATTTCCTGTTTTTTTTAAATATAATTAAAAAATATTTAAAGTTTTGTTTTGTTTTGTTATTATACTTTTAGTATGTTTTTTGTTTTTATTTTTCAATAAATAAAAATGATAGTTAAATTACTGCACGTTGCATGAAGTGACTACTAGCACTCACGCACAAACTTTCTTTTGTGGGTGTTACATTTCCCGAAAAATTCAAATGATTTAAAAAATAAAATTAAAAATTAATTTCGTCGTGGATAAACCTATCCAGAGAACACGAATAAAACTGTTTAAAGTTTACCACAATGGGTGATACGAGCCTGCGATAAGCTTGCTTCGGCCCGCGAATCCCTACTTTTGTGTAAAATGTGGAAATAGGAGGGGAGATGGAATTTGGAATTAGAATCAATTGGGTAGAAGTGTTACGTGAAGGAGGGGAGAAGGTTAAGCGACAGTATGCTAGTGTAAAATGTGGAAAAAAATTAAATATTATTTGTTTTTTTAGTTGTAGTGTTCAATCCACACAATAAAGAAACTACACAAAATACAAAAATTATAATTTTTTTAACTAAAATATGTTTATTAAAATAAATTGTGGCAGTCATGACATAACAAATACGAAATGGTTGAATTCAATATGGCGGAAATGACGACATATAAGTAGGGTCATGCATATTTCGCGAAAAGATTCCGAGACCAGCTGAAAGTTAAAACACTGTAGCATCGTCTGTGTTTCGTGATTGGGCCAGTTTCTTTCAGGTGCATGTCGATTGTTAAAACACCATTTACAGTAATTCATCGCGGAAGCAAACGCTTCCTGAGTGGCTGAGCTAAACAAGGCAACTACTTATCTCACAGACGGCCGCCAATCACAAGGAAGAAACCGCTGGGTTCGCGTATACCTTGTTGCAGTCTAATAGGCGTTCAGCTTTATTCGCGAAAAATGCCTGCCCCTACATATAAGGTTGCAGCCGGCTCCACGTTCCACGCCCCGAAACCATCGCCAGAAGCTACCGGTGCCTCTCTTAAGTGTCGCGCTCAGCGCATGTATTTACACTACTGTTCCGTGGAATTACTTAACGATTGAGGCATTCCCGGGGTGGTTTTCAGTCCTGTACAGACTTTGACGCTGTGTCTTCCTCATAACCGTACATTTTAAAACCAACCATTTACTTGTACGCTCTATGTTGATCAAAATAACAGACTCTAAGTCTTGCGATGTAATAGATTGGAAGGATGGGCGCTGAAACTAACTGCGTCCACTGCACACATTAACAGACAGCAACATGCACCGTCCAGGCTTGCCTCAAAGAGAAAAACCTGACCCACGCTCGAAGTCTCCATCGGGAAACAGGCGGTTTGGCTTCGTTTCACCGAGAGGAGTGTATCTCTTCGTTTGGCGCGAAGACGCGCTGGTTTAAAAGATACAGCGAGGACCGTTAAGTCTTTTTTTTTTAGGTTCTATTTTGTTCCAGTTGCTGTTTTCGGAACGCCGGGCGATCACTCTTCCTTTAAGTCGGCGGGGCACTGCTTTCCGCGAGACCGCCTCATGTAAAAACATGAGCTCGGATAAAACTTTACTGCGCGCGCCGTCCTGTTTTACAGCTCGTTCGCCGTCCCCCCTCCTTCCCCTTGACGTCCTCCATCGCCTTCGTCTCGGGCCCGGATCACCGCCAGACTCAGTCCAGCGCTTTATTTGTCCCCCGGCCCCCCTCCACTACTAGCCAGCCACTTGGTAATCATGACGAAGAAACACGCTCACACCCAGCGCGTGGGAACTAATTGCAGCTCCAAGCAACTGCGGGACATCGTGTTTCATGCTCACATTCCAACTTTTCTCCTTTCACCCTTCGCTAGCTCAGTCGCTTTCCCGGGTAGAAAACAATGACGGCGTTCGGAGAGGTCAGACGCAGGGGGGAAAAAAATAGCACGAACCACCAACTAGCAGACTCTAGAACAGGAATCTCGATCAAGTCCGCTGTGTGAAATAAAGGCTGCACAGTAAAATGA
This sequence comes from Bacillus rossius redtenbacheri, assembly GCF_032445375.1. Classification (NCBI taxonomy): domain Eukaryota; kingdom Metazoa; phylum Arthropoda; class Insecta; order Phasmatodea; family Bacillidae; genus Bacillus; species Bacillus rossius. The sequence continues at coordinate 8,817,784 of NC_086334.1, forward strand.
TCGGAGCAAAAAGAACCTAACAAATACTCTCGCCATCTTTCTAGTACAGGGAAAAATATCATAAAAAAAACACTAAAGCTTTTTGATTAAATTATTACAAATCAGTTTCGGTATAGAACTAAACAAAACCGGTAAAAGTGTATTGCTTATGAGCAGGAACGCACAGACATAAACGAAAAGCCGTTCTGTATGTGTCTAGGCAATATGGAAAATTGTATGACCCATAAGTTACAATTTTCGTCTTCTAGGTGTCCCAAGCGTTCTTCTCTCCATTCAAGTGTATACACGATGGAGTGCCAATTTGACTTTCATTGTCACCAAAAGTGTTACTAATTGTATCTCCTTTTGGAACTGTCCAAGCTGCTGATTCCCAATAATGCATTATGATGCCAATCACTTAATTCGATTAAATGTGCAAGTATTTTTTTTTTTTAAATAACTCTCGTAACTTCCGTTGCAAGCGCAGGGCCCGGTGGTCGCGCGGACCTTGTGCTAGGTCGCGGACCAACGGGACTCCCCGCTCCCCTCGCGCCGAGGTTGTGGCAGGCTGGCGTGCCTGCAGACGGCAGCAGTAAATCACGACCCAATAAGGTCGGAGCAGGCCGCAGGTAGGCAAACACACGGCTATCTGGCCCCCCCATAAAAGGATGTTATTGCCGCAGTTTATTGTCCATGAATAAGTCGTGCCCGCCAGAAGGCGGTTGTTCCCTAGCCCCCCCCCCCCCGGGGGGGGGGGGGGTGATAGGGGAGGGGTGGCTCGCGTGCCCGTGAAGACACGACTGCCGACGGTCTCCCGTCGAATGGAGCCTTCACGTCTCCCGGGGCTCAAGTCACGACAGCAGTCGAGTATCCGCTCGTCTCTGGTCGCGTGTGTCCACCTTCCTGCCGGCGAACTGCTTCTCCGTCACTCTGGGCCTCGGTTGTACTCACAGTTGTTTTAAAACAAAACAATATCATGGTGATATTATTTTCATAAAAAATTGGTTGTCTGTAAAGTCGGTTTACGGACGATAGTTTCGCGTGACAACGTCATAACAAAGCATTGATGAAATGATTGCATAATTTATGAATAAAATTGAATCATTTTTATTGAATTATCACTATTTTGTATGGATACAAATAACGAGTGAAATGAAATGTACAATTTAATTGATAAATTTACTTTTATTTGTACTCATTAATTCACATATGTTTATTACTTTAACGAACAGATTATTTTAACTATAACTTTTATACATGTTTGCTATTTAACTTCTTCCAATCTGTGTTATTCTGTTAAGGATAGGACGATGATAGGAAAAGTAGGAAACGAATGGGAGTGTTTCAAGTTTAATGTGCCTCGAAAAAGTCAAATCGATGGTTGTTCCAATCGAGTGGAAGAGAGATAGATGCGACGCAAGCGTAAAATGAGCGTAACGGGTCACAGCGCAACGGGGCAATGTGCGTTACGGGACAATTTTTCGTGCGTGCAGCCGGCGTTCATCGATTTATTAGACGTCACGTCAAACCTGTAAATTTTCATGACTATCTGGATAACGTTAACACGTTCTATCGTGGCTTGCCATTATTAATAGAATTTTAAATGCGTAATATCTTTAAATTAAAACGCCTGAATGTTTTCCTAAGTTACAACTTAAGTCATCGCCGACGCCAGTTTACCTTTTCTCAAAATAAAAATCGATCTTAGCATATTTTATACTATTTGTTTAAGCGTAACTAACATCTTCCTGATAATTATATTTCCACTCGAAAAAATTCGCAGCATGAAATATTTTTTACAAATAATTTTAGAAAATTGAGATAACGTTCATGTCAAAAAGTAAATGAAGGATGATTTAGTGTATTCTCTCTCTTTTTTTACTGGGCACACTTGGAAGTTAATAATGGGTTTAAACGTAACTAACCACAGTGTCATCATGCCGTGATATAATACAAAGTTTGAAATCAACATCTATATATGAGACTTTAAAGAACAATTAATAAGTTAACAAAATTTAGAGTGTCTAGTTCAGTTCCCAAGTAACAAAACAATGGAAATAGTAAAGTAAACAAAGTTGAGCATATGCCACACAACATCTTTGCAATGGCACAACAGAATCGATAGTTTTATCATAATTGCTTGGCCATACTGAGGCTGTATGACTGTCACATACACGTCAAATTAAGTGTCCAACACATTGGTGGATATTAGTTTGTATGTGTGTTATCGAGCATAGTAAGCACAAGCGCAGATGCTGTCGTAAGTACCTAGTTATTTTAGTTATTTTGGGTTAGTATTAGAAATATAAAAATACTATAACTATAATTCTGGTATTAAATTGTATTATAAGCATAAGGTGAATAATGAGTAATGTTTCAATAGAGTGTTTCATGTCTTGTGTATCGAACGATGAGTATTCCTGTCGAAGGTTTACAAGCCTTCTACGTCAGTTGGCTACCCAAATGTTAGTTATGTGTGGTGGTTCAAACAGGCTGTTTACTGCAGTGGAAACTACGCATCACAAGGTTAAACAATGACTGAATCCTTGGACTGAACATGAAACGAGTGTGTAAATGAAAACGACGAATCACGAGAAAGGGTGGGGGGAGAGTGCGCTCTGCCCCGGCAGAAGGAAGCGGATGGAAGGGAGGGTGTGTCGGGAGACTCCCTAGGAGGAGGTCCTAGGATGGGGACTGAGAGCTTTGTCAGAAGGAACAGACTTGTAGAATCTTAAGTTCGTACTTGTAATTTCTATGTATCAAGAAATGGATGTAAAAGCTTTGTACAGTTTAATACTTGTAACGAGCCAAGAACGAATAATAATAATAATAAGAGTTGTCCTGTCTGCAGTAGTGAGTTATTGCTTTTAATCGCTCCGCTGCCCCACATAGCCTCACCTATAACTTTGAATATATATACTGTATAGAAGTCGCGAGTGGATAGGATTTACTCTACGTTTTTCAGAATCGTATGATGAGCAGCTTGGGAACTTCACCGCTGCAGTGCGCTGCCGTAACGCCCTATATCGTCTTAGTTGTTATTTACACGTTAGAGCGCAGCACTGTCGCCCGCTGTCATTCCCCCGCACCCCCCACCCATCATTCACTGCAGCTCAAGGTCGTTCAACGGGAGGGGGAAGGGGTGTTTGAAGAGTTCGACACTTGTCCGCTAGGGACCACCACAAGTCGATGCCCTAGAGATGGTGGCGATTGCGGCGGTGAATTAACCAACTACCTCAAAACCGTATTAGAGATTTTAACCTGGGCTGGCGACTTCTATACAGTATATATATTCAAAGCCTATAAGGAACCAGCCGCTCGGATGTGGGGAGGACGCCTTTGCTCACGGCTGTAAGGCGTGTTGCCTAACCGTGCAGGCGCTGTCACTATACTCCCTAGCTGTGATTCCTCGGTACGGTTTACGGTTTGTAGCGCAACCACAACTTCATTACGCATGTTAATCACAAAGTATTTCTTGTTTTTGACGTGACAACGTCTAATAAATCGATGAAAGCCGGCTGCACGCACGAAAAAGAGTCCCACTACGGATGTCCCACTACGGATGTGTCCTGTTTGCGCATTGTACGTATGCGTGGCATCTCTCTTCATGCTCATTGTACGCATGCGTGGCATCTCTCTTATACTCGATTGGAACAACCATCGATTTGACTTTTCAATCATATTTTCGTCGTTTGAATTATTAATATTATGTAATTTAACGATTGTCCACCGATTTTCAGCACAATCGGTACGGTTATTTAAAAGTAATGTTGAATATTCAAATACGTTTTGAACCAACAATGGTGTTTTACAGTTACACATAATAATTCAAATTACGCCCGGGATCGTTTGCACAATATTTCAAAAATATTGTAACACATTATAAATAAGTTTGGTGTATTTGGGATGCGTATTTGTTATAAAATCGTGTTATAAAAACGAAATAATGTTATTCCCCTACCGTGAACAAAATTTATATATATATATATATAATATCTGAAACTACAATAGTTTAAGTATGGCCTCGTGGGTTAACATAGCTGACTCTCAATCCAAAGATTGTAGGTTCGAATCCCGGCTGCTTCAGATAGATATTTTTTTGTACTTGTAAAAATAAATACGGCGCACGCAACATTTCAGAAGTAACAAATATATTTGAATTAATGAATGCAAATAAAAGTAAATTTATTAATTAAATTGTACATTTCATTTCACTCCTTTGTATACATACAAAATAGTGATGATTCAATAAAAATGATTCAATTTTATTCATAAAAGTATGCAAAAGTAGATTTTATCATACAAAAGATAGAAAAATAAAAAAAAATTCTTTCTCAAAGAATATAATATTTTTAATGCCTAACTGGTTTGGTTGCAAAAACCTATTACGGCTCAGTCTCAGGCTGAATATATTTCCTTTTCTTCTGGATCAATAATTTCATCAATGTTTTGTTATGACGTTATCACGTTAAACTATCGTCCGTAAACCGACTTCACAGACAACCAATTTTTTTTGCTTTGATGAATAATTTTTTTTAAAGAGTTAAGTTAGAATCTGCAGAATATACTTCTATTAATTATAGATCACGTGAACATTCCGTTGAAATTTTTCCGTGCGTTCTTCCAGATAGTTGGGAACTTGTTTGTTACAGCAGAACATGAATATGTGTGTAAGTGTTTTTAAATTTTACAAAAATGTAACTATATCTAAGGGCTTGAAATTTTTTACACTCAAGCATAAAATATTAAAAAAAAAAGTTTTAAAAACTAATGACTCATATAGCAAAAGAAATAAAAAAACTTTCAAATATAATACTTAAAACAATTTTATAAACAAATGTTTTTAAGTAAACGTTTGAAGTTTTTTAAATTTACATTTTATAATTGCAATAATTTTGAAAATTTGTTGGGATATTTTGGCTTTATATATAAATGTTTTTTTTTACGGTTTATGATTTTTTTACGTTTTGAATGTAAACAAAAATTTGATATAATTATAATTGCACTTAATTATTGATATATTACAGTGCTAACAGCAAATGTTTTAGTTTATAGTTTTAAATACATTTGAAAGCAAACTTGGAGAGGAATCACGGGCGGGTGAAATGGGGCGGGAGTTCCACCGCCGCGCGCCGTCTAGCGGAGCGGACCATGTGTCACGGCGCGGGGGGAGGGGCTGACTGCAGATTGGAGAATTAATGTCGTGGAGGTCAGACGGGATAACCCCCACCCCCACCCCCACCCTAGTCTAGAACCGCTCCACTCTCCGCCTCTACCCCCTACCCAACGTGGGCGAACTAAAAAAAAAAAAATTCTCGTCTTTCCGCGCGAGGGCGGGGAATCCAATCACCACAGCCAGGCTGTTTCCAGGGAGGAAGTGAAAGGATTTTTCCTCGCGCAGCTTCGTCAAGGTCGGAAGGAAGGGTCCCGGAGGAAGGGAGGGGGGAAAGGGAAAGACGCACACGAGGGGAGATGAAGTGGAGAGGGAACCAACCGAGCTACAAGGGGGCGAACTCTTGCCTCGCCGCCACATCCCCCCTTCCTGCGGCGAGGGGGCGGGCGTGTTAACACCGGCCGACACACGGGCTGCAGCGATTATTGCGTGTTTCCTGCCGCCACGTGACACGAGAGAAAATCCCACCGGCGCTGGTGGGAGGACATGCAACTCCCAGTCCCAGCTGGCTGGACGTCCTGGGCACACAGCGTGGCGTTGCTCCATTAATACGTGTTCAAGCCATCAACACATAAGTCGATTTTTAAGATATTTTTTCCTAGCCTAAATTATTCTAAGTGTGTAAGGGGAGGGTCCAAGTTAGGGGAGGACCTAAGTGTGTCTCAGGCCGAAGCCTCTACACTCTACAATGCGGGTTTTTAACCATGCAGGACAAGGGCGCGTGCATCGTGTGCTAATTGGGGTTGTATTGGCCAGCCATGGCAGCGATTGGCACCATGGCTGACGCACCCATTGAACGTCTAGCTTAAAAGCTAACTAATGTGACCCAGGTAAAACCTGCATGGACACAGGGAAAACCCTGGGCCGGGTCATGCGGGGATCAATTATCATGTATTAAGCAAGCAGGTAACTACTGGACAAGAGGGAAGAGGGTCCAGGTAAGAAGAGTTGGGCGGGGCTGAAGGATCAACCATGCAGGGGTTGGGTGCTTGGGCCTTGCGGCCCGCATTGTTATTGTCGGGCACTCCTGGACATGTTTATATCTATTTCCATTAAAGTGATTGGATTTTTTATTTAGCTTTATTGAGTGCTTCTTATTAATATTTTAACTATTCATCAACACACCATTTTGGAGCGCACTGGGAAACGCGTGGCTTGAAAAACTGACAACTGAAGGCACGAGGTTGTAACGTTACTCTTGCTGTGGATCGCTGGGGATTCGTCGTGGAAGTGGACGGCTTGCAAACGGCTCGGCTCGCAACTGCAGGCCAACCCCCATTCCCCCATTCCCCACCTTTAAACGATCAGTCCGAACTGACGGTTTGGACCGGTCGGTCGGAGCTGAACAGTAGGAACTGACGTGTGTGAGCAATGACGACGGAGCGAACCAGTCGGAACCGCTGTGCTCACGAACTGGTGGCTGTGGGCTGGAGAGCACCCAGTCTCCGAACTTCCGTGCGTGGGTACAGTGTATCGCCAGTCCAAAAATATCAGTCCATCAACTGAGTGAAGAGGCTTACATCTTTGTTTATACTCTTTGGAATTTTTTTAAAACTAGATGTGCAACTGCAACTGCAGCACGCAAAGTTTCTTCCACATTCTGCACCGACACGATGCATACAACGACAGCAGCAACAACAACACTTATCGTGTGTGGGGAAGGCTCAGTCCGAACTGGGGGCTGGACTGACTTCAGGGGCGCTCCGCAGCACAGCGGCGTGACGCGGGTGGCCGAGCCAGCCAGGCGCATGTGTTCCTCCTCGCATCACAGCCCGCGCCGCGCCGCCGATACATGATTCATGAAACCCCGGCGCGGAAGCCCGAACAAACGCCTCTATTATTCATGGCCTTTTATTTGCTTATTTATCTGCCGGCTGTGTTGGAAGCGCAGCCCCAAACCGCCCCGACCGCTGATACCGCAGCTGTGCATTCACAGGTCTTTATTTCACCGCCGTTTGTTTTAAAAAAAATACCTTCGTTGCACGCGGAGGGACTTTATCCGCGCGTCCTAGTTGCATTTCGTGACTTACACCTGCCGAAACCCACCACTTCCGAGTGAAGGGATTGATAGCTGTTTGCACTTCTCCAGATTAGCACATCTCACACGCCATGTTTTATTTTTTTAATTTTATCATTTTTTTAATTTTAAAGATATTTATTAAACTTTTACTTTGTACCAATCTTATATTTGTTATGTCACCTATATTTTCAACAAATACTCACTTATTGTTATATCATGAGTGGCAAATATTACATAAGTGATGATATTACGAAGACTTGCGCGCTTTTTTAACCCTATGATAGACTAAAGGAATATATGTTGTAAATTATTTTTGGAAGAACAAAAAACTCAAGAGAGGCCATCGAGTTAAATTTTATAAAGAGCCCTTGCAAAAATTAATAACGAAAAAAATCAACATGGAGTGGTACGTCTAGCCTTTAAGAATTAAAAATAATCTTTCACGACTGGTTCCAGTGGTTCTGAGAGCTCTCTTGATGTCTCCCGAGGTCCTGAGTTCAGCCTCCTGTCGGACTGGTCTCTCCTCGTCTCTCCCTCGGGCCGGCCGGGATTGGCGGGCCTGCCCGCTGGCGTGGTTACCTGCGCCAATCAGCTCCCCCGTGCGTCGTCCCACGCCTGACCAACCCTGCATCGAGCAGGACATGAGACCTCGTTTACGTCATTGGCTAGAGACCTGCAAAATTCGCGGTTTCGATGGTCTTCAGGATAGACTGCACATACCCCTGTACACTCGGGAAAATAACGCAAGTTCATTGGCTGCCGACTTGTAAGTCGTCTCAGCTGGTTTTTCTGTGATTCTATCCTTCTTTGGTTGAGGGTTTATAACTGGTTGAGATTCATCCAGATGAACAGTAAGCCAATAGAAAAATTATCTAAGCGGTATATGTGTTTGAATTCTAGCCTATCATTGAATGAATCCGCGAATTTTGCAGGTCTCTAGTCATTGCCATCGCCACGTGCACGCGAGCAGCAGCAGTGACCACGACGTCTCGGGCCGGCGCCGGCGTCGCGACGCCACCCGAGAGGCGGCGGACTGCGAGCAGTAGCCCGAAAACAAAAGTCCGGAATAAAAAACAACAAAAACTCGACTCAAACCTAATCGTTTTCCTCGCTGTTCTGTCTCTCAGCTCACAGGGGGCAGTAATTGAACAAGCTCTCTCTCACCTCTTATACCCTGTTTCCCCTCTCCCTCCCACCCTCCTCGCAGCATGGACAGAAAACGCTCACGTGACCCCCGCTCCCCTCTCCACCCCTTCACCCAGCACTCATCTGCTCCTTTACCGGCGTCCATCCGAGGCTGCGGTCGTGTACCGCAGATTGTTACAGCCTCCCCCCAACTCCCTCTCTCCAGAGAGCTCGCTCCAATCCCGACCCAGCTGCATTACCCCCCCCCCCCCTTCCTCACACAACCCTCCGGTGAGCAGTAGATGAAAAGAGGGAATTCTCGCGAATTAGAAAAGAACACACTCGTCACACCCTGGGTTCCGGCATACAAAAAAAAAACTCCCACAGCAAAACAAAAGACGGAGAAATCGTATTTTGTTGTGGAAAATATTTTACCCCATGCGATACAATTTTTTTTATAGATTTAGCTTGCATGCCTTGCACGTTGTGCTTGCCCTGCGGTGGGACGAACAGTTGTGCATATTGACATCATCTTGGCTTTACCAAACCGTGCAGATATTTTAATTTAATTTTATTTTATTTAAAAACCAACGTAATTTTCTTGTTGCAGTTACGTGATATGTGGTTGGATATAATTTTTAGGGACACGGTAAGTTTTATAAAAAAAATTTAATCTCTCTTGGAATAACATTGTCCTCCAAAACCTATTACAGTATGCACTATTTTAAGTAAGTTTTGATGTCATAAATCTACGGCAATGTTTCGACAAATCTTCACAGACTATGTGATATCCAGCAGTTGGAAAGCCTCTGAAACTTCACTATTCAGTAGCAACCTAAACATTACAATTTACTTTTATTTTGATATAAGTTTATTGAGGGAGGGAAAAAATCATGTATTTGCTATTTTTAGTGGGTTTTTGATGCTTCAAAGTTTTTAGTATTTCCTTACTCAGATTTTAAACCAGAACCTCTCACACCGACTTTGATGCTTCGACCATCTGTCACGAATATCGCCCCATTCATTAATTCATTTTAGAGCGTATAAGCCTCCCAGGATAATGCAGGATCAGTTTTCGATGAACTGTTCATAAACTGAGCTTAAAACACCCATGTCTGATACCAGACTTGCAGAAACGATCCTTGGGCATGTTTCTACGTCACCGAGGAAAACGAGGGTAAAATACTCATTTACGAGTTATATCTTGCACTGTGGCAAAAATTTCCGTCGACCCTGGTGACGATAACCTAGCTGGCTTCCACTTGATGAATTAGCCTATATATTTTTGTTTCACGGTGAAGCGAGGATAAAAGGCGGAGAAGAAGGAAAAGAGGACAGCTGGAGGGCGAAACAGGCAGTTCTGGAGCTGAGGAAGTGCAGGCAGTGACGGAAGCAGCAGCGAATGAATGTTCTTCCCTTGTACTACCCCCCCCCCCCTTCCCCCCCCCCCGGAGCGACGGACGGGAGAAGGTAGCAGCTTCTAACTCGCCAGTTAAGATAGATTACATCAGATAAAGGCGGTGCTACCGACGAGGCGCGCTGTCCTTCCCCCAGCTTCTCTAAGGGCGACACTGGCTCGCGCATCGCAGCGTCTCTTCGCCCTTACGTGCAAGGCGCTGAACTAGCGCCAACCTGCGACGCACCTCCGTGGGACTTCCAATCATTTTTTTTTTTGGTTTCGGGATGATTGGCGTCCTTCAGAACAAAATGTTTACGTTTGAATCGTTTGTGAAAAACCAATTTTTTTAGAAGATTTTAATATTTTTCTAATTAAAATCAATGTTTATGTATGTAATTAAACCTTTGTAGGTATAAGTTATGGTTGTTAAATAATATTCGTAGTCAGGCATATGATTGTCAGAACCTGCCGTGCCTTTTGTGGCCCTGACAAAGGGCCACTTGCATTCTGTTTGTAAACAGACGTAATTCATAATCTTTGAGTGGTTTTATTAATGACACGGCGCTGCACATCACGAAGCAGGCATCTCCACAGACACGAACTAAGGAAAAAAACTTAAGTCGTGGGCACCTCATTCCAGTATTCACAACTAATACGGACTGTCATTTAGGGATCTGTATCTGGTAGGATGTTGGTACCTCACAACAGTTCCTGAACTCATGGCAGTGTGGCAAACTATATTTTATAAAGTTACGTACCCTGATTTTTCTGTTGGTGGCACTGAATAACACTTCAGCTATACTTTCTCTGCTTGTTTTTTTCCCCAAGGCTTGGAGTATAATGTTGTGGTACATTATAAGTATTTTTGTTGCTTCAATAAAACAGGAATTTTAGGGTGATAACTGGGATTTGTTAGCCTTAACCTTTTGCTCTTTACAGAGAGAGAATGAATCGTAAAAGTAATGTGATAATGATTCTAGCATGGAGTCTGCAAGAGGGAAAGTGAGGGGGGAGGAGTTGGAGGGATATACTCGTATCTCCCCCAATTTTATGGAAAAAAAATGTCGTGATTTTACGCTGAAGGCGGTATGTTATACTTGGAGACGAAGGGTGAGTTGTCACAACACATACACAGGAAGGGACTCATTTTAAGATTGATAATTTAACATCAAACTCCCTTATTGTTGACTTTTTTAGTTGATAAATCCTTATTGTATTTATTCAATATTAATTTTTAATCCACATAGAAAACTTTCTACATATGCCGCTGGTTTATATGGTTTCTTTAACTTTTGAAATGATCGAGATTGCGCTGTGGGTTTACATTCGTGAAGGACCAAGGCTGGAAACCAGGACCAGAACTACCCACTGGATTCCTGTGAAGGAAAATAAAAATTTACACATATCCATTAGTAGAGACAAATTATTCCCTATACATAAATCTCATTGGAAAATCTTATTTTAAAGTTGTATCCATACTACTTCATGCCGCAGCATGGCTGATTGTTGATGTGACATGCCAGGCAAATTAGAATTGATTATTTTACCTCAGTGATTAAACTATAACAACGGTCTCAGGCAATGCTGAAAATCTATTTTGCGACCAAATAAGATCTCACGATTTCCAGTTATTTGATGTTCACCGCGAAGAAAAATAACCTCAAATTATAATAACTTATATTGGAGAACCATTTATCAACAAAAAATCATATTTTTTCTTCGCTAAAAAAGAGTCAAAACATTTAAAGATATATGTTAAATGATTTACCACCACATTACATAACATATATTGGCTTTAAATGCAAAAATATAATACCGTGCTTCTTGAAATTAAAAACAAATACTATAGAAATTTTAAAAGAACAAAGTTTTTAATTTATGCGTTTGCGTTTCCCGTGTTCCACGGTGTTTATAAAAGTGGGAGGTGTTAGACTGGGAGACGCGAGGCGCAGGCCGGCGCGCGCCGTCAGTAGCGGGCGCTCCGGGGACTGCAAGGATAGCCGTGAAGCGCTGTTTATTCTAATGCCCTTAAACGTCCCGCGACTGTAGCGGCGCTGGAGGGGGGTTACCACTCTCTCCCCCCCCCCCCCCCCAACAGCGCGCCAGTGTGTAACAGCCAAGACCAGGAGGAGGAGGGGGGGGGAAGGCGGTGAAACTGCGTTTCTCTCTGGGTGCCTCCCCCCCTTCGCAAGACTTCATCCGCCTCAAAGTGTGCACGTTACCTTTCAGGGCGTTGGTTTACATTTGCGGGCAACTATGCACGACTTGGGCATTTTGAACTAACTTGCAACAAGCTTTTGTGTGTTCATGTATATGAATATGTGTATATATATATATATATATAGTTTAAGTCTGAATCTCTCCGACAAACTTAATCTGCAGGCTCGTCACAAAAATAATAAAATGAACATTTTTGCTATAGTTATAATCTTGAAATACCTATTTATCCCTTTTTTTTTTTTGGCATGTCAAGGCATTAAGCATATCGCCCAGACCATATATACTCAGTTTGCAAGCACACATTTACTACCATTCTCTAGTCTGTAAGCGCCGCGAAGAAATAACTCATTACTAGAGACCTGTAAAATTCGTGATTTCAAATCCCTAAAGGATAGACTCCATGATCCTCTACGCACTTGTGCAAATGACATCTGCTGATTGGTTACCGACTCGCAACACCTGTTGACTGGAATGATCGTGATTCGCTAATTCTTCTGTTAAAGATTTTTTCATTGGCCCAGAGTCCTTCAGATAAACTGTGGCCCAATCACTGAAGCAAAATAATGTAAAAAGTATTTGGACTCTATCCTACCGCGAAATGAATCCGCGAATTTTACAGGTCCCTACTTATTACTTCACGCGGGTGACAACTGTCACAAATAAATCAAGCTCGAGAGTTTTCTGGCTTCACATTATTTGCTGGAGCGTCTACCTGGGGGACTAGCGCTCTCCGCACGGACAGCAGACACCTAGCGCTTGGGCGGCAAACTTGCTCCATTTCATGATCGGTTTTTATATTCCCGGCCGGTCGCCGGAACCCCCACCCCCCCCCCCCCCCAGGAGCCCCCGGGGGAAGCGCAGTTCCGCAGCTGCCCCGCCCGCCGAGGGCAATCTTCAAGTAATTCCCCAAGTTGGGCTTCTTTCTTCACTCGGCCGGTCTTGCCCCGGGCCCGGTGAGCGCCTGGCGGCACCACAGACTCCCTTAAGACCTACCCATCGCCGCACGCGAACCTCCTGGCCAAACCTCACTGTGCACTGCCGTCACGATACCGTAGATCATCATACGTGGATCACCATGCTCATTATTATAAACAACAATATATATATATATCATACGTGGATCACCATGCTCATTATTATAAACAACTATATATATATATATATATATATATACCATACGTGGATCACCATGCTCATTATTATAAACAACAATATATATATATATATATATATATATATATATATATAATACGTGGATCACCATGCTCATTATTATAAACAACTATATATATATATATCATACGTGGATCACCATGCTCATTATTATAAACAACTATATATATATATATATATATATATATATATATATATATATATATATATATATATATATATATATATACCATACGTGGATCACCATGCTCATTATTATAAACAACAATATATATATATATATATATATTTTTCAATTTGGGACATATTTTAGAAATATCATACGTGGATCACCATGCTCATTATTATAAACAACAATATATATATATATATATCATACGTGGATCACCATGCTCATTATTATAAACAACTATATATATATATATATATATATATATACCATACGTGGATCACCATGCTCATTATTATAAACAACAATATATATATATATATATCATACGTGGATCACCATGCTCATTATTATAAACAACTATATATATATATATATATATATTTTTCAATTTGGGACATATTTTAGAAATATTTCCTCTTCTGTTGTTGAAACAATTACTAACTACAAGGCTGGTGTATAAAAACAATATTTTTTTCTATTTGGTACATTTCACTATGTAATAAATATTTCCTCTTATGTTGTTGAAACAATTACTAACTACAATGCTGCTGTATAAAAACAATATTTTTTTTTTCTGTTTGGTACATTTCAACATGTTAGAAATATTTTTCCTCTTCTGTTGTTGAAACAATTACTAGCTACAATGCTGGCGTGTAAAAATTGGCACCAGTCTCTGGAGTCTGAGCTCTTGACCATCAGCGAGGTCACGTCTGCACTGTCTTCACGGACCTCACGATGTATGACCTTTGACCTCGATCCCAGCTGCCATATTGGATCCATCATCTAGGATTAACAAAACAATTTTTTTTTTCGAATAAAGTTATATTAATAATAATAATATTTGAAACTATCTCATGTAAACAACATCAATTATTCTCTGATGAAAACAAAATAGTACGAGATCATTTGCTGACTCTTATTTAACTTGAAATCTCGTTACACCTTCGTTTCAAGCTAGTGTTTTCCCACGCCCAGTCGCCGCCCCTGGTAACAACCACCTAGCAGCGCGAAGCAGAGACGAGGTCTCAAGTTTCTGTGTGCGTTGACATAGCGCGCCCTCCCCACCTTCGCCGCGAACAAAGGTTCCCCTTAACTGATTATGCAGCTACCAGCGATCTTCCCTGTCGCCAGAGGGGCGGAGCTCACAAGGAAGTGAGTCGATATTGGCCTATAGATATAATGCATAATGCATTGTTTCGGTAACGTCTCGGGTGGGGGAAGGGGGACTATTATTTAGCGCCGCTGAAGGGCGAATTGAAGGAAGGCGATAATATTGAACGTCTTATCGGCTTCTGGGAACAAGACGAGAGCAAGGGCGAAAGTTGGGGCAGGGAGAAAGGGCGGAACAGCGAGGGAAAGAAGGGGCTGAAGGGAGAAATAAAAAATTGGGAGATACACAAAATGTCACTGGAGCGACCTGACCAGGAAAGACCAGCTACTCTTACAGGCTTGTGGAATCAACCAATCAGAAGAAAGTTTTGTTCGCTCACAAATAAATATTTCTTGGTACAGAGTTGCGCTGCATACGACATCTCCGGTGGTGATCTTATAGTTGATAACTTTACTATTTATACCTAATTGTTTTTTATGCTTCAAAAGTTATTACTTTAAATCATGATTACATCACGCAATGTAATGATGTTCACTGATTTCGGTCAAATACAAGGAATCTATATGATTGTTCATCAATGCCAACACAGGGATACATTTTTTTATACATAGTAATGTATAAAGGTCTGCTTCTGAAAGACGAAATAAATGTCTCCACGTTTAGAAAATGTAACACTCGTCAGAAAAGTTTTTGTTTATGTTTAAAACCAAGTCACGTATTCCCGTATGCATTAATTTTATTTTATGGTTGGAAAAATAGCAGGGGACTTAGTTTTTACCCGTATTGAAGCCGGCAGGCGTGACTAGTGTAGTTACGAAGTCTGTAATCCGCATCCTCTAAGTGAAACAACTACAATTTCCTCCCAGATATTACAGGCCAGTAACTGTTAGTTAACAAAATAAACACTTTATAAAAAAAATTCGCTCCTTGTTATGCCAATGTTTCGGTCGGTATAATTTTCGCGAAAAGATTTCCTGACTAGCTGTACGTAAAAACTTTGTAGCATCACCTGTGTTTCGTGGTTGGCTGGAACTATTACCGCTACATGTCTACTATCGGCGCACCAATCACAGCTATCCAGTGCGGAAGCAATCGTGACATGAATGGCCCGGCCAAATAGGGCAATGGATTCTCTTGCAGACGGCCGCCAATCACATTGATGATAAGTGGTCAGATTATTTCGTGAAAAAATACGTGCTCCTACAATTGATTTGTACATACATAAAAACACAAAATTAATATCGAAATGTTGATGAACCCAAAACTGATATTTATGAGTAGAGACCTGTAAAATTCGCGATTTCAAATCCCTAAAGGATAGACTCCATCATCCTCTGTGCATTCGCGCAAATTACATCTGCTGATTGGTTTACCGACTCGTAACACCTGTTGACTGGAATGATCGTGATTCGCTCATTCTTCTGTTAAAGATTTTTCATTGGCCCAGAGTCCTTCAGATAAACTGTGGCCCAATCACTGAAGCAAAATAATGTCAAAAGTATTTGGACTCTATCCTATCGCGAAATGAATCCGCGAATTTTACAGGTCTCTATATTATGAGTCGTCCTTAAGGTCGCGCGCGCAGTTTCGGTGCGCGGCACTCGACCACAGGCAGCGCCACCGTCGCCTCGGCACGTCCTCGTGGCTCCTGTGGCTGGCGGGCCCCGCCCCTCCCCCCCCCTCCACCCGGGGTGACTAGCGAGGGCGGGCGTGCTAGTGCAAGAGTGGCACACGTCGCCGGCCCGCGCAGGCCAGGCCCCAGGCGTCTAGGCGTCCAGTTCACGAGGCATAGCTCCGGGTGTTCACGTGCCCTTTACAAACCCCTCTACATTTGTGAACCGCTTTTAAATTACATTATACCTTCCTACGGCCATGTCATGGTTTTTGACGTGACAACGTCTAATAAATCGATGAACGCCGGCTGCACGCACGAAAAAGTGCCACGTTACGCACATTGTCCCGTTACGCTGTGTCCCGTTACGCTCGTTGTACGCTTGCGCCGCATCTATCTCTCTTCCACTCGATTGGAACAACCATCGATTTGACTTTTTCGAGGCACATTAAACTTGAAACACTCCCATTCGTTTCCTACTTTTTCTATCATCGTCCTATCCTTGACAGAATAACACAGATTGGAAGAAGTTAAATAGCAAACATGTATAAAAGTTATAGTTAAAATAATCTCTTCGTTAAAGTAATAAACATATTTGAATTAATTAGTGCAAATAAAAGTAAATTTATCAATTAAATTGTAGATTTCATTTCACTGCTTTGTATCCATACAAAATAGTGATAATTCAATAAAAATTATTCAATTTTATTCATAAAAGTATGCAATCATTTCATAATTGTTTTGTTAAACACGTTACGTTAAACTGTCGTCCGTAAACCGACTTTACAAACAACCAATTTTTTTTTAAATCTTTGGTCTGTATGAATTCCGCAATGTTCACGGAAGTTAATATATACTGAAAAATCACGTGAGTTCGCCATCTTTTCTAGATTGCCGAGACTTCCGCAGGTGGCAGCACCGTGAATTAAATATTCCCACCAAATGTGGTATACCGAGAGACACTTCAGAAATACTTTAGGAATTGTTACCAAAATATTCATTTGTAACACTTTGTAAAATTGCCAATGGTTAAAAAGCTCTGCCTTGCAATGACTACCCTTGAAAAAGTACGAAACAATTATTTCATAGTGTAAGGTATGAATTGCAAATCATTAAATAAAATAAATAAATTTAATAATATAACCACTGCTGTGAAAATTTTGACACTTAGGTATTTTTTTTAACGTTACTTGTAAATATAAAATTTTTAACATTGCAATCTGAGATACGGTGTTTTTTTTTCCTTTCAACTTTTATTGGAAAACATGTGGGATCGGGAACTGCAGATACCCGCGGCACAGTCATATTTTATCTCTAGTCTAGTCGTGCCCTCACGCTGCGAGACCCGCCTTCATTATCTGCGGCCGCTTCGCGCTCGGCAGCTCCAGTTTGTTTTATCAGCGAGTGTACGTGGTCGGTCCGGGTCCGACTGCGCGCAGAACGTGACTCAAGTCACACCCGTTGTTACACGCGAATGTTTCTCCTGGAACTTTCAAGTAGGTAGGTGGTCACAGATTAAGCTTGAATTATTTTATTTAACACAATTTCTCGGACATACGCCATTGCAGCTTTTGAACTGTTCGTCGAGGATAAGAATTGGTTGTCTGTAAAGTCGGTTTACGGACGATAGTTTAACGTGACAACGTCATAACAAAACATTGATGAAATGACTGAATACTTTATGAATAAAATTGAATCATTTTTATTTTAATAATAAAATAATAAATACTTGAAATTATACTGGTAATCAGGTTTTTAAAATGCAAGAATAATTAACCTTTATTGCCGAAATTGTTGTTGTAATAAGCAATGAAAACCATATTAACTTTTCACTTCACTTTATAAACAGTCGAGTGGAAGAGAGATAGATGCGGCGCAAGCGTAGAATGAGCGTAACGGGACACAGCGTATCGGAACAATGTGCGTAACGGGACACTTTTTCTTGCGTGCAGTCGGCGTTCATCGATTTATTAGACATTGTCACGTTCAAAAATATTCAATAACGAGAATTGAGAAGTAAAAAATAATGAAAACGTTAACCCACAGCAAACAAGCCTAAATCAGCTGATGGCAAACAAACAAACCGAAGCGATGCACCTAAACAGGTATTATGGACAACACAACAATGTCACGAACACATCCAACTTAAATATCAGACAGCACAAGAATTCCGTGGAATACTGCGATAGGTAAAAAGATATATAAAAATATAGATAGGTAAAAATTTATACATGAATGAAAGTTTGAGCATTCTATTTCGGTTTAAAAGATAAAGATCTAGATTGGAAGATATAGCATGGAGAGTTAGAGATAGAGAGATAAAGGTAGAGAGAGGCATAGAGAGGTATATAGAGGTAGAGTGAGGATTATATAATGTATACAGAGATTTGGAGGGATATAGATAAGGAGATAGATTGATATATATATAGAAACATATATACATAGGGCGATATAGCGAGATACAGTAATATGGAGAGATAGGGATATATATATAGATATATGGACATAAAGAGTGAGAAGAAAAATGAAATTTATAGAGGGACGTATATAGGCTGATAGAGATTTTTTGTATATATGTACCTACTTCAAACAAATAACAAAAAAATTGTGTGCTTTCTATTTTCTTTCTATTCCATTTATACAGACTTTGACACAGCAACGCGATGCCAGTACAGCTAGTAACTAGAATAAAACATAATAATAAAATTACTGGACTGAAATTATAAATACAGTTGTTAAAGTGTAAATTCGATAAAATTTAAATTTTCAAACAAATACTCTATAGTCAATATTAATATAATAACGTATATAAACTTAATTGTTTCATTTAGTAAAACAATTGAGATTAATTTTAATTACTTATGGAAATCAATAAATAAACTGAATGTTTATTCTAATTAATTAAATAAATAATTATTGAATAATAATTAATTTATTAACTTAATTATTATTATTGTATAATTATTCAATAATAAATAATGCAAATAAATTATACATACGGGAACATTACCTCACAAAAACTTTCATGAAAACTGCCAGCAGAATACTAAACCTTCGACAGACACTCCCTGATAGCGACAGTGCAAGCTTAAACGCAACCTGACATCTTTATACATACGGGAATATAACCTCACTTATATCAATACACTTGATACACACTTGAAAAGTTAAAAACCAAATTTATATCAATAATAATATTCATAAAAAAAATTGGTTGTCTGTAAAGTCGGTTTACGGACGATAGTTTAACGTGACAACATCATAACAAAACATTGATGAAATGATTGATCCAGAAGAAAAGGAAATATCATATTCGGCCTGAGACTGAGCCGTAATAGGTTTTTGCAACCAAACCATTTAGGCATTAAAAATATTATATATTTTAAGGAAGAATTTTTTTAATTTTTCAATCTTTTGCATGATAAAATATACCACTGCATACTTTTATGAATAAAATTGAATCATTTTCATTGAATTATCACTATTTTGTATGGATGCATAGGAGTGAAATGAAATGTGCAATTGAATTAATAAATTTACTTTTATTCGCATTCATTAATTAAATATATTTAAAACTTTTGAAATGTTGCGTGCGCCATATTTATTTTTACAAGTACAAAAAAAAATTTCGCAGCTTCCGGGGTTCGGGTTAGTTTAAGAGTTAAGTACGCTAACCCCACGCCCACGCGGCCATACTAAGGTAATGTAATTTCAAATGTTATATATATATTTATAAAAACTTTGTTCACGGTAGGGGTATAATATTAACACGATTTTATAACAAATACGCATCCCAAATACACCAAACTTATTTATAATGTGTTACAATATTTTTTAAAACATTGTGCAAAAGATCCTGGGTGTAATTTGAATTATTATGTGTAACTGTAAAACACCATTGTTGGTTCAAAACGTATTTGAATTTTCAACATTACTTTTAAATAAGTACCGATTGTGATTAAAATCGGTGGACGACCGTTAAATTACATGATATTAATAATTTAAACGACGAAAATATGATTGAAAAGTCAAATCGATGGTTGTTCCAATCGAGTGGAAGAGAGATGCCACGCATGCGTACAATGAGCATGAAGAGAGATGCCACGCATGCGTACAATGAGCAAACAGAACACATCCGTAGTGGGACATCCGTAGTGGGACACTTTTCCGTGCGTGCAGCCGGCGTTCATCGATTTATTAGACGTTGTCACGTCAAAAATAAATGTTTTAATTATATGGACCAGTATCCGTTATGAATCACTAAAGTATATTATTTAAAAGCACATGTATATATAATTTGTATTTGAATGTAGCCCATTTTTGTCAACCTGTCAATTTTTTGTTGCATGCTGCGCGCGCATCGTACAAAAATTCTCTCTCATATTTTTTTTTGTCATAGCCGCCTAAAGAAGTATAACTTCTAAAAGACAAATGTTGTCATCCGCCGCGGTGGACCGGCCACAGCGGTGTTGTTGCCGG
This sequence comes from Bacillus rossius redtenbacheri, assembly GCF_032445375.1. NCBI lineage: Eukaryota > Metazoa > Arthropoda > Insecta > Phasmatodea > Bacillidae > Bacillus > Bacillus rossius. Next base: position 8,838,247 of record NC_086334.1, read on the forward strand.
GGCAAATATTGAGAACAAACACGCGCGTAACGGCATGCAGTTTGAAACACGAGCGGTGTTTGTCGGGGTGACGCCTGGTCCATAGCTCACTTTGATGTTTGCCAATCAATACCCTTGGTTGGGGGGGGGGGGGGGGTGTTCGGCCCGTGTGGCCGCGTGAACAGCCCCCCCCTCTTACCCCCTCCCTATCTGAGGCCAGCTCTCTCTCCCGCCATCTTGTTTCAGTTCCTCCTCATTGCTCACATTTTTAAGGGCACTCTCTCTAAAGTTCTAACACACGGGAACCACCCATTTTGTTGTTCTGTGTCACCAGAATTTTCAAAAAGATGTCCACTCGGCTACCAGATGTCCAACCATTTCGCTCCGTCGCTGTTTTCCTCTCACATCTTCATCCGACTGACTCATCCTCCAGGCTGCCCGGAGTGACCGGCATACACGCTGTGGTCGTGTTCTTAGTGCTGAATACATGACAGCGGCCGAACTTCATCGGCACACCAGTGAAGCTGATGGAGAATACAAAAACACTATGGCCGATAAAATGATACGAAAATGAGTTGGAGCTTTTATAAAATCGCTGCACGAATGTCCATGATGGAGAACGAAGTGGGTGACCCTTCTGACATTTCTGAAGATTTGGTGTAGAAAATTGACGAAACAGGTGAAAAATAACATTATTTTTTTATAAGATTTCGTTGTTATCTGAATGTTTTCTCCATACACTTCACTGATCTGGCGATGAATTCCCGCCGCTGTCACGCCCATAGCACAAAGAGAATTAATCACAGCGCGTACTTTACAATCGACGTGGGCATTTCTAATACTCACAAACAAACTTAAACACGGTCGAATGTCCTCGTAATGGCTTCTTCGGCCGGCCGACAGATGGAGGTGCACAGCACCAGCACGCATGCGCGGAATTACGACCGAGTCGATGCAGCGGCCGAATTTCAAAACCGCACTAATTAAAAAAAATACGCCTACCTAATGCAAGGCAGGTATTGCGTCAAAGTTTCATAAACAGTACTTAGATAGAAGTAACGAGGAGAAAACGAAAAAAATTCAACATAGCGTGTGATACCGCGCCTCTAGGGAGAACGCTAGGAACCCAAACACACCTTATTATTTCAAACATTATCTATGCCTTAAGCATTCCGTAACGTTATGTTACAAGTTCACCTACGATAAGACAGAACTCTCATACTAAGATAGTTTGGAAAAACCATTACACAGTGTCGATTAATAATTACTATTACAGTTGTCATTCCCAAAAATCCCTAACGCAAATTACTTCATAGGGAAAAATTAATATACAATTTAAACTTTAACAAATTGTTATGTCCAAAAAAACTATTGAAAATAAGATGTCGTCCTGCAGTTCCTATTTTCCCCGCTTGAAGGAGTGTTGTTTTCGTTTCAGTAAGTTAAGGTGTTGTTGAGGAATAACTTTTTGGTATCTGTGCCTAAAGTTTTAATAAGGGGACTAATATTTATGGGATAACTTAAATGCATACCTAGACTAGCCTGAAGGTTTCATGCGAATGATAGTGGCTGTTGAAACATGTTTACAGTCTGGCCATACTGAGCTCAGGTACCCTACCTTATATTGGTAAATAAAGAAATAATATTTTGTGGAAAAACATCGTAGCATTGCGTCGAATTGCATTTCATTTACTCAGTACAAGGAGTATTGCACCGTACTTTAAACCGATTAAATACCTGGAGTTATCGGAAAAATTATTAGTCGAGGAATAGTAGGAACACATATAACATAATTTTTCCGTTCTCAGAAAATTTTACTAAACAACGTGAAATAAATAATTAGTTTAATGCTACTATTCAAGTGACTTAGAAATAAATGCACGAATACTTATTTTTAGAGCTGCAGAAAACTATAAATAGATTTGAATTTTGTTTCAAATGCCAGTTTGGATTTACGTATATTCAGGGGAGAATGAGGACACGAGAGATTTGAGAACAGTAGCTTGCTGCAGAACATCAAGTGGCAATTAAGTACCCACGTTTTGCGATATTCCTTGAAGTTTCTACCCCCGCTGGAAAATTGAAAGACACGCGAGGATGTTATGATACTGAAGGCACACGCGTGGTAGCGCAGCCAGGGAACATGTGTCCTTGTTGCTCGCGGGCGGCGCCTGGCAATTATGCATTCCGTCGCGACGCCGCGGGGTGTCGCTGCTAGGCGCCGGAAGGGGCGGAAGGGGGAGGGGTGGGGAGAGGAGGGGGCGGACTCTGTGACGCTCACAACACGCTTGTGCCGCGAGCACAGGCTGGCGAGGACGTCACCTAGTCACGTCACCGAGCATGTCACTACTTCAAGACTCCCCTTTCAAGAATATATTTTTCATTGCTCTTGAAATGTGCTGTGTATGTTTTAAAATAACGATCTTTGTTGGAAAAAAAAATATTGCTTTCATTTGTGTCATATTTACTAACAGAGCAGTTCGCACTCAACAGAATATTCAAAATGGTCTTTTAAAAAATTGGTTGTCTGTAAAGTCGGTTTACGGACGATAGTTTAACTTGACAACGTCATAGCAAAACATTGATAAAATGATTGCATACTTTTATGAATAAAATTGAATTAATTTTTATTGAATTACCACTATTTTGTATGGATACAAAGAAGGAGTGAAATGAAATCTACAATTTAATTGATAAATTTATTTTTATTTGTACTCGTTAATTCAAATATGTTTATTACTTTAACGAAGAGATTATTTTAACTATAACTTTTATACGTGTTTATTATTAAATTTCTTCCAATCTGTGTTTTCTGTTAAGGATAGGACGATGATAGGAAAAGTAGGAAACGAATGGGAATGTTTCAAGTTTAATGTTCCTCGAAAAAGTCAAATGGATGGTTGTTCCAATCGATTGGAAGATAGATAGATGCGTCGCAAGCGTACAATGAGTGTAACGGGACAAAGTGTAACGGGACAAAGTGTAACGGGACAACGCGTAACGGGACAATGTGCGCAACGGGACACGTTTTCGTGCGTGCAGCCGGCGTTCATCGATTTATTAGACGTTGTCACGTCAAAGGTCCCTAAGTTTTATTTCTGCAATATATTTGGAACATACATGACAATCCATAATGTGTACGTCAAAGCTAAAAAATTAATGGGTAAAGAAATAACAACTTTAATACGAGTTATAATTTAGCACTTGTACTGACACAGAAACACGTCTCGAAACAAAATATAAGACTTGCTTAGCTTTCTATAATTGTATAATTTTGTTACAATCATGTAATTTTTAATGCATATTTAGTAAAAGCTTTCGGCATAAGTCAAATTATACTTCACACGCAGCCAGCTAAAGTTTACTTAATGTTTCACGAACGTATCTTTTTCCTGAGTTTGAAAATGATCAAGGTTTTTCTACCCACGTAACACTCAAATAAAATCATTAAAATTCTACATTCATCACGAAGTAGAAATTGATTTTAACACAAACTTGTAAATGTTCGCTTGTGCTCGACATCGAATACGCCTTGTCGGCGCGTTATGCAAAATGTCGTGACTGAAGTTTTTACTATGCGCGCACCATGCAACGCAATTTTCACAAGAAAATGGCGGACCCACATTTATCAACATAAACCCATATGCAGTCCTTTTTCATAAAAAATATATGACACGACAAACGTACTGGTGTGCCATATTTGTCTTTATGATAGTGAAGTAACCCTGCAATAAATTGCGTAAACTAAAATAGTCAAGGCAAAGAGTAATCTCGAGTTTAACAATACCCAAGGATACTGGTATTTAAAAAAAAATTATAATACATATTCTCCTGGACTCTTCTGTCAGGCTTCGTAGTGATGTGGTTGTAGTGCGCGGTTAATAAGCTAAAAGGAATGTGGTTCAAAACTCCATGGTGCGCGCGCATCTTAAAAAAATTTACCCTCGATATTTTTGCATAACGCGCCTCAAGAAGTAGCTACAACTTCCATAATGATGAAGCAATGAAAAAAAAAAATTCAACATGGCATGTGAGAACGAGCCTTTAGCAAATTTCGAAAAAAAAAAAAAAAAAAAAAAATTGGTTGTCTGTAAAGTCGGTTTACGGACGATAGTTTAACGTGTAAATGTCATATTGCATACTTTTATGAATAAAATTGAATCATTTTTATTGAATTATCACTATTTTGTATGGATACAAAGGAGTGAAATGAAATATACAATTTAATTGATAGATTAACTTTTATTTGCACTCATTAATTCAAATATGTTTATTACTTTAACGAAGAGATTATTTTAACTATAACTTTTATACATGTTTGCTATTTAACTTCTTCAAATATGTGTTATTCTGTTAAGGATAGGACGATGTTAGGACAAGTAGGAAACGAATGGGAGTGTTTCAAGTTTAATGTGCCTCGAAAAAGTCAAATCGATGGTTGTTCCAATTGAGTGGAAGAGAGATATATGCGGCGCAAGCGTACAACGAGCGAAACGGGACACAGCGTAACGGGACAATGTGAGTAACGGGACACTTTTTTCGTGCGTGCAGCCGGCGTTCATCGATTTATTAGACGTTGTCACGTCAAAAAAATAGTTATGTTTGGTTTAAACTTAATACAACTATAATGTGTTTCCTCTCGATTTTTTTCGTTTTCTTCAGCTGCACACTCCGCCCTGCTTCCCACCTTGCCAGCGTAGTTCGGATGTCTGTCGCTCTTAAGACCCTTGTTCTCTTACGCTCGCGAAGTGCCTTAATTCCAGCATGCACCCGAGATAGGGTATAAGGATATATTGGCCGCTGATTACACAGCAGCCAGTGATATAGTAATATTGAAATTACTGCGAGACTTTCAGGGTGTGCCAGTCATTTTATGGTCTATTTTTACATGATTTTCCGTTCCTTCGTTTACTACAACAGAATTAGTTTTTTTTTAAATTTTATTTATGCACCGATCAATTTTAAGACTGCATTAAGTGCTTGTTAATATTTTAAGATATGTTTCGGAAAAGATAATTAATATGTGTTAAAGTATATTATTAGGTTTTTTATTTTATTTTAAAATTCGATATAGTTAACCTAGTGAATGAGGTAAAACAAATAAGGCTTGTTAAATAAAAATGGTAATATTTCATAAACCAAGAGACTGAAATGAAAATTAAACATTTCTTAGGTACTTCATGCGAATTGTCACAGTGATTTTTTGTATCTTTTATTTTAATAAAATTAATTATAAGGTGCAGCACAAGCGATGACCCGGATATTGCTCACGTACGAGTACAGAACGGTTTTTATGTTTTTCACTGTATTAGTTATCTCTGAAATGCACGACCCACAATATTACCTGAACATAACCGGACGATAGCAAAATTACTGACGACGAGTATCTAAATATACATCAGCGGAAACAAAACATGTACGACATTTGTTTTGCTCGAAATCGATGCATGCGGTCGAATCCTTCGTGATGTTCCTCGGAGCGGCAACAATTTCCGCGGCAGCGGGTAGAACGGTGTGACGTCACGCGAACGGGCGGGAAAGAAAAGAGAACATTCACCCAAAAAAAAAAAAAAAAATCCGGACGTCGTGCATGGCCTATCGTCATGACATATCTGCAGGATAAAAGACACACGTGATGAAATATGCCGATGTGTGTTCAGGGGCGGCAGTAGGCAAAGAATAAATAACACATGTTCCAAGTGGGGACAGTGGGGCCTATATGGCATCAAGGGGACAAACAGGCCTAGTGACCTTGTTCGCGCGTGGGTCGCGACCCCGGGCGAGATTGCTGCCGTGAACACGGGCTATTCCAGACAGGGCGTCCCCCCTCCCTTCACCCCTCGTCATGGGTCTGAGCCGCGTATGAGAGGTTTCCGCGGGCATGGCTGGGAGATGTATTAATGTGGAAAGTTAAATTGACCTCGAGAAAGTTTCGGGAACAGGTCTTCGAGCGGTTGACGGGCGGGCCGGGGAAGGGGGGGGGGGGGACCAATTTATAACCATTTACCTTTCCTTGGAATAAACAACCTCCTCCTCCTCCTTGATTCGAATACCTATCCTGGTCGTGGACATAACATTCGCTCGGCCGCTCGTGATATGTTCGTTGGGAAAATGGCAAACGTTTTGGCTACAATTAAAAAAAAAAAAAAACGTGCGTGTTCTTATGTATGCGCGTTAAAATTTATACTTCATATTGATTTAACTCACAGATCTATTTTGAAATTTTACGTTTAAAAAAATGTATTAAATGGTTTTCAGTATTCAATATTAGTATTAATATTAATATAAAATTAATTATTTATTTTTGTGAAATAACCACGATAAATTTTAATTAAAACAAAATTTAATAAAACAGTTGAATGTTTATTTTAATTTTATTAATTTTAATTATTTATTAAATAATATTGTAATAATTTATAATGCAAATGAATTATACATACGGTAACATAACCTCACTTAGACAAATACACTTTAAAATACGCTTTAAAGTTTATAAACACAATTTATATCACCAATATTCACAATTAATAAAATATTTTCAATTATATATACCAGTATTTAATATCAGTCACTAAATTTATGAACGCGACTCACCTGTAGTTCCGCACCTGCCACTATAATTCGATACCGGAGCAGTTAAGTCGATTATAGTATCATTCGATTTGCAAACTTGAAACGTCTCCGACTTGAATAAATACTAAACCCCTGCTTAGACCTGATGACGATCTTAGACGAAAACAAGATGGCGGCTATGCCGTGATGCTAGCTGCTGTAATATAAACATTTGTATTATTGGTGGGAGGTCAGTCTGTCGGTGGCCTCCGCGGAGGAAGTATTCGTCGCCATTTTTATTTTGTCATTGCCGGGTTCGAACCGACGGCTCCGAGATTCATGACGTAAGTGCGTTTTTAAATTAAAATTATATTTAAATATTTTTTTCATATATTTAAAAATTTTCCTTACCATTCTATCATATCAATTACGGAATTTCGAAATGGCCGCATGTATTTAGAAATTTCAAAATGGCAAAATTTTTATTAAAATTTTAATTATATGATTTTTTTACAAATTTTAAAATTCTTCCCAAAATTTTCTATTGAAAATTACAGACGTAACGAAAATTGTAACGATAACGTCGCATTTAAAAATGGTGTATAAATATCCTAATGGTAGAGGTCAGTTGTCCTCACAGGTTTATTGGAGGCTTATAGATAAAGAATTTAAGCCTCTTTGAGAATATTTTTTTTCTTTTTTTATAAAAGACAAAAGATTTAAAATTTAAAATTCAAAAATTTTAGAATTTTTTTAAGGGGTTTCCTCCTCAAAAATAAAATTTTTGGATTTTTTAACTTGTTTTTGGAGGATTTTGTTACAAACAAAACCTGGTAAATTTGGCGAATTTTTGGCAAATATTTGCAAATTCCCAAAGTCTCTAGGACAAATGTCAAGGTAAAGTAATTCAAGATGGCCGCAGTGTTGTCACAATCCAAGATGGCGGATACCAGCTCCTAAGGGTGGTTTAATCCGGGCAACGTCGGGTACTTCAGCTACTTAAAAATAAATTATTTGACTGAGAGATTTTTTAAATATTTCAGGGTGTTTGCGTTAACAATCAAACTAATAAAACACAAGAAAAAAATCAGCTACAATGCTACACGGCGCCGGGCGCTGTATGCACTCGGGGCAAGGCGGGTCCACACGGCGCCGGGCGCTGTATGCACTGGGGGCGAGGCGGGTGCACACGGCGCCGGGCGCTGTATGCACTCGGGGCGAGGCGGGTGCACACGGCGCCGGGCGCTGTATGCACTCGGGGCGAGGCGGGTCCACACGGCGCCGGGCGCTGTATGCACTCGGGGCGAGGCGGGTGCACACGACGCCGGGCGCTGTATGCACTCGGGGCGAGGCGGGTGCACACGGCGCCGGGCGCTGTATGCACTCGGGGCGAGGCGGGTCCACACGGCGCCGGGCGCTGTATGCACTCGGGGCGAGGCGGGTGCACACGGCGCAGGGCGCTGTATGCACTCGGGGCGAGGCGGGTCCACACGGCGCCGGGCGCTGTATGCACTCGGGGCGAGGCGGGTGCACACGGCGCCGGGCGCTGTATGCACTGGGGGCGAGGCGGGTCCACACGGCGCCGGGCGCTGTATGCACTCGGGGCGAGGCGGGTCCACACGGCGCCGGGCGCTGTATGCACTCGGGGCGAGGCGGGTGCACACGACGCCGGGCGCTGTATGCACTCGGGGCGAGGCGGGTGCACACGGCGCCGGGCGCTGTATGCACTCGGGGCGAGGCGGGTCCACACGGCGCCGGGCGCTGTATGCACTGGGGGCGAGGCGGGTGCACACGGCGCCGGGCGCTGTATGCACTCGGGGCGAGGCGGGTGCACACGGCGCCGGGCGCTGTATGCACTCGGGGCGAGGCGGGTCCACACGGCGCGGCGCCGGGCGCTGTATGCACTCGGGGCGAGGCGGGTGCACACGGCGCCGGGCGCTGTATGCACTGGGGGCGAGGCGGGTCCACACGGCGCCGGGCGCTGTATGCACTCGGGGCGAGGCGGGTGCACACGGCGCCGGGCGCTGTATGCACTCGGGGCGAGGCGGGTCCACACGGCGACGGGCGCTGTATGCACTCGGGGCGAGGCGGGTGCACACGGCGCCGGGCGCTGTATGCACTGGGGGCGAGGCGGGTCCACACGGCGCCGGGCGCTGTATGCACTCGGGGCGAGGCGGGTCCACACGGCGCCGGGCGCTGTATGCACTGGGGGCGAGGCGGGTCCACACGGCGCCGGGCGCTGTATGCACTGGGGGCGAGGCGGGTGCACACGGCGCCGGGCGCTGCATGCACTCGGGGCGAGGCGGGTCCACACGGCGCCGGGCGCTGCATGCACTCGGGGCGAGGCGGGTGCACACGGCGCCGGGCGCTGCATGCACTCGGGGCGAGGCGGGTCCACACGGCGCCGGGCGCTGCATGCACTCGGGGCGAGGCGGGTCCACACGGCGCCGGGCGCTGCATGCACTCGGGGCGAGGCGGGTGCACACGGCGCCGGGCGCTGCATGCACTCGGGGCGAGGCGGGTCCACACGGCGCCGGGCGCTGCATGCACTCGGGGCGAGGCGGGTCCACACGGCGCCGGGCGCTGCATGCACTCGGGGCGAGGCGGGTCCACACGGCGCCGGGCGCTGCATGCACTCGGGGCGAGGCGGGTGCACACGGCGCCGGGCGCTGCATGCACTCGGGGCGAGGCGGGTCCACACGGCGCCGGGCGCTGCATGCACTCGGGGCGAGGTGGGTGCACACGGCGCCGGGCGCTGTATGCACTCGGGGCGAGGCGGGTCCACACGGCGCCGGGCGCTGCATGCACTCGGGGCGAGGCGGGTCCACACGACGCCGGGCGCTGCATGCACTCGGGGCGAGGCGGGTCCACACGGCGCCGGGCGGAGTCAAGCAATGACGGCCAAGGCCCGGTAACGAACGCCTCTAATTGAACGGAAATCAAATCCGCCGCTGCCCGCTTGTGCATCCAATCATCCCAGTCGGGGTAACGATCTGCCAGGACTGGGGTCACGGCTGGGTATTTTGTGTTGTGTTGGCTTGGGGGGGGGGGGGGGAGGGTTGAAGGGTGGTTGGGGCAGCGGGGAAGAGACCGATAGAAGCGGAGTGAAGCAACATATCTGCCATATATCTGTCCGTGGCAAGTATTCCATAGCGAGTGAATTTAGCTGGGTTATCACGCTACAGTCTTTTCAGACACCTGAAAATCCTTCCAAGGCTTCAAGACACTGAAATTTCTAGGAAATTTTTTTTAATATATTGTAAATCGGATGCTGACTGTAATCAGTTTTAATGTTGCATTTAATTTTTTAAATGTCAAATTTATGAAATATAATGATGTCAGTAAGAAAAAATTGATAATTTTACATTTTATTGAAAACCTCACCTAAAACGTTAAAAATACGAATTGCCTGAACATTTACTTATATTTCTTCTATCAGATTGTAGCTGTATAATTTTCTTAGAGGCAAGTGTGTGTATGTATATATATGTATGTAGTTATTACGATAGTGGCTTGAAATCTAAACATGTAGACCCGATGGAGGAACGGGCAGGTATGCATATTTGCCTAAAACATGATGTAAATATCATTACGTACGTGATTGAATTCGTATTTTGGTCTATTAAAGCACAGGTAGGTTAACAATAATTTTGTTTAGATTATTCTTCCCAAATTCTGCATTCTTAAGTAAAAATATATATATTGTATTGTTTCAAATCATTCTATTTTTCTACCGTGTTTTTTTTTCCGTAGTAGGTATTTCTCACAATTTGTGCCATAAGTTCGAAACTTTTTTTAAAAGTTAAATAACGGTTTACATACAATTTTAACAAAAATGTATTCAATTTTTTTCCTGTGAATAATTTTTCTATGCATCGTAACGAAACCTTTGTTGTCAATATTTTTGCTCCCACAGATTCTTTTATAATACGTAGCTATATAAGGTGATTGGCCCTGTGACAGACAACATAAATTGTCATAACTTAATGCTTATGAATGCTGGAATGGAGCCTGGCCGAGCAATCTAGTTCTTGATATATTGCCAATTCGGTCTTTCAGCGGGAGGCTAAACAGTCACGTATCATTTGAAATGTCCTGCGGCATGCAATGTTTGCGATCTTTGCTTATTTATTTGCAGCGACATGGCATGTCACATACATAGTGCGGCCCAGGTGAGTCACTAGTGAAGAGTTCATTCAAAATATCTGAGTGATTAATTCAGTTTACATAAATCAAATCCCCGTTTTATTTACCTTATAATAATATGTTAATATTATTCTAAGGTGGAATTATTACAAAATTTACATTTACTGCACATGTACTGAAACTCTCATGTGAAAGTAATGCACCATATAAGTTGGTCATTTAAATGTAGGTAAATTTATTGTAAACATAAAATAATTTAATTTAATAAGTTAAACCTCAGTAGATTTAACCAGGTGTAGTTTATTGTGAAAGTGAGTTACAGCTAGTTTATATCACAAACAGGAAACGTACATAAGTTATCTTACTTACGATTATTCATTGATCTAGTTTTAAGTTCTCGGTTCAACATTTTATCAGTTTAATTCAGCTCTCTCCAGCTGTTGCCACATTATTTTCCTCCGAAGTATTCCCTGGCATATTATGGGTGTTTCGGGAACACAGAAACTTGGGAATGAGTTTCAGGGTAGCGCTGCTGGTTCTGAAAATGACGTTCAAATCAATATCAGCGCAAAAATGAAAAAAAAATAACCTTCAAACAAAAAGTACATTTGGAAATCACGCAACTTAGTGCGAGTCCAAATGAAAGGCACAGGCAAACTGCACCTGACGCACAAAACTCAAAGTCCTATGCAGGTGATGTTGAGTTCATTTTATTTCACTTCGTTTTGCGCATCCATACAGATAACAATAAATTACCTATTGAGCTTGTAGTTTGTTACCAGAAAAGGAATACCAATTTACTTCAATTAAAATTGTATAAAATAATAAAATTTGATTTTCCTTTTTTGAGACAAAATAATTGTGGTAAGGTTCCTAAGGTACTATTTGAAAAATTATCAATATAAAAAAAAAACAATTAAATTTATTACACTTATAACATTTATTAAATATTTAATTTATTCGAATGTTGCGCAAATAAAATATGTTTAAAAATGATATAAAATATTTGACCAAAATTTGTTTTTAATGTAGAACCTCTTGAAAAACTATATTGCGCGTTAATTGTCTCTGATCATTCAATAAATTTCTTTATGTGGATTCGATTCAATATACACCAGGATGGCAACTATTTTTGTAGTGCGAATCATATGAAGATGCTCAATAGAATAGAGTTAATAGAGTTCGCAACAACATTTGCATGCTACAATTCAAAATGTGCTTTAACATATATTTGTGATCAATAATTTAATCGTATCATTAGAGCTGGAAAATGGATACATCAGCGGTTGGTAGATTCATATTTGTAAGTACAGTCCAACAACTTGAATTATGTTAAAGAGATGTACGCGGCCAAAACGTTTATCCAACAGATTTTCTTAAAACACTGGAAACGTTTGTGTTAAAAACAGACCTTCAGTTCTCCGCACGCCACAGCCGCCATGAGGCGACTTCGACGCGACCTGTCGGGCCGTAAATGCCCAAGTCCTTCTTTCTTACTCGGTTAAGACAGCACTTGTCTTGGACGTCCGAGATTAATAATTCTTGGCCTACTGGTACTTGGCCGTGAAATTCGCTCGCTCCCTACTCGCTTGCCACTTACTCGCCCGGCGAGTGAGATATCTGATCTTCGCCGGCGAACAGGTTGACACACCTTCGGCTGTTCTACAGTGCTAAATAATACTTCAGATTCAAACTGAGCGGGTTTTACAGGTTTTTACTCGCTCAGCGAGTCGACAATGACAGCGAGAGCTGTATTCTTTTCCCTCGACGAGTTACCTTTCTTTGTCCTGACGACTATCTCTGGCTGCTTCTCCTCGTCAGATGCCATGTCCGTGTGGACTCGGCATGTTATTGGTTTACGGTGTTCAAAAATTTACAAAGTCACTAAAAACAAGAACATCATGAGGTCTCCGTTCGAGAATACTGCGAGTGAGAAGGCGATCAGCCAGTTCACTGTTTTGAAAACTCCAGCGATCACCACGGGCTACGGCCATGGCGTGATCGAGATGATCCTGCCGTGGTTTACCCTTTGCCTTCCGCAGCGTGAAGGTGACTGGACAACACATCAACACTAGGGGAGGGTTTTTTTTTACCCCCCGAGACAGCAACTCTGACTACGGAGGCAAAAGGGCTGACTGGGGAAATAAAGAGGGAGAAAAGAAATCAATATTTTGGGAGCTTGCTTGCTTGCTTGCTTGAAACAGAGCGAAGTGTTTTCGCCGTGGCTGGAGTGGAGAGTCAGCTCAGATACGCCGCTCCGGAGTAGTGGATGTTCTCGGCGAAAGAGGAAAGGGGCGTCTTTGCCCGAGGCGGAGCACTGGCGGGGAAGGGAGGGAGGAGCAGGGCGAGTTACGAATGTAAACAGCCGTGTTTACACTGCCGAGAGACTGCCGGCCCCCCGCCGCCGCCCCGCGCGGCCGGGGGCGGCTGCCCCACCCAGCCCCCAGGTCCTAACCCGCCATGGTCTTACCTGCAGCGACTAGTGCGTGGGCGAACACGCAACTGTTTATAAACAACGAAAATACGTAATTTTCTTTCGTGTGTGTACATGTATATGTCTAACTCGTTCTTTACATCTTCAAATGAATATATTATTATTTTATCGCATAGTTTCATTTATTTCCATGCTTTAATAGGGATAAATACAAAGATTTTTTTAAAGATTACATTTAATATGTCTTGATTATTTTTTTATTAGTAAAGACAGTTCAATGTGTAGAACATTACCTTAAAATAGACTACTAAAATCACACAAATGCTTGCTATTATATTTGCTATATTTCCTGTAAAATGAAGCGTATTTGTGCAAATGTTGCACAAAAAATTAAATCGAATATTATACTAAACATTTGTATATATTATTAATAAGTTTAAACTTTTTCTATCCTTCCGACTGTACTTCCTAACACACAATTTTATTTTATTTATTTATTCTACATTGCTGAGTAATAAAATTTAACAATTCGTGCCATAGTGTTACAAAAGAAAAATCTTTGAGAGCTAATGTTTAATCGATTTTCCAAACAAATTGTAAAACCATAATAGTTTATTTATTTTTATGCACTGTCATGTGAAATATTATGACAGCTGCCATACCGGTCCCAGAAACAGAACTTAAATATTTGCATAAAAATTCTGTACCTGCGCATGCTCACAATGCTTTGCGTGCTAGCAACACTGCCATGAAAAATTTTCCCCCAAGACAAGACATAACAATAAAAATTGTGCCGCTTTACAAAATAAAAAAAATCAGGCTAATCTTTAAGAGTTGAAGTAGTACAAGGGGCAAAGTATGTGAAGAAAAAACTCACTGTGTCCTCCCCTGAACTGTCTAATTCTATTGCTTCTAATATTTAATGTTTACTTTAGTCCAACCTATCCATGAACTTTTACTACCCGTACTATGACATTAATCCCAATATTACTCCGTCCTTACCTCCTTACCAACCTTCAAAACAAAACTAGATGAGATTTTATTATTTAATTAAAAAAAAACGTAAAAAATGCAGGTGAATGTGCATACATGCGATACACAAATATAAACAAACTATTGTTTTTTTTTTAAACAACTTTAATTTGTTTTTGCTCATCTGTCGGAGAATAGAGCATGAAGACATATTTGATAACCATTCCGTACGCGATACGAATGCGCAGCAGAGCCGAGCCCGACATGATGCAGGGGTGAAGTGTGTCGCGCGCCGCCAGTACATGCCCGACCGGCTCCCCGCGTGCGGGGCGCAGGATGCCGAGCGCCTGCGGTAACGGCAGGAACGCCGGCTGATGGATGCGGGCGCCCGTTATGGCGCTCCGGCTCGACGCCTCCCCCTCCCTTCCCCTTCCACCCCTACGGCAGGAGATATTTGTCAGGTGGTTTGACTACCCCTCGCGGGGCGATAATACGCGGCCATGGGGGTGTTTTGTATCGCGACACGGCCGACAGTGATCAATCAAGTCCTAACGCGGATGACAGCCGACCCCCTGGCCGACCCCCTTAATCCCTTCCCCTCCCCCTGCGGCGCCTCCCCCCACTCCCGCGACAGAGCCACTTGACATTCCCGTCAGGGGCGCCGCGGCCCGGCAGCGCCAAGTTGCGACAGCGATGCTGTCCATGAATCCCAAGTCGGGGTCCGCGCCTCCGAGGAGAAGAACGTATCAAGTAGCACGTCTTCTGCTCAAAAAAAAAAATAATACTGATATCCATTCATCGCTGCGTATGAATTTAGGATGGTCTACTGCCGAGTATACGTTGAAGGAATAAAATTGTTTTGACTGGATCAACAGCAGTTGATTTCTCTTGATATAACAATTATAAGCTATTACGGGAAAGTTTTTTTTGAAATCTAGAACAGAAGAACTAAAATAATAATCTACGAGAAATATTGAATTCAATAGGAAATGAAAAAAGGCTAAGAAAAACATGGAGGATAAAGTATGCAGAGTTCTAGGATGTTGAAAAATAAAAATAAGAGAGTTGGATATGCCAGACGATCCATTTAAATGGAAAAATAATATTATATTTCAATAATTGGTTTTAAAACTTAATATATTTCCTTCATCAAAATATGTGGCAGAAAAATAATTTATTTACTCCTTACGAACTGAATAAAGACAAGCTCTAATTTATCCAAGTTGAGTAAACAATGTGCATAAGAACTCCAAAACCAAATTTCCTTGACAGGTCTCGAACAACTGGACTTAGCAAATTGAATATCCTTCAGCGCAACGCAACCGTGAACGATATATCACATCGTGCATAACATTAGGTAAGGTGACCGATTATCGAATGATATATATTTGACACTGATTTTTTACAGTCAAAAAAAAATATATAAATGAGCATAGAACCTGATAACTTTATTTTTGGTCTTTTTTAAAGTAAAAATAATTTCACGACAAAACTACTTGTAAAATAAAAAGAGAACATTATAATATTGGTAGGTAACCGATTGAAACATTGTGAAGTTGGTTGTTGAAATAACCCCGGAAATCCAAATCTCTGTATTTATAAAAAAAAATTATTTGAATGTAGAATTGAGAATAGTAGGTAGTTAGCAAAAAAAAAATACACTTCTTGATTTTTTCTTGTATTTAATCTACGTGCGTATCTCGTGGTATTTCAATGGAGAGAGAGAGAGAGAGAGAGAGAGAGAGAAATCGCCCAACACAATAATTGTAAGTGGCTTACATAAACGGACTTTGAAGGACTCTAGATCAAAGCACGTGCCGCCGAAACAAGCTAGTGTAGGCGCGCCGCGGTGAGAGTTGCGAGCGCAGGCAGGAAAGTAATTATCCGTGGGATTGTTTGGAGCGAGGCAAGCGACAATGACCTTTTTCCTCTGTGGCAATGCTTCATCTCTGTCCCTTCCCCCCTTCCCCCCTCACAATACTGTTTACACCAACATGAAATAAAAAATTAAAGCACGTTAGCTTTCCATTCCGCTTCGACCTGCACTGAGCGCCCTCCCCCCCCCCCCTCCCCGACCAAAAACCAAAAACACCACCCCGTCCCGCCAGCCCACAATTTTATTTCGCCTTTCCCCGGAGAGAGTGTTTTTCGCACGTAATTTCGAACCGAACGCGGCGCGCGCGCACACTTTTTTTTTTTGTAACGAGCGCTTTTGTTCGGAAAAACAGCGGCAGGAAAAGCATTCGTGATGTCGTTTCAGTTTGTCGCCGCGTCAAGGACTCCACAGGTGACAAATGTTTATTGCTTTCTTTTTTTTCAGACAGACTCTTTAAACGCCGGATACATAAAATACACGGGCGAGAAGCTTCGTTGAATGATTTTTGCAGCAGTGATTTAGTCAAGACTACAAACATAATGCTGATCCTGCTGTCTTAGGGAAGGGTGATTGAGAAATAAAAAATTAATTTACCAATGCAAGACGAAAATTATCCACGTAAATTTATTTCACTGTTATTAAAACTTTCCGTAAAATTCTGGAAAATGTACTGGTATTTTTTTTTAATAATGCCATGAAATGAAAGAAACAATTTGCCTTATTTTGCCTTAAACGCCCTAAATATTTCCCATCTTAGTGATCTTAGTCTGATCATTAAAAAAATAATAACCTCAAGTACTAACATTGTCCTGACAGCGCCAGATTAAATTCTTTATGTATGAAAACGTATTTATTAAAAAAAACATTTATAGAAAGTTCATTAAGCTAACAATAAATTTATAACTTAAAAATTCAAGTAAGGGTTTGAGTATCTCATATTTGTCATCCACACGTCAGGCAAATAATAAACACATTTGTCTACGATCATAGTACTTAGTTTACAAGAATGTATTTTTTTTTCTAAACCAAAATACGATTCACGAAACTTGCGATAAGAAAAGAGAACAGGTTATTAGAATTCTGAAAAACATGTATTTTTCCAATGTAAAAAAAATGGCTGATTCGAAGGTCAGTGGGTACCTCGGAAGCCCGCTCATGGTGGCGTGACGTCACGCCCTGCTGTCGGCCCGGAGCCTGCCCACACGCGAGGCGAACAAGGACAGCGACACTAGGCGACACTAGGCGACACTAGGCGACACTAGCCGACACTAGGCGGCGAGGCCACTGCGCCGAGAGCAGCAGAGAATGGCCCATGGCACGGGGGGGGAAAGAAGAAACGGAGAAGAAACAGGGTACAATTTTCCTGCAATTTCAATTATGCAAATGTCTTTCATCCCGCGCGAGCTTCCTCCTCGGGGGGTGGTTTTAAAAGAAGGCGGCGCGGAGCAACCCTCAGGCCAGTGACGGAGCAAAGACTGCTCTTCCCCCCCCCCTCCCCAGGCTCCCCCAGGTTACGCCGATAAGCCAGCGAGTCGCTGCCGGAGTCGAGAGGGTAGAAGAGAGCGAGGGAGCAGTCATGTCGCGACCAGCCTCGGAATAAGGAGCTGCCGGTTACCTTCTTCCTTCTGCTCCACTTATCCGCCGGCTCACCACCAGGGGCTTACCTGCAGACGTCTTCAAGTGCTTGCTCGTCGTGGTTAGTGGATCCCCCCCCCCTTCCCAACCCCTCCCCCAACCCCGGGCTCGCGTTACCAAAGAACTGGCATGCTAAAAAAACACTCCTTTTATAGTCAGTATTACGTAAGTTTTCTCTCGACCACTCCTTGTTGTGTTTTTCTAACCATCCTACTCCTTTTACATATCAATCAGTAATTACGTGGGTTTTGTAAGAATACAAAAATAACATCGGAAATAGATTGTGTGGGTTGGCGCCATGTTCAGTAAAAACCATTGTTGTGACATTTCAATAAAATGGTAATCATGTGTGCACAGATGATTTTTATACAATTCCCTAAATACTAAACACAGAAATATTTATCCATAAAATAATTCATATTTTCACAATGTTACATTTTCTATACTCAATTAAACATATATCAGAACTATATAGATATAACATCCATGATCTCTAGTTATTTACAATGACTACAATATTTACCCTGACTATATGCTTGTAATAATAATTTGGAAATAGGTATTAATTTTCATTTTATAATATTTTATCAGAAATTTCATACTCTATGAACTTTATATCAAGTTCATGATATTGGCTAAAAATTTATATATGTTTTTTAATTCGTTCTTTAATTAGCTCAGCTCAATCTGGCAGATTATTTATTGTCTGTAATAGTGCATTATGAAACAAGTTGAAAATTATTCTTGAGCATTTAATAAACATTATTTTACTAATCTAGTAAATCAATAACCTTTTTATCAATTTCATACCAAAATATGATTTTTTTAATATTCTTTTTATATTTAATGTCCTATTAGGAAATTAGTATCAATAAAGGACTTAGTATGATCAAACAAATTAACTCAAGCATTAAAATATTGAATCATACTTAACTGTATTTTCCATTCCCATTTATCCCATACTCAGTCAAAGTGATATCGCTATCCATAACATAATTTCCTGCTAATTATCAACATGAATGAACAATCTTATTCTTGATGTATAGCAATTTTTTACTAATTTTACCATTCACATATTCATATTAATTGTGTTAACCAATTTGCAGCATGAAAAGTCACTCTAGATTCAAGACCTACGTGCATTTGAATAATCCGCCATAAGAAAATATAATCAACTTTACCTTAGTAACGTAAGAAATTTCACAACGAGAACATATATTATTATTGAAACACTTATTACAAAGACTTTCCTGCTAAGACAAACAAAATACATTTAGCTATTTCTGTAAGTATGGTAACCTTACAATTATAAAGAGAGAACAGTAGGTTCAGTTGGTGTTAAATCTTACAATCACCCTCTGGGGCTACCGAGGACTGTAAAAGCACTGATAAAATCTGTCATGTTGATATCATTTTGAGGACAGTGTAGTACCTTCAATTGCGAGCGAAAAATTTTGCACTCTACAGTTTCCATTTATTTGGAATGAAACCTATTTTATATTGTTTCATATTATTTGCAAACTCCAATAACATCTCGTGTGCCAGATGACTTTTTAGAGTACTCTCTTAACATCTATTACAACTTTACATACAAACTGCTTTTCTTCCTTCAAGGAAAGTCATTTCATAATTAATCTACACATATACAAAATGTTAAATTTTTTTTAAATTTTACAAAGTAAAATAACGTTATTTGAAATTACCCAAACTAGCATCAGTTATCAGTAAACCTACCGAATTTGACAAAACTGTTCGAATTAAATGTGTAATTTTATCCAACTGTACAAAGTAATGTAATGTTTGAAAACCATTTATTCTACGTTTCCTTCGTGTTATTTCATACACAAAATGTATAATATACAATATACATTCAAATTTCATTTAAAATGAAATGAAACATAAATAAATAAATTATACTTATTCTAGTGACTATATTTTACACATATCACAATTGTTTATTTAATATCTACTAGAAAATAAATATATTGGCAGTGATTCTTAGCACAGTTTATAGTTAACTATGTATTCTATGAGAATATAAACCTTTAGAAGTAGTAATTTTTTCAGAACAAGACAGGCTTTACACTCGCTCGTTCACTTGTTTACCCATCTGTCCCTTGGCCTTCTTAGAAGAAACACTTTTTTTTTTCAGTAAACCCTTGTTCACATAATAACCAACAATAAAAATAGTAACTTAATCATATGTCTAAAGTCTAAGAGTTTTTAATTTTTCTATTATTTTTGCCGATAAGGTTATTCATACTGTTGACCAATGTGGCTATTCTTGAGCTAGCGGTTTCTTGTAACTATGGCTAAATTGGTTTCCCCATGGTTACTTGGTCTATAAGCAAAAACCCCAAAGGCTGCTCTTTCGCGAACGCATGGGAAAGACTAACTTTCTGCTTCACTCTGTTCGTCCTGAATTACGTTTCAACCAATGTTTGTGTTTACTTTGCGCTTTCCACTGCGTACTTTCATCTCTATCTCTCTCCCTCTTAAACTGTAAACACTCAAAAGAGAGCTCTTCCCTCTTCCTACCGCATGCTCTACCCAGCCAACCCCTGACGGGGGCCCTCTTCCCCCACCCAAGAAAACACCCCCTTCCCTTTCCGAGTGTTTTATGCCGCGAGCTCTCTATGTGTTCGCCTGGGGTTGCTTGTGTAGGCAATGCGCTTCACTTTCGCGTATGGATGTTCGTCTAGACAGCCCGGCGTGCAGGGGAGAACATTCAACAGGTCAAGCGTAGCGCTCACGTCAGTTGCTGTCGTAACTTAGAAACACACAAGATAGACTTTCCTAAGTTATGACTGCCCTAAGTTGTGTGTTTATAAGTTATGACGATTGTAGAGTGTGTGGTTCGGCGTTGCGTGGTTCGGTGTTTCTAAGTTATGACATACTTGCACATAGTTTCTAGGATAATCATACTCGCATACTTTACACTTGCACATTTGCATACTTGAATATATTACTCTCGCATATTTGCCCAATTGCATAATTTATCTCTTGTATACCAGCATCTATTTTTTTATCTGTGACCTCAGCTAAAGAGAATAAATTATGTTTACTATACCTAATAATATAATAAGCAAGAAGTTTCACCTCCGTCACACGTGGACTCTACGCGCTAATTATTTATTGTCCAAGTGATTTATTATTATTGACGTGATGAAGTCTTATAAATCGACGAACGCCGGCTGCACGCACGAAAAATTGTCACGTTTCGCCTGAGCCGAGCGTGCAAGAACCGGTCAACCACCGTGCGAGAAAATCTTCAATAATATCAAACAGGTTAATGCGGGCTTTCTAACTAATTGTTCGTGATTATATTTAAACAAATTATTTAAATTAAATTTGCAAAAACTGTAAATAATATTTGAAAATTAAAAAGTATGCAATTTTTCATCAATGTTTTCTAATGACATTATCACGTAAAATTATCGTCCGCAAACCGACTTTACAGACAACCCTCCCTTTTTTAGTTTAATCGTTGATTATGATTAATTTGCAGGTCGACCGCCACCTGTGGACTGGTCGCTAGTGGACTGGTCGCTAGTGGACTGGTCGCTAGTGGACTGGTCGCTAGTGGACTGGTCGCTAGTGGACTGGTCGCTAGTGGACTGGTCGCTAGTGGACTGGTCGCTAGTGGACTGGTCGCTAGTGGACTGGTCGCTAGTGGACTGGTCGCTAGTGGACTGGTCGCTAGTGGACTGGTCGCTAGTGGACTGGTCGTGGGTGGACTGGTCGCGAGTGCTGGAGTACGGTCTAAGGAAGCCCCTACTAAGGCCACCGCCCACCTGGGCACACATGCTGCGTGCGGGGCTCCAAGGAAAAAAAAAACCACGCGATTTGAAAACTGGTCAGCATACCCGAGTGGTATCACGCCCACGCCAGCCAAATTGCGGGAAGGGGATTTACATGCACGCGATTCCCTTCAATTTTTATCATAGTAATTTAAAAAAAAAACGTCGAATTTTTTTAGATATTGTAAGCACAGAGGTCGCTTAGTGAACAAACTTTATTTATTTTATTTTTAAAATTTTTATGATGCGAATTTTTTTTCTCGTTTCATCCCAATTTTCAGGCAGTATACGTTCTACCACTGGAAACGTAACATAGCGTCCTTGGTCGTATCTTAATCTTAAGATAATTGAGTGGCGACGGCATTGTGTCTATTTAAATACACAAGCAAAAACTAATTTTTTTTAAATTGTGAATGTTGGCAGCGCCTGATGCGCACGCTGGTCACATGACCAGGAGAGATGAACGCGCGGGAGTGGTCAGGGCAGGGGAGCCTGCGAGCCGTACATCATGCGAGGGAGACGAGTGGAATCAGAGAAATAAGTCCAGGCGGACTGATGGTGGGGGGGAAGGCAAGTCGCTGGGGGGATGAACCCCCTGGCGGTCGCGAGAGGGGGGGAGGGGGGGGAGAGAGACGGCAGTGGGACGCCAGACACTGCACCACGCGGCGAGCGAAGGAGTGCTGTAGCTGGCTCAGGCACACACACACAGGGAAGTGGCCCACTGTATCAGGAATCTCCCAGGACGAGCAGCGCCTAGCCCCACAAACACCCAAAACCAATAACAATAACAAATTGCACATAAAAATCAATGCCCGCAAAATTGAATAATCCTAACGCATAGAATTCATTGTCTCCCATAACTTCAACTCTTCAAATAAACACACAATAAATTACAATATAACGGCCCCTCCCACTCCTTATGATTTACCAAAACTCATGCCGTGGCTGAGACTTTAAACAAATAAAATGTGATATGCTAATTAGCAGTCCCTACTACCTTTTATAACAAAACCATGAAAGCCCGGGGGTATTACTGGAGGTTAGTCCCGGTGCTGCCGGGTCGTGGTGGCTGTGATAGGCCCCGTGGACTGCCCGGGACTGCCTCTGAGCCAATCAGGGCCTTCGGCGCGGACTCCGCTCCTGCAGGGGTGTCCAGCCAATACTCGCAAGCCAGCACGTGCACTCCACAGCGGTGATTTGTCGGGACTGGAACCTTCTTTCGTTTGTTTCAACTCCTCTTCGATCTGCAGTAACTTCTCGTGTGAAGTGCTTCTTCGGCTCACGGCCCTAAATACCATTACAACTTTAAAAACAATTTGTCTTCTCCTGGGGTTACATTTTACTACAGTGCGTTATACCATATAAAAATAATTCCATAATATATTTTAAAAATATATCTATGTTAAAAATTAAAAGAAAGCAAAATAACATCAGTTACCATTAAACATATTCAATTGTTTTAGGTATTTTACATTATATGTTTATATTTATCTGTCTGTACGAGCTACATCATGTTAATATATTTTACTGTTCTTTTTTTACTTCTTCTTCTGAGCTACTTTCAGAGTGGCAGGCGTATACTCGTGAGGTGCAAAAAATATTGATCAGTCGAAGGTGCGATCCACTCAATAAACCGCAGATACAATGCGACAAAGTTGCGGCAGGCGTATGAATACGACCTTATATGACTTTGTTTTGCTAAATACTGCGTAGCTTTGTCCCCTGGTTGGTGTGTGAGATTAACGCATCTAATTTGTCGCATCTGATAAGGTTCGGGGAAACAGTGTGTCGGCAGATAGTTTTTTGTCAAATATTGTTAAGTTTGTAGATAAGTGGCAAAGGTCACGTGCCAATATAAATAGAATGTGAATAATTTTTTGAAAATTTTCAGGTTTAGTTAGAAAAAAATTACGAATGGCAAGACAACCCAAACTAACGAGAAACATCCACATAAAACTATTCTACAACGACCAAGGAAACAACAGAAATTCCAGGAGACATATTCGCACAAGGAAAACGGCCAAACTCAGCTAAATAAAAGCCCAGTGCATTATAGCAATACTCTTCTGTCTAAATTAAGCAGCGAAGAAATAAACAAAATTCAAAATCGGAAATCGTAATAAAATAGTTGGTAATAGTAATTATTATGATAAAGCAAATTAAATACAGTAAAAGTGGCACAAGGGTAATCCAAACAGAAAACAGGTAAGAAAGATCTTAAGTTAACGAGGTGAGACAACTGGGAAATCCTCAAAAGACTTCGTGGCCTTGAAATTGTATCTTTCCTCAGGAAAGACACGGGGTTCAGAAAACACTTTTTTTTTCCTGATATTCCATATCATGGCATGTGTTAGTATTTGATTAAAAATTATGGATGTATAGGGTCAATTTGAAGTTTTTTGCATGGTGAAAAACTAAACATTATAAAATTACGTCATAATCCAAGAGAACAATTACATCGCAATCATTAAAAAGACGCTTTGTGCTTCTGTGTAATAATTATGAAAGGAGTAATTATTTCTACAGATATTAATTTTGAAATGTAATTTCCTTACATATCTTTTGCGTCGTATCTGTGCTCTCAGACGAAGACTAACTGTGTTAAAATTTATTGACTCCCGCGTCGACAAGACGTAATTTCCTGAATAAATTACTCGCGCAGAGCTCGGAAGTTGCGTGTAGACTTTTACCTCGCTGGCAGCAAAGGCGCTCTTTGCTAAACGCCTCTTAATTAGTTTACTTCGCATGAAGTTAAATAAAATAAAAACTGAGATACTTACTTCTCGCAATAAATTGTTTTATAGGGTATCTTTAAGACTGCGAAAGTCAAATAAACTACTGATTATTAACTGAGCAGAGAAAATTAAATATAATTAATACAAATTTTATACGCTAGCCAAAACATAAAATACCAGAGATTCAAAAATATATAACCAAAACATTATTAATACTAAATATGGAAATAGCAAACAATAAGAGCCACAGATTTGACGCGTAACCGAAATTAAAAGGAAATTTCGAATGTTATGAAATAACACATCTGAACAAAATAAGTAAAAATAAAATTTTCAGAGGTTCACTCTTTCATAAATCAGGCCTGGTTCTGTATCCTTAATTTTATTTAAGGAAATGTTTCTCAGTTAATATTAAGTTGCCACTTAATAAGTTCTAATATGGTAATAATTTTAAATATGATAACAACAATGTGTGAAAATTAATTAAAAAATAAAATAATAAAATGAAGCACTGAAAGACGATATTTTCTCTGAATTTTATTATATGTCTTAAGATGACTTTAAATTAAATGAGGTCTATTTAAAATGGGCTGAAATGTTTATATCAGAAATTAGCTTTCATAGAGAAAACACAGTAAAATTTCGAAGTTATGCTTCTTTAGACACGTCATGAAAAAAATATGAGAGAGAATATTTTACTATGCGCACGCACCATGCAACGAAATTTTCACATGAAAATAATGGACCCATGTGTTTGAAAAAATAAACGTATAAAGTCATTTTCATAAAAATTAGGGGACATCCCAAACATATGAGTGCCAAATAAAATATACCTAATAACAGTGAAACTCTCCTGGAATATATATGGTAAACTAAAACAGTTATAGTAAACAGCAATTTCATGTTTTCATGTTTTAAAAACCTAAGAATACGCACTTTCATGTGTGCAGTTGTTTCTTGGGGGAAAAATCGTAGATATTTACAACTTAGATTAGCTTGTCAAGTTTGAAGATAGCAGCTGACCGTTGAGTATTGGAAACAATAAAAAATAATGTAATTAAAATGACAAAAATTTCCTATGGTTCTATATATTTAGCTTGATGTATAATGTAACATTAGGGGGATACAACAAATAGCTAGGGAACCAAACTATGACAGTCCCAACCATTTATTTCGTTATGAGTTGAAATGTTTAGTTACAAGAGACTTCTAAAGAAAGTAGGTGGTTTTCATTTTAAAATATATTTTTGGATGTTACAAATTTCAAATATTAATTATTAATTTTTATAATGTATTCGTCTGGTTAATGTTCGACTTTCTAGCTCATCTAGCAGTGAATTAGAATTTATATACATTAGTGAGTGAGTATGTGTGTAGCACGTGGAGTTGAGTAAAAAAATTCCAAAAAAAAGTAGCCTTTAGGAATTTAATATAACTGTGTTTATCAAAAATACATTTTAATGATATTAGCATTGCTTTCTTTACCCCTGTTACCAATAATAACGAAATTTTCTGCCACAGTTGTTTATTTATGTTATGTAAAATTGCAAATCAGAATAATAAACTTTATCATAGTATATAAGTTGTTATAAAACTATACATACACGCTTTTATAGCCAAATCATGTTTCCATTTCTATTCAAAGATATTATTTATTGCATATTATTATTTCCTACAAATTAAACTAAAAATAAATATTTTCATAAATACAAACTTTAGGAAATGTTAACAGGGGGAAGATAATTTACATCCCACACTTTTTACGATATCGAGGATACATTTTCAAGAGTGGAACCAATTCCGTGCAGCGCTCTATTTATTCCTCTTTCAAGAAGGACCTCGAAGCTGAGTCGAGCGGACGAGTGAACAAGGGAAAGAATAGCGATGAAGGGGGGGGGAGAGGTGAATTATTTACCGACTTCACAAAGCGACAAATGAAACGACAAGTTCACTCACGCTCATGGGAGAAAGAGGGGAAGGGGGAAGTGACAGGAAGTTACGTCCCTAAAGGAAGGTGCCTCAGCTGCGCTCGACGGCGACAATTATGACTCGTCTGCTCTCCTCCCCCCCTTCCCACCCCAAACACCACCAACCTTTCACCCGACAAGGGCATAATTTTGGTTTCCTCACTCCTCGCTTTCTATAAAAAAAAACCTCGTGTTCACGAACCCCGGGTTGGAGTCTGAGCGTATCTAGGTTTCATTAAAGATTTTTTTTAAAAGGAACATTTTATGAACTTGTTTTTTTTTTAAATTCTGACCGCGCAGAGGTTTTTCGTCGCATATAAAAACAAGTATTATCAACGTCCTTGTGGTTCCGATATCAACGCGTATTCCATATGTAAGCAACCGTGAAATCTATATCAACATGTACATTTCTTCAAGATTATTAACAATCTAATGTAATTTAATATAAATAAACGGGTTTCGCTAGACATCAACTTCGGAATCACATTTTGTTTAAATAACATGTTAATACACTGCCGTGCCATAATTTAAAACTTGCCTGTATACAAACCAAACATAGCTTAAGTTTAATTAAAATTTGGAAACATATAGATTTACAGCAAATCTCAATTGGACTTTGAAAGTAAACTGAAGTTATGAATATTATGAAGCACTGAAATGATGAATTTCGCTTTAAACGATTTCGACAAAGCTTTGATTCTACGAAATCAACAAAATTTTGTATTATAACTATAAAGGAAAATGTTTTTTGAAGTTGTACTGCGAATCATTTTATAAAGAATCACGCAAAAAAATAATACTGTCACTCATACCTATTTAGTGGGCTGTTTTAAACATTTTTTTCTTTACCTAAATTACAAGAAATTGCCATTATACAGGATAAAATTCAGTGTTAAAATGTTATTTATAAATTTATTTATAATGTTATCAAAGAACTCGCGTTTGGATAACTCATATAAACATTCAATAAGTAACGTGATTACCGTTGTACCCTAAAAGGGTTTATTTAATCAATGCGAAACTTTCAAAAGTTAAAGTTTGCATCCAGGTGTTAAGTGGTATTAATTTGAAAATTAGCAAAAATTTAGTTTAGATTAAATAAACCGTTTTAGAGCTACATATATTTCCCTCGATACTTATTTAATTACCCTCGTATATGTCAGAACATGGGAACAAGAATACTTATATGACCCGCACTTGAAGACAGTACATTACACTGAAATATGCTATTTTTGGGGCAATGTGAGATAAAGAGTAACAATAGAAAATCAGTGTGGCCCTATAAGTGACGAGTATCTTTACACAATTCCAGCACATTCGAAGATTATTCTTGCTAGTGTTTCTTTACTCCAGTCTCTGAAACATAAAAAGTTACTTATGTAAATTTTCACATTACTTTCAATTTTTTCTAATTGATTTAATTATTTTGTGACAAATAGTTGACGAAATTCTCCAGTTTCAGAATAAGTTAAGGGACTGAAAATAAGTTTATGGGTGATTCCCTTTAATAATGATTTGTTGTTAAAAACCACTAGTTACGCTACATTCCAGTTGCAAAACACACGAGAAAAGAGCTTGAGTGTTTAAAAGACTAAAAAAAAAAGTTCTCAAACAAAGGTTCTAAGATAAAATATTATATTTTTCACTGACCAGCTTGTAGTTCTATGTATTATAAACTAAGCCTTGCTTTGCCTATCTTCAAACTTAAAAGTCTGAAAAATAATAAACAAAAAACCTTAATTATCTTAGTTTTACCGATGAAAAAATTTACTTGTGAGCAGCCATCCTCCATAGATGAAATTAAAAAAAACTGTTTTGTTATTAAAACAGAGAGAGAAAAAATAAAAAAACGCCTGGGCATAAATGCATCACTAGCTGCGTAATAGAAGTTATCTGGAATAGAATAATAAAATTCATTTTTTAATAATTTCGTTTGAAAAAAAAGACACGAACCCGGTGGTAACAGACAAAAAAAATTAAGTCTTTCGTGCTTTCAAAAAATATGACCAACTTTTTAATTTTTTTACGACGACGTTCCCAGGAAGCAGCCGGCTGGAGATATGATTAAACAGCCCGAGGGATGAGGATGTCGGATAATTTGTACCGTGCCGGAGCTCCGCGAGGAATGCTGCTCCTCTCGTGCTTCCCTGCGCCGCCCTGTTTTTGTCGCCCGTTATCCTCGCAGTTGCCCCACCCAGTTGCCCCCAGCAACCACGGCTCTTATCGCGGCCTGTTAAATTGACCATGAGAGTCATGCAGGCCGGGAGGTCGTGCGGTGGAAAATTGGTCCGCTGGGAGTCGGGGCGAAAAAAAAAGGACCCTTGAGAGGAGAGGGGGGGAGAACTCAAATCATAAGGACCCTCTCCCCCCTCCCCACAAAGAGGAAGGTGGTGGGGGAGGGGGGAGGACCCGGCATAACGAAAGTGCCCATTCGCTTCCTCGGCTTGTTAGCGCAGGGGTCGCGGTTTGCGAACAGCGGCCTGGGAGGTACGACTGTAGGTCGCTCAAGCACTCGCTCTCTCTTCGAGGGGAAGGTTGGTTTTACTGTTATGAAGGCTTCGAGCGAGCTCTACACTTCGACTTGGGATTTGGCGAAACGTGCCCATTGACATTCAGTATTTTATTTTTATTTTCTTAATATTTAAACACGAAGTAAAGTTCATACGTCCGTAGGACCATATTCCGCGCGCTCATTAGTACGTAATAAAATACGCCCGCGAATGCGATTTCTTCCTTTGTAGCTGGTGAACGTCTTCAAGAGAAGCAGCAATTGCCCTTTTTTAACCGGGCCCATTCAGGACAGGTTTTTCTCCCGCGCTGGATGTGTACAAACAGTAAAACACAGAATTCGGGAAGAATCTCAAACCAATCACGAAACAGGACGATGCTGCAGTGTTTTACTCTCAGCTTGTCTTGAAATATTTTCCGCGAAAAAATACGCGGCCCCCCGTGCATATTGAATTACCGTCTTACGTTTCCTCTCGGGTAGTGTTTGACTAACTTACTTTACTAGCATTTTGCTCGTCGTTCTGGGCCGAAGCTATCGCCGGGGAGGATGAAGTATGACTTTAAACTTTCGGTTGAAGATCCCCCCTCCCTTTTTCGTCCATGCCAACACGGACCTGGAGTGTCCGCTCTCTGCTTCAAGTACACTCTGGTGAAATGTGATCTCTGACCGGGCGCAAAACCACGTTTCTTTTCACTCTCGAATGTCCTGCGTGAGGATACATTGATAGAGTGAGAGATATGTGGGTTGATTTGCCATGCCCGAGGTAGAGATCAACTCGTTTCAAACCAGCAGGGTCAACGAGAAAAGTTGCTGGGAGCGAGTACTGATCAGAGATGGTGCACAGGAGTTCAGGAGGTGTGTATGTGTGACGTAGACCGGGTTGATAAGTGCGACACTCGCTGGTGCTTCTAGCGCGGTATCGCCTCTAAGCGCAAGGCTCTGACCTGGCGCGCAGTCTTGGCGTGCACTCGGCAACTGTGAGATTTGAGCGGTGAACATATTATGTGTCGGAGAAATGAGATTAAATGTGCAATGAAAGCCTCTCGAGTGTTTTCGAGAATCTGTACCGGATGTTTCATGAATAAAAAGTTGGTTGTCTGTAAAGTCGGTTTACGGAAGATAGTTTAACGTGACAACGTCATAACAAAACATTGATGAAATGATTGCATACTTTTATGAATAAAATTGAATCATTTTAATTTTAATAATAAAAGATTTAATACTTGAAATTAACTTGTAATAAGATTTTTGAAATGCAAGAATAATTAACCTTTATTGCCGAAATTGTTGTTGTAATAAGAAATGAAAACCACATTAACTTTTCACTTCACTTTATAAACAGTCGACGAAACAGTTCACGTGTAGATGACTTGTAATGAATTTTAAAAACTGGCGTTTAGCTATAAAGTTTAAATATAATTATGAACAAGTTTTCATATAAATAAAATGTAATCAAATATCTATCATCAGTTATATGAATCACCATTATTTTTTAGTCAATTGTAACATAACCTATTATTACTGGACTCGCCGATTGCGTAACGTAACACAGCGTGAAGGAACAATGAGCGTAACGGGACACAGCGTAACGGAACAATGTGCGTAACGGGACACTTTTTCGTGCGTGCAGCCGGCGTTCATCGATTTATTAGACGTCACGTCAAAAATAACCTTCAAATTCGCGTTGGAGCTCTTTTTACTTTTCTTAAAATACAGTTTAAAAACTAAATACAGAAACACAACTAATTACTCATCTGCCCTCAGCGTATTAATAAACACTTTTTGTGTAAGTCACCACTCTGATATATTGAGCAGTTTACAAAAATATTTTTTTTCGAACCTCTGCACACACTGTTTGTGTCCAGTCAGGCGGGTTTGGGAAGGGGAGGCTAGATAAACAGGGAGCACTCCAAACAAAACCACCCACTCACAACAAGGACCAATCACAGCAAGGTTCGCTCCGAGCAAGGTTCACTCACAGCAACGCCAACAATTCTGCGGGGAAAACAAAGGGAACACTATCCGACCACTGCGCTACAGTGCCCCTGCAGGTCATGCAACCAATCAATGCCTACGTGCTGAACGGGACGTATGCTGATGCAGTAAGGGACTGTTCAGTGCTTTGTATAAGCTTGATATTATTGTTGGGTATTATTTTTTGCAGTTTTAAAATCTGAAATTTAAAAAATAAACTAATAATTTTCTGTAAATAATTGTTGAAAAAAAATATATTTGTCCAAATTTTGTTTTAAACATTGATATGCATGTTACAGATTTTACGCCGAAATACTTTGGCCACATTTACACGACACTTGTACCAATTCATTGCAATATCTTTAACTCGGCATCTGATTATTCGAACTGAACAAGTTTTCTTCATACTTTACATTCATATTCATACTTCTTCTATGCTTTTTCTTTATGGGCTGGTTTAACGTCAACCAAACTTAGCTTTAAAAAAAATGTCCGAACACGAGTCGTGAAGCGGCAGATAATAACAAAAATTGATAAAATATATGAACTAATTTGTCACGTGTGAGTGAATCGCAATACAGAACAAAAAGTTGACGAGTCTGTCAGTACTCGCCAGTTATGTGTTAACATGTAACCTCGGCAACGAGGACATTCATGTTTTCTCATGTTGCAAATAAACTTGTAATACAAAACCCGGACACAAAAATTAAAGCTGAAATTTTTAAAATAATGGCGAGCGTGATAAATACATAAACGAAAGATATTCATTTTAGGGGAAAAAAACGGTAAAATATTTTCCCCTTTTAAAACTTTACTATAATTATGTTTAACAAGATGGTAATATTTATTCCTCAGGGCTAGCCGAAACAACAGGAGTATCAAAGCGCGTCGCATGTACATACTTCAACACTGAACGTGTGGAATTTCTACCTAGACAGGAATGAACAAAGTCTGCGGTTTTGATTTTAAAATTCTGTAGGCGCGATGAGGGTGAAATTTATTTTAGTATGTAGAAAAATGCATTGAACTTAAGCGAGCATTACACACCGGAGATTTAACAGATTGAAAGTCCATTGCGCATGTATGCAGAAACCAGTATAGCCAAGAGCAGAAGTCGTCAAGACTGTGGTAGACCCATGTGTAACAAAATGCACCACCAGTATATATTAACTTTCGCGAAAATCGGAGGATGCACTAAGCGTACTGGTGTGCCAAAGTAAACTTTATGTACAGTAGTGAACCTGTCCTAGAATACATTTTGTAGGCTTGAACAGTCATTACAATATATAATCACAACTTTAAAAATTAATATAATTTAGTATCCATGGAAATTGTGTTGGAACAAATATGGCGTCAAATATATAAATATATACATAAAACATTATATTGGTTCTCTAAAGCATTACGAATTAGGCGCTATCTTTTAAGTATTTTTCGAACCAAAAATTGCAGTCCAATAGATAATTTAAAATAAAATTAACCTGAAATATTTTAAAACATATGTTATAACACTAAGTCTCTACATACTTCCTGCAAACAAAACTTAACCTTATTAAGCTGATTCAAAATTTAGGATTTTACAGTAATCTTTTAATTGATGTAAGCTTTTGGACATACGCCATTGCTTAGCACATGTATGTCTGTAGAAGAAAACTACAAAAAAAACACAAATGACAAAAAACACAAATTAAGCAAAAAATTGCAGTTATCAGGATTTAATGCCACACAATTCTCCACAACAGGAATATGGTCAACAAACAAAGAAAAACAAAGAAAAATGGACTAACAGAACAAAAAAAAACACAAATGATGACAGCACAAAAATACCGAACCCAAGAAATTCAGCACTACAGTTGAAACGAGACAAAACGGAAAGACGAAACAAACACAATAGTTTTCCAAAAACAAAAAAAAAACAAAAGAGAAACAAAAAAAAACACATATGATGACAGCAGTTTTTTCGTTTCTCTCTCTCTCTCTCTCTCTTTTTTTTTTTTTTTTTTGGAAAATATTGTGTTTGTTTCGTCTTTTCGTTTTGCTGTGTTTTTGTCTCGTTTCAACTGTAGTGCTGAATTTTTTGGGTTCGGTATTTTTGTGCTGTCACATTTGTGGTTTTTTTTCGTTCTGTTAGTCCATTTTTCTTTGTTTTTCTTTGTTTGTTGACCATATTCCTGTTAAGGAGTATTGTGTGGCGTTAAATCCTGACAACAGCAATTTTTTTCTTAATTTGTGTTTTTTTTTTTCATTTGTGTTTTTTTGTAGTTTTCTTCTACAGACATACATGTGCTAAGCAATGGCGTATGTCCAAAAGCTTACATAAAGTCATGCACTCCCATTGCACAAATCTTTCAAAGATAATACAGTAAACTTTGTTATCAAAAATTATTTTATTCAACTTGGCGACGAATTCATGTAGGCTAACAACTTCTTGTGTCTTCACAGTATGCCGAACGCTGCGCTCTTTCACACGCTGTCTACGTCCCCCGATGTGCACGAAGGTTAATATAGCCTAAATGGACAGATCCCGCGGGTCTGCCATCTTTCGAGATTTCCGAGACTTCCACAGGTGGCAGGCACCGTGTAAAGCGACACGATTTAGTTCTAACAGACTTCCGGTTTCATTCACAAAATTACGTCTAACGAATGCCGTACACCGAAAGCTTAGATTATCAATAATCATGCGGTATGATAGCTTTCAGCACGCTCTTAAAAAAAACTATTATAATAAACACCGAAACATTAAAATTAATATTAGCGATCAACCGAGTCTTTGAAAAAAAAAAATTGTATCTCCGCGTAACCTGAAGGCAGAATATTTCCAGAGAATTTATTTCTTTACAGACAGGTAATTTACTTGAACAAGTTCACCTGTGACGCAAGACTGTGCCTTCGGTTGGCAAGTAGCGGACGAGTTCGCGTCGAGAACATAGCGTCATCTCGGCGTCTCGAGCAAGGATAGGTGCGGGAGTCGTGTGTGGGGGGGGGGGGGGGGGGGCGGGCTGAGTCTCTCCCTTAAGGTTGTTTGGAAATATATATATATATAAGTATATATATCGCAGGAAGCCAGCTCGACGGACAACAGGTGGGGGGCGAGCGAACCGCAGGCATTTTGTCCGGGAAACGAGCTGGCCGGACGTTAGGCCCTGGAAGGAGAGTTAGAGTTGGCGGGAGGGGGGAGGGGAGGGGTTACGCCCAACCACCCCCCATCGACCCCGCAGAGTCATCGTATTGCGGGAGGAGATAGATAGAGAGGAGAGAGAGGGCAGTGTTTTGTCCGCGCTTAGGGTCCAGGCCACGTGCTGGCGGACGAGTAGTTTCTCTTCCTCATTGTCCGCTCCGTGTCGTTGGGCCCGAGGGCGAGGGGGCAGGGGGGGAGGATCGTGAGCTGCATGCAGGCAAGGAAGAGTCGAGGGAGGAGGGGAGGGGGAAGCGCCTGGCTGATCAACCCGGCGTGAAGACGCGTCCTGCGAGCCCCGAGGGACGTCCTTTTGTGCGCAGCAGCCGCAACTTGATGAAAACGACTGTCCGGGTTGTCGGCTGGGGGGAGAGGGAAAGAAGGGAGTCACTTCCAGCCCTCCGTGACGGAGTCGGCTGGCTGCGAGGGACTCGTCGTTTCAGCACGGTTAACACTTTTGAATGGTTCCGCAAAAAAAAATTAATTCGAAAAAATAAAAATCTGTAGTCTGCCACACCACGAATAAGTAGGGACCGGAAAAATTCGCGGATTCAATGACCTCCAGGGCAGCCTCCATTATCCTCTGCACATCTCAAGTAAACACGCGTGTTCATTGGGTACCAAATTGTGAGGCGTCTCCACTGGGTAGCTTGTGATTCGACGCTTCTTTGGTCGATAAGTCTCTCACTGGCCAAGAGAGCTCCAGTTAAACTGCGAGCCAATAGCAGAACCAGATGAATTGTACACACGTTTGAATTTCAGCCTATCGCGAAATGAATCCGCGAATTTTTCCGGTCTCTACGAATAAGACAATACAATATTCTGCAACAGAATTGTGACAACATTAAAGTGATACTCCTGAACCACAATGGAATGGGCTTGAGTCCCCGGGAAGGAAGGTTATTGACTTTTGTGCCGTTCATGAAAACATGTTTTGACTAGGCTCACCTCTTGCGCACTGCCTTGCTACGTCTACGGGATACATGTACATTCCCGGCCTCCTAGCTCACGATTGGTCTAGATTGCACATACGTAACCATTAAAAATAATTTCGCCGGGCGCCAAGAACCACTTCAGTTCCATAGAATTTTACCTTTTTAGGGTTGTGACAGTTTGCCATGAATATTGCCTTGCATAAATAAAATAATTCACGAATAAAGTTTGTCGATTTATTTTTCTCTTTACCAAAACCCTGAACACGGCCGCGAGTTTCCGACGCAGTAACATTTACACTCAGAAAACAAATAAAAAATCTCAGTAAAAAAACCCTTCTCAAACAAATATGTTCGTCACTTGGGCACGATATGAACTCACAGTTCGTTAACGAAAAAAAAAAAAAAGATCCCACGATCGCTTGCGACGCACTGTGCAAAATTTTCGGAAGACCATTTTATGCTTGGCGTGGCCATCGGTTTACCAAAATTCAAATTCAAATAGTCTGACAATTTTTTTTAATTACGCACAATTTAAAAAAATTTAAAAAATATATCTCTCGCAACCTGAGAAAATTATGTATACATAGTTCAAATGTCTGCAAAATTGCGATCTCAAATATTATAACATTAAATCTGAGAAAATGATTAAATGATTATATGTATATTTTCCTTGGTATAACTGTCCGTAGCTTATACCCGCTCGAAATAGTGCGTTTAAGTTAAAAGTCACTCGCCTGCCATTACGGCGCCACAGTCGCGGGTCCTCGCAGCAAGTAGACACTCGCTGGCTGAACTCGCTCCGCGATGTCCTCGCTGCCTTGATTCCACTCGTCGCTGCAGAACACCCGGCTACCGACTCGCTCCACGAGTAGAACTCGCAGCTGCCGTCTCCAACTAGTACACGTGAATCACCTCTTACATGACGCTCGCGTTCATTACAGCAGCGATGCAACTCCTTGGAAGGACACTCAGTTCGCTCGTTACTCGTCCTATGTACATATTGTGGTTAAGAGGATACTTAAATATTTAAGCTGCCCGCAACTTGTGCCTGCCGACCTCATTTACACCACCGCCCTACGTTTCAATGTTGAATTACACTTAAATGAAACGTTACTCTTTTCCAGCAGAATCCTGTAGCAACAAACTTCAATGCTCTTCATTAAACCAATAAAGTTCGTCTCAGTTTCCTTGGCTTACTTTGCTACCAAGTTCCCAAACTATAGTCGTACTGCACATGTCCATTGCAGACGTATTTTAAAATTTTGTGGAAGTATATGTAAAGCTTTGATGTAGGCTTTTGGACATACGCCATTGCTTAGCACATGTATGTCTGCAGAAGAAAACTACAAAAAAACACAAATGACAAAAAACACAAATTAAGAAAAAATTGCTGTTGTCAGTATTTAACGCCACACAATATTCCACAACATGAATATGGTCAACAAACAAGGAAAAAAACAAAGAAAAATGGACTAGCAGAACGAAAAAACCCCCAAAAATGATGACAGCACAAAAATTCCGAACCCAAAAAAAATTCAACACAAGAGTTGAAACGAGACAAAAAACACAGCAAAACGAAAAGACGAAACAAACACAATAGTTTTCAAAAAAAAAAAAAAAAAACCCCACAAATGATGACAGCACAAAAAATATTGAACCCAAAAAATTCAGCACAACAGTCAAAACGAGACAAAAACACGACCAAACGAAAAGACGAAACAAACACAACAGTTTTCTAAAACAGAAACAAGCGACGTTTCGGGAACTGCTATCTGCTCCCGTCCTCAGGCAGAGGCGCACATGGTACGGAAACACAGGTGCGACTGACCTACATCAAGTCATGCACTCCCATTGCACAAATCTTTCAAAGATAATATATGTAAAGCGTTTAAATGTTTTTTTTAAGACAGATTTCCAAAGTCTTTGTTGAGCAGCAGATAAGTCATTTGAAGTCACGACCGAAGAGTAGGAATAAACTTCCACCACTTGCCTCGTCCAATCAGTTTCCGCAACGATTTTACCCGTAAGAGAACTAACTGCTCACGGACGTCTTCGCCCTATTTTCTGTTTTGACTGCGAACGACGTTGCGTCCCGAACGAATGGCTCACCCGCAAGTTTGCCAGGCGGGGAAGAGTGGGGGGAAGTTTCAAAAAGGCGACTGCGCTCGCAAACAAAATTCGCCAAGTGAGCGAGGCAATAAGTTACGTAGCTCGTCGGCCCCTTCCGTAACAAGATTGTGCAAACACTTCATTACCCTGAGTGCCTCCCCCCCCTCCCTCCTTTCCCCTTTCACTTAGCCGACATCTCGGCTACCTGCGGACCCGAGTCCTGGCGGAAACGAACGAATAAATAAACGATTTGACTCGGGAAGTGGGTGGCGGTTTCTCGAAGAGAGAGAGAATGGTAAACACTCAGGCAATATTTGCCCACGCTTCACGTGGCAAGGGGTGAAGGCTGGGAAGGAGGGGGGGAGGGGAGGTCATCTCGTCTTGCCGGTATCTTCTAAACTCTCCCCCCTCCCCTCCTCGTCATTAAAGCCTGCGTGCGGGAGAGCAAACACGGCGACTGGAGAGGGGCAAGGGTGCGAGAGAGGAGATAAGGCGGCGCGGCAGGACAAGGCAGACGCGTGCGCGCGCATAATGCCGCGCGGTGCTGCCATCTATCGGCGAGGCGTCTCGGCGGCTCCGGCGCGCGGTGCTTAAGAAGCGGCGAGCGGATATGGTCACGACCCCTCTAACCCTCCCTCCCCGGAGCCCTTTCACACCACTTCCAAAGCCTGCTGCTCCCCATCACAGAGCCGAACAAAATCTGCAGTCCAAACTGTTTCCTTGCCTCTTGTGGTCATATGTAGAGACCGGAAAAATTCGTGGCTTCAATGACCTTCAGGATTAACTCCAATATCCTTTACACAATCTGGCAAATGCCAACTGTTCATTGGCTGCTGACTTGTGAGACGTCTCGACTGGGTGGCCTGTGATTCGACACTTCTATGAGTGAGGGTCTCTAATTGGCCTTCAGTCCTCCAGATTAACAGTGAAACAATGGCAGAAGCAGCACTAAGGTATAGTTATTTGAGTTTTACCATAACACGAAATGAACCCACGAATTTTTCAGGTCTCTAGTCATATGAAATTGTAACTGTTGACCCTATAGGTAGAGACCGGAAAAATTCGCGTATTCATTTCACGACAGCCTGAAATTCAAATAGTTATACCTCAGTGCTGCCTCTGCTATTGGTTCACAACTCACCTGGATGACTCCGGGCCAGTGAGAAACACTCAACCGTAGCTGTATCGAATCGCAGGCCGCTACGTTGGGACACCTTCACAAGACAGCAGCCAATGAGAGGGTGGCATTTGACCGAGTGTACGTAGAATTATAAAGTTCATCCTAGAGGTCATGGAACCCGCGAATTTTTCCGATCCCTACCTATCAGCAAACATAGAATGGAGTAATGCGTGAATGAAGCAGGTTTCGGACTATTGACCTGCCAGTAGCGCTTGAGAAGTCTCGTTGTAGCTCCCGCCACCAAACTGAATTATTTCAAAAAACCTCGAAATTTTGGGACAAACATCACCATATTATTAATTTTTGCGATTTAGGTTTTACTATCAAATACTGACGATGCTTCTTTAGGTACTTTTTGTTGTGAAGAAATTTGTGTCACTTGCCTATACTTAGATGATAGATACGTGTGTAACGTTCATTAACTTCAAAATTTCAAATATATTAGCTCACTAAATACCTGAAAACAATGGTTTCTCTTACTCAAGTATTTTTTGTAATTAAAACATAACTTTAACCATATAATGGACCGATAATGTTAAAGTATATTATCTCTCTAAATTGACCTCTCTTCCTATTTACCGGTTAGGAAACATTTTTCAAAGTTTGTTCAAAACGATACCATGTGAAAATTGTTAACGTTTTACTGTGTGTTTCAAAAAATATTAAAAATGAAATAAAAACATGATTATTACAATAAAGTTACAAAAATATTGTTTGTACTTATGTACGCACGTTATGAATAATACCTCTTTGGCATTATTCCATAAAACATAAAGTTACTTCAAAATGAAGAGGTACCCAGCGCTTGTCGTATTAAAGAAAACCAACAAAGGGGTAAATGTTATCGGCGCCATGTTTGTTACAACTATTTTCTCGACTAATTAATTAGCAGTAAACAAAATTGCAGAAACTGTGTTCGCTAGTTTCAGCAATTAAAAAAATTAGGGCCCAGAAGTTGCAGCTCTTATTCCTCTATGAGAACATGCTTATAAATTAGTTTGCAACGTGAGTTAACTTAAATTCGTTTAAAAATAAACCACGTGCCAAGTGGCATATCCTGAGTTTAAACACAACTGGACGCATTTGCGCCTTAGACTTCTTCATGTCGTAATTTCCTAAGCATACTGCACGCACCATTAGTTGCGGACTTAAATTTCACTCTCGACTAGCTTAAAAACTTCAACTTTAAAAAATTGAAAAAGTTAAATATGTAATAAAAAATGAATGCAGCTACGCAAGCATAAATAATGTTGCAAAATACAGAAAGTTTAAAAGTATGACGCTTAACTACCGCCCCCTTTCTAGCCTACATTTACAATATATTTATAATGTTCGCAGGCTTTCTCGGCCATTGTCTGAAGCATCTTGGCTTCTGGGTTGTAGCCTTGTCATTCGCAAATAATTCACCCGACGTTTAGGTCGACATTGCAGTCGCCATCATCAGGGAGCAAATTACCCAATGTCACCTACCCAGTAGGTAACTGCTCCCTGATGATGGCGACTGCAACATCGACCCGAAACGTCGGTGAATTATTTTTCCAAGGACACTCACTGCTACAACCCATAAGCCAAGTGACTACAATATATTTAATTTGAAGTCTCAAGGTATTTATTTAATGAACAGGGAGGTACGACGAGATGACGAGATCAGCAACATGCCACACTGTCTCCGCTACGTACTTGTAGTCCAACGAGAGAGTGCGCCGCAGTCCCGCAGCCAGACACAACCGCTTCCCTTCGCTCGACCGCGAGTGTCGTCCCTCCTTCTCTCTTTCTTCCCCCACTCCAGACCCGCACAAAGACACGGCGGCTGACGACTAACAGCGGAATTTCCCTCTTCCCATCTGCAGTCACAACCCTCCCCCCCCCCTCCCCCTCCTGGACCACCGTAACCCAGCGCGACTTCCTGGCGTCTGCAGGCGGCGACGCAATTCCGCCGTCTCTCGACGAGGCGCCGCGAGCTCTGGCGAACCCTTGGTGGAGGGGGGTGGAGGACGAGAACCGAAAGAGAAACGAGTTCGAAGGGGAAAGCGCCAGGCATTTTCCTTCTTCTCTTCTCCCCCCCCCCCCTTCCTACTCGTCGAGGGGAGCAGCGCCGAGGTCGTTTCACTCCGAGAAATCGATTGTAATTTCCGAATCTCCGGGAGATAATCCGTCAAGTCCAGCGAGGCGCGTGTCTCGGGAGCTTGACCGCTGGGCCGACGGCGACCACCGCCCTCGCCTCGTCGCGCGCTGTCTCGGAGGAGCAGGCTGGTCCGGCTCAGCTTCCTCGTCACTGTAACATTTCAGACTGCATTATTCCGAGTAATACATTTCAACATCTTATATTTTTTTCGTTTCTAGTTATGGTGCAAATTGCAGTTGAAACTAAGCTGCATTTTTATGTATGAATGCTTTTTGAGGCGTGTATTTCTGCGCAGCAAACTGCACAATACCTTTGCATTATTTTTTTTTTTTTTTCGATTTAGGTACTGTCAAAGCTGTATAGATAATTTATGGACACCATAAATGTTTTTAACACGCTTTTTTTTTAGCTTTACTTGTAACTAAGAAATCAAAAAAATTAAGTCGATTTTAACCTACTTCTAATTGTCGTATCGAATTTAAACTTTACTAGTATATTTTCTACAGATGACAATACAATAATATAATGTGGTCACGGGTGACCTTGCGCTCGTGGGGACGGACTCGCAGTGCTCTGGTCTGGTCCGAGCAGTAGCTGCCAGCTGCTCCGCACTCGCCCAGCGAGTACAAGCTCGCTCAGGTCTGGCATCGGTCCGGACACTGCCGTCCTGCTCCGCACTCGCCCAGCGAGTACAAGCTCGCTCAGGTCTGGCACCGGGCCGGGCACTGCCGTCCTGCTCCGCACTCGCCCAGCGAGTACAAGCTCGCTCAGGTCTGGCACCGGGCCGGGCACTGCCGTCCTGCTCCGCACTCGCCCAGCGAGTACAAGCTCGCTCAGGTCTGGCACCGGGCCGGGCACTGCCGTCCTGCTCCGCACTCGCCCAGCGAGTACAAGCTCGCTCAGGTCTGGCACCGGGCCGGGCACTGCCATCCTGCTCCACACTCGCCCAGCGAGTACAAGCTCGCTCAGGTCTGGCACCGGGCCGGGCACTGCCGTCCTGCTCCGCACTCGTCCAGCGAGTACAAGCTCGCTCAGGTCTGGCACCGGGCCGGGCACTGCCGTCCTGCTCCGCACTCGCCCAGCGAGTACAAGCTCGCTCAGGTCTGGCATCGGGCTGGGCACTGCCATCCTGCTCCACACTCGCCCAGCGAGTACAAGCTCGCTCAGGTCTGGCATCGGTCCGGACACTGCCGTCCTGCTCCGCACTCGCCCAGCGAGTACAAGCTCGCTCAGGTCTGGCACCGGGCCGGGCACTGCCGTCCTGCTCCGCACTCGCCCAGCGAGTACAAGCTCGCTCAGGTCTGGCATCGGGCTGGGCACTGCCATCCTGCTCCACACTCGCCCAGCGAGTACAAGCTCGCTCAGGTCTGGCATCGGGCTGGGCACTGCCATCCTGCTCCACACTCGCCCAGCGAGTACAAGCTCGCTCAGGTCTGGCATCGGGCTGGGCACTGCCATCCTGCTCCACACTCGCCCAGCGAGTAAAAGCTCGCTCAGGTCTGGCATCGGGCCGGGCACTGCCGTCCTGCTCCGCACTCGCCCAGCGAGTACAAGCTCGCTCTGGTCTGGTATCGGGCATGGCACTGCCGGCTCCGCACTCAAATTAAGCTGTTGTCAACAGGATATAAACACCACATAATATGTTCTGTCATCATTTGTGGGGGATTTTTCATTCTGTTAGTAAATTTTTCTTTGTTTTTTTTTGTTTGTTGACCATATTTCTGTTATGGAATTTTATGTGGTATTTATATCCTGTTGACAACAATTTTTTGCTTAATTTGTGTTTTTGTCTTTTGTGTTTTTTATAGTTTTCTTCTACGGACATACATGTGCTTAGCAATGGCGTATGTCCAAAAGCTTACATCAAGTCATGCACTCCCATTACACAAATCTTTCAAAGATAATAACATAAGATCTAAAAAAAAATCACGTGGCTCCATAAGTCTAGGTAATACTGTATACATCATATCTGTAGTTTGATAACAAACGTTCATATTCATAAGTGTACGTTTGTAATTCAAGTTGAAACCAACATTATCTTTTCGAGTAGTACAAATATAAATATTTTTTTTCCCCCTCGTGGTACTTCGGCCTGCAGAGTCGGCGCCAACAAACTTGCACTGCCGGAGTTCAAAAGCCCTCGGCTCAGAAGGGCCTAATCCCCGCCGGAGGTGAGAGTGCAGGGCAAGATGCTTCGGTTTTCTGTTTTCTGTTTTTAAGCCTTCTTATCGGCGCGTCTGGCGCGGTGGGCGGATCGAACCGGAAATGAAAGAGCCTTGGGGAAGTGGGGGAAAGAGGGTTGGGAACCCCGCACTTTTTTTTCCAGGAGCGGGCTGGAAAAAGGGGAGGATTGGATGGGGGGGGGGGGGGTTTGGATTTCCAGTGTGAGTCTACTGGAGGGTAGGGGGGATGAAGTCAGGTTGGTCAGAGAGTGGAGCATACAGACGGCGGATGCTGCTGGAGTAAGAGAGAGAGAGAGAGAGAGAGAGAGAGAGAACCTGCGGCTTCGAGAAAACTCGGATGCCGGGGCGGGAAAGTCGTTAAGCCCGTCCCTGCAGTGACGCCACCGAAATCTAATTTTCGAACATTTTACCTGTTTATTAAGGGAGCCGCAGAGCGCCTGTTACAAGTCGGCCCGAGCGTTGGTTTTTTTTTTTTGAGTTGGGGGGGGGGGGGGGGTGTGAAGCAGAACTCGGCTGTTACAAAACCAAAAGAAAAGAATTGCATTACACTTCACGCTGTTCGACAAGCGAGAGTTTTGCTATAAAAAAATTGTTGCGAGCGTACGGGATACCCGCTGCCAAGTAGATATAGCTTTTATTACATAAAAATAACTATATGTTTATTAATCTGTGTGATATGGTATTAACCTGTAAGTTGCAGTATTTTATGTACATTTAACATTTAATTATTAAATTGAATATATATATATATTTAACAGCATGGTCTCTTCAGACTACGTTTTTTTTCGGTTTGAAATGTTGATGGCGTATCCTTCCCCGTATATCCTGGACAACTTTATTATTATGAGAATAATATCGCTATTTGTCGCTGAAGTATTGTTTCGTTCGCACGATTATAACCAAATTGTCCTATCTAGGGCCAGGTATATACAGGCAATGTAGTGTCAGAGGGTATAAAATTTGTAACATAAAACACTCGATTCAAGTCAAATTAATTTTATTTAAGTAAAGTTATATTATTATTTTTTCTCGACAAACATTTTCCGCACCTTCAGTAATTGGATGTTAACTATGTCATGAAATTATAGACCGAGGTTTTTCAGTAGACCGTAGTGTGGGGCGGTTTCACATATTTTAATAATTAATTGGCTGTAGTTAAGGGCTATATAATATAGTTTAATAAATAATTTGCTGATATGTCCGTTCTTTGCTACGAAAAACTAAAGGTAGAACCCTTCAACACTGTTAATTATATATAAGTAAACTTAATCGAATTTTAATAATTCACAAACTCAACCCCATACAGACTCTTGAAATTTTAATTCTGTAAAATAAATTTGTAGTGAATGTTATTTAGCTTAAGAAAGATTCCTACCAAATACACTGTCACCCCCTGAATTACTTAACCTACCCTCATTCATTCAATTGAGAGTTCAATTACGTAATATCAGTTCTAGTGGACGCTTATACAGCATAATGAACATACCTGCCAAATATCAAGTTTGTAGGTCCTATGTATGGTTCCGAATGATTCTTGGTGGGAAGATGGATGCACATTTGGCGAAAAGATCTGAACTTTCATTCGAGAGATTCACGAGAGATGGCCGCACCAGCTGTTTATTCCTTGCAATTGGCGGCCGTCTGCAAGAGGAGCCATTGTATTATCTTGCGGAGCCACTCAAGACGCTTTTACGTCAGCACAGAATTACTGTGATTAGTGTACTAACAGCTCACGTGTACTTGGAAAAAAAATCTCGAAACATTCACACAGAAGCGGTACGGTGATTTCGACTCTCAACTAGTCTCGAAATCTTTTCGTGAAAAATGCATGCCCCTGCTGAGGAGTAAGTCAGTGAGTAGTATTTCACTTTTGTATGTACCGATATGTTACGGGTAGTGCTAGAAGAAGAAGAAGAAAACTTAAGTTTACCCGGGTCAACTTACCATTATCCAAGGTTGTAGGGTAAAGTCCGAATAATCAGTGAAATATATTTGAAACTGACGATTACCCGTGCACACCTAAAGTCTACCCAAAGCTGGCTGGGCAATGCTAGGCGTTGCGACATTTTTTGAGTATATTAGGTTAGGTCAGCTAGTTGAGGTATCAAGGAAATTAAAGTTAACAAACATTTGGTTCTTCTAAACATTGACCAGTCAGCGTTGGGTAAACTTGGGCGTTCACTCGGTGAACGCCGAAATCAAAAATTTATTTCAGTTACCATTCGAACTTTACCCAACTGACTTGGCCAACGCTAAAGTCAACCAGGGTAGAGCAATGATTACTTACTTCTTCTAGCGCTACCTGCAACATATTGTTGCGCTGGCCGCCTACTGCCGCGGAGTTCGGGAGGCCACGTACAC
This sequence comes from Bacillus rossius redtenbacheri, assembly GCF_032445375.1. Taxonomy (NCBI): domain Eukaryota; kingdom Metazoa; phylum Arthropoda; class Insecta; order Phasmatodea; family Bacillidae; genus Bacillus; species Bacillus rossius. The sequence continues at coordinate 8,882,894 of NC_086334.1, forward strand.
TCCACCCTATCCCCCCCCCCCAAGCGAAGGAGGTATGTGAAGCCTGGGAAGCCTTTTTTTCACAGACGAGAGAGCCAAACACCCGATCGTGCATCTTCGTTTTTTTTTTGCTCATTGTAAAAGGTTAGGTTAGCTACATTATAAATACTTAAAAATATTGTGGACGTTTGATTTTGGTTAGGATAGCTAAATTTAAGATAATGTGAAATCATTTAAACGGTTTCCTAGCCCTGGATAGCTACATATTAAAAAGTTACTTGCTAAGCAACCATAAACTGATTTTACAGTATTTTTAATGTAGCCATACTTACCTAACATAACCAACCATCCACACTGTTTTAAAGTATTTATAATGCAGCTAACCTATCCTAATCGACCGAAAAATTTAATGCCACACCGGTTTATACAATGAGATAGAACAGGAATAAAAAAAAGCGAGCATGAACTTCGGGGAACTTCGGGTGTGGCTCTCTCGTCTGTGAGATGAAGGCTTGCCGTGTAGCCTGGCCACTAGGCACAGTCTTCCCCCCTCCGCGCACCCACCGCGTCCAGTCATGGGAGCCCGGCCAGTCTGCAGGCCTGAACGCTGAGGGGTCTGGAGAGTTCTGGGGCCGTCGCCCCACCGGGTCGGGGACATGTGTGCCGTCAAACACGCGGCGCCTGGACTCCGAGCAGCGGGAGAGAGTCTCCCACTCGGGGAGCGAGCGATACTGGAGACACCCGTGCGGGTGAAGGGGGCGTGGCACCTGACGAGCGAACCGGACCAATCGGGAGGCGATACCCCGGCGGGTGGAAGTCGGGTGAAGACGAGCGATAGTTGGGGACAGTACTTGCGGCGCGACGTGGGTGTGAGTGGCGCGAAGTAAGCGGACAGAGAGATCTCGATTGATAGCGCGGACATCAGTAACGAATGAACACCGAATTAAATTAATTTGGCTGTCCTTCACCAACCCAGTTTTCTCCCCCACAGCACTTTCAAGACAATGAAAATGACCAGAAAAAGAGTGCAAGTGGGAAAGACACCTTTTCCCTCGCGCGCCAAGAAGGGAGGAAGGAACACGTCTCATGGTCCAGCAGTCAGTGAGCGAGACGCTGATAACAGCTGCCGCTACTTCATCTCGAGCGCCAAGGCAAGGAGTCGAGTAGCGTGGGAGGGGGGGGGGAAGAGAGTCTGAACCGGTAGGGAAATTTAAATGGTATTAAATTAAAGGAACAGCTTGACAGGAGGCGCGGCGGGGCGCGGCGGGGTGTGACAGTCGCGGGGAAGAGCGGTACCTGCGACGGGCGGCTGCAACAACGACCCGAGGCACCTCGGCGAGTCGCGAAGTCGCGAAGTCGCGGGAAGCCGAACGGAAGCCAGTTACTATATTTGAAAAAAAAAAAAAAATTCGATTTTGTCAAGCAAACTTAAAATGTTTTTTTTTTTTTTTTTTTTAAAAGCTCTGACCAAAAAATAATTTGTAAAATTTGCTACCCAAAACCATTATTTATTTTCCCCTTTGCTTGTTTCAAATATTTTAAGACAACTCTTCGGAAATGATACTATGAAAAGTTAACTTGAAATTCGCTGCTCACTCAGCTGTGAAAATAACACTTTTTGGACCAAGTAACCATGACTCAATAAATCGGTCGATCAATACAATGCTAATACGTAGTGTAAAATATTGTTCCTAGAGAGAAAAAATACAAGTGCTATAAAAGGCAATAATCTAACATGTCAGGCGATACTGAGCCTTAAGGTAGAACATCACTGTTCGGGTTATTAAAAAGAACCATGTATATACCTTACAACTAAGTTATAGTTAACCTATAGCTTTTAAAAATCATTTGTCTGAACTTAAAATATATTTACATTGATTTATTTTTATTTTCATCCGAATGAGCTACCAAAGCAATTTATTAAATCAATACTGCTGTTGATATGCAAGTGAATTATCATCATATTATCACGAGAACAAAAAATTGTGAATAAGTGGGTGATTCTATTTTTAAAGAAAAAAGGTGTAAAGAACATAAATTATATATTTTCTGTGAGTTTGTGTAATTTTGTCAAATCCGTTATTCAAAATGCATTATTTTTCAAATAGCACTGCTTTGCAGATTAGAGCTAATGAACGACCTCGCTCACTATGCTGAGCTAGTGTCTTTGATTTCATGATTCAATTTTTTTTCTCAGGGGCAATCCCCACTATTATTATAAGTGAAAGTGTGTTTTTTTGTTTGTACTTCTTTCCCCCAACAATAGAGCAACGGATCGACATGATTTTTTGCATGTAGATAGTTTATGGGCCTGAGAGAGACATAGACTGCATATAATTAGGAATTTCCATCCCTAAGAAAGTTAAAAACGAGTAAATTCGGTTTTATAAAAGAAAATGATAGGAAATAGACAATATACACAAAAACAGGGAGTTAGTGTCATTTTTTTTATGTCTGCTACACGGTCATGTAGTAAGGTCTAGCAACTTCCTATCCTTCTATTATCTTTGAAAGATTTGTGCAATGGGAGTGCATGACTTGATGTAAACTTTTGGACATTGCAAAGCACATGTATGTCTGTAGAAGAAAACTACAAAAAACTAAAAGACAAAAAAATCCTTCTCCTTGGCGAAACCCATCCGCTTAGTGAAGCTCGCGGCTGCTAGCGAACTAAAGGCGTTTATGAAAGTTTAGTTTAGAACTTCGTCAATAAATGGCGTTGCCTTTAATTTGTAACACGCTATCGTTTGGTGTGTCCGTCATGTCTTGCTTAGGGGTTACCTGCCTTCCCACAAAATAAGGCTGAAGATTGGCGTCCCGGTTTTGCTGATGCGTAGCCTTGATGCACCGAGATTGGGCAGTCAATGGGGCTTAAAAATCAAAATTTTCTGTTTTTAAATGTATGTAGATACTACAGACTTGAAACTCGGTAGTCATGTCCCTTATATTATGATGTTTTTAGCCCAGGCAAAACCAAAAATTCAGCTAGTAATAAATTAAATTTCATTGTACGAATACTGCATGATTTTACTGAAAATTGTTTTACAGCTTCTCACGACTTTAAATGTTTAAGGAAAGTGCTTATCATAAAATTTATAAGTTTAGACTGTGAAACAGTTACGTGTTATGACAAAATTTTACCAACAATTCAAATGTTTTGACCAATTTATTGTTGAAATGAAAATTTATTAATTGCAGTTAAACGCTGCATTGTTTGCCATGGTGAGGTCAAAGTATTAATTTGCAATCAGCAATAAAACATGTGACTTTTACATAACTACGTAATTTGTGATCAGCAATAAAGGAACCACTTAATTTTTTAATGAAATAATTAAAAACCATTATATGCATTTTTAAAAAACATTTAGCCTTACATTTTAACACAGGGAAATATTACTTGTACTCAGATCACATAATTGAAGAATGAAGAATTTCTACAAAAATCAGGAAACCAAAGGTTGGCGATAATACTATGCCACGCATTTAGTTCATCGTGTGCGCTCGATGGTCTCGCTTTGCATGAAATGGTCTTTCGCTTCGCCGGCCGTCTGTTATTAGTGTTTCTTTTGATATACGATAGCAGCGCTAGGATTACCGCGGCCGAGTATTTAATAACCCGCCTGTGTTTGCTTCTCATCAGGAACACGGCAATGATTTCCCAAAAGAACTCTTTGACGTCAGTGATTGTGTGTGATTGCTTCATGGGAGGCGGTCTTGTGGGCCGTGGGCCAGCTCTGATTCTAGTTTATTACATTCCTGCAGTCAGATCAGACCTTGTTTTTAAATTATGTTTGTGTCCAACTGAGCAAGGATCTCGGAAATACTCCTTTTCTTCCGGGTTGATACCACGTTTGAACAACTTACGAGGAATATTTTTTTTCAACCTCTGATGGGCTATAAAAAGAGACAAATTTACATAACACTATTATTTTATCACTAAAAGTACAGCAGCGTCTTATTTATTTTTCTACATAATCTCCAAATGCGATCGAGGCATTTGTCATATCGTAACACAAGCTTCTCGATGCTTTCTTCGAAGAAGTTAGCCGCCGGTAAATAGAGATACAGGGCCAGCGGCTGGATCTCCGTCTCCCGCTAGACGCCGCTGTGAGGCGGGTGGACTAATCGCGCGGCGCAATGGCTCTCGCGTCAAGACGTATCACTAACGTCTTCGAAGAAGGCATCGAGAAGCTCGTGTCACGATATGACAAAAGCCTCAACCATTTTGGCGATACTGTAAAAAATAAGTAAGATCATGCTTCCTGATTTTTGGTAGTAAAATTTTATAATGTTATGAAAACGTGTCTTTTTTTATATAGCCCATCGGAGGTTGAAAAAAGGCCAACGTATATTATGCCTCTGACGTTTGGGCATGCCTATTGCAGTCATCTTCAAGAATGGCTGACAGTTGACAGTTGGTGTCAATCGCCCTTGAATATAGCTGCAGTAATGTAGGACACACTATCAGTTATGAATACACGTGGTCCCAGCTTGAATTAGAATTCTTATTTATTATAAATACTTTTGAAAGAGTGTAAATTACAAGATCTGGTGCACATATGTTTCATGTAATTTTTTTATTGATAATGTCCATTTATTTAAAAAAAAAAAATACTGTGATGATTAGAGTACTAAAAACTCACAAAAAACGCAAACGCATAAAAAAAACTCGGCATAATACCGATTCATGTGAAAGGCACTAAGTACTGGAAACTCTCTCCTGCATGACTAAGAGTTTTGATACAACTGGGCGTCTTGCACCTCTCGTAGCGTCGTGTACAGCTGACTACCGCGAGCCTGGTCTGGGCAGATGTCTGTCGGGACTGCCGGCCTCCCACGAGGGGAGGTTCTCACCCCGCGACGAAATTAATATTTCTACCCTTGTCTGGAGTCGTGTGGAGCCAGTAAGCTGGGGAACCCTTCCCCTACCCCCTCCCCCACGATGTACCACCGGGGAGGGGGGGAGGAAAGGGGGACGCGTCTGAAGAGTTCGGGCCATCGAAGATTCGCCGCAGCGCCGAAACTTTGCCATTTAACTCCGGGGGCCAACCGCAAGAAGTTACGCCCTCCGTCTCACCTCCCTAGCCGCTCCGCCCCTGCGGCATTCATCTTCAGGCACGCCAACCTCGCGACATGTGTTAATAATTGACAAAAGTTTACCGACCCCCGCTGCACCCCGCATCGAGGAGAAATGTTTTTTTTCTTCTGCCCCTGCTATATATATATAATTTTTTTCGGGGTGGCGCGACCAGGCGCCAGAGATAAAAGTTGAAAAGCGTTCCCCCTTCCACAGTCTTTTCTCCTTCCTCGCTGGCCGCTGTTCTCCTCCGGCTGTCTCCTTCTTCCCAGGACTGCACCCTGGCAAACTAGCGTGCCTCTAGTTGCTTACATGGTCTCCCTAAATTCCTTGTCGCTCCAACTACCACACCACGCAAAAATTGAAAAATTGTTTTACTGCTTCAAATTAGAAATCACCTCTGTTTACGCATGGAATCAAATCTATAATTGACAGCTAAAATATTTTTTTTTCTCGTACTCGGTAACAGAGTGTCATTGATTCATTTATTCTTCTTATTAAATCATTTAAGTGCTAGCCACACTAGCTGGTTTTTTTACAAGTATAAAACACAGAGAATGATACATAAAACAGAATGATGTGAAACAAAATACCAAAAATTAACACATTAACTCTTAAAAGACTTTTTGATGAAAAAACATAAGAATAACAGAGTCCTTCCGCTAATATATATATATATATATATATATTTAAGCATATAAAGATTAAAGTTATTTTTGAAAGATTAAATCCGAAACAAATATTTTTTACGTTTTATAAAATTATCTGCTTATTAATTTACCCATTCTAAGTGTTTTATAAAAAATATTTATACTTTTACAATTGTGGTTTGGAACCTTCAGTGAATTAAGATCTATGATATACACACAGGCAAGAGAAAATGGGTTGGGGGATGAGAACTTTTAAAAATAAATAGTTCATTTCATGCTTTGAGACTGGACTTCAAAGAATGTGTTTTAAGGTAAGCCATATTTTTTTTTTACTTTTAAAAATATTTTTTGTAACAATTTTCTTATAAATCGTTTTTTTTATTATATTCCAGTAAATTGTTTTCAGATAACTAGATATGCATATATAAGCTTAATGTTGTGCAAAGAAAATGTTATATTTAGAAATAGTTATATTTTAACTTGAACAATTTTTATTTTCAAAAGTATTTTAAATAATTAAGGTCGATTACCACCTAAATTACTTCACGTAAGACATTTCGCTATACAAACACTCTTTGTGGACTCGCTATACCCTCATACTTGAAAAACCAGGTACGCATAAAACGCTCTATTACTTCAACTATTATTTGTTTTTAAACGTACTCATTCCACATGAAATGAATTTTTTGTAACTCTGAGATTTAATATGAAAACAAATAAGAAAATTTGAATTTTTTTTTCAAAATGAAGTTTTAGTATTGAATTAAGTGTATGATTCCGGCTAGAGAAAAAACTTAAAGGGAAGAATACGAGAATGGCAAATTCAAGTAATTGCTGGACGAATTAGTAAGCGAAGTAGCTTGGCTTCTGGGTTGTAGCCGTGTCCTTGGCGAATAATTCACCGACTTTTCGGTCGATATTGCAGCCGCCATCATCAGGGAGCAGTTACGTACTGAGGTTCTTACCAGTTGTCGTGCCTCTATATACTCTCGCCTGAGGGGAAGGTGCTTCCTGATTGGCTGCAGCTGTGGGCCAATCAGAGCCTTCCTTTCTTCTGGTTGGCTGGGCTGTTTTGACAATCAGAGTAGATCTGTCTGATGTTGGATGTGGCGCTTTGTTTTGAGGATTTCTAAATAGTGGGTACCATATTTTACTTAATTTTTAGCTAGATATCTTCTCTATTAATGTTTGCTGGGTGTTTTAATATTCCTACTGATTCCCGAATGTTTCTTTCTTTGTATTGTCGCATGTGGGATATGGCGTGGAATTGGTCGAAATCAATAAAGTGTCTGGTTTCTATGGAGTTTTCTGCTATAGCTGGTCGAGAGTTTTCATGTTTGTAGTCACTGATGTGTTCTTTAACCCTTGTGATTATTCGTCTGTCAGTTTTTCCTATATATACCTACTAGCTGCCCGACCCGGCTTCGCACGGTTGTATTAATGGGGAAAAAATGAGACCAAATCTCTTATTTACAGTTATAATAAATGAAATTAAATGAAAAGTAATGAAACTTAAGACAATGCTTTGTAGTGTACCTAAGAAAAAACGAATAGCACCGATGGTTTTTCGACTCTCGAGCACGCAACGTTGTCATGGAGACGAAGTACCCACTGTTTACCGGGCTTAAACACCAATCAACATTGATAATCAGTTTATTATTAATTAGAAATTATTAATACCATTAATCGAAATAAAAACTATCCTATCTCTCAAGTTGGAAAAAAATTACACATAAATGCCAATTTTCATCGAAATCGGTTGACTTGGTGAAGAGTTCACTGGAAACAAACATCAGGACACTGGATTTATATATAGGTATTAAGAAGACATATAAGCGCCCTATATATACCTTTGTATACGCGCCCGAAAAAAAGAGATAGAAGTGACTTACGTAGTTGCGAGCGACTACGCAAAAGCTACTTCGGCACCGACCGGGGCAGCCAGCCGGCCGTGTTCACGACAGACCGGCGAGATGGCTGGGGCGTATCTGCGAGCGAGCCGCTGGACGGAGGCAGACGAGATCGCAATCAGAGCTACTGCTGATTGCGCGGGATCGATTGGAAGAACGGTACAAGTGCGGGTGGAGAGGGGGAAGGGGGGGAGGTTGTTTGAATTAACTCCGTTATCAGAAGCGAGTGAGCTGACGAGCCCGCCTGACGGACTGCAGGACTACGCAGTTGCGGGCTGTAACAGGCGCACCGGCCCGCAGCATCAATTGTTCCGGACACCGCGCGGGAAATTATTTGTGGATGACGTGGAAATGAATCCGTGGCAGACAAGCCGCTCTCTCTCCCAACACACGAGCTGCGAGCCGACACGGTCTGGGCACAGAAGCGCAAAACAGCGGAAGATTATTGACACGTTTTGGTCGAGAGAAAACTTCAGTCATTTTTTATGTATCTTAGTAAATTGAAACGCTTTCAACATTCCGGACCAAACGACACAACAAGCTTTGACCTGAATCGTAGCCATTTTTGGTTTTGAACAGTTACTGCTGATTGTGTGGGCAAATGTTGCGAACCTTACTTAAACAATTTCGATAAAAGTTTTAAAAAATTTTGATGTGAATTATGTCCGCCACGCGATTTGAGAAATATTCCTGCATACATTAAGACCTTTAATATTTTTTTTATATTTTTGCACGGTAGCATTCAAAAATTAAAAATTAATATTTTATATTTTTTTTTTAATACGTGACACAGGACTTTAATCAAACGACGTTTTGTTCTTATAGTCACAAGAAGAAACATATGTTACATCTTAACTTATCTTCTTGACAATGATGTATAAATGGCAACAAGTTTAACGTTTGTAAATTGTATTTTTTTGACGTAATAATGTCTTATAAATCGATGAATGCCGGCTCCATGCACGAAAAATTATCACGTTCCGCCTGAGCCCAGCGTGCAAGAACCGGCCAAACCACCGTGCGAGAAAAACTTCTATAATATCAAACTAATTGTTCGTGATTATATTTAAACAAAATTATTTGAATTAAATTTTCATAAAAACTGTAAATAATATTTGAAAAGTAAATTAAATATGTAATTTTTCATGAATGTTTTTTCTTGTGACGTTATCACGTAAAAATTATCGTCCGTAAACCGAATTTTCGACAACCCCCCCCCCCCCCCTTTTTTTTTGCAATTCAGTAAAACATACGCCATAGCGACATGAACGCGGAAGGTTAGTTGTGGAGGTGGACCGGTGAAGAAACAGACGGCGACAGACGCGCGACCAAAGGGAATAGCGAAAAGGGCTGGGAGTGGCTGCCCCTGGGACCCGCGAGACAGGCGTGACGGCACGAGTGTCTCAGGGAGAGAGCGAGTCTCCTCTAAGAGGCCGTCTCGCCCCCTCGTCGGCTCGGCTTGCTGACTGCCGCACCCACACCTCGCTGGAGACATCGCGCCGACCTGCCCCTGGCTGACGCCACCCGCCACGCACGCGAGCCGCGCGCAACAGCGTCGCAACTCTCAGATGACGGCTGGCGTCATCTTGCGGCTCCGCCAGAGGTTCCGGCAGATAACAAAAAAAAAACAAAAAAAAAAAAAACACGGGATTGAAACTCGGACTGCTCAGCATCGTTGGATTTTTTTTAATTGTTATCTTTGTTTGAGATTATTGACGTGATAACGTCTTATAAATCGATGAAAGCCGGCTGCACGCAAGAAAAAGTATGACTCATTGTCTCGTTCCACCTGAGCCGAGCGTGCAAGAACCGGCCAACCACCGTGCGAGAAAATCTTCTATTATATCAAACAGGTTAAGGCGGGCTTTTAAACTAATTTTTCGTGATTATATTTAAACAAATTATTTAAATTAAATTTGCAAAAAACTGTAAATAATATTTGAAAATTAAAAAGTATGCAATTTTTCATCAATGTTTTCTTATGACGTTATCACGTAAAATTATCGTCCGTAAACCTACTTCACAGACAACCCCTTTTTTTTTAATTTTTTAGGATTAAGTACTTTTTTACACGTCTTACTCAGCCTTAGAAACCAAGAAATATGATCTTCTTATGAGTAACAAACAGCATGATTCATCAGATTAAAAAACCTAATTTGAACATGCGCCATTTGCACGTTTACACTGTATGTCCTAGAAAACACCTGAAGAGCGGACAAAGTAAAATGAACCCGCAAACACACAGAAAACAAGCCAATCAATTTTAAAAGCATAGTCAAGGCAGAGATTTCCGTGCAAAGAACAAGTCAGAACAATATCACAGCCCGGAAGAACACAGTGAACCGACAAATTCTAGACAGTTGTGACTATAACAGTTGACACAAACAAACCGAGCCGAGCCGTCCATGCATCTGACATTTAAAATCGGCTGATTTTTTGCTTGTTTTCTGCGTGTTTGCATGTTCATCTTCCTTTGGTCAGATATACTGGTTTTCTCGTTGGCATAACAGTGAAATCCTGCAATGGAGTATGTACAAAAAAATTTGTTGTCTGTAAAGTCGGTTTGTGGACGATAGTTTAACGTGACAACGTCATAACAAAAAACATTGATGAAATGATTGCATACTTTTATGAATAAAATTGAATCATTTTTATTGAATTATCACTATTTTGTATGGACACAAGAAGGAGTGAAATGAAATCTACAATTTAATTGATAAATTTACTTTTATTTTCACTCATTAATTCAAATATGTTTATTACTTTAACGAACAGATTATTTTAACTATAACTTTTATACATGTTTGCTATTTAACGTCTTCCGATCTGTGTTATTCTGTTAAGGATAGGACGATGATAGGAAAAGTAGGAAACGAATGGGAGTGTTTCCAGTTTAATGTGCCTCGAAAAAGTCAAATCGATGGTTGTTCCAATCGAGTGGAAGAGAGATAGATGCGGCGCAAGCGTACAATGGGCGTAACGGGACACAGCGTAACGGGACACAGCGTAACGGGACACAGCGTAACGGGACACAGCGTAACGGGACAAAATGTGTAACGGGACACTTTTTCGTGCGTGCAGCCGGCGTTCATCGATTTATTGGACGTTGTCACGTCATTAATGTTATAAACCAAACGATCTTCCCCGTCGCAAGAGTCATTCAAAGGAAGAATTGATAGGGCAAAACTGTTGTGTATATTTGCGTGACTTGTGCAAACAGCAGTCTCCACCACGCCCGCAGGGGCTGCAGTGGTCAAGTAGCTGGGACCAGGCCGCGGAAGGGCAATATCCCAGCGCCCGCCTCGCCGCTGCAGATGTCTGCAGATGTCTGCAGGCGGCGAGGACTCCGCCCGGAGGCAGACGCAATAACGTGGACTCGGCGGGCAGTTATGAGGAGTTACCGCGAGCCGTAACGGCGAGCAGAGCCAGCACACGGACTGCAGGACGCCCCCGCCCCCCGCGCAGATAGCGGTAGTTTTCCACCCAAACCCGTTACGCTCGTTCTTCGAGACGACCAGCGTGTGTGTGTGTGTGTGTGTGTTCCGACGCATCCCTGGACGGAGGCAACCCGCGACGCTCGGATTGCGAGGCCCCTTGAGGGTTAGGCTACCCGCGGAGCTTGAGCGAGCTGCTATCAGAACTTTCGGGTCGTTACCGCAACGCCGAACGTACAATAACGCCGAATGCCAAATTGACCGCAACGCCAACAGCTAGAAAACTGCTGTGTACCACAACGCCGAAATACAGTAACGCCGATAAATGTTGCCCGGGAGAGGGGGGGGGGGACACAGGAGCAAAATTAAAAACAACTGAATGAATTTGTGTGCTAACCTTACATAACCTAACATTTGTGGCAGTCCTGCAATGACATTTTTGGCGTTGTGGTAATTCGGCGTTGTCGTACACAGTAGTTTTCTAGCTGTCGGCGTTTGTAGTCAATTTGGCATTCGGCGTTATGGTTTTCGGCGTTTTTGTACGTTCGGCGTTGTGGTATTTCGGCGTGGTGTAACGTCTCCGAACTTTCTCGTTCATTTTTCCTGCGACTCCCGCACACCTTGGCCGCGCGGAGAAAGGAATATTCTGGGCTGGAAATGCACCTGGTGCGTGTATATAACCCCACTGTCCGTGCAACGACGAGTGCAGAGCAGCGTGCGACAGCTACAGAGACCGCAACCAGACACGACTCAGCGAAGCTCTGCCCGCCCGCCGCGCTGACCGAGGGACAACATCGCCATAGGGATAAGCCCTGTCACCACGGGCCACTAGTGAGGGGTTGGTTTCACTCGTCGCCAGCGGCGTGGGTTCAGGGTGTAAGTCCCGTCTTGGCGGAGATATGACTCACTCGGCGAGGAGCGAATTGGAAAAATTTGAAGAACGAGTAACACTGAGGACGATTAAGGAGATGTCAGGGACGTGGCGAGTGGTTAACTTCCTGGTGTGAGTATTACGTGACCGGGCAGCACTCGCCTGGCGAGTGTGCGCGCGAGTGGTGACTGGCTGAAGGATTCCGAACACCTGACGACTCCCGAAGAGCGACCCCGCGAGTACACGAGAGACTGGACGAGTCGGCCAGAGGTCGATGGGTTCCGGGGAGGACAACAGGGGGCGACCAGCACATAGCTAGCGACACTCGCTCGCCTCGCGAGTAGCGAGCGTTTGACTTCGGAACGCTGGAGCCTTCCAACGACGCAACTGGGTTCGACTCCTAGCGGCAAGTCCCGAGGGCGTTCTGCTGGAAGGATGACGACGGGTCCAGACAGTGATGCGGGAACGTGACCATCCGCAGTTCGTCTCTTGGCGGACTTGCGACTTGGCGGTCGCTGGAGAATATGGCAGTGAGGCCCCCACCAGACGTCCAGCCAAGAACGAGGCGAGTAGCCATGCCAACAGAAACCTTGTAGTCGGCGGTGGTTATCTTAACACCCAAACTGAATATTATATACTCTGTTCATAAATTTAAAAAAAAAAAAAACTGTTTATTGTGATAACGTTTACGTGCTCCAGATTTAATGTAGGCTACTCTGCTGGGTAATCACTTTCACATTGTAATTTTCCTATCATTAGCAATAATATTTTAATAGCATCAGCGTAGCAGTTTCACAAATACTAATTTACAATAATATATGAACTGGAGTGAATGCCTATTCACAGTTTTGATCCGCTCTGTTAAGTTTCCTTGGTTAGTGATTTTGATTTGTTGCGGGGATGTTTAACACTTTGTTACTCTTCAATGCTCTTTAAAGGTGAATCAGTGAAATATAATAACTGGAAATCCAGTGAAGGTTTTTTTTAGTACCTGGTAAGTTAATGTACTTCATTGTGAATCTGTGTCTAACGAACGGAACTCATCGAATTATTATTAAATACCAATGTTGAATCAACGAATAAAAAGTTGAAAACTTAGGATCCTCTGAATCAAGTGCAGCAGTTTTAAAATATGTTTATTAAAATTCCAGTTATTTGACAGTCCTCATTTTAGTATGAAAAAAAAATTCAATTGTCTGTTCAACTAGTTCAATGTAGCACAAGGCTAAAAATGAGCAGGTGTACTGTGCTAATATCATTGAACAGATTCTATAAATAAAAAATTGTTGCCTGTAAAGTCGGTTTACGGACGATAGTTTAACGTGAAAACGTCATAACAAAACATTGATGAAATGACTGCATACTTTTATGAATAAAATTGAATCATTTTTTTTAATTATCACTATTTTGTATGGATACAAAGAAGGAGTGAAATGAAATCAACAATTTAATTGATAAATTTACTTTTATTTGCACTCATTAATTCAATTATGTTTATTACATTAACGAATAGATTATTTTAACTATAACTTTTATACATGTTTGCTATTTAACTTCTTCCAATCTGTGTCTATTATGTTAAGGATAGGACGGTGATAGGAAAAGTAGGAAACGAATGGGAGTGTTTCAAGTTTAATGTGCCTCGAAAAAGTCATAATCGATGGTTGTTCCAATCGAGTGGAAGAGAGACAGATGCGGCGCAAGCGTACAATGAGCGTAACGGGACACGGCGTAACGGGACGATGTGCGTAACGGGACACTTTTTTCGTGCGTGCAGCCGGCGTTCATCTATTTATTAGACGTTGTCACGTCAAAAAAAAAATACCACGCAATTCTGGTTTCACTGTTTCGCAAATAAAGTCTGGTAAAAAAAAAAAAACATATTCTCGGGCTGAATCCCCGCACGTGGCCATGATGCAAGTCATCGCGAGGTGGCTCGGGTTCTGTAGGCTCGCCTGTTCTGCGGCCGCGCTATCGACCCCTGGTCGTCACACCTCCGACCTCCGCGGCTGCAGGCTGTCCGCGATCCATCAGCACCGCCAGGGGTGTGGGGGGGAGGGAAGGGGGCCTACGAGGGCTACTGACCACCGGCCAACTCCACCCCCTCCCCTGCAACCCCCGCCTCGCGCCGGCATAAATCTTGCAGCAGCTGGCGGCGGTGAGAAGCCGGAGTCGGCGTGACGAGGAACTGTCTCTCCCTCCCCCTCCCCTCCCCCACCTCAACAAGGGCCTTCCGGAACTTTCCGGAACTGTCCCCCCCCTTCTCCCCCCACCATGTGTCGCGGGTCCTATGTATACAGGGAAGGGCACTTCAAAAGAAATCGATCAGATGAATAAACGTCTTATTTCCGGGGTCGATGCGGCATCAAAATTTAACGTGCCAACTACATATGTTCGGCGTTGCGTAACAAAGATTTTCGTGCACTAAAAAAAAACCTTCAATAAAAAGCATATTGTAGCCTAAATTCACACACGTCTTTGTAAACAAAACAGTTCTAAATATATCTGCTACAAACGTACTGTTTTTTAATTGAATTATTTCGATAATTAAATGCAATGCATTTTCCGACAGTAGTGGAGCGTTGTACTTTGCAAATAAGTAACTTATATTTTTATAGTGAATATTCGAAACTTAGTTAAATTAAATATTATAAAAAACATAATCGAACAATTATATTTGTTGGCAATTTTATTCTAGTAACGAAAAATTAACCAATTTTGTTTCCTAATTATTTATTATCATATAAGATATTATTTATTTTTTGTAAATATTTTATGCACTCAGAGCCTGGTCGGTAAATGGTAAATGAATAACCACTGAGTTTCACACGGGGCGCACGTATAAACTCTAGAATTCACTCCGCCCAGCGCTTCTGCGGGATTTAACTTCTCTTTACAGACAAGTTTGTGTCGCGTCACGTCTGAATGAGATTGCTATTGATTCTGGCTTTCATCCTTTATGAATGCTTAGTGAATATCCTGCGTGTTTCAGGACAGGGGACAGCCAGTGTCCGGAGGGAGTCGTCGCATAGGCTCAGCTGCGGTATTTTCAAGGACATTAAAACTGTTATAGCTGTATGCATATAGGCGCTCATCCGAACTTAACCTAAACGAAAGTAAAAATTAATTAAATGCCATTCATACAATTAAAAATAAAGGGCTGGTCATGAATTTTTTTGCCACGCAGTCACAGATATCTACAGTGGAAACGTGCCGCGAAATTAGTTTTCTGATGCACTATGACTTAGTGAATTTTAACATTTTTATTTTTAATATTTATGAAGTACATTATTCTGCGTGACTATATCAGCATTGTTTGGAATAATACTTGTAAAAAATAATGAAGCTTAACTAAGTAAAAATTTCAGATGCATCAGACTGAATATCGTATTTATGCGTTAGTTCTTCGTTTACAAGGCAATGAATACAAATAAAATTTCTGTCTTTTACTTCGCTAGATAAAAATTGTTAAATGTAAAGCTTAAAAGTAGCTATATGATCCTAGAACCAGACTTAGTCCATAATATTACAACAGTAAAACAATGATCTAAAATTATTTTAATTTTTCATATAATGCCCATTGTGTTTTAAGCTTAATTTTTTTTTTCGAGATTTGCCAAAAGCAAATTAATTAGTGGTTTTCAATAATGAGTGAGTTTACTTACTGGATTTTAATGAGAACTAATGCAGTTTTGGTAAAATATGAAAATGTAAACTAGGCACGTATATTGGATACGGAGATGCATGATCGGTTTCAGCGCACACACACACGTTGCGTCGACCCGGTGGGAACGGTCAGGAATATAGGCAACCCGCAGCGCACCACAGCTGCGCGGAGATGTACGTGTGGCAAGGCGCAAACAACGCAGCGACAGCGGGATCTATCTCACGTCTAGTGCGGTCTGCGCGTCCCGTACCACTGTGCGCTGCATATTGCATTACGTGAAGCTGATCAGGCGTGCTCCTGACAGTTCCACAGCGAGGTCCGAGCAAGTCGTAATGTCATCTGTCTGGATTCACTCCAATTGGATATAGTTTCCAAAACCAATTATTCCAGATAAACACGGTACACGCTATAGAACTAATTCTATTAAAGAGTAAAGTTTTTACAAGATTTTAAGACTTAGTTTATTTCATACAAAAATGCCATAATAATCTATTTACAGTTAAGTAATATTTAATAAATTACGTTTGTTAGGAAATGAATTTCTATGAATTCTCAAAAAATAATAATTATTAAATCGTTATAATAGTACCGGTATTTATCATTTAATACTTAACAATTATAGTCATTTAAAGTGTGCGGAAACGATATATTATTAACTTTATAATGAATTTTAATAAGTGAGAGGTATTTCAATAAAACTCAAAGTCCTAAATTAGGTCCAAGACGGAGTTTAGTAGTTTTAAAGACTTTTTTGTTTTTATCGGAAACGTTTCAATATATATATATTAACCTGCGATCATATAGTCGGTGGTTTACCCTTTCGGTCAGCAAATTGATTAATTATATAGTCGACGTAGCTGCTCCGGTAGAGAATTCTAGTGGCGGGTTTGGAACTACGTGTGAGTCACGTTCAGAAATTGAGTGATTTATACTGAATACTGTTCCGTTTAATTAAAATATTTTTTATTGAAACATTTTGTGATAAAAATGTTGTTTGAAAACTTTTCAAATGTATTTATATAAGTTAAGGTTATGTTCCGTATGTATAATCTATGTTCATTATAATTTATTAATAAATAACATTTTAATAAATATTAATATGTTAAATTAGAACAACATTTTGCAAATTTATTGATTTTATAAATTAAATAAAATTTATCTCGATTATTTTACTAGTTTAAATAATTTTACAGACATATTAATATTAATACTGAATACTAAGTCTTTATTAAATTAATTTTTTTTTTAAATTTCAAAATAATTCAGTGTCTTAAATCAAAAAGAAATATAACTTATAACGCACGCATATAAGTACACACAACATTTTTTCTGAGTTACTCATTATATTATTTTTGTTCAGAACTAAAAATATGTTGAAATTTAAAATATTAGAAATAGAGATAAGAAAATTGCATAAACGCATCACATTCTGTTCAATTCTTACATATACTGTTGGTCGCCGAATTCCAGGTATAGAAATGTCTTCGTATAGTCTGCGATGTGACATTCTTCAAGCCAGTTCATTTCGCATCATGGCCTTCCCTGCGATGAACGACATTAAGTGTGCGTGTGTATGTTCGGGGAAGCCTTCTTTTCACAGACGAGAGAGCCAAACTCCCAATCGTGCATCTTCGGTATTTTTTGTCCATTGTAAATAAATATGGCGGTGTTGATAAAAGGAAAGACCATAAACAAGGCAACGGAATTTATTTGTACGCCACAATATTTTTCGTTTGCCGTGTGTCCGTGAATTTTTATTTTGGACAACTCATGATAACTAATGGTCAATTAGGTTAGGTTAGCTACATTAAAGATACTGTGAAATCATGTAAATTGTTTCCTATCGCTGGATAGCTACATATTAAAAAGTTATTTGCTAAGCAACCGTAAAATTATTTTATATTATATTTAATGTAGCTATACTTACCTAACATAACCAACCATCCACAATGTTTTAAAGTATTTATAATGTAGCTAACCTATCCTAATCGACCGCAAAATGTTATGCCACACCGGTTTATACAATGAGATGGAACGGAAACAAAGCGAGCATGAACTTCGGGGAACTTCGGGTGTGGCTCTCTCGTCTGTGAAAAGAAGGCTTCCCATGTGTCCGTGTGTGCGCGCGCTGACGATACGTCATCCGCCACTCTTGCCAGACGATGTAACTCTTTGGAATGCAGCCAGCAAAGAGCGGGGAATGTTTCCGGTACGAGAGGTGGGTGGGGGTGGGGGAATAAGCGATATACTTTCCAGTCTCCCGCATAGACTTTACTGATCCCATAACAACTTCCGGAATATTTGTTTTACGAAGTTCGGTTGAGGGTTCGTGCTGGGAAAAACTGCAAAGTCGTTTAATGTTTTGAAAGATTATTCTTGAACCATATTTATGACCCTATTCACTTTGAGATGATTTAAAACTACATTTATAATAATGAGTTGACCTTCTTAGCTTTATGATACTGTCCTAGGACAACAGTTATAGCTTTAACGCTCCTATTTTGTTTCAGGTTTAATTCTCATATTTTAAACACTTCTTATTACTTAACTGTTTTTTCCCTTCAGATTGTATCCACTGAAAAAACATCAAACCTACAAAAAGATTTTCCAAAATATCTTTTTAAGATCTACTCTAAATATCAATAAAATTCTCTTGATTTCTTTTAAGTGATTTCAGTCTTAATTTTCTTGTTCTTAGTTCTTAGTAATATTCCAGTTTTCTATTGCACCGTATGATTAGAACAACTTGTAAAGTGTTTTTTTTGTTGTTTTTGCAATATCAACCGAATGGTTTAAAGAGAAGATATGCCACTAACGAAATCATAATTCATTCATAGCCATCATTTAATATAGGTATTACAATATATGGTTGGCAATTCTTAAGATCGCATAAAGTACAATTTTAATCAATCTATAGTCACTAGTGTATACAAAATTATTAAGAGCTAAACTATAAATCAATTACACAAAAAAATATAAAATTTGAATTAGATTTACCATCATTTCAAACTATATGCGCAATTCTTTCAAAAAACGCGATTCAGTTTCTTTCTTTCGCTTTAGAGCATGTGGTTAGAAATTGTCAGGATATATCCCATTTTAAAATTGTTAAATACACTCGTTACTTTACCATCACTATATTGAGCCACCCAAAAAAAAATGAGAACATGTTTGACCTCACCTGATGAAGAATAATAAGCATAAATAAAATATTCCGTCGCTAAACAGTGTAAACTCTGTGAAATAGTACCACAATGCAAACACAGTGGTTTGCTCGATGTTTTGGGTGTCTCATAAACAGGGTGCGGACCATCAACTGGACAAAGAGCGGCTTAAAGCAGTGTCCAGGTAGTGGTGTCACACTATGGTTGTCGGAGTGACACTGTTTTGAACGCCCGTTTTTGTCCAGATTGTGATGTCACACTATGGTTGTCGGAGTGACGCTGTGCTTAGTGCCCGTGTGTGTCCATATTGTGATGTTACACTATGGTTGTCGGAGTGACGCTGTGCTGAACGCCTGTGTGTGTCCAGTTGTGATGTTACACTATGGTTGTCGGAGTGACACTGCGCTGAGCGCTCGTGTGTGTCCATATTGGGATGACACACTATGGTTGTCAGATTGACACTGGTTTGAGCGCCCGTGTGTGTGGAGATTGTGATGTTACACTATGGTTGTCGGAGTGACGCTGTGCTTAGTGCCCGTGTGTGTCCATATTGTGATGTTACACTATGGTTGTCGGAGTGACGCTGTGCTGAACGCCTGTGTGTGTCCAGTTGTGATGTTACACTATGGTTGTCGGAGTGACACTGCGCTGAGCGCTCGTGTGTGTCCATATTGTGATGACACACTATGGTTGTCGGATTGACACTGGTTTGAGCGCCCGTGTGTGTGGAGATTGTGATTTTACACTATGGTTGTCGGAGTGACGCTGTGCTGAGCGTCCGTGTGTGTCCAGATTGTGATGTTACACTATGGTTGTCGGAGTGAAACTGTTTTGAGCGCTCGTGTGTGTCCATATTGTGATGACACACTATTGTTGTCGGAGTGACGCTGTGCTGAGCGTCCGTGTGTGTCCAGATTGTGATGTTACACTATGGTTGTCGGAGTGAAACTGTTTTGAGCGCTCGTGTGTGTCCATATTGTGATGACACACTATTGTTGTCGGAGTGACGCTGTGCTGAGCGTCCGTGTGTGTCCAGATTGTGATGTTACACTATGGTTGTCGGAGTGACGCTGTGCTGAGCGCCTGTGTGTTTGCTTGCAGCACCAGCGGAGGACCCGGAGTTCGTGGAGCAGATAGAGAACATAACGGTGCCGGCGGGCAGAAACGTGAAGCTCGCCTGCTCTGTCAAGAACCTCGGCTCCTACAAGGTGAGTGTCACCAATCGCCCTCCAGCGAGGTCCCTTCCTGGCATGTTCCTCAAGGACATCGGCGACCTGGACACACTAAGGGTGTGCAGAGATTCAGAAGAAACCACGCAATTTTAAAACTACTGAAGATATCTAAGTGATGTATGTTTACGGTAATAATTTAAGAATGCCCTGAGGGCGGATAGATGTTTATTTTTCCATAATTCATTTTAAAATTGTATTTTTAGAATAGTGAAAAGAGACATTCGTCAAATATTTCACTGTGTGACAGAGTTGTGTTTGATTTAGACGAATAATAACCTTTGCCTTTCCTGGGAATCAAACCCAGAAACCCTGGTAAAAATTCCTGCTTGCATCCAAATGCACTGCGTATGTCGGCCGCTGAGTCAACAGGCAGTACATGTTCACTGTCACTGATCATGATAAAGCCACTGTGCAAGAATATACGACACACATGTTATGCCGGCCTCGGTGGTCTGAGATCAGCGTACTCGACTTTCAGCTCTGGGGTCATTGGTTTGAGCCCACGTTGGGCATGGGTGTTTTTAAGTTTAGTTTGCTAAGTTTATTGGCTTAACGGGCCCTCTTCTAGTCAACGGCGTAGTTGTATCAGTGAGTTGGGATGATAAACGTGACGCTCGCCGGTGCTTCTGGCACTGTATCGCCTCTAGGCGCAAGGCTCTGAACTGGCGCGCAGTCTTCTCATCAAGCATAGGGCACCCGTGAGATTCAAGTGATATCAATAATATCATATGGCGAATAAATGAAGATATAGTTGTAATGCAAGTATCTCGGGTACTTTCAAGAATCTCTACCATGATCTTTCATGTTAAAAAACTATTCTGAAAACTCGGTGGTCCAATTTTATTCGTCTAAAAAATACAGTTTAAAAACGAAATATGGAATCAGAACTACTAATCCATTGACAATTCTTCTACGGGATTCCATGAAAGATTAGTTTTAATAGCTGATCTGAGGTTTTATATGTATTATAACAACAAGTTGTTATGACTCATTACTAGAGACCGGAAAAATTCGCGATTTCAAATCCCTAAAGGATAAAATCCATGATCCTCTATGCACTCGTGCAAATTACATCTGCTGTTTGGTTACCGACTCGTAACACATGTTGACTGGAATGATCGTGAGTCGCTAATTATTCTGTTAATTATTTTTCATTGACCCAGAGTTCTTCAGGTAAACTGTGGCCCGATCACTGAAGCATAATAATTTCAAAAGTATTTGGACTCTATCATATCGCGAAATGAATCCGCGAATTTTACAGGTCTCTACTCATTACGCGTAGAGGCGAGGAGGCTTCAAATGCGGGAGTCGTAGTCAGCCTTAGTGCTCCTGCTCTTGTAAACTTCGAGCGTTCAGCCAGGGGACCACCTTAATCCTGACAACTAGGTGTTCTTCAAGCGTTTATCTGGTAGTGTTGTCGCGCGACAGTCCCCCGCACGGCTCTGGCTTCAGGTCCCGGTCAGCGACAGTGGGATTGTCGCGACGCGCCGACAATGTCGCTGGCACGGCGAGCCGCTACTGCAGTGCACATCGGCGCGCGTGGAACGACCCCCGCGTCTGCTATCGATTACAATTAAGTCGTCCGCCGGCGCTGGTAAAAGGAACGTAATGCGACAGCATCACGCAATGTCGCCATTAGCGCTCTGGATTCTTCAGGCGGGTAGTCAAAGGTAAATTTCATCCATCTGAAAGAATAATACATGACATTTTGTATTCTGCTCGGTTTAAAAACATGATAGGGCATAACCATTTCCCACTCTCTCCCTTTTTTTTCTTGTACCGCTATTCGTGGCTGAACCAGACTGACCTTTAACTGATAATTCGAACGTACGGATAGGTGTGTTCTTAACACGTGATTGGTGGTCCTAAAGGCCTCTCCACGCCCGATCAGTCCGAACATTCAGTTCGAACTTATCATTCGGATTAGCACAGTCGGAACTACCGAGTGTATGCAAGAACGGTTTACTGATCAGTTGGATTTGATGGACTGACGAATTGATGGTTTTTCCATCAAATTGTAATGTAGGCTCGAGAGCTGTCAGTCCTAACTGCCATGTGTGGGAAACAGTGTATCGCCAGTCCAAACCATCAGTCAAAAAAATAAAATCAATCCATCAGTTGAGTGTTGTAGCAGACATCTTTGTTTATACTCTTTGGTAGCTTTGCAATTTATTTCCTTTTTTTCTAACTAAAGGTTCAACTGCAATTGCAACATCCAAAATTTCTTTCATATTCTGTGATGAAACGATACATCCTACAGCAACAGCAACCTCAAGACTGATCGTGTGTTCAGTTCAGTCCTAACTGTCAGTTCAGACTGTTCATTCCAAACTGAGCACCTGGACTGATCCTGCGTGGGGACCTTAACAGTTATGAGCTAACCACCCGAGGCGAATTTAAGGAAAGTAATAAATTGTCACATTGTAAGAAAATTAAGTCATAAATTATAAACCACCTTAAGTAAAGCAATCAACAAAATGAAAAAAGGGATCTTTACAATGTTCTATTCGTTAAAAATATTAGGTTTGGGATTAATAAAGTGGGTATAAATGAAATTATAAGTAAATGGCCAATATTTAATGGGAAAATTTACAAAAAAGTTACGAAATTAAAATAAGCTAAAAATTCGGAACACTTCATTTTACTCAAGCTGTCAAAGTTTACATAATAGAGTAAAGATCATCATATCAATAGGATTAAAAGCGGAGATAATTGGGTATAAGAGGAAAGAAATTGCTAAAGGATTAAATAAAAAATTGAATTCTTGAAAAAAAAAATCGCTTGAAGGAGTTGTGGCTGGCGCGCACCTCTCGCAGGAGGCGACGTCCCCAGGAGCGATACAGGGTCGAATGGGGCGTGTGATGCGGAGGGCTGGAGGTGTGGAAGGATGCGATTATAGGGCGAGCACTTTGTCCGGGATAGGAGGGGGGTGGCGGGGAGTCAGAAGCGGTGAGGCGGGGGGCAGTTTAGCAGCGATCGTGAAGCCGAGAACTGCTCCTGATCGCTCCCGCCTCCCTCAACAGTAATAACACTTGACCACTCCTCTCGCAGCTACTCCTCGCTTCCAGGCGCTGCTGAAGAGTGTGGCAAGTCTGCCCTCCGGGAAGCCTTGTCACCTCTCGCCGGGCAGACAGAGGCTGTGCTGGTACACACTTCTCGGGACTCTTGGTCTTGACAGTGCCGTTACACACTTCTTGGGATTCTTGGTCTTGACTGTGCCGGTACCTACACACTTCTCTGGACTCTTGGTCTTGACTGTTCCGTTACACGCTTCTCGTGACTCTTGGTCTTGACTGTGCTGGTACTCATTTCTCGGAATTCTTGGTCTTGACTGGCTGGTAGACACTTCTCGGGACTCTTGGTCTTGACTGTGTCGTTACACACTTCTCGGGACTCTTGGTCTTGACTGTGTCGTTATACTCGGGACTCTTGGTCTTGACTGTGCCGGTACTCATTTCTCGGAATTCTTGGTCTTGAATGTGCTGGTAGACACTTCTCGGGACCCTTGGTCTTTATCAGGGCTTCCGTGGTTAAGCGACATTGCGGTGTTGGTGTGTGCCGACGTTTCGCTCTGCATTTCAACAGGCATCTTCGGGGCACTCGGAGGTGTGAAGGTTGTACGTGTACTTGCCAGGGATTTTAACTGGTGGCCAATCACAAGAGACCACCCTGCTTATTGTATATTGTGCGCTGTAGAAAGTTGGGTCACCACGTGTACGCCACTTATCGTCTTTTGTAAAAGTTATTAAAATACAGAGCTGTGAAAATTATTTGATTCAAAATGATTTTTTTTCTAAATCAAAACACCTCATAGTCTAATAATTTTTTACCAATTAATCATTACATATGTGTTTTTTTTTAATTATGTTAATTTTTCAATACTACATGGCTGAAATATTGTAGAATTTTTGTAGCATAATTAATATTATAAAATAAACTTTTTGCCTTAAGTTAAATAATTTTCACAGTTTTATATACTGATTTTCCCGGCTAGTTTTGAGCTAGTCGTTGATTAGAAGTTAATTATACATATATTTTTGGTTTCTACACTAGGGTAGCGCATACGAAATGGCTTGTACGCTATATTCTTGAAATGACTCTTCATAGAAATGATTGGCGAGCAGCCCCGGAAATGTGACGGTGGCAGTGGTGTCCTGCAGTGCAGGAATGCGTCCTCGTGGCTCGATGTTGAAGGGCGTGTAGGGGATGGGGGGTTGTGTTCAGGAATGTCGCCGGGGCTAAGTGGGTAGAGAGTGCTCCCTGGACGTCGCCCCAGGAGGGCAACTTCCTGCGGTCGCGCGCCCAAGGACGACCGTCTGCCCCCTTCTCCGGCGAAACCTCTCCGGCGCGCGCGGATTCCTCAAGTTCGCAGCGGCGAGTCGCACAGACGTCATTTCCAGAGGTCGCGGGAAACGTTTCTCCGCGACGCCAGCCGAGCCTTCTCTTCCCGCAATGCAGCGGCGTTCTCGCGGCGTATTTCCCGGTGTCTATCCTCTCATAATTACGTCTTGTGACGAAAAATAAAAACCACGCCTAATGGCTAGGAACCGGAAAAATTCGCGGAATCAATTACTTCTAGGATAGCCTCCATTATCCTTTGCATTTCTCAAGTAAACACGCGTGTTAATTGGGTACTAAATTGTGAGGCGTCTCCACTTGGGAGCTTGTGATTCGACGCTTCTTTGGTCGATAGTCTCTCATTGGCCCAGAGAGCTCCAGTTAAACTGCGAGCCAATAGAGCAGAACCAGCAGAATTGTACACATGTTTGAATTTCAGCCTATCACGAAATGAATCCGCGAAATTTTCCGGTCGCTACTAATGGCTCAACAAATTTAATAAAGTATCTTGTGCATCCATGCACATGTATCCGTTTAGTTGTTCTTACTTTACATGGTGTCATCTGTACGTTTTTTTTTTAAATTCCTATTTTAAAACGCCTGACGATTTTTGTACTGTATTCTGATCCGCAACAATTTCCCAACAGCGCGATCTCCCGGAAATGTGAACGGCGGGATTCACACGCGACCCGCTACAAACTCGCTAGGCGAAGAGGGGGGAGAACCAACAGAAACAAAACTGCGGTTTATGTTTCGAAAGAGAGCGCAGCAGTTGAAAGGAGGTAGTGTACGGTGTCGTGCAAAGAGGAGATGAGGCATGAAAAAAAAAAGAAAGCACGTGTAATGAAAAATGACGAAAAAAAATTAATGCGCAATTACGACGTAAATAAAAACAGCGACCCAGGGAGGGACGCCGTTTGGTCGTTGATAAAAGTCGAACAGAGCGTAAATCTGGTTTGCGGAGCGGAGGGGAGAATGGGTAGGGTAGAGAGAGTGTTTGGGGGGAGGGGGAAGGTTGGGCCATTAATTCACAGAATGGCACAGTGACACTTTATATGCCCCCCTTTTCCATTTTTTTTTTCTCCCCCCATGATGATATTTTCGCAGAGGCATTGTAGTTTCCGCGGGGAGAGGCGGCTGGTACCGCTGTAAACAATTGTCAACGGGGTGCGCAGGGTGTGCCCGAAGGGGGGAAGGGGGCAGTCACCCCCGTGCAAGCACGACCCGGCCATTGTGCCCGCGCCGACATTGATTTCGGAAACGCTTCGCCCCGGCCCGCACGGGCGGGCGACGCGAACAGAAGCGCGCGCCCGCCTGCCGCCACGCACGACGAGAACAACTCGGCAACCCAGGCCCGACGCATTCCGCACGCACGGGCCCCAACTCGCCAACGGATGGAAAAAACACACGGGTGCACGCGTTACAAGTTATACTTACTTGGCATTAAAAAAAAACCTGACTTTAATTTTGCATACAAATAATTAAGAGAAATAAACTCTTGAAAGGACTGGAGTGGATACGTTGAAATTAAAAAGTTTTAAATAAATAATCAGTATTCAATTTTAATGTAAATACTATGTTTATAAATTTAATTATTTCATTTATTAAAATAATCGAGATAAAATTTCATTAATAAAATAAATAAATTTGCTGAATATTTATTCTAATTTATTCGTTTCAATTATTTACTATAAAATAATGAAATAATTTATAGTTTATAGTGAAATTAAATTATACATAAGGGAAGATAACCTCTCAAACACTCCCATGTAAACTGCCAGGAGACAACTAAACCTTCCACAGACACTACCTGCCAGCGACACTGGAAGCTTACAAGCAACCTGACATCTTTACACATACGGGAACTTAACCACACTACAGTATTCAATATCAATCACTAAAATATAAAAATTTTATTTTTTTCAGCTGTGAAAATTTCGTTGCATGTTGCGCGCACATCGTAAAAATTTACTTTCATCATTTTTTCATAATGAGCCTAAAGAAGTATAACTTCAAAAAAATAATCAAAAATTACACCGAATTTATTTTACTGACCCGATAATAAAAAATGGTTTTAAGTTTGTTTGTTTTTTTTTCCTTGGCTAAGTCACGCCTTTTTTCTTACTTATTCAAATGAATGAGAAAACTTACAATTTTGGAAACATAAAATTTATGTCAATTGGAAACGCTGATCTCCACTTTTTTAGTATTTATTTTGACGTGACAACGTCTAATAAATTGATGATCGCCGGCTGCATGCACGAAAAAGTGTCCCGTTACGCACATTGTACGCTTGCGCCGCATCTATCTCTCTTCCACTCGATTGGTCTATGCGTCCTGGTGATTCATATAATTGATAATAGATATATGATTACAGTTTATTTATATGAAAACTTGTTCATAATTATTTTAAACTTTATAGCTAAACGCCAGTTTTTATAATTAATTAAAAGTCATCTACACGTGAACTGTTTCATCGACTGTTTATAAAGTGAAGTGAAAAGTTCATGTGTTTTTCATTGCTTATTACAAAAACAATTTCGTAAGTAAAGGTTAATTAATTTTTGCATTTAAAAAATCTGATCACTAGTATAATTTCAAGTATTTATTCTTTTATTATTAAAAAAAGTAGCATCTCTCGGCGAGTGCAGTAAGTAATAATAGGTTATGTTACAATTGACTAAAAAATTATGGTGATTCATATAATTGATGATAGATATTTGATTACAGTTTATTTATATGAAAACTTGTTCATAATTATATTTAAACTTTATAGCTAAACACCAGTTTTTAAAATTAATTACAAGTCATCTATTCGTGAACTGTTTCAATTTTATTTATAAAAGTATGCAATCATTTCATCAATGTTTTATTATGACGTTGTCACGTTAAACTATCGTCCGTAAACCATCTATACAGACAACCAGTGGCGTAGCCAGGATTTGTGTATGGGGGGTGTTAAGAAGCATGGTTCCCCCCCCCCCCCCCCCTCCGTATTAAAGCGGGTGGTCCGGGGGTCCTCCCCCTAGAAAATTTGGATTTTAAGGTGTAAAATAGTGCTATTTTAGCAGTTTTCGGTACTTAAATCTAAATATTGTAATGGTAAATTTTTTATTAATTTTAATAAGAAATTTTTTTGAGTGATGAATAAGAAATTAATTAAAGATTTGGGGCTAGGGGGGGGGGGGGGTTGAACCCCTAAACACCCCCCTCCCCCCTGGCTAAGCCCCTGCAGACAAACAATTTTTTTTTGCTATATTGCGCACATACCAAACCAACTATCCTTTTTGTTGTCACGTCAAGTGCTGGCGTATGCTCTTACGTAATGATAAATCTCCTGTCTGTGACCTCCGGAGAAGTTGGTGTAACGTCACGTGGGTGACAGTGCCGCAGACACGCCACGGCCTGGGTTCAACCCAGCAATTCTCCGACACAACTGTCGAGGTGTAAAACATCGAAATAAAAGACGCGCTATTTAAAAGTACACAACTTCAGTAAACAATCTGAAATTTTTTTTTTTTTTGTTTACTCCATTGCGATGCAAATAGCCAGTGGTACACAGTCTGTGACATTGTAGTAATGAAAAATGAACCCACGTAAAGCTCGCCGCACTCATGAATATACATGAGAAAATCCGTGAAAATATTCAAAACGACGCGGAACTCTTTCAATACATAATTAATGCACGTGCAACGCAAATAAAACGGTTTGTAATCATATTATTTTTTAACTGCATGAGCTATATAGCGAGATGAAAAATAGTTTTTTTTTTCTTCTTTCAATTTCAGTGTAGCGTTTCACCCTATGGACGAACGAGCGAACAACATTAGTAGCTAAAAAAAAAGAGAATGTATTTAACACCATCTGTTTTGTTACAAAGTCAGTTATTTAATGAGTTATCGCACAGACAATTTTTTGGTTGCAGTGCACGCGTATCAGTTTTGAAATGGCTATTCTGGATGAACCCTTTTCCAGTGGACAAAGTGGCCAAATGAAAAGCGATGAAAAGTAGCGGTTACTTCAGGCCCGACCTAGTAACAGTCTGTAACCCGCCGACACTTGGCTCTGAGGAGGCCGGGGCAGACTGTGGACTGACGTCATTTAGTGATGACATCACTGATACTAGTGGCGGCCCGCTCGATGAAACATCATAAGTAGAGACCGGAAAAATTCGCGGATTCAATGACCTCTGGGATAGCCTCCATTATCCTCTGCATTTCTCAAGTAAACACGCGTGTTCATTGGGTACTAAATTGTGAGGCGTCTCCACTGGGTTGCTTGTGATTCGACGCTTCTTTGGTCGATAGTCTCTCATTGGCCCGGAGAGCTCCCAGTTAAACTGCGAGCCAATAGCAGAACCATCAGAATTGTACACATGTTTGAATTTCAGCCTATCACGAAATGAATCCGCGAATTTTTTCCGGTCTCTGATCATCAGGGATACTCTGCCCCTATGTAAGGTAAGTTGTTAGCACGAACTGTGACGAAGCTGACGCCGTGAAGTTGGGTTGGAACTATCGACGGGGCTTCGCTGGAGCCTTTGAATATATATACTGTATAGAAGTCGCGAGTGGATATTATTTACTCTATGTTTTTCAGAAGCGTATGATGAGCAGCTTGGGAACTTCACCGCTTCAGTGCGCTGCCGTAACGCCCTATATCGTCTTAGTTGTTATTTACACGTTAGAGCGCAGCACTGTCGCCAGCTGTCATTCCCCCAACCCCCCCCCCCCCCCCACCTATCATTCACTGCAGCTCAATGTCGTTCAACGGGAGGGGGAAGGGGTGTCTGAAGAGTTCGACACTTGTCCGCTAGGGACCACCACAAGTCGATGCCCTAGAGATGGTGGCGATTGCGGCGGTGAATTAACCAACTACCTCAAAACCGTATTGGAAATTTTAACCTGGGCTGGCGACTTCTATACAGTATATATATATTCAAAGCTGGAGCGGACGTGTCGCGCCGACGACGGCAACTGCCCAGCGGCCCTCGCCCCGTCGTGACGTCACGCGCCTCTGAGGGGCACACGTACCGCCGCGCAGGGCCCCTGTTCCCGCCCACTCGCTCCACAAAGTTAGCCCTTGCGCGGGAGCTGTTGCATAAAAATGAGATTTCGAGGGTGAAAAATGAAGAGTCCCGGAATTGGAAGGGAGGACTCGCGAAGGGTGGAACAAGGTTTGCGAGAGGGCAGGGGGGGGGGGGGGGGGCTCAAATCTGCATATCCCAGGGACGTAGAGGAGCCAGGCAATCAATCAGACGTGCCGGTGGCTGCAGGAGGGATGGAAGAAGGGAAGATTATGTTAAAGGGGACGCTGGAGAATGTAATGTGCGCCCCTCACCCTCCCCCCATTAAAACCTTCCTTCACCCCACCCCCCACGCTGAAAAGCGGAAATGACGGGCTGCGGGGACACCGGGATTAAAAAATCCTCCGCGGAAGTTTTTTTTAGGTCGGAAAAGAGAGGAAGGATGGGTCACGGGATGCATGAGGAGAGGGGGGAAGGGTGGCAGTAGGAAGCGGAATGGAGAAAAATTGAGAAAACCAAAACGTGGCCAGGGATTCGAAGAATTTTTCGCGTGGTTGTCTTTGGTGCGAGGTGATTTTTATTTCTACGCGTAAAGCGAGGCAGAGAGACATCACGGCAGCGAGGCAGCGAGGCAGCGGGATAGGGAGTCAACGAGGCAGCGCAGCAATGAGGCAGCGAGGCAGCGCAGATATGAGGCAGCGAGGCATCAGGACAGCGAGGTAGGGAGGCATTGAGGCAGCAGGGCACCGAGGCAGCGAGTCAGCAGGGAAGCGGGTCAGCGAGGCAGCAGGAAAGCGGGGCAGCGCAGCAGTGAGGAAGTGAGACAGAAATGCAGCGCAGATATGAGGTAGCGAGGCAGCGCAGATATGAGGCAGTGAGGCAGCAAAGCATCGAGGTAGGAAGGCAGCGCAGCAGTGGGGCAGGGAGTCACAGAGGCAACAAGGCAGTGAAGTAGCGAGGCACCAAGGCACCGAGGCAGCGAGGCAGCAGGGCAGCGAGGCAGCGAGGCAGCGAGGCAGCGAGGTAGCGGGGCAGTGAGGCAGCGAGGCAGCGAGGCAGCGAGGCAGCGTGGCAGCGAGGCAGCGGGGCAGTGAGGCAGCGAGGCAGCGAGGCAGCGAGGCAGCGAGGTAGCGGGGCAGTGAGGCAGCGAGGCAGCGGGGCAGCGAGGCAGCAGGGCAGTGAGGCAGCGAGGCAGCGAGGCAGCGAGGCAGCGAGGTAGCGGGGCAGTGAGGCAGCGAGGCAGCGAGGCAGCGAGGCAGCGGGGCAGCGAGGCAGCGGGGCAGTGAGGCAGCGAGGCAGCGAGGCAGCGAGGTAGCGGGGCAGTGAGGCAGCGAGGCAGCGGGGCAGCGAGGCAGCAGGGCAGTGAGGCAGCGAGGCAGCGAGGCAGCGGGGCAGCGAGGCAGCGAGGCAGCGAGGCAGCGGGGCAGCGAGGCAGCAGGGCAGTGAGGCAGCGAGGCAGTGAGGCAGTGAGGCAGCGAGGTAGCGGGGCAGTGAGGCAGCGAGGCAGCGAGGTAGCGGGGCAGTGAGGCAGCGAGGCAGCGGGGCAGCGAGGCAGCAGGGCAGTGAGGCAGCGAGGCAGCGAGGCAGCGAGGCAGCGAGGTAGCGGGGCAGTGAGGCAGTGAGGCAGCGAGGCAGCGAGGTAGCGGGGCAGTGAGGCAGTGAGGCAGTGAGGCAGCGAGGTAGCGGGGCAGTGAGGCAGTGAGGCAGCGAGGCAGCGAGGTAGCGGGGCAGTGAGGCAGCGAGGCAGCGGGGCAGCGAGGCAGCAGGGCAGTGAGGCAGCGAGGCAGCGAGGCAGCGAGGCAGCGAGGTAGCGGGGCAGTGAGGCAGTGAGGCAGCGAGGCAGCGAGGTAGCGGGGCAGTGAGGCAGTGAGGCAGTGAGGCAGCGAGGCAGCGGGGCAGCGAGGCAGCAGGGCAGTGAGGCAGCGAGGCAGCGAGGCAGCGAGGCAGCGAGGTAGCGGGGCAGTGAGGCAGTGAGGCAGCGAGGCAGCGAGGTAGCGGGGCAGTGAGGCAGTGAGGCAGTGAGGCAGCGAGGTAGCGGGGCAGTGAGGCAGTGAGGCAGCGAGGCAGCGAGGCAGCGAGGCAGCGAGGCAGCGAGGTAGCGGGGCAGTGAGGCAGCGAGGCAGCGAGGCAGCGAGGCAGCGGGGCAGCGAGGCAGCGGGGCAGTGAGGCAGCGAGGCAGCGAGGCAGCGAGGCAGCGAGGTAGCGGGGCAGTGAGGCAGCGAGGCAGCGAGGCAGCGAGGCAGCGAGGCAGCGAGGCAGCGAGGTAGCGGGGCAGTGAGGCAGCGAGGCAGCGGGGCAGCGAGGCAGCGGGGCAGCGAGGCAGCGAGGCAGCGAGGCAGCGGGGCAGCGAGGCAGCAGGGCAGTGAGGCAGCGAGGCAGTGAGGCAGTGAGGCAGCGAGGTAGCGGGGCAGTGAGGCAGTGAGGCAGCGAGACAGCGAGGTAGCGGGGCAGTGAGGCAGCGAGGCAGCGGGGCAGCGAGGCAGCAGGGCAGTGAGGCAGCGAGGCAGCGAGGCAGCGAGGCAGCGAGGTAGCGGGGCAGTGAGGCAGTGAGGCAGCGAGGCAGCGAGGCAGCGAGGCAGCGAGGCAGCGAGGTAGCGGGGCAGTGAGGCAGCGAGGCAGCGAGGCAGCGAGGCAGCGGGGCAGCGAGGCAGCGGGGCAGTGAGGCAGCGAGGCAGCGAGGCAGCGAGGCAGCGAGGTAGCGGGGCAGTGAGGCAGCAGGGCACCGAGGCAGCGAGGCAGCGGGGCAGCGAGGCAGCGGGGCAGTGAGGCAGCGAGGCAGCGAGGCAGCGAGGCAGCGAGGTAGCGGGGCAGTGAGGCAGCGGGGCAGCGAGGCAGCGAGGCAGCGGGGCAGCGAGGCAGCGGGGCAGTGAGGCAGCGAGGCAGCGAGGCAGCGAGGCAGCGAGGTAGCGGGGCAGTGAGGCAGTGAGGCAGCAGGGCACCGAGGCAGCGAGGCAGCGGGGCAGCGGGGCAGCGAGGCAGCGGGGCAGCGGGGCACCGAGGCAGCGAGGCAGCGGGGCAGCGGGGCAGCGAGGTAGCGGGGCAGTGAGGCAGCGAGGCAGCGAGGCAGCGAGGCAGCGGGGCAGCGAGGCAGCGGGGCAGTGAGGCAGCGAGGCAGCGAGGCAGCGAGGCAGCGAGGTAGCGGGGCAGTGAGGCAGTGAGGCAGCAGGGCACCGAGGCAGCGAGGCAGCGGGGCAGCGGGGCAGCGAGGGTGCGAGGCAGCAACGGGACGCGACCTGCGCACCGCGGCCACCTCGTGAACCTGTCCGCAGCCGCCCGGCCCAGGAGGGGCTGGCGTCGTCGCGAGACAGAAACAGAACCAACGGCCGAGAAAATGAGGTTGCTACTCCGTGGACCGAGTAATGGAAACGCGGGCGGAGGGGGGAGGCGGGTGGTGGGTGGGGAGAAGCGTGGAAGGAATAGACGCCTCCTCGTCTGCATCAGAATTAAACTGCTTTCACACTGTCCCCGGTGATTACTCGTGGGTTGGCGGGAGTTCAGGAGGGGGGTGGGGGGTGGGGGGTTCTTAGCCCCGCTGCGAGAGAGCTCTTCTTGTCGTCAGGGCGCGGCCAACAAAAACTGCTCCAAGCGTTTCACTTAATGTTCCGCCTGCGCCCCGCTCAGTCGCTCCGCCGTGAATGGTCCCGGTTTAATTGAGCGCTGTTTAAGAGCGCTGCTTTCTTCCGTTCCCCGCGCCTGCTCCGCTCCTTCCGGCTAATGTCAACAATTATAAAGAATTGCGAAAACCTTCTTTCCTCCAGTTCTCCAAAGTCTAGTTTTGAAAAAGTTATAATAATTTATTTTTAAATCTATTTTCAGCAGCTATCTTTAAATGTACAATATGTAACGTAATTAATGCATGGAAAATGATAACACGCGTGTTATTTAATACTGTAACTGACATTCCTGCCTACCTCGATCACCGAAGGAGGTAGACGCTCGCAACTCTTGCGGAGGCCGGCGTCGCTGCTTTTATAATCTTGGCATCTTTCTGGAACCGACTTTTGGCGGGAGGAGGGGGGGTGTTTGTGCTTGTTGGAAGTGTCGTGTAACCTTAGGCCGACCCGACGCCCGAAAAGTCCAGAAAGGCGGTGTTTATTCCCGTCACTCCGCGCGGCGGCCTCTGGAAACCCGCAGTATTCCCAGGCCGCTGAAATGGTCATTTACATTGGTATAAGACGGGGCGGTTCGAGGTGAGCAGAAGGGTGGAGAGTGGTATAGAGAACCCTTGTAATGTGGTCAGACAAGAGTGGCATGCCTTGCGTCAGTGGAGGGCGCGTGACGTCAGTGGCCGTGCGGGGTTGCCAGCCAGCTCCGAACCTGGCGCGCGTCGCGATCCTAACCTAATATATAAATGTAATTATTTATCAAGTTTTTATATGATTTAATATTTATATCAGAAATAAATTTAATTTGCATGATATTAAAAGAATTTGCTTTTTAATAAAAACTTAGTTTATATTATATTAAAATGTTTGTTGTATTTATCATTTTCCAACGGGCATTTTTTTTCTATGTCATACACACATACCAAAATCCTAATTTACGACCATGAATTATATATTTTTTTTATTTGCCTCCCAGTTACGTAAGAAATATATAATTGAGGTAATAAAACATATAATTTTTAATGCATTTTCAAGAAATCGTTCAGGATCACCAAACTTATAAACTTAACGTTATTTTTTTTTAGTTTCTGTCGTTTGGTACCACCGGATTGAATTTATATATTTAGTTTAACTTGTAAATGTCATCTATAATAAGAAGCTGTAATTTTTTTATTGTTTAATTATTGCTTTTATAATTCCTTAAATTTGATCTAGCTTTAAAAATGATTTAGTTTTTCTTACATTCGTATCTGAAACTCGTTAGCAATTAGGTTTAATGCCGAATTTAATTCTCCATGTTGACTTCGTCATAAATACGCGCGATATTGCTAGGACGCAGGAAGTTGGTGTGTTTTTCGTCTGCCATCAAAGACACGTAGGGAGGCGTCCCGACGCCATGGCAACGCCCTACTGGCTCAAGCCTGCTCGACGTGGATATCATACAGCTCACAAGGATGAACGCCACAACCACAACCCGAACAATTCCGAAGTTAACCGACGTAACGGATTTGGTTTGGTTAGGCTCGGTCAGTAAAACAAATAATGGTTCTTAATTTTTTTGACGTGAAAACGTCTAATAAATCGATGAACGCCGGCTGCACGCACGAAAAAGTGTCCCGTTAAGCACATTGTTCCGTTACGCTGTGTCCCGTTACACACATTGTTCCGTTACGCTGTGTCCTGTTACGCTCATTGTACGCTTGCGCCGCATCTATCTCTCTTCCACTCGACTGTTTATAAAGTGAAATGAAAAGTTAGTGTGGTTTTCATTGCTTATTACAACAAAAATTTCGGCAATAAAGGTTAATTATTCTAGCATTTTAAAAATCTGATTACTAGTATAATTTCAAGTATTTATTCTTTTATTATTAAAATAAAAATTATTCATTTTTATTCATAAAGTATGCAATCATTTCATCAATGTTTTGTTATGACGTTGTCACGTTAAATTATCGTCCGTAAACCGACTTTACAGACAACCAATTTTTTTTCTCGAGAGGTTATGTTAGTTTAGGTTAGGTTATCGTAACTAAAATGAAACGTTGGTTAGGTTAGGTTAGGTTAGGTTAACGTTAGTTAAAATAATTTATGACCATGAAATATATAAAGTCTTGTAATAAGGTGAGTTTTTTTTTTTTACGAGCGAACTGCAAAATTCTGAGAACACCGGAACTGCTCCCAACCCTGTGAACTGTAGGCTTCCCTGCACGACGTTGCTGTTCAGATGCGCGAAGAGACTAAAGCTGGAGTCTCAATGCCACGACGAACACGACACGACAAACCCCGACAATCCGTCGTGCAGAGTTCCAGCACGACAGCCTTAATAGCGCAGGGTCACAATACCACGACAACGTTAACCCGACGGTTTCTGATCAGGCTGTCGGCAAATCGTTCCAAGCCAAATTCTTCCATAAAATGCAATATATTATGCGCTAACAACGGTGTAACCCATCCTTTTTTTATTTTTTTGCTGATTTCTGTAGTCCAACCCAATAAAATAAAGAATACCATAAGCCTGAACTTTATTAATTAAATGTTCTTCGCTGAACTCGTCAGTCAAATCTTCACCAATCTGCGACGTCAAACACGACGATATCCATTTACATAAACAGATGAAGGCGAGCTACAAACATTAAATTGTACCCACGCGTAAAAAAAGAAATTTCATTTTTCGGTGTAAAAGATTTGCCAAGTGGGTGAATATTTTTGACGCGATAACGTCTTTTAAATCGATGAAAGCCGGCTGCACGCACGAAAAATTGTCACGTTCCGCCAGAGCCGAGCGTGCAAGAACCAGGTCAACCACCGTGCAGCACAAAATCTTCTATAACATCAAACAGGTAAAAGTGGGCTTTTTAAAAGCAGCAATTAAAAAAAAAAAAATTGATGTGACGTTATCACGTAAAATTAAACGTCCGTAAATCGACTTAACCGACAACCCATTTTTTTTTTTAATTTTGGTTCTGTAATGTTTACGCTTCCGTTTTGCTTCACATCGGGCAGCACGACACGACGCAATTATAAATGGAATATGTTCCTTGCGACGTTCGGGGCGCTGTGTCGACGTGACGGCGACCTCTGTGGAGACAGAGGCGCACCAGCTGCACACCCGGGTACCCCGCCGACGGCGCGGAAGAGGCCGTCGGCGCTGACCTCCGTCGCAGGGGCGGTCCAACAGGCGGGGCAAGAGGAGCACAAGGCTGGAAGAAGGCCCGAAGACGCCGTGCCGAGGTTGTTTGCTGGACAAACACTGAACATCCGCGAACCCGCTTCGCGAGTGGCGATGGCTGGAGAGGATATTTTTTTTCCCTTTCCTTTCCTTCTTCTTTTTCTGGTTTGAAAAGGTTGGTCTTTGGGGGTTAAGGATGAAGTAGGAGGTGGGGGAAGGGAAGGGGCTAGCAGGGTGTCAATATTGCCCCTCGCTGTCGGCCCTCGCGGGCACATTATTGCTACTCCCACCCACCTCTTGTTTGGGGGGGGGGGGGGGGGGGGAGAGAAGGACTCACACGCGGCGCAGCAGTCCTTCGCGGGCTGGCAGTCTCCGCAAACAGATGCCACTTATGTGAGTCTTGTTTGATTTAGGGTGGGTGGGGGTGGGGGGAGGTCTCCCGGAGCCACTGCGGGGAATCTCGGCCTCGGAGGACTCCACCCCTACCCCCTGCCTCCCCCCGGACCTGGAGGGAAACACGGCGAGTCAACTGCCGGAGCAGAGGGCCTCCGCTTGTTTGCTGTTCGCGTCACGTTTTAACCCCCCACCCCTCCCCTCACACACTCTCAAAACCCAGGCCGAGTCCCGGACATCTTTCGAGACGGTGGACTCGGGCGATCAAAAGGGCCTCCGGTCGACTCCTGGCTCCCACTGATCTCCTGTGACGTCAGTGCGCGGTGCAAGATAAGACCAGGCCCTCGTTTGCTCCATGTTTTTATTCCCCTTGGATTAAAAACTTGAACACTATCTAGTAAATTAGTGAACACAATCTCATTTGTTTACCCTTCCATTTCATGACTTATTATAAAAATTTTCAATTATTTTTGAAAGTTAAAAAAAAAATTAACAACTAGATTTATTTTGACGTGATAACGTCTCATAAATCGATGAACGCCGGCTGCAAGCACGAAAATGCATGACTCATTGTCACGTTTTGCCTGAGCCGAGCGTGCAAGAACCGGCCAACCACCGTGCGAGAAAATCTTCTATAATATTAAACAGGTTAATGCGGGCTTTTTAACTAATTGTTGGTGATTATATTTAAACAAATTATTTAAATTAAATTTGCAGAAACTATAAATAATATTTGAAAATTTAAATGTATGCAATTTTTCATCAATGTTTTCTTATGACGTTATCACGTAAAATTATCGTCCGTAAACCGACTTTACAGACAAACACCCCCGCCCCCCTTTTTTTTAAATTTAAATTGCAATATAAATCCAGTCGCTGCAAAACTTTTACCTGTGAATTTTGATTACGATGACTATTAAATTTTTAAAAAATACGTTATAGTCCAAGCTTCATGTTGCGGCTCGCATTGGAGTCGCTGCGCCCGGCCCCGGAGCGAGCTTCACGCGCTACCCCCGGCGAGAGGAGGCACGCTCGGCCCCGGAGCGAGCATCGCCCCGCGGACACGCATCGATTCAGGGCCGCCGCGGAGATTCAATTTAAAAGATAAGTCAATAACTATATCACATAATGAAATCTCATGAATTATTGCCGGCAGCGCGTCCCGCGGGGGAACTGTGTTGCTGTATCTCGAGTCCATTTTTTAATATATATATATATTATAACTGCGCGAGACCACACAGGGATCCTTCAAATATAACGATGTGTTTTTTTTTACTGTAGCGTGTACGGCGCGGGTGTTTTTATATACGAAATCACAGGCCGTATTCCATTCGCCACCATTCTTTTCCCCCTTCGCCGTCCCCCCCCCCCTAAAAAAAATCCAACACCAACCAAGGACATAAATATATTAGGCGGGCGTGAATCCCAGGCACTCGACGCTCTATAACACGCACTCAAGTTTCTGAAACAGTTTCACTTTTTTTTTTTTCCCCCGTACTCTTTTGGTCTTCCCCGGATTCCCAAAACCAACTTTACGACCGGTCGTTAAGGATTTGCGTGTTATTGTTCGGCCTCCCTTCCCCCAGAATCGTACCGCTTCCAAGCGTGTGCCATGAACTCTTGGGGAGCGACAGTGAACTGGTGCGAGAGTGCAACAACACACTGGCAAGGTGGAGATTACGATTAGTGCTTTCATGTAGTTCGTGTTCATCTTGCTGTGTCTGCCAGAAGGTATTCAAATATAACCGGCATCAGAAGTTAACGTCCGTATTAAATCATATAAAATGAAAATTAGTTCTAAAAGAGTTAAATAAATCTATAGGCATTTTATTACACTTAGATTTCTAACTTACATGAAGTAGGCTACTTGATTTGAATTACACGTGTTGAAAATTTCTAAAATGACTACCGTAAGTTGGCTAACAAATCAAAGCAAAAAGTTGAAATTTTTTTTTGTTTGGAATAATAAGAGAATGAAGTCGGAATTGTCGCTGGCAGGGAGTGTCTGTGGAAGGTTTAGTAGTCTCCGGCCGTTTTCATGGGAGTGTTTGTGAGGTTATTTTCCTGTTTGTATAATTTATTTGCATTAATAATGATCTCATTTTTTTATAAATAATATAAAATTAATAAATTAGCATAAACATTGGGCATATTTTTGAATTTCATTATTATTTAAGAATTTATTTGCATTTATGTTAATATTTAATACTAAGTATATATTTAAAGTTTTGTTGATTTATTTTATAGTTAGTAAAAAATATAATCTGTGTTCTTGCCTGGATTTTAACACCTATGACTTCGTCTTTTTTAATTTTTTTTTTAGAATCAAATGACATGAATTCTACTTGTATTTAATTAAATAATGGTTTTGGATCAGTGTTTTTTTTTAATGATTAAATAACTATTTTGCAGCGATCGAAATAAGAACCGGTATTGATCAAATTTATCAGTACATTAATATGACATTTTTTTAATAAATTTAGAATTTTGAATATTTTTTGGGGTTATTTTTAAAGATCTTCAAGATGGCGACGAAGTTGGCGAGAATAAAACCGGCCGGCAGGTTTACGGGTGCCTGGCGCTAGAGCGCTCCGGCGTCGCGCGGTGTGGTAGGTGACCCAGGGTGTGTGGGGGGGGGGGGGGGGAAGGGTTGCGGGCGCCCCGGGCTGGCCCCAGCTGTCCACGCGACCACAGCTAGCGCGCCGCGTGCCGGGCTAATGGAAGTGTAGCCGGCGGCCGGACTCGCTCTGCGAGGCAGCATCGCGCTTTAACCAACCACTCTCTCTCTCTTTCTCTCTCGAGGAGAGACAGAAAAAAAAGTATTTCCCCGTCTTGCATCTCTATAAAAAATTGGTTGTCTGTAAAGTCGGTTTACGGACGCTAGTTTAACGTGACAACGTCATAACAAAACATTGGTGAAATAATTGCATACTTTTATGAATAAAATGGAATAATTTTTATTTAATTATCACTATTTTGTATGGATACAAAGAAGGAGTGAAATGATATATACAATTTAATTGATAAATTTACTTTCATTTGCACTCATTAATTCAAATATGTTTATTACTTTAATGAAGAGATTATTTTTACTTAACTTTTATACATGTTTGCTATTTAACGTCTTCCAATCTGTGTTATTCTGTTAAGGATAGGGCGATGATAGGAAAAGTAGGAAACGAATGGGAGTATGTTTCAAGTTTAAGTGCCTCGAAAAAGTCAAATCGATGGTTGTTCAAATCGATTGGAAGGGAGATAGATGCGGCGCAAGCGTACAATGAGCGTAACGGGACACAGCGTAAGGGGACAATGTGCGTAACGGGACACTTTTTCGTGCGTGCAGCCGGCGTTAATCGAGATTATTAGACGTTGTCACGTCAAAAGTTCTTGACTGCTAAAGATATTTCTTAAAAATAAATTTTTAACACGCTTTTATTAGCTTCACTTGCCACTGACTAGTTAACGAACATACCCATGTAAACAAATATTGGAAGTCGATTTTAACCTACTTCTTATTGTCGTATCGATTTGAAACTCTGGATGACGATACAATTATTTGGTGCCTTGGACCTATACTGATAATGGAGCGAGGAGGTGGATAGTGGAACTCTTCAATGGCTACGAGTAAACCCCCTACGTTTTAGTCCGTTACTGTCGTATTTTAAAAACTTTAATTTAGGAACTTTTTTAGTGTGAAACTGATAAAAGGTGTTTTTTTTTAGTTTTTTTTAATATTTATAATAACTTTTAATTGCGTGAAACTCAAGTCATTTTATCTCTGAATAGTATTACACGAAGTTGCTATCCGCGTCTGTCTGTTAGCTTACTTCTACTAAACAGCATTGTGGATTTTATTGCGGTTTTCACCATCATTTATACTTTTTTTTCTAAAGATTTATGTGTACAAAACATCGATATTATATAATTTAATTGTTGTGCAAGTTTGTTCATGTAACACTAAAAGTAAATTACGTTCTTGAACAAGAAAGCAAGGAACAAAATGTCGGAAATCTAACATTTATAGAAAGATCATTCTTTATAAACACTAAAAACCTCAAATTATATATACTATAAAATGTCCAGATATTTTTATTTCATTTTAATGATTTGGTGTACCACTACTGGTAAAGTTAAACAACTCATATGGCGTTGGAGGTTCAAGCTTTTTCATACACATGAGCACATTTCATGCAATATAATGCGCAAGAGTGGAACAGAACGTTAGTACGGTTAACTCCCGATGCGTTATTACGTTTATGCCTAATTATATACAATTTTTCACAACTACGAAAACAACATTGCTCAAGCTAGGAAACGCCTGTCGAAGGGAAACTTCTTCACAGCCGGCAGATAAGTCGAGGATGTGACCCATCAGAGCATTGCGAAAAGTGCAAGGTTAAGGAGTGGGGAGTGGATATTGAACGCCCCACTCCTCATCCCTCGCTTTCGGGCAAGAGATAGTGAAGTGAAACAACAGTTCATAATATTTCGTTACGCTGGGAAAGACCGTATTAAATTCAAATAAATTAGAATGATGAAAATTTCCAAAGAGATTTCGAATAGTGCTAGTGTGTTTTTGAGTATGATATTGTGTTCTTAATTTTTTTTTTTGCTTTAACGTCCAGTTGTATTATTTAATATTTATGTCTTATGAACCACGAGAGATAGTAAATATAAGGTTTTATCGTTAAAGATGATTATTAAAATACGAAGTTTTACTTCCTAAGCGCATAGTGGACACGCACCTATTGTTTTAACCTGTGTTAAGTCCCGTTGATTCTTTTATTTTTCTGTCACAAACGTGTGCCCCCACAGCGCTGGGATGCAGAGCGAGCTACCACACCCGCTCACAGCTGACGTCACGCGGAAGCCCGTGTGTTTCATTTGCGTCGCGCTGCCCTAGTGGTGTTGGGGGGGGGGGGGGGGATAGGGTCCGTAGGTGGGGCTGGTTAGCGGTCGAATATCGAATGCAGCGCGATTTTTATTTGGGAAAATGCGGAGGTTTCGTGAGCGGCCCACCGGAGGATTGTTTTTTTTTTTTTCGTGTGTTGGGTGGTGGGGGTAAGGGGGTGGGGGGAAATCCCTCAAAAATGAATCGGTGGCGGCTGCGTTGTCCGGCGGTGGACACACAACCCCCTCTCCCCCCACCCCACACCAACCCCGCGGTAGGGGGGAGGGTGGGGCAGGCAGCTGACCACATGGTCGATACAAGCGTCACGACTCCGGCTACACTGATTGGACCAGCAGTTGCGAGTTGCGGCAGTGGTAGCTCCCGTGTCTGTCCCTCCCTCCCCACCCCCCCCCCCTCCACCGCCACAACCACACACCATGCCACCAACATCATGTTTCCACGTCGGCCTGTCAGCAATCTCGAACTTGCTTCAAGCTCGGTCCCATACGCTATTTTTGTAATTGTAATTTTTACACCATACTCCCCTTGCATCTAATGTTCAGACATTAATATTTTACAAGTGAAAATTCTCGCAAGTGATGGTAACTACGAACACTTGCACGAATTTTAACACTCTTCACATTACACTTAGTAAACTTCTGTTGAAAATATTACAGAACAACAAATGTAAGGGTGGTATTGTGTTATAATTTTAGAAAGAGCATATAAATCATAGTAATGACGTCAAATAAAATAATCACAATGGCGTGAGAGAGAGAGCGAGAGAGAGCGAAAGCCTTAACCTCGAGTGCGTGAGAATACAACTGATTATGCTTATCGTAGGATGAGGGTATGAATAATGATTTTATCCAATAAATCTAATTTATGTTTGTTCTTTTTTATAGGAGCGTGCTTGTATGGTCTTGAATCAACACATAGACTCAAAATCAAAATTTAAATTTAAAAAAAAAAACACAACTTGTGTGAGGATTTGGCCATGGCTACGGCATATATATATTTTTTTCGCGAAAAATATCGGAACGTTCATTAAACTGCGACAAGGTGTGCCTTAGCTAGCGACTGTCCACTGTAAGAAAGAGAAGCCATTGCCCTAATTGGCCGGGCCGTTCAGGAAGGGCTTGCTTCAGCACTGGATGGCTGTTATCGGAGTGCTGGCAGTATACATGTACGTATACACCTGAAATAAACCCAGCCAACCACGATACACAGACATGTTGTGACACGCAGCTGGTGTGGAGAAGTGCGTGGCCCTAGCCATGGTTCATCGTGAGAATGGGTCTCAGGACATGCCTTGCGTGTGATCTACGGGTTACAACTTACAAAGTCACTATACTAATACTGGAACTTTGCGAGGTCTCAGTTCGCCACGAACGGGACGATAGAACTGTATCCCCTTGGAAAGGGTACCTTTCATGCTTTCGGTGGCGGTAGTGTAGCTGGGTATAAACTGGAAAGAGTACCTTTCAGTATTTTCTGTACAATGACACAGCAGAAAATAAACGGGGAAGGTACCTTACCTAACATAACCTAACCTAACCTAACCTAACCATGTCGCAAACTGGAAAGGTTACCTTTCCAAGGGGATAAATTTCAGGATTTTTAGGCAGAAAATAATATGCATTTTAAGAAATCGGAAAGGGTACCTTTCCAGTTTATTTTCTGCTGTGTCATTGTACAGAAAATCCTGAAAGGTACCCTTTCCAAGGGGATACAATTCAGCCCCCTCCCCTCTCCCCTCCGCGGTTAACTACTTTTATTTCGGGTAAAATACATTAGATCACTCTTTAGGCTCATCTGTTAAAAAAAGTCAAAAAGATCGGTATTGCGTATCTTTTATAAGCAAGCGCTGAACCTGCTGTAACATTAGTCTCGCCTCCTCCCCCCCCCTACAACTACCCATCGTTAAAATAGTTACCCAATTCTATAATTGGTTTTGCGGTGATCGCGGCCATTGAAAATGCGACCGGCGTCACTCGAAACGAACGCAGTAATTTAAAACTCTAATTGCGCGCTGCCTGGTTTAATTGCGCGAGCGGGCGTTTAGGGGCGGGTCACGTTGCCGCGCCGTACGAGAGCCGTAATTGGGCGGCGCATCGCTCGGATACGGTTGCGACTGCGCATGCGCACCAACACACGCGCGGGCGACGCGCATCCCTTCACTGGCACTTCTCGGCGCCTCTTCTGGCGGTTCATTCCGAGTTGCCTTTGATAATACCTCTTATTCTATTCTGAAAATTTTGACGTGACAACGTCTAATAAATCGATAAACGCCGGCTGCACGCACGAAAAAGGATGACTCACTGTCCCGTTACGCTCATTGTACGCTTGCGCCGCATCTATCTCTCTTCCACTCGATTGGAACGACCATCGATTTGACTTTTTCGAGGGACATTAAACTTGAAAAACTCCCATTCGTTTCCTACTTTTCCTATCATCGTCCAATCCGTAACAGAATAACACAGATTGGAAGAAGTTAAATAGCATACATGTATAAAAGTTATAGTTAAAATTAACTATTCGTTAAAGTAATAAACTTATTTGAATTAATGAGTGAAAATAAAAGTAAATTTATCAATTAAATTGTAGATTTCATTTCACACATCCTTTGCATCCATACAAAATAGTGATAATTCAATAAAAATGATTCAATTTTATTCATAAAAGTATGAAGTAATTTCATAAATGTTTTGTTATGACGTTGTCACGTTATACTATCGTCCGTAAATCGACTTTACAGACAACCAATTTTTTTTAAGGCATTATGTTAAAACATGATTTCCACCTCAATAAAATGAAAGGTAAATTATTATTTTCTGCTCTTTGGTCTTGTGTTTGGGAAATTTTACAATTAATTTAATTTAATTCTTAGTACAGATTAAGTATATAATTTTATTTATAATCCCATACAATTTGTAATTAAAAATTGTGATTGTTTATTTTAAATAGCTATAAAAATACTTATAATGTTTAAAACTAAAATTGAGGGGAGAATGTAATATATATTAGTAAAGAGACAAGCCGTGACAGACGCTCCAAACGACCGTGCGTGACAAATTTAAAGCAACGCCATCTATTGATGAGGTTCTAAACTAAACTGTTATCAGCACCGTTAGTTCACTAGTCACCGAGAGCTTTGCTAAGTGAAGCGGTCTCGCCAAGGAGATGGAAGGGAATTTGCCAGACCTTACTATATCACCGTGTACCAGACATTTCTCCTAGCCCTGTGTGCGTGATATAGAAACCGCCTGCAAGTGCTGCGTTATGCATCCCGCAACACTTTACTGTTCTGCTCGTAGCCTGATGTCACGAATCCGGGGGCTTGGCTAAACTAAAGCAAACAAATTTGTAACGAACAGACA
Source organism: Bacillus rossius redtenbacheri (assembly GCF_032445375.1). NCBI lineage: Eukaryota > Metazoa > Arthropoda > Insecta > Phasmatodea > Bacillidae > Bacillus > Bacillus rossius. Next base: position 8,927,680 of record NC_086334.1, read on the forward strand.
AACAAAATGATAAGAAAGTGAGTTAATATTGCATTGTCATTCATTAAGAGCTATGTTCAAAAATTCAAGTCTCTAGCTCTTCGTAAAGTTAGTATAATATATATTGCGAAATTTGAACCGAACATAAAAACAGACACACAAGAAGACGACTTAATAAAATCGTTTTAAAATAAATTAAATAAAAATTCCCATAGTACTCATTATTGAATACTTAATCGTATTGTTTATATCATGTTATTGTTTTTAAGCTAACTAGAAAAATCTTCAACGCCTGTTTACAAAAAAAAAAATTGTATATTTCGAAAGAAAATATTGTTTTAGTATTCGTATGTGATTTTATTCTTATGGAACGATTCGGCGACATGCGGCCCAATCCTAACAGCATCAGACTTCCAGCAGTTCACTTCAGTCCTTGTCTGCACTCTGAACGCAGCAATCTTCGTGATGGCGAAACAGGCTATCGTGAGGATTTGTTGAAGAGCGAGGGGAAAGGAAAAACATTCACGATGGGAGAACTGAAGCAACGAAGGAAGAAAGCAGGACGCAGAGAAATTTGGGCTTGAACCGTTACATCCATTTTTCTTCTCCTCACTTCTTCTGGCTGCAGAGCCATTTCCCCCTGGAAATCTGTTGACGAAGTTACCCCGGCGTTGTTTGCCGACTCCAAATAATGTCGCTGGCATTATGTATTCAGCCACCCGGGAAAAAAAATGATCAAATCTCTCGAATTCCTTTTATGAGCCACTCGAAAATGTAAATTGACAAAGACTTTCTCCCCGTTTCCTTTTTATTTCCGTGGAGCGTTGTGCGTGGAGGCTAGCGGTGTTCTGTTCCACCGCGGCCTGCGTAGAGGCGCTACTCCTCGGAGTGAGGCGTGGTGCGTGGAGGCTAGCGGTGTTCTGTTCCACTGCGGCCTGCGTAAAGGCGCTACTCCTCGGAGCGAGGCGAGGTGCGTGGAGGCTAGCAGTGTTCTGTTCCACCGCGGCTTGTGTAGAGGCGCTACTCCTCGGAGTGAGGCGTGGTGCGTGGAGGCTAGCGGTGTTCTGTTCCACTGCGGCCTGCGTAGAGGCGCTACTCCTCGGAGTGAGGCGTGGTGCGTGGAGGCTAGCGGTGTTCTGTTCCACCGCGGCCTGCGTAGAGGCGCTACTCCTCGGAGTGAGGCGTTGTGCGTGGAGGCTAGCGGTGTTCTGTTCCACTGCGGCCTGCGTAGAGGCGCTACTCCTCGGAGTGAGGCGTAGTGCGTGGAGGCCAGCTGTGTTCTGTTCCACTGCGGCCTGCGTAGAGGCGCTACTCCTCGGAGTGAGGCGTGGTGCGTGGAAGCTAGCGGTGTTCTGTTCCACTGCGGCCTGCGTAGAGGCGCTACTCCTCGGAGTGAGGCGTAGTGCGTGGAGGCTAACGGTGTTCTGTTCCACCGCGGCCTGCGTAGAGGCACTACTCCTCGGAGCGAGGCGAGGTGCGTGGAGGCTAGCGGTGTTATGTTCCACCGCGGCTTGTGTAGAGGCTCTACTCCTCGGAGTGAGGCGTAGTGCGTGGAGGCTAGCGGTGTTCTGTTTAACTGCGGCCTGCGTAGAGGCGCTACTCCTCGGAGTGAGGCGTTGTGCGTGGAGGCTAGCGGTGTTCTGTTCCACTGCGGCCTGCGTAGAGGCGCTACTCCTCGGAGTGAGGCGTGGTGCGTGGAGGCTAGCGGTGTTCTGTTCCACTGCGGCCTGCGTAGAGGCGCTACTCTTCGGAGCGAGGCGAGGTGCGTGGAGGCTAGCTGTGGTATGTTCCACTGCGGCTTGTGTAGAGGCTCTACTCCTCGGAGTGAGGCGTAGTGCGTGGAGGCTAGCGGTGTTCTGTTCCACTGCGGCCTGCGTAGAGGCGCTACTCCTCGGAGTGAGGCGTTGTGCGTGGAGGCTAGCGGTGTTCTGTTCCACTGCGGCCTGCGTAGAGGCGCTACTCCTCGGAGTGAGGCGTGGTGCGTGGAGGCTAGCGGTGTTCTGTTCCACTGCGGCCTGCGTAGAGGTGCTACTCTTCGGAGTGAGGCGTGGTGCGTGGAGGCTAGCGGTGTTCTGTTTCTCTGCGGCCTGTTTAGAGGCTCTACTCCTCGGAGCGAGGCGTGGCGACACAGACCTCGCCCACCAGAACACTGCCTGGGATCAAACATGCTGTCCCAAGCGCGACCATTGCACGCAGGGTAACAAATCACAGGCCATAATGTACATTTTCTTTTATTCATATTTTGAACTAGATATTTTGCAAGGCACATAAGAAATGTTGAATAATATAGACATTTTAAAATAATGTACTCAAAATATATATTAAATTTAATTTTCTTTCAATATTGCTAACTGAAAATTATTTCTGATATATAATGTCAAGGTCATGATCTCTGTGGATTAGTGCGGCTTGCTCATATATAATTTAAGCCACTTTGTGAAATTTTCAAGCCATCGCCATTTTTCTGGAATAATCGGAACCTTTCCCCTCATAAACGGGATTTTTATTCCTTAGAAATAGGGAAATTATTAGGTTCCCGTATTTTTTTTGAAAATTTTTTGCTGATTTTTTCTCTCTCTAAAATATTGCAATTTTGGCGGATTTGGGCGAATTTTGGGCAAATTTTTATGAAATGTTTTTTTCTGTTTTGTCAAATTTTGAAGTTCATGATCATAGGTCGAGTTCAATGCTATCCAAGATGGACATCATGACGTCACAATCCAAGATGGCAAACATCGGCTCCAGCTCCAAACCTAACCTCCAGGGCTTGGACTGGCCAACATATACTACTGCGTACTATCTCCAAGAAATTGCGTTAAATGAAAATTCCAAATTGAACGATTTCTTTAAAGAATGGACAGTAACGTTTCAAATTTAATAACATATGCGATCACTCTCACCGGAGAAGTTCTAAACCTACCTGGCCACTAGAACATGTCTTTACCGATAAGGGAGGAGTTGCTTTATTTAAATTAAAGTCAAATCCGAATTAATCTAAGAATTCTCCAAATGGGGGCAGTAAATTGAGGCATAATTTACACAATAATACGGTAGTAAGCTAACTCACATTCTAGAGTTTGCTTATTCGATCCTCCTTAACATTTAAAACACGAAAGCTTTCCTAATTTGGCAATATTTGCTCATATTGCTGACCAGTAGAGAGGGGCATCACTTCCATTAGAACACCGCCCTAGACAGTGTACTGGAGCTAAGTTAGTTTCATTTATTTTATACTGATGATAGGGAAAGTGTCAGTACAGGCATGTTGTCACTATCTTTGAAATATTTGTGCAATGGGAGTGCATGACTTGATGTAAGCTTTTGAAAATACGCCATTGCTAAGCACTTTTTCTGTAGAAGAAAACTTAAAAAATACCCAAAAGACAAAAAACACAAATTAAGCAAAAAATTGCTGTTGTCAACAGGATATAAACACCACATAATATTCCATAACAGGAATATGGTCAACAAACAAAGAAAAACAAAGAAAAATGGAATAACAGAACGAAAAAATCCCCACATATGATGACAGCACAAAAATAATGAACCCAAAAAAATTCAGCACAACAGTTGAAATGAGACAAAAACACGACAAAACGAAAAGATAAAACAAACACAATAGTTTTTCAAAACAGAAGAGAACGTTGACCATATTCCTGTTATGGAAAATTATGTGGTGTTTACATCCTGTTGACAACAGCAATTGTTTTGCTTAATTTGTGTTTTTTGTCTTTTGGGTATATTTCTTAGTTTTCATCTACAGAAAAAGTGCTTAGCAATGGCGTATGTCCAAAAGCTTACATCAAGTCATGTTGTCACTATTCCAGAACTCCAAAAAGCGATGAGTGTAACGCCATGTTCCGAGCGCCTGGTTTGGCAACACTGCAGCAACGCGGTCGGCAGTAGCCATGACGGCTCCGTGACGCAATACTTGGGGCGGATCCCGCGGAGGCTGGGTGGCTGGGGGGGGGGGGGTAGGGGTCGCGGGGAGGAGGAGGGGGGAGGTACATTAATATGGCCAATATGCCCTCCCCGCGAGGTATGCCGCCATTACAGCCGCGTACAGCGATGCGCGGAATCCGAGAGACCGCGCGACACTATGTCGGTTGTCTGATGACGAGGGTGTGCAGGAAGGGATGGAGGGGGGGTCTTTCACCGGACCCTAGCTATCGATTGGCCCCACAGACCACGTTCTCAGCCTCACATCCACGCCCCCCTACCCCTCCTTTTCCCAACCCCCCCACACTTTCGCCGACCGAGGCGACAGATGTGATCAGCAGTCACGTCGACTTAATGGAATTCCGCCAGCTCGTTACGGTGCTACTGCGAGCCCCTGGAGAGACGGGGGGAAAGGGAAAAAAGAAGGGTGGGATGGCGAAGGGGACGAGAAACGGGGTGAAGAAAGGAAAGAGGAAGCGAACAAGGGGATACATGACCAAGGCGGGAAAAACGTTCTGGCGCTGCCAACATCCGAAAGGGGAAAAAAAAATCCTAGTGGTTGTGCGGGTACCTTAACGCGCCGTTGGCGGGACCCACCGTGTCTGGGCGGGAGAGACAGTGCCTCCTCGGACCTGCCCCATGGAGGAGAGTGGTTGTTATCAGCCACGCCTTCCGCACTTGGTGGCGACCACGTCGGGTGAAAGACGCGTTCTCTAATAGAGGTGGGCCCAGTCAAACTCCTCGCACACCACCAAACATCACATGAAGTAGCTTGGCTTCTGGGTTTGCAGCCGTGTCCTCGGCGAATAATTCACCGACGTTTCGGTCGACATTGCAGTCGCCGTCACCAGGGAGAAGTTACCCAGTTGAGTAGGTAACTGCTCCCTGATGATGGCGACTGCAATGTCGACCGCAACGTCGGTGAATTATTCGCCGAGGACACGGCTACAATCCAGAAACCAAGCTACTTCAGACAATGGCCGTGAAAGCTTGCGAACATTACAAATATATAAATTTATTATAAGGTTATTTCAGAATTTCAAACACTATCACCATTGTTGTTGACGAAGATCACATTATTTATCCCTAAAGAATGTGTTCAAGAAATTTTTCTATATACATATGCCCCAACCTACAATGATTTAAAAAAAATGGTTTTTTAGGGCTTCCAAGAACATTTTTACAGAAAAAAGATACTTTTAACATACTAATAACGAAAATATGTTATTTTTTTCATGTTTAAAATGAATTTTATAGAATGAATGTTTCTACAAAATATCATTCTTGTATTTTTGCATTTAGTTTACTTTATGGACTCGGATTTGAGGCACTGTTTTAAAAATATATTTCGAGTTACAGGTGTGAGAAATCTGAATTAGACACATTAATACCTATATCTTAATTTTATTAAAATTATTATTACGTTAATCCTCTACATCGAAGACAGCTAAGTTTAAAATCGTATTTTTTATAATTAGTGTGAGTAGTATATTAAAACGACAAAAGAGAAACAATTCAAACGTTAAGACTTAAGACGTAAATAAAGTAAAACTAAAACATAAGATAACGTTTAGTGGGCCAGACTTCGTAACCTTTCAAAAAGTGCATTGAATAATTTCTTGTGCAAATACGAGACAAAATCTAAAAACAATTAAAATGTAAAATATGCGGAAAACTGAAGTACATATATGAATATTGCTTAAGTCATAATTTTAGTATGGCACATTCTGATTATGATAAATTTAAAATGAAATTTAAATAAATGGTTCTTTTGTTGTGGTAGTAATCTGGTTACAATTTAATTTGAATTTATACCTTTAAAAATTACCTTATATTCTAGCGTAGCAAAGTGTGAATTATATTAAAATTTTTCTCTCCTAGGAAATAATGCAGAGTGTATTTTTTTTTCTCAAAGCTCTCTTTATCCATGAGCGATGCTGACGGATTTATGTCGCGCCTGTACCAACCTTTGTTACGGATACACACGCAAATATTCCGAATCAAATATTTTTACACTCTTGACAGCGCGGCGTTCGACATGAAATGTGCTCTTCGCCGGCAAAAATTCTCGATTTCAATTTCTAATCACCACCGAGCTTTTTTGCCCCCCCCCCCCCCCCCCCCGGTACGGCCATCAAAAAAGATAAAAGAGAAGCGGTACAAAAAAAATAGCAAAACGGAACGGCCCAAAGGACGGGTTTTTGAGATTTTTTTTTTTTTTGGATGGGCGCGCTTTGGACCTACGGAACGAGGCACCGCATAAACATCCAAACAAAAAACAAATTAAAGTGCCCCGAAATCAAATTTGTGGCCGTGCGGTAATCAGTGATGGGAAGGGGAGGCCTGCTTTGATTGGTTACCTTCTCTCTCTTTCTTTCTCCCTCTCTCTCTCTTTCTCTCTCTCTCGGGATGCGTGAATGGGATCGCCAGGCGCTTTGAGCGGTCGTGTTGCGTTCATTACTCCGAATGCCCCGCATGAACCGGCATGACGACGAACAGCGCAGTGGTTTCCCGTCGTCGGCGATTGGTTAGGGCATGAAAGCTCACCTGGTCAGTGGTGTGTCTGTATTGGCGAGGTTCTGAGCTAGCGCGCACAGGAAAACTACGAAATTTGACAGGTAACAGTGGCATTACATTGCGGATAAATGAAGATAAAGGTGTAATTTAAGTCCCTTGAGTCTTGAGTGCTTTCAAAAATCTTCACCGGCTTCCTCACGCTTAGAAAGTATTCTGAATACACGAAAAGGAATACGGAAACAGAACTACCCATCCACCTGCAGAGTGTTCTTAATGCTTTTCGTAAGCAGATACCACTCGGATATCTTGAGCTTTTGCAAATCACGTGAGTTTTTTTTTTGACGTGACGTCTAATACCGCTTGCAGCACGCACGAAAAAGTGTCCCGTTACGCACATTGTCCCGTTACGCTGTGTTCCGTTACGCTATTTGTATGCTTGCGCCGCATCTATCTCTCTTCCACTCGATTGGAACAACCATAGATTTGACTTTTTTGAGGCACATTAAACTTGAAACATACTCCCATTCGTTTCCTACTTTTCCTATCGTCGTCCTATCCTTAACACAGTAACACAGATTGGAAGAAGTTAAATTACAAACATGTATAAAAGTTATAGTTAAAATAATCTGTTCGTTAAAGTAATAAACATATTTGAATTAATGAGTGCAAATAAAAGTAAATTTTTCAGTTAAATTGTAGATTTCATTTCACTCCTTCTTTGTATCCATACAAAATAGTGATAATTCAATAAAAATGATTCAATTTTATTCATAAAAGTATGAAATCATTTCATGAATGTTTTGTTATGACGTTGTCACGTTAAACTATCGTCCGTAAACCGACTTCACAGACAACCAATTTTTTTTCTGAAGCTGCACACGCACAATCCGTGTCGAGGTAGGCGCGGCCTTTATGCCTCTTCGACTGGAGGGTATTAGGGTGGGAGGACGGGTGAAGCGCTGTGGAAGGAGCGACGGTGGAGAGCGAGACCGGGGGAAGCGGGAGCACCACCCGGAGGAAACACACTAGCTCACGGCAACGTCCGCCATGTCTCCCGCCTGCGAAGTGTGTCCGGCTTCTGGCGCGGACTGCCGCGGCGGGAGGTGCCGCCACACCGACGCCCCATCGGCACGCGCCGTCTGACGCCGTTGCCTTTCCCCCGCGCACGCGTAAAAAGGTTTCCGTCGTAAAAATACTTCAAGCTCAGCGAACGTTCAACCGGCCTCCCTCGCCGGGCGCTAAACTTACCAATCCAGGAACGACCGGTGTCTACAGTTCCGCTCAGACTTCAGACTTGAGTGAACACCACAGTAGAGTGGAAATCCAACTAAATCCTTCAAACATATATTTTCCCGTGGTTCCCATGCTGCAACGTTATATCCGTCCGACCTAAATCCGAGGAAGTACTTTATGTTACAATTTTTTATAGAAAATTTAATACTTACTAAGTTAGTTGTCCTAAAAAAAAAAATATTTTTCTAATAGGTTTGATTGTAAGTTTAGGAAATGTCACAATAAATTGTTGGACATTAACATTTTTATACATTATTACCATGAACACACAGAGCTCTTCGCTCGAAAATGTCGGATATTTTACATGGTGTAAAGATTCAAAGCGTTAAAGAACTATAAATTGAACCAGTCTTCATATTCTCTTAAGTTTGGATTTTGCACGAAATTTTGATTTTTTTTTTTTTTTCATTTTCTCATGATTGATTGTAGTCAGAACTGCTTCTATTTACATAACACTATAGCTTTCTTTAATTTGTATGTAGTTCTGTCACAAACATTTGAACGAATATTTGGTAAGTGTAAATAGTGGGTGTAAAAATTCGTGCAAGTGATAATAATTACGAACTCTTTGGCGACATTTTACACACATAATTTTTTTACTTAGTGAATATCTGCTGGATATATGTATTTGTGACAGATTTACAAGAAATCTGTAGTGTTAAAATTACAGAAATAGCCCTTAACTAATGTTAATGACAAGAAAATGGAGGGGGGGGGGAGAAATGACAACATGAAGTGTGCGACCCACGCTAAACAGCGAGTCCCAATGGAAATGCACACGATCATAAAGGAGCGGACGTCTCGGTGCAGTTCCGGATGCAAGTCGCGTCGACATGTAGGACGCCGCGGACGAGGACGCGATGCGATGAAGCAGCGATGGAATGCGGTGCGCGCTGTAAAGGGAGGACCCAGAGAAAACCCGAGTCTCTGGGTCCAAAATCCCCGGGGAATGTAAGCGGGTCCATAGTCAAGTGCCGTTCAGAACCGATGCGAGATGACCCGAATCCACCATCATCCCCCTTACACTGGTGCCCGTAACTAGTCAAGTGCATAGTCGAAGAAAATACGTTTAGAAGCATACGATTTTTCCTCTCTAGTAGATTAATCGAGTCTCGAAGAAAGACCGATTTCATTCCTAGTGTTCTTCTGTTCACCACCGTTTAATCTTTCGCTTAATTTTTTTATCACTTGAAGCAGGTTTAATTTACAGACACAATGTAAGTCTTTGTCTCTATTTATACATCACGAAAGTGCCACAACAAATATTGTGAATCTACCTGTTTTGCCTAGTGACTTTTTTTTTCCCAAAATTAAATACTCAAAAAAATTTTCAGGCCGGGGAAATACATTTTGTTTTTACTATACGCGAGAAGAGAATCAAGTGGCTGCTCGAATGGACAGTCCAGAATAAAAATAAATCCAATTTTTCAAGCGTTGGCGATTTTGCAGAAGTAAAAACAAAAATAAATGAAATATCCGCCGTGAATCGATTCGATAAACGATCAAGTGTGTACGCAAGTGAAAATGTTCTTCCTCGTACCAACTCCAAGGTTTAAAGGATTTTTATTATATTTTGTTAAAACGAATGTAAGCGAGTCTTTTAATACTAGTGAGTAATATGTAAAAATCTTACCTCGATAACTCATGTGTTCTCATGTAGTTCATGTTGCAAATAAACTTACAATACGAAACTCGGACACGTAATCTAAAGAAGAATTCTTTACAATAATTCCGAGCTTGACGAATAAACTCATAAACAAAATAGATTTTTTTTAAACATTCCAAAATCTTTGGAAGAAAATCACACACATACTTTCTGCACCCGGCACTAAAATTCGCTGCCTGTATCGTAAACGTTGCTTGCCAACATAAACGCAGATAGCAGTTAGCAGGACGAATCACTCTGGAATTCTGAACTATATCAAATGGCTCCGATAAAACCCCGACCTTATTTTCGACAAGGAATTTTATAAAAATACTACCAATTTTGTTAAAATTTACTAAACAGTTAATACCATAAAGTTTCCGCACTCTTTATAAATTATACTTCAATGAAATAACTAAAATATTAACCTGACACATTTTAAAACACATATTATAACACTCAGTAGGTACATGTTTTTATATTTGTTTGCTTAAACGACTGAAAACTCTCTGTAAATACTTCCTACAAACAAACATTAACCTTATAATGTTGATTCAACTTTATTATTACGTATATTGTTAATTTATAATGTTTGAATACAAAGTTTAAAAAAATATATTACAATGACGAGATTTGTACAAGGCCCCTTGTGGTTACGAAGCGCCCGTCTACCTCCGTGCTAGTAATCCTGTTGGGAATGTAAAAGAAGAATATGTATTATAACGATTGTAATGCCAGGTTTCTGATTATATTTTACCAAGTCTATTTAATTTTATATATTCTCGGGTAGTTGCACTATCACACTGTTTCGTATGTCCCAAAAATTTTAATAAAGTCACTATATAAGTACTGGTTTATATTGCTACATTTGTGACAAATTTTACTTCGACTTACTTTACATTTTCACGCAATTACAGTTTACCGACAGCAAATATGTTTACACAAGGGGGGAAAAAAAATTGGTTGTCTGTAAAGTCGGTTTACGGACGATAGTTTAACGTGACAACGTCATAACAAAACATTGATGAAATAATTGCATACTTTATGAATAAAATTAAATAATTTTTATTTTAATAATAAAAGAATAAATACTTGAAATTATACTGGTAATCAGATTTTGAAAATGCAAGAATAATTAACCTTTATTGCCGAAATTATTGTTGTAATAAGCAATGACTTTTCATTTCACCTTATAAACAGTCGAGGGGAAGAGAGATAGATGCGGCGCAAGCGTGCAATGAGCGTAACGAGACACAGCGTAACGGAGCAATGTGCGTAACGGAACACTTTTTCGTGCGTGCAGCCGGCGTTCATCGATTTATTAGACGTTGTCACGTAAAAAAAAAATAATTAAGCTGAAATAGCGTAACGTAGTGTTTGAACACACTGCCTCGTGTTGATCGCACGCGGGAGGTATCGGTGGCCGCCCCTGGAGCGCTGCTGCCCGCAGCAGACAGATCGCCCCACGTGATGTCGGCCGCGGGGGAGACCACACGCTCCGGCGAGGATTAATAACCCGGACCTCGCGATGGGGGCCCCAGCGCCACTCGCGGGCCCAGTAGGCATAGCCCCCTCCACCCCCCTTACAGGCGCGGGGATATTGCTGCCGCGGCAGATACGGCAGATCCATCACCGGGATTGGCCCGCGCCCGGGGCATGATGAATGTGGCTGCCAGGTGAATAACCATGCGGTGTTTGCCTCCCGCACTCCCTCCCTCCCCCCACCCCCTCACCATCCCATCCCCCCAGGGACCGTCGTGCCGGGTCGAGATTTGCATGAAACGTTAACATATTGTTACCGTCGCGGCCCGCAGTGGTCGAGGAGGGGGCGGAGGGTGCTATACCCGGGGATCTCCGCGCCTGGCCGCAGGGTACCGCAGCTACTAGCCGGCTCGTCGCGAGACCTGTCCAAAACTGACAGAACAACAAACAGACAGCATGAACACAAACCTTTCGACAGAGAAATTACGTAACGCTCTTTTAAAAAAAAGAGCCGTCTGCTCAACTTTTTTTTTCAGGCCTAGGAGCATTTCACGATGGGCAGAGTTAACAGTTCCCGACGATGAAGTCTTTTATCTGTCCTCATTGTTTTTATATGGGCCACACACAGTCAGTCGTTTTGAAGTAAAACTTATACTTTTATATCAATTACGTGTTGTTTGTATTGCCACCGTCGTCGAATAGGCGTCCATTTAGTCACGCGCGCCTGCAGAGTCTTGTGCCCCGGGTGTCCGGGAGGTAGGGAAGTAGGGAAGTCGTTAGGTCCTTTGCAAGTGCCTAGGTCGCGTTTTTCCTGCTCCCTCCGACGTGGTGCCGTCGAAGGCGCTTCTAGCCAGCTTCCCCCCCCCCCTTCACTGCCTCACCCGTGTCCGAGGGAAACTCCCGGGCTTCTGGATGAGCGCTATGAATGGTTAAGCACCGGGCAGGTCCGTTCACAGAACCCGCCAACCCCCACGACCGTTTAATCTTTCATCGCGCTCCCCCCCCCCCCCCCTGTGGCAGGCAAATAAGAGCACGTGTACCTCCCGCGCCGATAATCCGGCAACCGAGCTCCGAAACTCGTGCGCGTCCAGTGGCTGAATTTTTTTTTGTGTGTGTACTTCGCCTTGTTTACTACAACGTCGTGCAGACGGATTTTTTTTTCCTGATGTGTTTAGTTTAATTAATCAGACTTATTTTTTAAAGAAAATATTACGGGGCGACGGTAGACTCCATATCGGACGACTACCATACTTGGCGTCTTCGAAAAAGGCGCAAAACCGTACCATAACGGAAAAGTGCCATACGTTCAAAGGACGAAACGGAATTCTGCCATATTTTCTTACACCCTCCATGGAATGAGTTCAGCAGCATTGCCCTCGAAGTAGTGTATAGAATACTCGGTAGGTAGCGCTGTCAACCCTCTAGCTGTTTTTCAGGTTAACTTTAAAGATTACAGATAGCGCTTCTGACGGTGATAGTTGCATAAACATTTCACTTCCATATCGCGTACGGCATTTCTCATTTAACTTAAACAGGTTGGCAAAGTAGTTCAGATCGACATATCTTCTACATTAGCCTCTGATTGGCTGGTTAGAACATAAACAGTCTTTTGCAGAAATTCTAGATGGAAAGTGTTTCTGGCACAAGTTCGAGTAATATTTTACCGAATGCAACAAAAAAACCAACAGATAATTATACATATTTTTTAATTTATCCTGACCTTAATTTTCTTAAAACTGAGATAGGTACTCTCGCTCAAAAAATAATAAAAAATAAGTTTACAAATTTTACTGTGCATGTTTGAATTCCCGATTTGTAAAAAAATATTGAGCAATATGTAAACACATTTCATTTCTGCTGATAATGCTGTATAAACAAGTGAGAAAATCCCGCGTTTTCTGGATGCAATTAAAAAATAGAGATCAACAACACAGTCATTCGTTGACAGTAGACAATCGGTTTTAGAGCTAAACACACTTTTCAGCAACTACCGTGTAACCGCACACTTTCGCGTTTGTAAACGTGTTTACTTAAACATGTTCACCTGAAGTAGTTCAGGGTCCCGTGTAACCGCGCCCATAGTCTTGTACATCGAATGTTTTTATTATATTACATTATAAAATAAAAATATACTATGAGTAGTATATTATCCTGCTTCATTAAAACTATCAGATCAAATTGAAATTCAGTTTTGTGTGCCTTACAGCACCTATAAACCTATAACAACAAAAAAACTTTAACACAAGATACACACCAATGCGACAATACACGAAACAACACGACACACAAATTGATAAAGTTAATGTTAACAAATTGGTTACTTTGGTTTTCACAAAAATCTTAAATCAAAACTAAAATTATGTATACAAAATAAATATGTAATTACAAAAGTTTTACCAATGAATATTTGTAGATTATTCAAAAGGAGTTATAATTTTTTACACATTTTATAGTTACCAATGGTTTTCAAAGTGTCACTAATTCTGTAATTGCAAGTTGGAATTCTTAATACAAACCGAGTCATTATGTCTGAACCAACAAAAATGGTAATACAATTTATATACACAATAAAAAATGCATCACTGATCGAACGTCTAATAAATAGAAAATGGAAATAGATTATATAGGAATGCAAAATATTCAAAATAATTTGAATGCCTGAAATTTTGTAATATTAATTTTAGAACTTGTTCTGCATACTTTAGATTCTTTTATAATTAAAATCATTTGATGCAGATAAAGTTTTAAAATTAATAAGACCTAAAGATCTTCATGTGTTGCCAATAGTATTATCTACATGTTGGTGAAATATAACTCGAAGACCTTAATATAGGACACTGCATTACTTACTATGTGATAATTCTGATTAATTAAATTAGTTTTTTGACTAAAGGTTATACAGTAAATACTATCGTAATTCAGAGACGTTTGTTAACTTGAAAATCAGTCCGGACAGCTGAAATATCTTGCTGAATAGTTTTACAAACATATTTCCCAATTATATATTTTTTTCATCAGCATCTTTTCTTGATAAATTCTGATTACAGTTGGAATATCATTTATTAAATATTAGTTGAGATAAACTACTACTTTGCGGAACACCTAATACCATGAAATTGCATTTGCAAATTTGACTGAAAAATGTATATTTGTAAGATAATTAAAACATATATACAACGCATTGCTTGACGAGGCCTTAAATTGATAAAATTTAATCATAAGATTATTTTGGAAAGAATCAAAGGCTTTGTTCATGTTGAAATAAATAGAATACTTTATACACATATTTATAAAAAAAATCGTGTGTTAAAGACGATATTCCTGATTGAAAACTATGTAGTTTTACAGAAATAATATTTTTAGGAATAAAATACATGTGCCTATAAATATTTTTTTTCGTCAAAAACTTCTAAAATACTACAAAACAAAGGTTACTGACTAAAATTTTACCGTCATTAATATTTCAGGAAAATATATACGATATATGGTTGAACACACACTGATACACAATTAATTAAAATATTTTATTTACAAAGGCAAAAAAATAAAAATATTGTAATGTTGTTTGAGCTTTATTTATAACATGGTGGAATGAAGATGCTACAGTTACTAAAAACTAAATCGCTACAAAACTAAAAAAATATATCTATTTTTGCAAAACTCCGTTCCCCCGGAGAAACCCCCGGAATGGCCGCCGCATGGGGAGCCCAAGAAAAGAAACGGGCTCCCCATTTGGAAGCCACCTGGAAGGTTTTTTTCTGTTCCACCCACCGTTTCTTTGGTAGCCTGACTTGTTACAAGGGATTGTATTCCTACCAGAGAAAATGCCACCATTTTATCTGGGCAATCCGCCTTGGAGGAGCCGGGGCGCGAACCCGGGTCCTACAAGTCACAAGGCAGGCGCTCTACCCCCAGAACCAGAGTGGTAGAGCGGATACTTGCAGTCTTCTTAACACTGATATGATGTGACTCCACGAGTTTACTGTAGTTTCGTGTGTCATCAACACGTGCAGTACCATCTAACCTCTGTAACGAACAAATTTATGTGTTCTTATGTTGTTCGTACAGCATTAATTATGTAATTTCATAACAGCGAAATATAATTTGTTTAACTAGTCTGGCAATGTTTAAGTTGATTTTCAGCAAACAAACTTCTAGTCCCGCTCTACAATAATTAATTAGAACTATAGATTAGTAAATAAATATGTAATGAGCTTGTCGATGGTAAAGTTATTTTGAAATAAATTTTAGATATTAAAAGAGTGTGTTTAGTTAAAATATATGTGTACTTACAAGCATGAAGTTATTGTATAACATTTTATTTATTTGGTTTTAAAGCCACAGAAACGTTAACCTTGTTATTTCACTTTTGGCTTTTTTATATACCGTGCTTAATATGCGCAGCTGATACTGGAAAGCTAGTCAAACAACTGTTTGCAAATAACAAAATATTGGAGGTTCTGAGGCAACACGAAGCATAAATGGTAACACTATTTTGTAGTGATACAGTTATTTTCATGTAAATATACAAATTAACAAATATGTAAGTTTACATGAATATTTCTGTTCCATCTACAAAGAATATTTACGGTGCAAAACGGCAAACAGAATAACTCAACGATGAAACTTAACAGATAAAAATTGAAAAAAAAAAACAACGGCTATACATAGACGCACAGGTGAACCCAGTGATGTGAATAAACAGTTATGACAGCACAGACGAACACCGCAAGCAACAGTTGAGCGAAAAAACAGATATTTTGAAAACCACAACGATGATAGCGCAGACTAGCACAGTGTATGATTCCTAAAAGAAACAGTTGCGGCGTTTCGGGAAAGAGACATATTCCCTTCTTAAGGCACAAACAGATTGAGGTTTGTCATGACATACAGTTTAATGAGTAATGGCGAATGTATGTCCGAAAATACATCTTGAATTAATTTACCTATTATTTAAAATGTTGTTTGTCAGTGGAAATTTTATTTAATGAACTACACTGAATTTCTTGAGCAGCTTCCTAAAGCAAGAAATTCTCTGTTTGGCCTTTCTGATTCCTGAGTTTCTTTTAGGTAGATTTCAAAGATATGCTACCTATTGTAGCCATTACCATGGTGCGACTTCCGGAAAATGATTTTATAGTTTTTCGTGTTATGGTATACCCCAAAACCATCGTCAACACAAACGTTTGTGTGTGTTTGTATATATATATATATATATATATATATATATATATATATATAATTTTTGGGAACACGATACCTGCTGTAATTTTTCACAAATCACTTCCAAACTGATACATAAAACATAATCATGGAAAATCTATGTGGAGCTCGAGAATGGGCAATATCTGACCAAAGAGGTATAAAAGAGAAAGGTTTATTGAAAAACAGAAAAATGCTGTAACTCCTATAATATGGAAAATATGAGATCCGTTTTAACGTATTATAACTTATAGGAGTAATGCAAAAATCTTTTGTATCTCCAACAATAACTGCATGGGGTTGAAAAAACAAGTGTTGCCGGACAAAAAAAAATCATAACTCCCTTAGTATACTCAACATCGAATTCGAGAAAATTGTTTGTTAATCTTATAATTTGTATCTAAAACACTTTTTGATAATACGAAATATTACTGCAAGAGGTTAAAAAGACCTGGAGTTGGAATAAGAAAATAAATGAAACTTCCCTACCATGTAGGCACTCTATCGAATTAAAGTTTTTTCTATTTGGTTAACTTTTTAATAAGTGTTGAAAAAATTTGTTTAAAGTGAGTTTTATGTAACAAAACACTACTGTAAGGGGCGGAAATAACACGGGTAGAAAGAGAAAAGAATTAATAGATATACTCTCCGTAATAATTTATTGTAAAACTCCTAAACTATATCTAAAACCTTTGTTTGAAGCAATTTTTTATGAAACGAACTATTGCCGTAAAAACCGTGAATTAAACATTAAAAAAAACTTAGGATTAAAATCGTTTGAATTTATTTATAACTTTAACAAAAAAAATTATATGAACACGTTCTGGTGCAAGGGATGTAAAAGAATATTTGAAGGTCAAAAATAAATGCATATTATATTTTTAGGACATCCAATGCTGGGTGCATTTGGTTAAAAAAAAAAAAAAAAAAACATTCAAAATATTTTTGCTGCATTGAAATATGAGAAAATGTTTAATCTTCATTTTATTAATATTGGCGAACAGAAAAGATTTTATGTTCATTAAGTTTTCCAAAAAAAGGTTCCAGGAATGTATAGAAGTTTCAAAAAAAAATTCCAGAAGAAATAGGTTACTTTGAAATCTACCTACGCCTGTAGGCTGTGCCGAAAAGGTTTTTTTTTTTTATTTATTTTTTTTTAGTCCAAGAGGTTTCTGTCTCGCTGAAGCGAAAGGCGCCGAAGTCAGAGCGGGAGATTGCGTCCTGGCGTCAGTGTGCGCTGACGTGTCCACGACTTACGGTTCTGTTTACCTTAGCAGGCCACCCCCCTCCCCCCCCCTTCTACTGCCCAATGATCCTCCGACCTGGGGCACAACTCGAGTCGAAAACAATCCAGTTAGTCGGCGACCGGCCGAGCAAGGAAAACAAGCGAGAGTGCTCGGTGCTTCTTGGGGTCACAGTCCACTGCCCCACTTCGGCAGTTTCCGCAATTGATCCGGTGCGTTGCGAGGCAGGCGTAACGGTTACCGGACTTCCACCAAGTTGCGCTGTTTACTCGAAGTCACGAGTGTTATGCTGAGAATAACACCGAAAGCAACGGTGAACTGATAAGAAAGTGCCAGGGAATCTGAAGCTTACATCTGGAAACGACAGCAATCCTAATGTTGTGGTGACTAATATGGCGAATCTTTAATTGCATCCCACTCAATTATTGTGCATTTCGGTTCACATTTTTTTTCTACTGCTGCACGTCCTACGTTTGGCCATATGTTCAGCTATGGTGTGTTGAGGTTAAACCAGCCAACCACAAGCAAGTATGGAAAGGATGTCGTACTGAAGTATTTTGGAAAACCTATTTTGTTTGAATGAGAAATAACCCCGATCCGAGCAAGTTCAGAACTTATGAGATCAGTTACACATAATCTAATGAGGCAGTCCAACCACGTCAGCCAGGCTTCATATCTCTGATTGAAAAATAAATTCCTCTCAAAATTAACCTAATACTAATGTTACTAGTGGGAAATACAGGTCCGAAAAAGATAGACCAAATAATTTTTTTATATTTAATTTGCTATACTATGTACAATTGTTCCTAAATTAAAAAAAAATCTAAATGACTATTCGAAAATTAATCACATTTTCATAAGTCCACTGTTTACTCTCCCCACTGCAGCTCGGCTCGACAGTGGATCTCCATACTGTTCGTCGCTTATCGCTCGCCTCCGTCCAGCACAGAGCTTTGCAATACTCTTTCGTCCGCCGCGTCGTGACACCGTACTCGATGCTCTGACCTTCGCACACGAAACCCATCTCTCGTCACCCACTATCGCTCACCAAGGAGTCACTTACCTTCTCCACATGCTCTTCACAGGTCGGTCCCCACACATACACATCTGGGTTCGTCCGTAGGAAGGTCTGATTGAGTACATCAATGAGGAAGGACCCTTCAACCTTTGGCCCTTACCGGGATTAGAACCGAGAACTCCAAAATTCATGATTGAAATAATGATTTTTTTTTAGATTTTTTAAAATTATTTTATTAAATTGACCTCTTAGTTTTCGAACCTGATACCGAGATATATTTGGTAAGTGTCGCGTCATCAAAGCTCCTGTCTTAACACTGAAATATGTGAGAACAATGGCGTACTAATTACGCCCCTTCACGCTACGGGGCTCTGGTAACCTGCCGAACCCTCGAGAGGGCCATAGAGGCTCCAGGACTCCACGCGAAGGCACTGGGATAGAGAGGATGGTGAGGCTGTCGGAAAGCGGCCGCTAATGCAAGGTGCGTGTAGTCGTAAGAGGGTGGAGATGAGGGACAGACGGGTGTTACCTGGGTTCCTGGATTGGTGAGGTTATCCCGTAGGTTGTTGCTCCGGGCTGGCTGGCCGGCCTCGTCTCTAGCATCCTCGTAACACTTTAAAAGATATCGTGATACTTTCAGATACTTTAAATCATCAATACATTGTTTAAAAATGGTAATACTTTGTAATTATTTTGATAATGAAAACTCCCAAATTCGCGCATCATTTTCACTTAGCGAAAAAAAAATTATTTTAAAATAAAACCCTTTGCTGATTAGACTGTAAATAGTTTACTAAACAGAACCATTTTAAACATGACAGCGCACACAGCATTTAATTTTGTTAAGTTTGCAGACAACTATTAATAAGCTTCATGTGAGACCCCGCCCAGCGTTTCGCGCCTAAACCAGTGACCTTGAAACCTACAAAACATTCCTATTAACGTAATTCTGTCTGATCAAGAGTGTAAAGCTCTCAGTAAGTTTAAGATGAGGGAAGGACGTTTGGCGATGCATCTCCTAATGTTGTGAAGTCGTGGGAGGCTGTATATTCAAAGACAGGATATCTAGGCGTGGGAAACATGACACCGTGTCATTGGAAGCTTGTTTCGTGCTGAGAAAAACTGAAGACTCAAGATGCTGTCAAGTGCTATGTTTTATCTCTGTTTCTGTCAGCGCTCTACCAAGCACTGCTCTCATTACTGGAATTAATAAATAATATTTTAACACTGAAGGAAATTAAAACATTGCAATTAATAAAACGGCTACATGTTACCCACAGATCTTTGTAAAAAAAATCCTCACTGATATTATTTTAACGAAATGAAATTACTTCGTAGATAAGTTCCCCAAGCAATTGCATGATGTATTTACTTTGATATTTATTGATTCCACGGTAATGAAGTATTATCAAAATATTATTATTGTATAAACGGTCTGTTAAAATTTCCCACTCTTTTCATTCAAATAGCTTATTTCCTCTTACTGCTTGTCTATCTCCCTTTTTTCCTGTCCGGCACTTCTTCTTTCTCCGTCCTTCTTTTTTATCAACATAATTTTGCTCACGGAAAAACCGAGAAAATCACTTATACTCTTCATTTTCACTTTCTGAAATTAAGTAGTCATAATTTACTGAAGGGAAGTAATTTTAGAAAACCCCGATCCTTAAGGAAGTGAATAAATTATTCCAGCAAAAAACAGAAACAAGCAGGTTGTATTTCCATTTCAGTTAGTTATTTCACTTTATAAAAATAAGTACCCAAACGTTACAAAGATTAAAATTTAAGATTACATTCTGTTCTTTAGATTTTCGTTTCTAAGTATATAATTACTATCTTATCTCTTAATTAACCATTCATGTAATTATTTGCTCCTTTCTTTTCGTCAATGGCTCTATCGTTTTATCTTTTTATTTCATGTCTGCTATATCTCAGACTTGTCCGACACCCCCTCCATTTAGCTT
This sequence comes from Bacillus rossius redtenbacheri, assembly GCF_032445375.1. Lineage (NCBI taxonomy): Eukaryota > Metazoa > Arthropoda > Insecta > Phasmatodea > Bacillidae > Bacillus > Bacillus rossius. The sequence goes on from NC_086334.1 coordinate 8,947,960, forward strand.
TCTGCGCATTAGCAGAGATTATTCTCTCTTATCTCTAAATTATGTCTGTATTACTGGCTGGCCTTGGTAATTTCTGCAACCTCGCCACAGTTTAAGTCTATCTCCATGAAGTTAAGGCCTGGAAAATCAACAAACAAATATCCTTGACAAAGTTCAGATCAAACTTTGTTATTCTTAATACTCAAGTATGCAATTTATTTACAGCAGACAGAACTCCCTAATGTTTGCATAGTGCTTATAACACGCAGAAGGACTGAAAACCAAACGCACGTAAATTTTACTGTACGACTAAGACCAGTGAATTTCTGTGACTTGTTCGCGAGACAAAAACCAACCGTAATTTCCACGCACAACTCGGAAATGCGCCACAGTTGCAAAGTCCACGACTTTTTCATGTTGAATTATGCCGGTACCGAACCGAAACTTGTCAAGAGCTACACTAATTCCATGTCGGTGGCTCGCACAAGTTTTACTGAATCGTTAACGCGTTGACGCAAACGGGATATTGTACACCACCAAATAAAGGTTTTTCTCGCAGTAGACTTGAGTTCATGAATCAAAGAGGTCGTGGGGTATGAAGTTGTTGCAGGTATTGAGCAGTTTTCAAATCACGTGATCTTTTCTGAAGCTCTGCACCACACCGTATGGGTGGTTGTATAGGGAGGGGGGAGGTCAATACTTTCTCCTCTTCTGTACTTGAAGTAGTGATTCAAATGTGTTTTTCTTTAGAGGGGCAGGAGCGAAGTCTTAGAGAAGAAAGAGGTTGAAGTCTTGTGAATGTAGCAGCAGAGGAAGAGGGCGGGTGAGGGGAAAGGAAGGACCGTGTGGAAACCCACTATCTCCCGGGAGAGTCCGCCGAGAATCGAGCCCTGAGCGCCTTGTGGTAGCAAGTGGTGTGACCGCTCTACCACTCGCCCACACAGTACACGAATCTTTTTTTACATTAAATACTATTAAATGGTATTATGTTTAGTTAAAAAAAATTCTATTTGACAGTAGATGAAAATATATCTTTAATTTTAAAAATAAAAAAAATTAAAAACTGCATCTTTAATTTGAATCGTTTTCTCCTGTGATTAATCATTCCCGGGGCTCGTACATCATTCTAAACTAAAACCCGGGTATTTCAATAGAAAAATCTAAATGTCACGAAGAGATTAATTTATTAGTACAATGTCACCATAGACCATGCTTGTTTCTCATATTATGTCTTCTTGGTGGAAGCTTGGAAGTGAAATTTTTTTTTATTTTATTTCTCTCAGTGTTTGTTTTATTTTGGATTTTTTTTATTTAAGGGTGAATATTATAGTTTTCAAGATGGCAGCCAATATGGCGGCAGTATGGGTTGTTGACTTGTAGCAAGTGTGAGTGGAGAGAGAGAGAGAGCTGGCCAATAGCGAGGGGCCGGGCGTGTGACGCAGGTGGCGTGGATGCACTTCGAGCAGTCGGCCATCTTGACGGTGCACAACCACGTGATCACGCGCAACCCGCGCATCAGCGTGTCGCACGACAAGCACCGCACGTGGTTCCTGCACATCAGCAACGTGCAGGAGGAGGACAAGGGCCGCTACATGTGCCAGATCAACACCGTCACCGCCAAGACGCAGTTCGGCTACCTGCACGTCGTGGGTGAGTCTATCTCCCTCCCTCTTCCCCCTCTTCCTCCACTCCTGCACGACTCCCCCCTTCCCCCTCTTTTCTCTCTTCCCCCTCTTCCACCACTCCTGCACAGCTTCCCCATCCCCCTCTTCCACCACTCCTGCACGGCTCCCTCTTTCCCTCTTCCTCTCTCTCTCATACCCCTCTTCCACAACTCCTGCACGGCTCCCCCTTTACCCCCTCCTCTCTCTTCCCCCTCTTCCACCAGTCCTGCACGGCTTCACACAGCGTAGTACTGCAGCTAGGACTTTTCAATGACAGATGGTGGCAATTTCTCTAACTGACCGACAGCCTTTTACTGGCGACAGGTCGACCTGAAGCTATGTCACCACTCTGGAGTCTAGTCCGACGCCACAGTTCGCGACCGCCCCACTTACACGATCATATTACACAGCCACAATGAGTGCTAACTGGCAGCACGACGGGAAACGGCATAAGCCGCCCCCAAAAAGACCAGACCTGACCAAACCAATGCGGACTAAAAGTCCAAGTGCCCCACCCCTTGCATAGTAGAACTTCTACCACGCCCCACTCTTCCTCCAGGACCATCCTTCTATTCCTGTAATCCACCTGCTTGTAATAATGCATGACCTTTGCATCCCGCATGTATGTGCCCAGGGTTTTCCCTCTGTCTATGGAGGTTTTACCTGGGCCCAACTTATCTAGTTTTAGTCTAGAATTAAGAGTGAGGGGAGTTAGTCATGGCGAAAACGTCTGCCATGGCTGGCCAATCCCCTCCTAGCACATGATGCACGTGACCTTTCTGCATGGTTAAAAACCCGCATGTTTAGAGCGTATAGGGCTTGCCCTGAGACGCACTTAGAGTCTTCCCTACCTAGACCCCTCCCTTACACAGTTAGTTTTAACTTAGGTTAGGAAAAAAAAAAAACTCTTTCCCCCTTCCTATCTCTCTTCTCCCTCTTCCACCACTTCTGCACGACTTCCCCATCCCCCCTCCTCTCTCTCTCATCCCCCTCTTCCACCATTCCTGCACGGCTCTTTCTTTACCACCCTCCTCTCTCTCTTTTCCCCCTCTTCCACCACTCCTGCACGGCTCCCTCTTTACCACCCTCCTCTCTCTCTCTTCCCCCTCTTCCGCCACTCCTGCACGGCTCCCTCTTTTCCCCTTCCTCTCTCTCTCTTACCCCTCTTCCACCACTCCTGCACGGCCTCAAACGCACACCTTCTAGTCCTTCAGCTCCCAGCTGTTTGTCCGTGTGTCTGGCACGAAGGAGCATACACATTGCACTGAGACAAACAAAAAAGAAAACAGTCCTGTAAAGATATCAGTTAGTAGAACCGACAGTCGTTTGAGAAAAGACTTTCGGTCGAAAGATTTGCCGTGCCACTTTCTGTAACACATTGACAAGGTATTGGTTACTCAAGTTCGCTTCCAGAAAAATAATTATGCAAATACATAATATCCTGAATAGTAGTTCCTTGGATGATTCTTGCGATGGAGGATATTTGATTCAAATCATTGTTTCAGACATATGCCATTGTTAGTTTGCACTCTTTGTCCTTAAGAAAACCCGAAAAAAACGGAAGAAGAAAGATGAATACACGAACACACAGTAAACAAACCAAAGTCAGCTGATGTCAAACAGTAACCTTTTAGTCAGCACAGAGAGTTCCGTCGAAGGAATTAGAACAATATCACAGCACAGACCGAGTGGACTGACAACTACCAGACAGCTGAAACAAAAACAGTAAACAAAGACAAACAACAACCTTGGATAACACAGCAATAGACAGAGTAACCCAACGATGAAACTTAACAGATAATGTGAATAACACACCGACAATACAGCGACGCAAATTTAAATCAACGATGAAATTAATATACGACAGCGCTGGCGAACACAGTAGGGCTTCCCAAGACAAAACAGTTGCGACGTTTCGGGAACTGAGATCTGTTCCCGACATCAAGACACAAGCAGACTGATCAGTTGTTGTTTGTCCTTATTTTTGTTTTTGTTGTAAATATTTCGTCGTTGTAAAACCACTGTGTTCTTCTAAGCTGTTTTTTTTTTCGACATAAGTATTCCTTCCACATAATTCTCTGTGCTTTCTCTATACTGTAACACAGTCAAGTAAATTTGTATTTGATATAAATCATTTACACTAAATCAAAACAAATTTCAAGTCTTGTAGTTTACTTCATTTCACATAAAATTAATGTACAGGTTGTAATTACAGTAACCAAAGGGTTTCAATAAAAAAAATAACTATCCTACCTATAATATCATCATGCGTTCGGGTAGTTATATTTACACCGTTTTTACTTCCTAGCGCCCACCGCCCTTCTGGGCTCAGATGTTGCAGAAGGCACATGGTCCCAGCACTCGAACGCAACGTCAGTGTTGTTACCAGACCTTAGTTCCTTCGGCGAGGCCTAAGTGCTGCAATGATCAGCTTGCGTGTTGTTCGAGTACCTTATGGGCAATCAGTGTGTTTATAATTAACACGTAAACAGTGGGCCAAGGCAGGGCCGTACACGTCTTATACAATAAATGTAGCTATTTTAAAAATTATTTCGGAAATAAACCAATTACAGCCCTAAGCCCCTTTTATGCATACATGTTTTATAACTTCAAGAAGTACTAACAAATTAATATTATACATATAATTATAGAATGTAAGCAACAAATACTTTCATAGTGACCACCATCTTTTTATTTTTTTAAATAACGCAACGGTCAGCTATGTACAAGACGGGTACTTCAGCTGTTATAAATCAAATTCAGCTGGGTACTTTTTCAACGGACGCACGCTTGGTGAACAAGTGTAGCGAATTTTAAATCGATGCATAAATTCATTCCACAGTCAAGTTACATTATTCTTGATACGGTTTTTTATTTTTTTTACGGAATAAATTTAACTGTCATTTGAATTTTAAATGGTACAATTTGAAACAAAAATAACATGAAAACATACTACTAACTAAAATAGAAATAAAATCACGAAATAACAGTTATGAATATACAAGTATAGTATTTTTACCAAAAATAAATTAACTGTTAACTGTTTGAAAATAATAATAAAACAAAACTATTAGTAGTTCAAGTTGAATGTTTACCCCAAATAAAATTTCCAATACTTGGCTCTGTACGAACACTTTAGGGGCAGAATAAATTTTTAGCCCATTTTGTCTTGGTGCCTTCATCGTGTAGATCTGGCAGAAGAATTTAACTTAATAATCCACGCTGAAAAAGCACATAATTTAACACAAATTCGTGGAGTGCGCTGTCTGTGAGATATCTATTTTTTTGGACAACACCCACCTGTATTTGCTTTTGGTGAGTTTATATAGTATTTTTGTTTGAAAGTAAATGTTAACGATTTCATGAACTACTTTCATTTTGTTTATTAGAGAGATATTGAGACTTTGAGGAAAACGCCAATAAAGGTAACTGGTCTTTGCACTAATCTTTTTATTTGGTATTATGTACTACTTTGGCCACCCTTCCATTTGTTCGAAATTGTGAGAAGGTACAAAGCAAGGTAGCCTGCAGTGTTTATTTTTGTAATGTGGATCCAGGGAGGGTCCAGGATTCTGGCCAATCACGGAAGCGCGCTGAGTCACGTGCCGCAGCGGGGTCACATGTGTGTTAACGACGCGCGCGGTGATTGTGGGGTCTTAGAGGGAGGGGGGGGGGAAGGGTCGGTTACAAGTCTTAATCCCGTGTTAGCACCCTGCAAACGACGCAGCAAAGCAATCCTCTTACAACACTCTCCTCCCCCCCCCCCCCAATCATCCCCATGCCGCTAATTCTGTCGTAATTGGCAAAGCGGGACCGGGGCGGGAAAAATACCTGCTCGTTGCAGCGTCGTCCGAATGTCTCGCCATCGACTGGCCGGGAGGCGGGTTATAACTGCCACTATCCACGAGTGCACCGGGAAAACATTTTTGTTAACTTCCCTGAACACGGACGTGTGACGGGAGTAATTTACCTTCTACAGTTTAATTTTCGGCGAAATTTACCTATGTTCCATTTCGTATTTATTTGATGTTACCGCAAAAAAATTTAAGATGGATGTAAATTCCCCCTCTATTACATGCTAAGACCCATTTCCAAAGAAAAAAAAATAGAGTGTCTTGTATAAATTATTACGTTACGCGTTCACTGCTAAAAAAACATTTAAAGTTATAAACGTTGTTAATCTAAGGCGAATATTTCGCTGACGTTGCGAACAACACTGCATTCTTCATCTTCAGGGCAGCAGTCTCCTACTAGTAGTAGGAACCCACTAGCCAAGCAACCTCTGTGTTCAAACTTAATAATACGCATGGATTTTACGTCTACCAATTGCGCGGCAAACTAATCTAAACTATGCAGGGTTTAATGAGTTTATACATATTTAAGTGTCTCCTGAACGTGGACAATTTCTCCCAACTAATTACCACATCAGCAAATAATTAGCTATTTCCAATTGAAGATCTTTAATGCGTGTACGAACTAGAGTCGAACTCGCGACGCCAAGCTACATCGTTTAGTGAAAATTTCGTTCACCAACTTAGCCAGCAGCAGCACTGAAACACTAGATAAAAAATGAATTATAAATAAATAATATTTTTTTCTTTGCGTTGTTTGGAGCATTTATGGCTTAACATAGACGCGAAATTACTCTGCGTTCAATACGATACCTGCCATTTTCAGGAATAATTCCCGTATACGAAGCTTTGCGTCAATTTGATCATTATTTACATGCCTAACTCGGGTAGGTAATGGATAAAATATACCTTGTTTATGACTGAATGTCACTGATATGCTTATGCGAAATGTAATCTCTCTCATTTTTTTTATATCAACCGTTGACCGCCTGGCTTGGTAGAATGTTTCGATTAGCAAAGGATAGTTAAATGATTTATCCTCGCATTTCAAACAATAGGCGAGCGCTTTCCCTGCCCGCTATCAAACGGTGATTTTAATCATTCACACACGTAAATCACGTTTATCGTAAGATATTACTAATATTTTTTTAGAAAATTAAGTAACATTTATTAGTTCTTCTAATAATAAAATGCAGCTTTAAGTAATAAAATCTTTGATAACTGTTTTAGGAAGACACAAGCGAGCGCAACTGCGTACACACACAAACATTCGCTACAAAAGTTAAAAAATATATAATTCAGTGAACTTCAATACTTAAAAATATATATTTTTAACTTCAGAACAAAATATTTGCAGATTCGTTCGAAGACAGGCGTGGCTATGCTTGTCCGGGTGTGAAATCACCCTGACCGATTGTAAATGCCTTGTTGAATTCGAGTCTATGATAAACACCGACATAATTGTAGCGCAATCAAGGGACAACTTAGTTCAGAACAGAAAACGGTGAGTTCGAGGGAAAAATTCCACTTAAAAACAACTTAGTCCAACCAAACTGTATTGAAACATACTTTTTTTTATTAAAAACATTAATAATAAATCTTCTACCGAACGAGTAGGATCACCAATTTTTCAGCGCTTTGGAAATATTTCTGAACAAATGAATGCGTGCTAATCACATTTGTAACCTATTAAACGCTTTCAATTTATTCTTGTGCAATCATTGATTACTATTACCTGTGAAAATTTTGCTTCCTCTAAGCAAAATTAATTGTGATTGTGTCTTTAGGTCTGTATCTATGCGCATGGCCTTACGGAAATTATTTAAGTCTTACAAATATAAAATTCGTTAGTTTTACTCCATAAAATAGCGCTCACAAAGAAAACTTTAAACTGCCAGTCGAGCCAATCAATTGCACTGAAGCAAGACCGCTAAGTCGTTCAACATGTCTCGCCGACTGGCTCGCAGCTTTCTTCGAGAACAGCGCACCGCACGCCCCGAGTTTGAGTTGAGTAACGGAACGTTAATTTTAAAAGTGTTTCGATAAGCGCGAATGCACTTATATGAGATTACAGTTATTACAACGGAGAATCTTTCACTGACTTGTAATTAGTTTCTAGTTGTAAAACGCGCATTTAATTTTTTTCTCTTTTGTGTGATGAATCCTGTGACATCGGGTGTATTTACGGCCTACAACCTGCAAGACTCTAAATACGACTGTTATATTTTTTTTGGTCAAGATATCAAAGTTCAAGTTTTAAACTTAATATATATTCTTTCGCAAATGTATGTTGTTAAACTTAATCGGGATCAATACATTGTTGTGTTAAAACATTGTTTTAAATTATCACAAATTTTTTCCTTTGCGATTGCAAAATGAGCTTGGTTTTTATTTTTAAATCAAACATTTTCGTGTCATTATTATAAACCAATTTACAAAACATTATTCGGGGATATTTTTTGTTTATGTACATAATATTTATGCAATGTGCAGGTATAATTCCACATAGCCAAATGGATATATATATATATATGTGTGTGTGTGTGTGTGCTTTTTGTAGTTGTGGAGAGATATAGATGTGGCGATGAATAGTTGTGGAAGACATTCTCTAATATACACTATTAAACAAGCAAACCCCAGGGGGAACATTTAAAGCCCAATAAATTGTTATGTTAGAAAGTTAGTTCACTAAAACACATTTCCTTTGAATGATTTGTCCCCTCACACAGCATCTGAAATGAAAGTGCAATAAATTAATGCCATCACTTAAATTGCAACTTTAAAAAAAATAGTGGGTTGTCTGTAAAGTCGGTTCACGGAATATAATTTTACGTGATAACGTTATGCGAAAACATTGATGAAAAAATTGCATACTTTTTTTAATTTTCAAATATTATTTACAGTTTTTTTGCAAAAAAATAATTTAAATAATTATTTTTTTTAAATATAATCACGAACAATTAGTTTAAAAAGTCCGCCTTAACCTGTTTGATATTATAGAAGATTTTCCTCGCACGGCGGTTTGGCCGGTGTCTTGCACGCTCGGCTCAGGCGGAACGTGACAATTTTTCGTGCATGCGGCCGGCTTTCGTCGATTTACAAGACGTTATCGCGTCAAAATGTTGCTCGGTTGTATGTCTTGCCCGCAGCCGGGCGCCGCGGGTAATGAACGCCGCGCGGTCCGCCGTCCAGGTCTGGTTCGCCGAGCGGACAATAGTGGTTCCTGAACGGCGCCGGGACTGAGTTTACAGGCGGCCTCTACCGGGGCGCCGCTACAATGGAGCCTATCGCCGCCATTGTTCCCGCCGACAATGCGAGCCGGCGCCTGGACGCCGCGAGACGCCGGGACGGCGGGCGTCGAAAAGAGACCCTTCTCTCGTGAGCGAGAGAGAGACGGGGAAGGGGGGAAAAAAACCGCGTCCCGTTTCCGGATGAACTCCTAAAAGGGACCCCGAAGTGGTAAAAGGGGTTTTTGGGGGGAGGAGGGGGGAGGTTTTTGGGAGTCTCCTCTTTGGAATGAAAAGGAAATGGAGCCATTTACATATCTGATAAAACTCAAACATCCGACCTCTCCAAAGGGCCCGGCCCCATTCTATTGGCCGGGAACTATTTCCCGCCATACCCCTCCGCCAGTTCAAACAATTCGCGTTATCGCCAAGTCGTTAAGATGTTCCCCGGGAGTATTTTTACAGCTTCCGCTGGACCCGATCGTCTCCCTTCCCCCCCTTCCCCTCCCCCTCCTTTCCACCGGGTCTTTTGCAACCACCCCTTCCCCTCGGCCACTTTATATCCTCCACTCGCACGCGGGGGAAGCGCCAATTAATTATTTCCCTCTCGGTGTTGAATGTGCGCGTGTGAGCGGGGGTTAGAAGGGGTGGATTTGTAATTCTGCTTGTTTGTCCAACTCCCACCTTTCTTCCCTCCTCTCTCTGTCTCTCACTCTCACACACTCACGCTCACAACTCAGGGCGCATGCGCCAACAACTCCGCGAGTTCCCAAAGTGCAGTAAATAATCCGCGGAATGGACAATTCTGGCGCGAGCCAATTCCATTAGAAAGGACCGCGATTTGTCACGGCGTTTGTTTGTCTTCCGCGTCGCCTCTTCCCTCAGTTCCCCCTCTCTCCTCCTCTCTACACCCCCTACCCCCACCCACCCACACACACGAGTATAACATAAGACTGGCGCGCTCAGCGGAGCGCGCGAGGAAACTGCGACATTGTTTTATTTTCCTGCGCCGACCTGCCTCGCGTCACCCGCTGCCCTCTGACCTCGTTTCGGTTGTTTTTTTTTTCATTCGCCGGACTGCTCGAATAAATACTAACCTAACCTGTCTCGTTCTCTTGTTTCTCCCAAAATACAAAATAAATAAATAAATTTATAACAGGTAAACCATCACACATTCCTTGGCTTTTTTTGTGTGTGTTTCCGCATCGGTTACGTAGCATGGTGAAGTTACTGCGTGCCGTAGGCTCATGATGGGCGTGGTAGGTTTTCTCGAGATACGCCCGTGTTACCCTTAGAACGCATTTTGACACGAATTTTAGGAAATGCGCCGCAAAATGTTAATAAAGAACGGGAACTGACTTTAGTGCCACCAATTATGAAAAATTTTAAAATTATAAAGTACGTTAATACATATATTATTTTTTTTTTACCTATAACTCGCTACCAGTTTGGCTTAGGTAAAAAGGAGAGGGTGCGAAATTCGGATTGCAGATTTTGACGTCCTTTCGCGACAGTAAAGAACTTACCAATAGCAATCTACCCTGTGAGGGAGAAAACACGACTCTCAATTATTGTTGTCGCCAAAAAGACGATCAAAAAACGAGGCAAAACTTATATCTCCCCTAACGTGGCACGCTGAATAGCTCAAGCAGTGATGACCAGTGGTGCGACACGGGTTCCATTCCAGTATGGACACTTTAGTTTTCATTTTTGATGGATTTCGTCATCGATTACGTCAAAATCTAAGTTTATTTATTGAAAATTGTTTAATTTTTTTCTGTTTCTACAACTAGGGTAAAGGTAATCTTCATACACATATAAAAATTTCGATTGGCGTATATATCTGAGATTCATAAACTCCGACACCATTTAACCGATCACCAACTTCTATACCGTTCAACGGATTGCCATGGGTAAATTCACTTTTGTAACCGTCCGTCGCTTGGAGTACACTGCGGTGTAGTTCATGCATATCTTTCCTCCAAGGATCAATCATTGAATAGACTGGTTCTAATCACTGGAAAATTAAAACGTGTCCTTGTCTCTCTTCTCCAGATCCTTTAATCCTGGCGTCTCCTCGCGCATCAGGTCGACAGTCGAGGACTTAATCTTACCTCAAAATGATGACGTAAGAATAAGCCAACTCGTAACTTCAAACTTTTAATACATTAGGTTTTTTTTTGGTATTAAGTGAGCCACAAACACGTTATTCACGTGATTAATTTCCTAGTTCGCATTTATTAGTGTTGTAACAGCTTAGTTTAGCTAAAAGCAGCATATTAAGTGAAGAGGTTCTGAAAGTCTCTGGTTGTTCAAAAAAAAAAACTTTTTGGTAGCATGCGTGGTTTACTGCAAACACAAGTTAATATAATTTGGCTGTTTGCTGTGGAGTCCTGGGAAGTTTTTGCTAAATTCCCTCAGGCTGTGTGGTTGGTCTATTGCTGCCCCATAGCTTGGGCGCCTCGCATGACATTTAGGGAAGAAGGCACCAGAATTCTAGCAGGAAAATCAAACCCAGCGCGTTTGTGTGAACACAAACGCTTGCGAATGAAAGCCAAAATCAATTGTTTGCATTTGCTGTTTGGTTTCAGTTTTACAGACTGCATATTTATTGAATGGATAAAATGGACACACAGAGACCATCCTGTGATTTTAACACAGCTTTTTTTTTCTATCATTGGCCGTGTTTCCCCAAGCAAGAAAAAAGCTTTCCCCCCGTTTTCTACCTCCTCCACGGCAGCTGGGCTGTATATGTTTCCTGTGAACTTGGGATGCGTTGCCGAGTATAATCACTGGAAGTAATTAAAACTTGAGTCGAGGACGAGCAACTAATAACCAACACAAAGAGGAGCATCCAACTCGTCAAAGTTAGCACGATATTATCACAAGCTGTTCTTTCTAACAACCTTGTACCTTCCCCCATCTTCTCTTTTCACTGTGCTTTCTCTGCTCTGAATATTTTCCCAAGCGCGTTGTATTATCTTTTTTTGTTCTCTTGTTTTCTTATTCTGTATGTACGCTTCAAGTACGTATCACAGAGACATGTATTTTAAACATTCACGAAGAAAAATAGCTGCAATCTCAATAAAGCGTCTAGGATCACAGAAAGCGTTTTCTTACTGCATAATTCCCGAATAGGACATTTACAACATTTAAATATAATTATGACCTTCTGTATTGCAGTTTTCATGCACACAAAAATTATTCTTGGTGCCACACAAAAGTGCTCCAGAAATGCCGTAAGTCTTAGGTTTCCCTAAACCAATTAGAGCCCAGGTCACCATGGGTAAATTCACTTTTATAACAGATAATCATAAGTGAGGTCTGTTTAAAGTATAAAGTATAAACATTGTACTAAAACCATAACAATTAATTATTATATTGAATAAACGCAAAACGCAAAAATCCAGTAAACACTGTTGCCAACACTGGCTTACATAAAAATGTTATGAATAAAATTTTAAACTCATGTAGCCGGCGGACAAAGCAAAGTACAATCAGGAAATTAATGTTATGTGTATAACATTTAGTTCCTTCATTTTTGTATACAAACTCCAATAAGTTAAGTGTAAATAATAATTATCCCTATATTTAAAGTTTTAAGATGATGAAATAATAACGTAGAGGAAGTACATTTTAAAATAATGTAGTAAAATACTTTACCTTAAAGCAAAATCAGCAATGAATAAATAATTCATAATATTTTTTCTTCGAATTATTATTATTTCCTATAGCTAGTGACATTTAGTTGGGAAACATTTTCTTTCTAAGATTAGTTTATATACTTTATCACAAACCCCATTGTTATCATTAGATTGAAAACTAAATAAATCCGCAGACACATTTTTCAAATTTTGTTCGGTTTAACTGAAAAGCTCTATAAAACAGATTTTTTTGACGTGACGTCTAATAAATCGATGAACGCCGGCTGCACGCACTAAAAAGTGTCCCGTTGCGCACATTGTTCCATTACGCTGTGTCCCGTTACGCTCGTTGTACGCTTGCGCCGCATCTATCTCTCTTCCTCTCGACTGTTTATAAAGTGAAGTGAAAAGTTAATATGGTTTTCATTGCTCATCACAACAATTTCGGCAATAAAGGTTAACGATTCTTGCATTTTAAAAATCTGATTACTAGTATAATTTCAAATATTTATTCTTTTATTATTAAAATAAAAATGATTCCATTTTATTCATAAAGTATGCAATAATTTCATCAATGTTTTGTTATGACATTGTCACGTTAAACTATCGTCGTAAACGGACTTTACAGACAATCAATTTTTTTTTAAGTGAAAAAAATCTAATTGATCCTGGATACTAGGCAACCTAGTGTTACCGACATGCGTAAGGGATAGTGTGCAGGCGTGTGAACGGGGCTGTTCAGAGAACGACAGTGAACACAGCACGCCGATGGTGTTAAATTATTTTAACTTTATAACTACAGTTATTCCCTTTTGGATTTATGGTGTTATTTTGCCACAAAAAAAACAACCACTTACATTGTTATGAGAAGTTTTAGACGCTGTCGTTATGGCAATTACTACAGGGTGTGATGAATGAGAAACTAAAACAACTGAAAAAAAACATTTTACAACTAGTTAGTTGTAAGGCGCTTAAGTCATCCGTTTAAAAACGATTAATATAAAAAACAATCTAATCAAATATAAACGAAATATTTATTAAATATTCAATTTTATGTTAATGTACCAATGAAAATTATTTCTGATGTATATAAATGAAACGATAAAAAATATCTGTCTTGAAGTTGATTGGATTCAATATAGCTACACCTGAATGGCAACCATATAAGCAGTGCGATTCGTATGAAGGTGCTCAATTGAATAAAGTTCGCATCATCATTAGCATGCTACAATTCAGAAGTGCCTTAACATTTATTTGCGATCAATTTAATCCTGTAATTAGCGCTCGAAAATTGATTCAACAGTGGCGGGTAGATTTCTATTCACAGTTGAATTGTATTAAACATAAATACGCCACCAAACCACGGGAAACAAAGCCACACGGCTCGCTACTTTTTTTCACTGAAAAATGCTGAAACTATCGGCTTCGTCAAAATTTGACGCTATGCTCCCAAGTATATTACATATCTTTGCGCCATGGACTAGGCAGCAATGCCAGGAGGAACAGGTTAGCATAGAGCAATGAAAATAATACATGTAAGTGCATGAAAACAGAATGCGTACAGCGTTACAGAGTCAGTCAGTTGTGAGCGTATTTATATTATTTATGTTTATTTTTATAGTACTTAAACGCGTTTGACTTCATATTGTGCTCCCAACTAAGGGTTTACACTGAATGCAGTCTCAAACCGTTAGGTATGTGTCCGAGTATGGATGAAACAGAAGAGGTCAGTTCGCCGTCGAAGGCCTGTGCGCTCTAGTTCGCACACGGCGGCGATTAACGGAACGACTCTGCCACGTACCTGCGCGTGCGTGCTTGCGTGCGTGCGGCTACCCGGTCGTTGAGAGCCGGGAGTTTAAGAGCCGCTTCACCCGGCGCGGCGGTATCGCGCGCGGTGTCGGCGGGTGGGCGTTATCTCATCCGGCGGGAGAGGGAGATGGCTCGGCCACGCCCCCTTTCTCCCCCTCCAGCGCCTCTTACTTGTGCTTCCGCGACGCTGTTTAGCCGCGCCGCTCGTTGGTATGCATTGCCGCCGGCGCGCTTCCACATGGCCGGCACGTCGCCAACTTCCGGCATAACAACATCTTCCCCTCCCCTCCTTCAGCCCCGGGGGAGGGGTGGGTATATAGATGAGGGGAGGGGGCCCGCTCCAGGTCAGCGCCTAGTTCCGGGGAATCGCCAAGAACTTAAAAGCGGAGATTTGCGCGCGCTATAGCGGTCAATGTGCTCTCTCCGCGCGGAATGAGAACTTCCCCACTTCCGCAATTCCCTGATGGATATCGCTCTAACGTGATTTGCATGGCGAGCAACACAATGCCATTTAAGGAAAAAAAACTCGCTTCATTTGGCGCATTTACCGAGTTTTATTGGCGGATAAAATGTAGAAGAAACATCTCTTTTTTTTTGTGTATTTCGCAATACCAGGCCTAGGAAAACTTGCCAGGACTATTTTTTTGAGGCACCGTAAGTAAACCATTGTGAGCATCGTGTATTTTCTTTACAACCTCATCTGGCAAATGCAGAATGAAAGTTGGAAGAGCAAACACAATTTTTTTTTTCTCTGAACAATAGGCTGGTTTCGTAATATCACGGAAGTCTTGTTTAATTTACAGGAGTATTTAAGTTGGTAAGACATTACTTAATATTCTATGCCAGATTTTAATTAATATTTCAAACGATTAAAATTACATTAAATAATAATGGTTTTAATTTGCAAAAAAAATATTTAATTAGCATTTAAATATATATAAAAAATAATTCACATAACTCTTAAAAATAAATAAATCTTGTGCACATACATTGAACAGTTTTTTGTTGAATTTAAAAGTAATGTGATAACATTTGTTAGACATAAAAATAAATTTTAACCCTTTACTGAATGATAGGTATGCCACTAGTCACGTGGTCGTAAAAAGATTACTGATAGTTTGTTTGATAGTAACTACATAAAAGTGCATAAAAGGGACAGCCCCCATCTCTACCTAGGCTTCAATCCTCGTCATTAGAAGGGCTAATCCAGAACGTGTCTAGGATACTGAGTTGCCTACACTTACATCAACCCTTTTCCCCACACGTCCTTCCAGAGAGAGAGAAAAAAAATATCGTGTGAAAGGATTGCGTGATAAGGACGGGGGATCCTTGATGAGTTTTAACTCGCAGAGGATGTGCCTGGGTCTCCGGAGTGGCAGGGGGTGAGAGCTGTAATTAAAATCGTAGCCGTGTCAAACGGGGTGGTATTTACTTGAGTCTTCACCCCTGGCCTCGTGACTGACGCAATAACTTCCCTCGGATTTTGCTATCCCTCCCCGCAACCTCTTCCTTAGGTGGAGCATAAAAGATGGAGTGTTCATTTTGTATCAGGATGGATGTCAAAAGGTTTTTTTAAAATTCGGTGGATAATGGAAAAGTGTTTGTTGTTTAAAACTAAAACAGAGGACAAATTCAATAGAGAAGGAGGAATTTAATGTGGGCGTCATTGTAAATGTCGTTTCCCAGGGGACATATAATAAGCCTATAAATTAAAGCAATTAAAAATGTTGCTGGTGGGAGTACTTCGAGGTAAACCCACTAGTCAACTATCAACTAAAACGACCTCCACGTTTATGCTTGCCAAAATTCCAGTTTCACCTCGACCTTTCTTTGAAAACAAAATCATTGTGGTGGAAGCTAGTTGTCTAGACATTTCACCGTTGTCAACTTAACATGGTTCGATAAGATATTTACTGTTACTTAATAGATTCAATGATAATGACATATAAAAAAATGTTGACATGTGTACAGTAAACAGGGTAGCATTACCTACTCTAGTTGCTATTCCATTTATTATATCAGTATAATCGATGCTGTTACTTGCCTAGCTGCTATCCTATTTACTGTAAACGCTGCTTAACAGTGGCAGTCCCACATGGTCTCGTGCCGTGAACAGGACTGCATGGTCGACCCACACACTTTCACTGGTCATGTCTTAGCCTTTCTCACTGGATCACACAGATATTTCGCACTCTTGCAATAACTTTTGAAAACCATCAACAGTTGAGGTTCAGAATGCAAATTTGCATTGCCACAGAGTAAAGAAAGTTTATGTTGATTCACATTTAATAGTTTATGCTTACTTTTTTTTCTGTTTGGCATTTTGAAAATGTTAATGAAATCACTATTTTGGCAATCTATAACTATAGCCATTATACACCAATTCAGGTAAATAATTCTGTAGAACCCTTGAAGCATTCTTTTCCTCTTTTCCTGAAAGAGCAGAACCAGGATATTTCAATAACTGCGGTTATAAATACTAAAGTACCAAGGGCCTGCAGAGGAGAAGTTTATGAGCTCAAACGAACTCTTGAATCTGTCTGCCAAATCAACAACTATGCTGTTTCTCGTTAGTGTGAACTGATGAGATATCTGGTGAGGTGGTGAAATACATGATGGAAATGAACGTGTTGTTTTCTCGCCTGTGAGCTTCTCGAGCTGGTTGGCTGGCAGTGCCTGAAATGACACGTGATTGACTATGCACGGGCGCGAAGAATTTTCATGATATATTTTTAAAAGTAATTATTTTTATAGTAAGCTAGATTTTGTTAGTGTATTAATTGAAATAATGTAATTTACGTATGTAAAATTAACAAGCACTTTTTTTTTTTAATTGTAAATCTTTATGACTGGAACTGTGCTGTGAATGAGTAAGTTATCTTTACACAATACATTCCCTGACTGCCGTGCTCGTCTGCGCATGCGCAGTGCCGCCCAACATCGACGACTCGCTGAGCAGCTCTGACGTCATCGTGCGCGAGGGCGCCAACGTGACCTTGACCTGCCACGCCACTGGCTCGCCGCCGCCCAGCGTCAAGTGGAAGCGGGACGACGGCACCAAGATAACCGTCAACAAGACCTTGACAGGTGAGGCCGCGCGCAGGCTGGCGCAGCATAAGTACACGCACCCATTTTTAACCGACTTCAAAAAAGGAGAGGAGGTTCTCAATTCGACTGTATTTTTTTTATATGTTTGATACCTCAGAACTTTAGACTTGGTGAACCGATTTCGATGGTTCTTTTTTTATTTGAAATCTGATGCTTTCCGTGTGGTCCCATTTAAATTTGGTCAAGTTCTGACAATGGCATCCATGAGAAAACTATATAAGTCTAAAAATTGCTCTAATATGTGCGGGACAAATGGACGAATAACTCAAAATCACGCCAACCGATTTCGATGATTCTTTTTTTTATTGGAAAGGATGTACTTCAAGGATAGTTTGATGAGAGTTTGGTTAGGTTCTGATTATGCGATCTATGACAAAGTAACGGAACTCTTCAACTTTTAGGAGCAAATTAACGATACTCGGCCAAATCTTTTATAGGCTATCTGGATGTTTGAGTCACCTACCGTAACGTGGATCAAGCTGAGACGGTTCGCACGTTGCTCTTCTGTCTCTTTGGATAGACGATCGTGTATCACGCTGAGTCGGTGGGCATGTTGCTCCTCCGTCTCATTCGATAGACGATCGTTGATCAATCCGCGACGGTGACTACGTTTTTTAAGGGCTCATTTCCCTAGATCATCACAACAGCTTTCTGGCATTTTTGTTTGGCGAAAACAGCGTCAACATAATTTTATTTATCGTTTCGTGCGAGCTGTAGAATTTTTCACGGGTGATCGTAGTTGTGACCATTTGCGTGACATTTTCCGCTAATAAGCATAGCAGATAAAGAAATGGTTTCTTTAACTAAGTGGAAATAATTAAGGATTTGGTAACAGCATTAGAATTTTTCTCCGTTTACATAAAATTAGTAGTTTCGCGCTCTTTGATTTCTTCTAGATATATGATTTCAATACATTTTTTCCGAGTGCATTCACGGAAGACTAGTATGATGCACTTTAAGAAAAGCTATGAAAGGATATCCAGCCAAAAAAAAGCTGCTGAAGTTTTAGCCGCAACGGCAGAAAGGCATCTTGGTGAATAAACGTGTAGACAATACCTTCAAAAAAATAACACGTTTTGAGGGACTCATATACACCATCAGACGAAGATGGTGTGTCAAATGGCTAGCTTCCGTAGGGTGTATTCAAGGCGAGTGACCTCTGATGACCTCTGACCTGTGTGTGGTGCAGTGCTGGAGAGCTGGAGTCGAAAGGCGCCGAGGAGTGACCTCTGACGATCTCTGACCTTTGTGTGCCGCAGTTTTGAAGTGCTGGAGCTGATAGTCGCCAGGTAGTGACCTCTGACGACCTCTGACCTGTGTGTGTTTTGCAGTGCTATAGTGTTGGAGTTGATAGGCGTTTGGGAGTGACCTCTGACGATCTCTGGCCTTTATGTACCACAGTGTTTAAGTGCTGTAGCTGACAGTCACCAGGAAGTGACCTCTGACGACCTCTGACCTTTATGTACCACAGTGTTTAAGTGCTGTAGCTGACAGTCACCAGGAAGTGACCTCTGACGACCTCTGACCCGTGTGTGGTGGAGTGCTGGAGCTAATAGTCGCCAGGAAGTGACCTCTGACGACCTCTGACCTGTGTGTGCCGCAGTGCTGGAGTGGGAGGGCGAGGTGCTGGAGCTGATACGCATCAGTCGCCTCGACATGGGCGCCTACCTGTGCATCGCGTCCAACGGGGTCCCTCCCACCGTCAGCAAGAGGATCAAGGTCAGCGTCGACTGTGAGTACCCCCCCCCCTTCACCCGGTCCCGCTGCTCGTGCATGAGGTCAGCGGGTCACGCCCAGAGGTGACCCTGATCTCACGGCCGTAGGACTTCCTCGGAGTGCTTCTGTTTCCTCCACTTGTGCAATCCGTCACTTCTCCATCGTCCCGTCTCTGACTGTCTCGGTGAGGGGCAGGGGGCAACCACCCACACGCTATCTACGCAGGCTGTGCTTTAATTCCGAGGTCAGTTGCCATACACGCACTTTTGGCTGTCGGCCTTTTGTACAACCCTGTGCGTTTGTTTGTTACTAACACTCACTGCTCTATGTACTTAATGCTAAATGGTAGTTTGCTGGAACATACTTTTCTTCATACACAGATGGGTCGTACTTAACTGGTAACGATTTTTTTTAAAACTTATATATCTCTTTATCTAAAATATACCATTTATCAAATTTTGGAATAAGCAAAAGAAATGCATGTTTCGTAAGGCTGCAATCTAATATTTTTGGAACCACTAATGAAGAACGCAGATCATATTCATTGACTAACTCTTTGTATCGAGTTCGGTCCCATGTGACCCAAGCACTCACTGCAAGCAGAACTCTATTTACTACATGACTTCAACAATCAAGGGTAGAACTTACCTTCCAAATGGGGCGTTGCTTGCATATTGTTTCAAACAGTATGACCTTTGTAGGATGGCAGAACATTAACAACAAGAATAGTTATTTTTGTTTGGTTTTAATTCATATTTTCTTTTATAGCGAAAATATACGGATGTATAAACTATAGTTGACTGTATGAATGAATTGAATATTTACCACTGTTTTCAAAAATCCCAGGTACATATAATTACTTAATACACACACAAAGAAACGTCCCAGGTGGAATTAAAATCTTCTCGAACATTCAACACTTGTCTGAAATACACACGTGACAAATATACCCTGAGTGAGACTTTCGGCTTAAATTTTTCTTTTTCCCAATTGTAAACCTGTGAGTTTCGAACCCCCTAAGTGTTTCCAAGTGACGGAAACAAAATAGCTCAGTCCATCCATCTACACGTTCTATAGTTGCTCTGGACGTTTACAGTTTTCTACGACACGCATCAGTTTACCTATCTATAAATTGCTGATAAACCTCTCGTTTTTCCACAATTTTTTCAGGTAATGTTAATTACCATATATATCACGTTATTCTTAGCCATGTTTTAGTTTGGAACCAAATAATAATAATTTCATAGTATTCCGTGACCTTAAAAACGTTCACAGTTTTGACAGAGCACAGTGTCCACAGGATCTGTGCTAAACACTTTCCTACTGAAATTCGTGATAAAGTATCACTGTTATATGATCTGGAGTCACCTGCAATAAAAAATTTTTATCATAATGGGTTGGGTGGGAGAAAAGTTATTTCAAACACAAATGTATTCCTACACACGCCTTTACACATAGCCACAAAAAAACATGAAGGTATTCTCATAATTATTTTCGTTTGGGAGATAGGCTTAAACTGGATGATAAAGCCATACATTCTATATCCGTACAATCGCTTTCGTCTTTAACCAAATAATGACTCCAGAACAAAAGGCAGAAATACACCAACGTTAATTTTAAACCCAAGCCCCCTCTACCTGCAATGTGCACACATTGTGGGACAATTAACAGTTTAAAGTCAATCAAAGCTGTTGGCAGTCGAATCAGCACTTTCCAAATACTCGGTGAATCGGTACTTCCCTCTCGCTGTGTATCTTTGCACTCCGTGTTAGTATTTTAGTTACTTGCTCAGTGATGTAGTAACATTTGTGAATGAAGTTAATCTTTGAGCTGTTAATAAAATATAGGTACAGATTAGTCCCACCAAGCAGAACACTAAATAAAGTAATTTTTTGAAAAATTCACTTCACAGAATATCTCTCACCAATCGACATTTTCTTTGTCAAGTGAACGCAGAACAAGGTTAGCATCGAGTGAACCAAATAATTCTTATAAACTGTTGATTTATTTAAACTGTATTGCTTAATTTGTATGCAAGTGAAATTCACAAGTATGGTTTCAAAACAAATAGAATTATAATTTATGTAAAAAATATTTTTGTGTTTCTATAAATATGAATTTGATCAGCATGCGGGGCGATGAAAGGCTGCTGAGGCGAATCTGGTTATTTGGTGTGGTTGTTCCACTGTAAGGTTTAAAAAATCTACAAATCAGAGTCGTTCTTTCTACCTTAAATCGTGTGTTCTACTTTTGGAAGCTTATTGTCCTACGGCAACTGAGAGTGCCGATCCAAAATGGCGGTTGTTCAAGCGCAGAGTGCGAACATTAGCTATTTCTCTACAGCTATATATGAAAATTTTCAGTTTTTGTATGGTATCCAAGCTAACCGATGTTGAGGTGATGTGGGAGCACAAGTTTATATTTCTTTATATATATATTTTTTTTAATTCGTGAACGATGTTTGAGGGCAATATTGAGAGTGCCTCTATCAGTCATACGCGGAGCATCAGAGCCCAGAGCCCACACTATTAAAAATTTTCACCCCCTCCCCCCCCACCCATCCAATTAATGAAGAATGCTATTCACAAATCATCAAGGGATCTTCCTAAATTTACGTATCTCTGAGTTAACTTTCTTTGAACAAGAACACCAAACGAATATTCATGTTTTACGAACAAAAAAAAAATTCATAAACTAGCGAAGTCTCCAGTTAAAAGCACTCTTCTTTCGTCCAACTTAATTAAGAACGAAACATACGACTCGGAAGTTGGAAATATGGCGTGGTTTTTTTTTTACGAACATTCGGTTATATTTGAAATTATACGTTCCTCGTTGGGGAAGTCAGTTTCCAACAGCGCAGGATCAGTGGGGCAGCTACGACAGTGAGGTCTTGTGCGGGTGTTGTCGGACTAGAGACAACCCCTTACCCGGGGGACATCGAGGGGGGGGGGGGGGAGACAGGGAGACTGGGAGAGAGTGTTGGCCAAGTCGCCTCTGGAGTCTGGACCACGGCGGGGAGAGGGGAGAGGCTGCGAGGAGCGGTCCGAGGGGAGGAAGGAAGGAAGGAATGTATATTTCATTTTGCCTCGTCCTCCGCCAGCCACTTCCAGCATTAAAAGCTTGTTTCTCTGCGGCGCGGCGGTGTTCCGGTTGTTCGGCGGTTTCGACGGCCCCGGGGGAAGGGGGAAGAAGGGGGGGAGGGGCACGGAAAAGAAGGCGGAGGTGAGATTTACAAGGAATGAAACTAAAAGAGATGAAAAGTGCTCGCCCGGGGGGAAGAATGCCCGTAAACCAGCTGAATAATGGAATGCAGGATTCGGGAAGAGGAATGGTGCGACGCAGCGAAATAAAAAGAAATACAGTTCTTCTGAGTCCTGAGTTGTAACGGTTAAATAACTCCGCGCGCGAGGTGGAGAGAGTTGTAATAAAGTTGGATATAATCTTTAGGAAACACGTGCGTATGTCGGAGAATTTTTTTCTTCTTCAAATAAGAATTTTGTTTGAATTTTGTACTGAGTGATTGCTACTACGGTAGTATTAAGTATTTTTAATGGCTATTTCGAGGAGAAAATTGATTTAAAAAAATAACTACGTGTAAAACAATTGCCTTTCCTTTTCGAGCACGAAAATTTTTATAAACCGTCTTACAAGAATTTAAAATTTTTGGTTAGCAAAAAATTTAACTAATAAGAACTACAGTAGCTACTACGGTTGTTATTGCATGATTCGATGAAAAATTTAAAAAAATTCAAATACCTGCTAAAAACGGATATTTTTATGTTACGAATGAGGTATTTGTTTCACCACAGAAGTTTTAAGTAAAAAGGAGGGGGGACATAAATAATATGAAAAACATTCTGTGTTGAACACGACAGATTGTAGAACATAAAACTATTGTTAGTAGGATGCTTAATAGGAAATTCCCGTTCACCAAACCAGAGAACTAACACTAAAAAAATGCGGAGTGTGTAAAGGCACGACAATTGGAGAAAAAAAAATTACAATTTGTCGTTATTAAAATTAATAAAATTATGAACTGCCAACGATTTCACAGTGTAAAATACTTCGTGCGGTGAATTATTGACAACTTAATACGTTCTGTTAAACCATGAATTACGTGTTAAGGGGCCCGCCTCGTCAGGGTTGTATGCGTGTTAGTGAGGCGGGATGATAAGCGCGACGCTCGCCGGTGCTTCTAGCGCGGTATAGCCTCTAAGCGCAAGGCTCTGAACTGGCGCGCAGTCTTCTTGTCGTCACAGGATATCTATGAAATTTGAGCGGTGACCGCAACATTATGTAGCCGAGAAATGAAGATAAATGTGTAATGCAACTCCTTTAAGTGCTTTCAAGAATCTGTACTGGTTGTTTTGCGCCTAAAAATTACTCTGAAAACATGCGTTTTAGACATTTTAACACTTCTAAAAATACAGTTTGAAAACTTAATCCGAAATCAAAAGTACTTTTTGGCCCCTCAGCGAACTCTTAAATGTTTTTCGTAAGTACACCCCACTCGGATATCTTGCGTAGTTTTCACGTCGCGTTGTTTTTCCCTGAAGCTCTGCGCACCGTGTGTGTGCAGAGCTGTGAGGTATCCGCTGCCGCTGACGTCACTGAGCGAACAGCTGAGCGCCGAAGTGGAACGACCAGCCACCGCCGCCGCGAGAGAGAGCCAGGACTTATTGAATTAGTTCATCAGTAGAACTGTCAACGAGAAACACGCCGGCCAGACTACTTGCAGTCCTCCAGCAGAGACGGACATGGCTCGGTCGGAAAGTCCAGCCCAAGACTTCTTCACTCGGTCTCGCCAGCCACGAAATTATTTATTTTTCCCCCCTCTCCCCCTTTTTTCCTTTGCTCTTTGCCGTGACAAATCTTCCTCCTCCTCCCCTCCTTTTTTTTTCCCACTCGATAGGAAGCAGAGAAATGGAAGCAGGAGAAAAGAGCTGGCCCGTCGGATCCGCCTCGCTTAGCGCGAGACACTGGAAATTAAATAATTTGTCTCCAAGTTATTAATTTATCGCGAACAGGCCAGAACGAAAGGGGGGGAGGAGTGAGCCGGCAAAGAGAAGCAGTTTCTCACTTCTGCTAAACTTGCCGAGGGAAAAAAAAAAATTACACGAGGGCAGTTAATTTATCTCAATTTTCGTTGCTAAGCGCTGGCTTCATTTTATCATTTAAATTTATATACATTTAAATTGCTTCGGTATAACATCAAAAGTACAAATAAATATAACGGAAATTAAAAGGAAAATTAAGTACATGCACTTTGGATGTTAAATGAGTCGCTGAAAGTTAGATTGAAATTTGGCTGCAAGGATTCTAATGAAATGCACCAAGCTGTACTGTTTATAGTAATTATTTCCTATTTTTTTCGCATGAAAGATTGTTCTGGTAGAATGTATTAACGTAACAAGGAATAGCTTACTACCTGTCAAACACAGGCAAATTTTTAAATGTTAATAAATTCTTGCATATTACTATGAGATTTTTTATTTATTCTGTCTATAATTATTAGTTTTTTTTAATCTACGACTAGTGCTTCAAAACGTTTTAATGCAGCAGAGTCCAGCACCATTCGGGCAGCCAGTGTCTGGCCTGAAGGAGGTGACGTACATGCTGGCCTCGAAACGACGTTAAGTCCTGCGTTGTCTTTCCTGTCCTACATTTTCTTTAAAAAACATTGTGTTCTCTGTATTTTACCACTTTTATCATATTCTGCGTTGTTGTTTTCTTCGCTCTTATTTTACTGACAAGTGCGCAGCTTGAGTACGCGTGGCCTTTTTATTGCAATTAGACTGATAGGATTTGTGCTGATTTCTAGTTATTTATGTTCAGATCTAGTCCTAAGGGATTTTCGTTCACTTGTGGTGCCCAGTCATTCAATTTATATTTTCACTTAATGGGAAAATATAATTAAAATAAAATGTTAGTGTTACATCAACAATACCACTAAGCTTTGCTTTTATATATATATATATATATATATATATATATATATATATATATACACATATATATATATACTGGTTGGTTCACTGCTGTAAAATAAAGGTTAAAACTGGGAGCTATGTTAGAATTTAGTGTTTTATTACTAAATGAAATTTTATAAATAAATTTATATTTTAAATCTCAGGTAGACAGTGAGTAATATATTTATTTGATCCAAGGTCGATTGTCAAAATTTCACCTAACTCAAAGAATACTTTAAATTTTACTGAACAAAGAAACATTTTAAAATACCTATTTTAGAACCTTGGAGTCACGTGTAGTTGTCACGTGTGAGAAACATGGCGCTACCAAGTTAACACGTGAAACACAAAGTGATTGCACCTGTGCCTTTAACCTGTTAAATTTACGTTACATAGTACGTTTTTAAATGTTAAACATTTAATTATTAAAAAAATTTCTTCAGTTTCTTTTAAGTTCCAGAAAACATTCGGATTTTAAAAAGAAATTATCTAAGAAATGAAAACTACTTGTGGCTGAGGGAGGAAACATGAACTGGTCCCTGTTTCAAACAGAGGGGTGAAGATAGTTATTTTAATCAGATGTAGACAGTAATTTATCCCTTTTTTGAACAAGTATGAAAAATGTTACCTATAGCTGTGGTTTATCGAAATCTCATGCGACCTATGACCTTTCTTCTTTTTTATATATAATCAAGAGTGCAAAAAAATTTCAAGTTCGGATTACAACTCTAGGATTTGGTTTTAACAATCTAACTCACCGACATTGTTCTTTACATAAACTATAGGTATATATTGTCCAGAATTAATTCTTTCGTTTTAAATTAAATAATTGCATACTTTTTGAATGGTGACCGTTCTGGTGAAATTTTGGAGTAAGTTTTGAAATATTATTAGTTAATCTTTTAATCATTATTTAAGCTTTTCTGTATTTTTGTTTTGAGTCTGTATGTAGATACGTGCATATTCAAAGCACCAAATTTAAATATGAAATATAATTTTATTTTATAGGGTCAAAGATCGAAAGGGGTTTGGTGTTTTCGAGAAGACGCCCAAGGTAACGAACCAGAAAGTGCCTACATGAAAGTCTCTGACTTGCTGCTCGCTGCTGACTCTGTAAGCCTGGGTGGGGTTGGAGGCCTTTCACATTATCTCTCGCGTGTTCTCGAGCACTTATCCATGCGCGGGTGGAAGTGTTGCAAGTGTCGACGAGGGAAGTCGGCCTCTGGAGACAAGCACCGCGCTCGGCCAATGGGATCGCCTCCAGCATCCGTGGACCAGACTCCCCCCCCCCTCCTCCTAATCGTCCCCAACATCGCTACGTCAGTCTTCGCCGCGGACATAAATCCCCCGCGGGAGAGACTCTGCGGGGAGAAGGGAGAGGGGTGTTGAAGTGTCCCCCCACCCCCTTCCCGACGCTACTTGCCGGGTACAAAAAAATAGCGGGCGGGAAAGGAAGGTTACAAATGTACGCAATCTCCTCCCACGTTTCACCTCGTTCTCCCCGCCCCCTCTTCCTAATGCTTCTATCCCCCCCCCCCCTTCCCATTCCTCGTCGGGCGTTCCCGAGTCTTCCCGGCGCGATCGCCGATTAGTTCCCGGGACCGCACATTTCCGGGCCGTTTAGCCGCCGGGGTCCCCCGCTTCCGGCTATCCCTCCCTCGCTTCCGGGTGCGGCGGGGGTTAGCGTCCTTCTAGAACACTCCGGCCTGCCCCGCACTGGAGTGCGCGGCGAGCCGCCTGCAGTCCGGGACGTGTCACTCTCGCCGTCTCCACTGCCCACTCTTCAGTCTGACGTACTGACACCAATGAATCAGGGCATTGTACGAAGCAGCATGGTCATAATATGCTCTTTTTATTCTACATACAATTTTAATTTGTGTGTGTGCACTGTCGCTGCTTTTGTGTAGTTAAAGAAAAAAATGTACAGATGTAAATTTATTTATCAAAGTTCTGGCATGGAAATCAACATGACAAATAAAACTAAAAGTGGCGAAAAGTGAAAATACTAAAAAAAAAAAAAAAGTTTAAAATTTACGCATGCGTTTAGGGGTTCGTTCGTTAGTCACGTAAGAACGATTTTGGCCAATTTTTTGACACCTCTCTCGGACAATTCGACGCTGCAGCGAAGAGTACAATAACAAAACATTGAGTTGTGACCAACGCACTGTCATGCTGGTATTGTTCGATGCGTCCTGGTGCTACTGATATTAAGTAAGAATGGGTTTTACTACCCTCCCCCCCACGGCCAAGTAATGAATTATTATATCTCTAAGTGCATTTAGCTGTAGGTAAGAAACTAACCAAGAATAGTCTGCATTATATTATTTCATACCAGGTTTTTACCTTTATTTTTTTTTAATTCTACCACAAAAGGGATGTAAAGGCGTTCTGTTTTGTATTATTGTAAAAGTAATGTCTCCGAAGCTAATAAAGCGAGATAAAAGATATTCATTACGATTTATAAACATACAAAAGCTACCAACTCTTTTCTTTACTTGCTTAATTTCTACTTCTAAATGTCTGGAATGATTGTAAATATTGTTTTCACATCAAAAATTAATTTGCAGTGCCACTCGCTCGTCTCCTACGAGACGGCTATGCCACTCCGCTACGTGACGTCACACGGGTGTCATGGCGCTTGTTTTCCTTGTCCGCGGAGGGATAATAGACCCGGTCCGGTCCAGTCCGAGCTCATGCAGTGTAGCCGCTGATAGGATATTGAAACCATTCCTCTCCGCCCTACACGTATTATTTTCCTCGGCTCATCTCCCTCCCCCCTTCCCACCACCCGCCTTCTGCCACGAAAAACAAACAAAGAGGATTCGCGTGTGTGTGTTTTTTTTATCACCCCCTTCGATATTTTCACTTTCCTTGTGTTCATTATCTGGTTTGTTCAGCTTCCCAGCGTAGGCCATATCCGGGAAGGTTATAATACCCTGCAGTCCCACGAAGACAGGCTTACACACCGAGAGCCGTCTGACAGATATTTTAATAACTTTTAATCACTACCAGCCGATAAAAAAAAAAACTGTTTCTCGAAAGTGAACTGGTGCGATGTGACGGTAACTTTCCGATCCCTTATATGTTTTTACTTCCTGTAAGTAAGCTACCTGTAAACAAATTGAATTCTTAAACTTTAACTGTGGCTACATTTTATAAGTAAATATGCACATTTATGCATTACTTTCTTTAAATATCTACATTCCTGCATAAGTATAGAGTATGAATCATGTTCCTTTATCAAATTTTCTATTAGTTAAATTTGGATGGCAAGCCTGTTTTTTTTAATGAATACCAGTTATTATGTGTGATCGAACTGACAGTTTCTCCCTGTCAATAACAGTTGTATATGCCGTTTTGATGTATGGAAATTGAAGATGTTTGGTATAATATTATTCACATAAAATGATTGTTTAATGTTTTATACTAAATTTATCAGGGATAATACCAATGGTGGAAAATCTTGCTAAGTGTTCGTAGAAACCTTTTCAGTGTTACGCGCAAGCATGGGTTGTGTACAAGTACAAAATAAACATTTTTACTTTCCATTGTGATGGGAAAAAAATTATGTAGCTGTAGTTTCACATTGAATTGTTTTAATCTAGCAGATTAATAAGTTATAAGTTTAAGACCAAAGTAGAGTTTAACTAACTTCTCTGTAATAAAATATAATTTCATGAAGTCGCCAGAAGCATGGGCTTTCACACCTGGAAACATTAAGTTCTCTGATCAGATAAGCTTTCTGTCGCAACAGTTGACCAAAATGTTTAAAATAATATTTTGACAGCTGTTGCAAACAATATGTGACTTTTTATATATACACATACAATTTCACTAAAACTACGCATCTTAAAAGTCTACAAGTTAACCTTTTTAACACGTAAGTATAAAGTAGTGAAATGTTGGTTGCAGAGAAGGCTTAACGCGTTGGTACTTACGTGCATCTTTCACCTCTAAAGATTCTCTAGCATACTAAAGTACGTTGAATATTTCCAACCTGCAAGCAAATTAATAAATATATTGGTTTTCCATTTTCACTATTAAATGATAGGTAATCCACGAAATTGGAAACTCTGGGTTCGCATGTGTGCCCCTGTGTTGTCGGCATGTCGTCGGATAATCTATAAATTATCATCGTTGGGTTCCCGTGTCTTTCACTGAGTTGTCCAAAGTTGTTGTTTGGATTTACTTACTGTTTTTGTTACATCGGTCTCGTCTTTGCCAGCACACTGTGTTCGTCTTTGCTGTGATATTGTTCTGACTAATTCCTTACACTGAATTATTTGTGTTGTCTTAACATTTAACATTTAACTTGATGTAAGGTATTGGACATACGCCATTGCTAAGCACATGTTTTGTCTGTAGAAGAAAACTACAAAAAAACCAAAAGACAAAAACACACATAGAGCAAAAAATGGCTGTTGTCAACAGGATATAAACACCACATAATATTCCATAACAGGAATATGGTCAACAAACAAAGAAAAACAAAGAAAAATGGGCTAAGAGAACGAAAAAACCCTCACAAATGATGACAGCACAAAAAAATTGAACCCAAAAAAAATAAGCACAACATATCTTGTTGAAAACAGCAATTTTTTGCTTAATTTATGTTTTTTTTTGGTGGTTTTTTGTAGTTTTCTTCTACAGACATACGTGTGCTTAGCAATGGCGTATGTCCAAGAGCTTACATCAAGTCATGGACTCCCATTGCACAAATCTTTCAAAGATAATATTTAACATTTAAGTTCTGCTAATTTTGGATTGTTTTCTGTGTGTATTCATCTTTCTCTGTCCGTTTTTCGGATTTCCTCTTTGACATATTGTGCAAACTAGCATTGGCGTATGTCCAAACTAATGATCTTATTCAATCTTCCCACTGCATAAATCATTCATAGAACGCGCCGAATGAAGCTCTCGCTCTGACATTAAGTATTCTCAATGTTGCTGGTCATGAGGTGCGTGTAAGTCATTTCAGGCAAAACAATTTTTTTTTTTTAATGAAAAGTAGTATATGAATGTATTTCCGGCGGCAGGCTTCCAGGCTGTGGAGCGTGTGGGCACGTCCGCCATCTTGGATTGTAACGTCACGGCGGCCATCTTGGATGACCTTGACCTTGACCTTTGACCTTGACCTTTAATTTGATCCTCAAAAATCGCCAAAATCCGCCAAAATTGGGCAAAATTTGCCCAAAATTCCTCAAAATTCGCCAAAATTTCCATTTATGTGGAAATAAATTCCGCCAAAAAATCTCAAATAATTCCACAGTTCAAAAATTAGGATTTCGAAAATCCTCAAAAGTCGCTTTGCCCTAGAAAAAACGAAAACTCCTAAAAGCGGCTTAAAACTCCTAAGAGCTAGCCGCTTATAAGCCGCCGACCTTGAAAATAAGGATGTCATGGCAGCCATATTGGATGATGATGTCACCGTTGCAAATTTTGTTACGGCCGCCATCTTTAACTTTTTTATTTATTATCCGATTTTAATGAAAAAAAATTAAAAATTATAAAAAAAAAACCATTTAATAAAATTTTAATAAAAGATTTATAAAAATTATATTTTTACGACACGGAGTTCGGAGTCCTCGGTTCGAACCCGGTGAGGGCAAAAAAATTAAAAATGGCGACCGATCCTTCCCCCCGTGGTGTGTGATAGCAGACTGACTCCCACCACTTTTTTTCAAAGCATATAGATCGTCATCTAGTATGACGTCATGTCCACCATCTTGTCTTTGATGCTGGAAGCCATCATCAATGTATCGTCGGCGAGAGTGCGCTCACGCCATGTTAGTTTAGTTCTTATCCGATAGAGTGCAGTAATCATTTATTAATGTGACACCCGCCATCTTGAAATTTGGCCGCCATCTTGAAAATCCGTAATTATTTAGCTAGAAATTCGGGAAAAGTTCCAAAATTCATTAAATAAATCACTCATTAATTTACATATTGATTCGATCGATTCACGTCCTCGGTTCGATACCCGATCGATGCAATAATGTTTAATTTTATAAAAAAATAATAATTTCAATAAACCATGTTAAACTTTCGTAAAGAGACTTTAAATCCTCTACTACCATCATCCTATCAGACGTCAAGACTACCATATTGGAAATTCGTAATTTTAATGCTAGAGATTCGGGAAAAAGTTCAAAATTCATTAAATAAATTTGTAATCAATATACTGATTGATTGGATCGACTAAGGTCCGTGGTTCGATCCCTTGTCGATACAAAACAACATTAATATTTTAAAATAGTACCACTAAAGTGTAAGGTTTGAGAAAATAAAAAACACCGCAAGTTCTTTTAAAAAAACTTTTATTTCATACATACTACACTACTACAAGTACAAAAAAAAAAAACACTGACAAATTACTAAAGTTTTGTGGATTTCTCGATTCAAACAGTCTTCTTATTGTACGTACTAAGCCTTTTACATGACTTTAAATGTCTATACGATCCGTTCATCACCACAGCCAGAGACGGACTGAAGTTCATATCACTTATATATTCTCATTAGCCGGTACAACACATGAGTCGAAACAATAACCATGTTCATTATACGTCTCGGAGCATTTTTTATAATGACGATGTAAGCTATCGAGACGTGAAATTAGTTTATTACATTTTATACACTGAAAATGGATTCTTTGAACATTATTAGAACAACCGCTCCTTTCATGTCTGCGCGCATTTGAAGTTCTAGTAAATGATGCGTCACAATATTTGCACTGATGCGATGCACGCTCTTCATGAATTGAAGTCTGGAATGCAGATGGTGAAACTTCAGCTGATGGTGGAACAGCACATATCGAAGTCTCCTCCAGCGTTGTCAGAGGCGTTGCCAACGGGATCTGCTCCAACATCGTCGGCGCCGACGTCATGGTTCTCGTAGTCGATGGTACATCCTCCATCGAGTACGACGTTAAAGTCGGTAAAGATGCCATCGAAGTCTCAAGAACAGGCAATTACGCGACTTATACACCAGAAGAAACAAACTAGGTGATCCGTACACCGTCAACGGCAGTAACAAACTAACCGTCCTGCTGTATAGGACTCGTTTATATACATTAACCGGTTTGAATAATACGCTAGTCAAATCAAGAACAATTTACTAAAATACTAGAGTCAAAACAACATTAAAAAAATAGAAGCACCATCAACAAAAAAGGAAGCACATTTGGAAGCACCTTCAAAAAAGGAAAAACAATAGGAAGCACCGACTACGAAAAAACAGCACATTTGGAAGCACCGACAACGAAAAGGCAGCACATTTGGAAGCACCGTCATCGAAAAGGCAGCTCATTTGGAAGCACCGACTACCAAAAGGCAGCACATTTGTAAGCACCGACTACGAACAGACAGCACATTTGACAGCACCGACAACGAAAAGGCAGCACATTTGGAAGCACCGACTACGAAAAGGCAGCACATTTGACAGCACCGACAACGAAAAGGCAGCACATTTGGAAGCACCAACTACGAAAAGGCAGCACATTTGGAAGCACCGACAACGAAAAGGCAGCACATTTGAAAGCACCGACTACGAAAAGGCAGCACATTTGACAGCACCGACTACGAAAAGGCAGCACATTTGACAGCACCGACAACGAAAAGGCAGCACATTTGGAAGCACCAACTACGAAAAGGCAGCACATTTGACAGCACTGACAACGAAAAGGCAGCACATTTGGAAGCACCGACTACGAAAAGGCAGCACATTTGGCAGCACCGACAACGAAAAGTCAGCACATTTCGAAGCACCGACTACGAAAAGGCAGCACATTTGACAGCACCGACAACGAAAAGGCAGCACATTTGGAAGCACCAACTACGAAAAGGCAGCACATTCTTAAGCACCGACTACGAAAAGGCAGCACATTTGGAAGCACCGACAACGAAAAGGCAGCACATTTGGAAGCACCGAAAACGAAAAGGCAGCACATTTGGTAGCACCGACAACGAAAAGGCAGCACATTTGGAAGCACCGACAACGAAAAGACAGCTCATTTTGGATGCACTATCATGAAGGCAGCACATTTTGGAAGCACCATCGAATAAGGAAGCACATTTGGAAGCTCCATCAACAAAAAAAAAAAAAAAAAAAGCAAAAAGCAAAAAGGATGCAAAATTTACGAGATCTAAGTCTTAGTTAGAAATCAGAATACAAGAAATAAAAACATTAAATTCTTATAATTTAAATTATTTATTTTATTTCTTTACATTATACAAATGCAAGTAAAACAAGCCATTATTGTATGTAGACAGCTTCCCTCAGTTCCTTGAGTACGAAGGATATTTCTTTGATGCAAGAATAGTTTCCTGCACAAAGCGAACCATGTAGAAGTCTTAACCGGTCAACCAATATGTTTGGATCTTTCCATGATGTGTAATCATTCTCTTCTACCACCATCTTCCTTGCACCTTTATAATAAATATTATGATCTCTGGTGTCTTCCGTTTTACCACCAACCTCAGGGTAACTTTCATGTTTGAGACGGTGATCATCACAAGCTTGATCAGATTTATTTAATATATCACGTCGTTTCCAACGTTTCGGTCTCAGGACACCGCCACATTCTTCGATCTTGGCAGCTTTAGGTGCTTCATCATAGTCTATGTCTTTGTCAACAGCCTCAGAGTCACTGTAACAATCACCGTAGAAGGAATCGTCTTCACCCAATTTACCATAATAATTCGATGTTGATGATGTTGAAGTGTCTTCATCGTCTTCATGCTTCCTTTTTAGGAGTCCATCATTTTTACAAAGTAGGAAAGAACTACTTGAATTCGGCTGGAATATATTCTCACTTTTCACGTTAAGGATTCTTCCATTGTCTTCATTCTTCCATAAATCATCATCCTCCTTCAATTTTAGTTCTTTCTCGAGATCGGAAGAGCCAAGAAAATTATTGTCGTAATGCAGATCACTCTTCCTTAGGCTAGTAGATTCATCGTTGTCCTCTAGCTTGTACGCAGGCTTGGCGCTACAAGTTCTGCCATGTCTTTTTAGGCTCTCTCTCCGCGTAAACGACTTGCTACATCGAACACATCTTATCATATTGCGCAGTGGATTTTTAACACAGTCATTCTTCTCGTGTTGTCTTTTATTCTTTCTCAAGATAAACTCTTTACTGCAAAACTTACACCTATGTTCTTTCGATACAGCGTCAGATCCCAAATCAGAATTCATATTAGTTACTGAGACTAATGTCAGATGCAAACTAAGAGTTTTAAATTAGATATATTACTTAAATATAATTTTTTAATTATTTCATCACCGATAATTAATATATCTCATGGAAAAGTACTTTATGCATGTAGTTCTGCTTTTCAACAACAGATGTCGACACATGTTGCTTGCAGGTAAATAATATTTAGTTCTTTTATGCGGGTTGCCTGATGCTCACTAACGATCGCAAAAGAAGGATGGCTTCGATAGACTCCAAGGAAAAGGAAGTTCGTCTTGCATGTTGGTGCTCCACAGATGTCTCATGACGTAATATTAATTTGACTGAGTAATGATATTTGTTAATTCCACCTGATAAAAAAAATTGCAAGTTTTGATTTAGTAGCAGAAATTATCGAATTAAATGTAACTCCAATTAAAATGACATGTCTCATTAGACAAAAAAAAATCCATGCAGAGAGCGGTTCCTCAGAATAGTCAGAAACACTTGAAGAAACCACAGGAATGATTGCAAGAACACGGGAAAAACCATCAAAATATTGACATTAATAATCAGGAGCACACGGAGAAAACCATCATAATATTGGCAAGAATAATCAGGAGCACACGGAGAAAACCATCATAATATTGACCAGATTAATCAGAAGTACTCGGAGAAAAACACCACATGTTTTCCTTGATATCATAAAATTACAGGAAAAAAATTATTTAAAAATAAAAATAAATTAAAAAAAAAAAAATGCATAAATTTCTGGCTTGTACAAGAACTCTATCTTTGCTCAACAATGATAAGTTTACAAGCTATCAGAAACTGTTTATGCATTTTTTTTTTAAATTTATTTTTATTTTTAAATAATTTTTTTTCTTTAATTTTATGATATCAAGGAAAACATGTGGTGGTTTTCTCCGAGTACTTCTGATTAATCTGGTCAATATTATGATTGTTTTCTCCGTGTGCTCCTGATTATTCTTGCCAATATTATGATGGTTTTCTCCGTGTGCTCCTGATTATTAATGTCAATATTTTGATGGTTTTTCCCGTGTTCTTGCAATCATTCCTGTGGTTTCTTCAAGTGTTTCTGACTATTATGAGGAACCGCTCTCTGCATGGATTTTTTTTTTGTCTAATGAGACATGTCATTTTAATTGGAGTTACATTTAATTCGATAATTTCTGCTACTAAATCAAAACTTGCAATTTTTTTTATCAGGTGGAATTAACAAATATCATTACTCAGTCAAATTAATATTACGTCATGAGACATCTGTGGAGCACCAACATGCAAGACGAACTTCCTTTTCCTTGGAGTCTATCGAAGCCATCCTTCTTTTGCGATCGTTAGTGAGCATCAGGCAACCCGCATAAAAGAACTAAATATTATTTACCTGCAAGCAACATGTGTCGACATCTGTTGTTGAAAAGCAGAACTACATGCATAAAGTACTTTTCCATGAGATATATTAATTATCGGTGATGAAATAATTAAAAAATTATATTTAAGTAATATATCTAATTTAAAACTCTTAGTTTGCATCTGACATTAGTCTCAGTAACTAATATGAATTCTGATTTGGGATCTGACGCTGTATCGAAAGAACATAGGTGTAAGTTTTGCAGTAAAGAGTTTATCTTGAGAAAGAATAAAAGACAACACGAGAAGAATGACTGTGTTAAAAATCCACTGCGCAATATGATAAGATGTGTTCGATGTAGCAAGTCGTTTACGCGGAGAGAGAGCCTAAAAAGACATGGCAGAACTTGTAGCGCCAAGCCTGCGTACAAGCTAGAGGACAACGATGAATCTACTAGCCTAAGGAAGAGTGATCTGCATTACGACAATAATTTTCTTGGCTCTTCCGATCTCGACAAAGAACTAAAATTGAAGGAGGATGATGATTTATGGAAGAATGAAGACAATGGAAGAATCCTTAACGTGAAAAGTGAGAATATATTCCAGCCGAATTCAAGTAGTTCTTTCCTACTTTGTAAAAATGATGGACTCCTAAAAAGGAAGCATGAAGACGATGAAGACACTTCAACATCATCAACATCGAATTATTATGGTAAATTGGGTGAAGACGATTCCTTCTACGGTGATTGTTACAGTGACTCTGAGGCTGTTGACAAAGACATAGACTATGATGAAGCACCTAAAGCTGCCAAGATCGAAGAATGTGGCGGTGTCCTGAAACCGAAACGTTGGAAACGACGTGATATATTAAATAAATCTGATCAAGCTTGTGATGATCACCGTCTCAAACATGAAAGTTACCCTGAGGTTGGTGGTAAAACGGAAGACACCAGAGATCATAATATTTATTATAAAGGTGCAAGGAAGATGGCGGTAGAAGAGAATGATTACACATCATGGAAAGATCCAAACATATTGGTTGACCGGTTAAGACTTCTACATGGTTCGCTTTGTGCAGGAAACTATTCTTGCATCAAAGAAATATCCTTCGTACTCAAGGAACTGAGGGAAGCTGTCTACATACAATAATGGCTTGTTTTACTTGCATTTGTATAATGTAAAGAAATAAAATAAATAATTTAAATTATAAGAATTTAATGTTTTTATTTCTTGTATTCTGATTTCTAACTAAGACTTAGATCTCGTAAATTTTGCATCCTTTTTGCTTTTTGCTTGTTTTTTTTTTTTTTTTTTTTTTTTGTTGATGGAGCTTCCAAATGTGCTTCCTTATTCGATGGTGCTTCCAAAATGTGCTGCCTTTATGATAGTGCATCCAAAATGAGCTGTCTTTTCGTTGTCGGTGCTTCCAAATGTGCTGCCTTTTCGTTGTCGGTGCTACCAAATGTGCTGCCTTTTCGTTTTCGGTGCTTCCAAATGTGCTGCCTTTTCGTTGTCGGTGCTTCCAAATGTGCTGCCTTTTCGTAGTCGGTGCTTAAGAATGTGCTGCCTTTTCGTAGTTGGTGCTTCCAAATGTGCTGCCTTTTCGTTGTCGGTGCTGTCAAATGCGCTGCCTTTTCGTAGTCGGTGCTTCGAAATGTGCTGACTTTTCGTTGTCGGTGCTGCCAAATGTGCTGCCTTTTCGTAGTCGGTGCTTCCAAATGTGCTGCCTTTTCGTTGTCGGTGCTGTCAAATGTGCTGCCTTTTCGTAGTTGGTGCTTCCAAATGTGCTGCCTTTTCGTTGTCGGTGCTGTCAAATGTGCTGCCTTTTCGTAGTCGGTGCTGTCAAATGTGCTGCCTTTTCGTAGTCGGTGCTTTCAAATGTGCTGCCTTTTCGTTGTCGGTGCTTCCAAATGTGCTGCCTTTTCGTAGTTGGTGCTTCCAAATGTGCTGCCTTTTCGTTGTCGGTGCTGTCAAATGTGCTGCCTTTTCGTAGTCGGTGCTTCCAAATGTGCTGCCTTTTCGTTGTCGGTGCTGTCAAATGTGCTGTCTGTTCGTAGTCGGTGCTTACAAATGTGCTGCCTTTTGGTAGTCGGTGCTTCCAAATAAGCTGCCTTTTCGATGACGGTGCTTCCAAATGTGCTGCCTTTTCGTTGTCGGTGCTTCCAAATGTGCTGTTTTTTCGTAGTCGGTGCTTCCTATTGTTTTTCCTTTTTTGAAGGTGCTTCCAAATGTGCTTCCTTTTTTGTTGATGGTGCTTCTATTTTTTTAATGTTGTTTTGACTCTAGTATTTTAGTAAATTGTTCTTGATTTGACTAGCGTATTATTCAAACCGGTTAATGTATATAAACGAGTCCTATACAGCAGGACGCTTAGTTTGTTACTGCCGTTGACGGTGTACGGATCACCTAGTTTGTTTCTTCTGGTGTATAAGTCGCGTAATTGCCTGTTCTTGAGACTTCGATGGCATCTTTACCGACTTTAACGTCGTACTCGATGGAGGATGTACCATCGACTACGAGAACCATGACGTCGGCGCCGACGATGTTGGAGCAGATCCCGTTGGAACGCCTCTGACAACGCTGGAGGAGACTTCGATATGTGCTGTTCCACCATCAGCTGAAGTTTCACCATCTGCATTCCAGACTTCAATTCATGAAGAGCGTGCATCGCATCAGTGCAAATATTGTGACGCATCATTTACTAGAACTTCAAATGCGCGCAGACATGAAAGGAGCGGTTGTTCTAATAATGTTCAAAGAATCCATTTTCAGTGTATAAAATGTAATAAACTAATTTCACGTCTCGATAGCTTACATCGTCATTATAAAAAATGCTCCGAGACGTATAATGAACATGGTTATTGTTTCGACTCATGTGTTGTACCGGCTAATGAGACTATATAAGTGATATGAACTTCAGTCCGTCTCTGGCTGTGGTGATGAACGGATCGTATAGACATTTAAAGTCATGTAAAAGGCTTAGTACGTACAATAAGAAGACTGTTTGAATCGAGAAATCCACAAAACTTTAGTAATTTGTCAGTGTTTTTTTTTTTGTACTTGTAGTAGTGTAGTATGTATGAAATAAAATTTTTTTAAAAGAACTTGCGGTGTTTTTTATTTTCTCAAACCTTACACTTTAGTGGTACTATTTTAAAATATTAATGTTGTTTTGTATCGACAAGGGATCGAACCACGGACCTTAGTCGATCCAATCAATCAGTATATTGATTACAAATTTATTTAATGAATTTTGAACTTTTTCCCGAATCTTTAGCATTAAAATTACGAATTTCCAATATGGTAGTCTTGACGTCTGATAGGATGATGGTAGTAGAGGATTTAAAGTCTCTTTACGAAAGTTTAACATGGTTTATTGAAATTATTATTTTTTCATAAAATTAAACATTATTGCATCGATCGGGTATCGAACCGAGGACGTGAATCGATCGAATCAATATGTAAATTAATGAGTGATTTATTTAATGAATTTTGGAACTTTTCCCGAATTTCTAGCTAAATAATTATGGATTTTCAAGATGGCGGCCAAATTTCAAGATGGCGGGTGTCACATTAATAAATGATTACTGCACTCTATCGGATAAGAACTAAACTAACATGGCGTGAGCGCACTCTCGCCGACGATACATTGATGATGGCTTCCAGCATCAAAGACAAGATGGCGGACATGACGTCATACTAGATGACGATCTATATGCTTTGAAAAAAAGTGGTGGGAGTCAGTCTGCTATCACACACCACGGGGGGAAGGATCGGTCGCCATTTTTAATTTTTTTGCCCTCACCGGGTTCGAACCGAGGACTCCGAACTCCGTGTCGTAAAAATATAATTTTTATAAATCTTTTATTAAAATTTTATTAAATGGTTTTTTTTTATAATTTTTAATTTTTTTTCATTAAAATCGGATAATAAATAAAAAAGTTAAAGATGGCGGCCGTAACAAAATTTGCAACGGTGACGTCATCATCCAATATGGCTGCCATGACATCCTTATTTTCAAGGTCGGCGGCTTATAAGCGGCTAGCTCTTAGGAGTTTTAAGCCGCTTTTAGGAGTTTTCGTTTTTTCTAGGGCAAAGCGACTTTTGAGGATTTTCGAAATCCTAATTTTTGAACTGTGGAATTATTTGAGATTTTTTGGCGGAATTTATTTCCACATAAATGGAAATTTTGGCGAATTTTGAGGAATTTTGGGCAAATTTTGCCCAATTTTGGCG
The DNA here is from genome assembly GCF_032445375.1 of Bacillus rossius redtenbacheri. Taxonomy (NCBI): domain Eukaryota; kingdom Metazoa; phylum Arthropoda; class Insecta; order Phasmatodea; family Bacillidae; genus Bacillus; species Bacillus rossius. The sequence continues at coordinate 8,987,703 of NC_086334.1, forward strand.
GATTTTGGCGATTTTTGAGGATCAAATTAAAGGTCAAGGTCAAAGGTCAAGGTCAAGGTCATCCAAGATGGCCGCCGTGACGTTACAATCCAAGATGGCGGACGTGCCCACACGCTCCACAGCCTGGAAGCCTGCCGCCGGAAATACATTCATATACTACTATGAAACGGTTTTAATATTAACATTGACTGGCAGCCAGAGATATTCTGCAGGCTCTATATATTTAAAAGTGGAAAAGCGTTCAAATCAGTGAAAAGTAATTTAAAATCAGTAAATTTGCTCTCCTTGGCTCTCATAATTCGTACGGTTTGTATCAGTGACTGAAGAGCACTGATGTTGCAGTGAATTCCACTAACTGAAGCAGTGACGTCGCGGCACTTTAGCGTAGTGGAGTGGTCCCGTTGACTGACGTCACACCACCTGCACACACCACTCGCGGCAGCCAGGATGTCAGGTGGGCTTACATATGTATGAGTGCGGCGCGGAGAAGCCGAATCCAATAAGCCCTGGGGAGTGGCGGATGTGGGGGCAGGGCAGGGGGGGTATGACTGTAAACAGCACGACGGCGCGCGGGCGCCGCAATTAGTGACGCCTGCGACAAGCAGTTTCGCCCGTCGAACATCGTCCCCCTCCCTTCACCCTCCGCCCACGCCCCTACCAGCAGCGGTCGCGGAGTTGATTAGCTCCCGCCGGCCGAGCCCCCTTCCCCCCGCCTCAGTCCCGACTCCACCCAGCTCATCGGCGGTCTGAATGAATGTTTCAGGCGTCGCACAACTAGGCCTCAAGGCTGCGCTGTTTCGAGCCAGGTTTGCGTATCAGCGCGAGCCTCCGGGTGTCAGGGCGCTAGGAGTGGGGACAGCACGGTACCAGGAGTGGGGATAGCACGGTGCCAAGAGTGGGGACAGCACGATGCCAGGAGTGGGGATAGCACGGTGCCAGGAGTGGGGATAGCACGATGCCAGGAGTGGGGATAGCACGGAGCCAGGAGTGGGGATATCACGATGCCAGGAGTGGGGATAGCACGGAGCCAGGAGTGGGGATAGCACGGAGCCAGGAGTGGGGATAGAACGATGCCAGGAGTGGGGATAGCACGGTGCCAGGAGTGGGGATAGCACGAAGCCAGGAGTGGGGATAGCACGGAGCCAGGAGTGGGGATATCACGATGCCAGGAGTGGAGACAGCACGATGCCAGGAGTGGGGATAGCACAGAGCCAGGAGTGGGGATAGCATACAGCTAGGAGTGGGGATAGCACGATGCCAGGAGTGGGGATAGCACGGTGCCAGGAGTCAGGATAGCACGGAGCCAGGAGTGGGGACAGCACGATGCCAGGAGTGGGGATAGCACGATGCCAGGAGTGGGGATAGCACGGTGCCAGGAGTGGGGATAGCACGGAGCCAGGAGTGGGGATATCACGATGCCAGGAGTGGGGACAGCACGATGCCAGGAGTGGGGATAGCAGGGAGCCAGGAGTGGGGATAGCACGCAGCTAGGAGTGGGGATAGCACGATGCCAGGAGTGGGGACAGCACGATGCCAGGAGTGGGGATAGCACGGAGCCAGGAGTGGGGATAAAACGGAGCCAGGAGTGGGGATATCACGCAGCAAGGACTGGGGATAGCACGATGCCAGGAGTGGGGACAGCACGATGCTAAGAGTGGGGATAGCACGCAGCTAGGAGTGGGGATAGCACGATGCCAGGAGTGGGGACAGCACGATGCCAGGAGTTGGGGATAGCACGGAGTCAGGAGTGGGGATAGAACGATGCCAGGAGTGGGGACAGCACGATGCCAGGAGTGGGGACAGCACGATGCCAGGAGTGGGGACAGCACGATGCCAGGAGTGGGGATAGCACGCAGCTAGGAGTGGGGATAGCACGGAGCCAGGAGTGGGGATAGAACGATGCCAGGAGTGGGGACAGCACGATGCCAGGAGTGGGGATAGCACGCAGCTAGGTTTGGGGATAGCACGATGCCAGGAGTGGGGCACGGTACGATTCCAGGAGTGGGGACAGCACGATGCCAGGAGTGGGGACAGCACGATGCCAGGAGTGTGGATAGCACGGAGCCAGGAGTGGGGATAGCACGATGCCAGGAGTGGGGACAGCACGATGCCAGGAGTGTGGATAGCACGGAGCCAGGAGTGGGGATAGAACGATGCCAGGAGTGGGGATAGCACGCAGCTAGGAGTGGGGATATCACGGAGCCAGGAGTGGGGATATCACGATGCCAGGAGTGGGGACAGCACGATGCCAGGAGTGGGGACAGCACGATGCCAGGAGTGGGGATAGCACGCAGCTAGGAGTGGGGATATCACGGAGCCAGGAGTGGGGATATCACGATGCCAGGAGTGGGGACAGCACGATGCCAGGAGTGGGGATATCACGGTGCCAGGAGTGGGGGCAGTACAGTGCCAGGATTTGGAACAGGTGTATGAGAATCAGGGAACCAGTTGCCAGAATAGGTCATCAGGAACAGAGGTATCATGACACCAGGAGTGGGAGTATCAGGGCACCAGTAGCAGGTATTTTAGGTCATCAGGAGCAGAGGTATCAGGATGCCAAGAGCCAGTGCTAGAAAGGTTTCAGGAGAAGTTCAACATACTAGCAGTGCCCGCTGAAATAAACTAGTAAAAATACAGATCTTGACATTACAAGAGGGTTGGAAAATTTATTTATTAGTCCCACTTTCCCTTTCACCTCTTCCCGAGAGTTTGACAGTTACGAATTCGAAAATCTAGGAGCATGTAAATTTTTGCTTTTCAAGCCTAAAAATATATACCTAACCACTCATAACCCTGGAAAAAAATCTTAATGTACAATTATTTAATTTATAAATCACAACGAAAAACATTGAAAAACCAATTTGCTGTTAGGTAAATTTATTTATATTTTGTATATATATATTTTTTATCTTGTTAACCATGATCTATAATAAATGAGATTAGATTGTTTATCAAGTCAATATTCCGCTCGCGTCGTGGCAATAAGACACTATCCCGTCCCTGGAATTTACAAACGACAATAACATTTTGCTATTCCCTACCCCCCCCCCCCTCTTTCTCCTGCCCCTCTTCGACTGCCCTCATTCTGGAAGACTCGGAGAAGTGCGAACACCGAAACTTGGCGCATGAATAAAACATGTCGGGGATCCTGCCTTCATCCTCAGGACCAGAAAGAAAAGAGCATATCGCTGCTGCACTCGGTTATTGCCTCGAAAAGCGCAGACTTGGAAGATATTTAGGCTGCTCTTATTTCTGTATAAAGATGCCTAGTGGTTGTTCCTGACGACTTCTTACAACTGCTCAGGAAACAGATCGACGGCACGTTTCCTGTAAGACATATGTGCAAGAAACACGAAACGAATTATTTATACACTTTCTGATGGTCATGCACAAGAGACAATGAGTTATATCCCAGTAATTCTATAGTAATTGAAAAAAAAACTGATTAATTTTGGCTCAGCCTACAGGTACAGGTAGATTTCGAAGTCTCAATCCCTTTTAAAACGCACTGTAAATTGTGGTACACTTTAGAAACTACTGGAGCATTGTGAAAATTTCACGTGCTAAACCTCCTATATGTTCTTGAATATTCCAAAAGGGTCGATCAAACACTTTCGCATATTTCATGCAGCAAAAATGATTCGAATGTCTTATATCCAATGCATACAGAATTTTCGTAGAGTTTTTAGAAAATTCTTGGGGGGAAAAACATGGCCATGAGCGTGACAAAGGCTTGAGAGGTTCTAGGCTTTGCTGCTATTGAAATCTATAATGAAAATGTTATACCCATTTAATTCCATAAGTAACCATCAAATAAATTTATTCGCCACTTGCGATGACGTTTTCATTGTGGAAAAAAATGAAGACAAAATTAATTGATAATATATATAATATTTACAAAAAAAATTGATAGGATTGATAGTGTGTCTACTAAGGTGTTGGGAACATTTTATCCTTTAATTTATATTTTTCTCTCCTTGCAGTGAGGTTAGTTTCAGTAAAATAATAGGTTTGACTTAGAAGATTTAATAAATTTTAATGGAACTGACAGTGTAACTTCTAAGGTAATTAAAATGCTATCGTCAATCAATCCTTTTTTCCACCTCTCTCAATAATAGTTTGTTGTATCAACAATTGTTTTAGACTAGAGTTTTATATATCATTTAGAAGATAAATGCTAAATAAAAATTGACTAAATAGTGCATTTGGTAAGAAAGTTATAAATAATTGTATTTAAACTTCTATTTACCACCTGTTGCATCAAAAAGATGTTAAGACAATAGTTAAACATTTGTTTCTATCAATAACCATATTTCCAAAAAATAAGTTTTTAAATTCCATAATTTCAGAATAGTATTCGTCTAATATACACACGCAACTTTCGGTTTTATTGAGTAGTTTAACTTAAGAATAAATGTTCAAACAAATACATGCATGAACAATGCAATTGTATAATCTTGCACATATTTTGGGATGTTTATTTTTGAAGCCACAACCAAACTAAATGTTAAATATATTTGTAATTATTTGGTTACGAATTAGCCCTATTTAATTCTCCAGAGCACCATTATATATTATTTTTGTGTACTTAAGTTGTCATTAATATTAATATAATATTGATGTAATAAGTTGGTTACCTGTATGAATAAAAAGATTTTTTCTTGATTCTTTAGAACACCCTTGAGATGAGAATGTAATGTGCGTGACGGTATTTAGATGCTGCATTCTACACGGAGTGCGATCAGTACACAGCCAGCTCTGACGTGGCGACGGGGAGGAGGGGGAGAGTAGGGAATGGAGTTGCGGATTCAGGCCCGCCATGCCAGGACAATGAGAAGGAATGGTAATGGTGGAGAGAGTAGCGGCGTGTGTGTGTGTGTGTGTGTTTGTGAATGCGTGTTTGCCCCTTGGAATTAACCTCCACTGCCAGCTCACCCCCCCCCCCCCCCTTTTCTTCAGCCGGGCGAAATCCCGCGTCATACCCGGCGCCTCCACCAAATCTCGCAGCTACCCTCATTTCACGCTCCGGCGAGCGAACAATGCGTGGCCATTACCGCCGACACGATTATCACTGTTGCCTGGTAGCGCCCGGGCCTTTCCGATACGCAACTTCTCCCTGTGTGCGCCTGGCAGACAATCCTTCCCCGGCTGATCTGAGCTCCAGCGCGCTGGCGGAGCGGATACCTGCGGTCTGGCGCGCAGGCGCTGAGACCGGAGAACAGTGCACGCTCAAAATTACGCTCGGAAGGAAAACACGTATCACTGCACTTTCGCGCAAATTACTTTTGGACTCAAACCTCGAGTCGACATCGCATGGTAGGCCCAGGTGTCGAACTTTCGAAAAGAGCATAATTTTTACTAGCCTATACATTATCACAGTGTCATTTTGGTATTTTGAAAATGTAAGACTTTTTTAAATTTTGTAAATGTACAAATGTACTTAAAAGTCTCATTTACATATAATTAAAATGATGCTTTTTTTTTAATTTTTAAAAAATTATGTATGTCGAGGATACATTCCCATTCCCATTTACGAACAACATATTTTGACAATTTGGGATGGGAGAGAGCGAGCGAAAGTAACTATTGTTACATATAAACACATATGTTGATAATTACGTGATTGTACCCCAGCTATGGACACAGGGAGATTATCATTGCTTGACTGAGGTGAACTAGGTGATGTGAAACTGCGATGGCCCACCATAGCCTTCCGCAGTTTAATTAAAGACATCACTTTACACCCAGTCTTGATTCCGAGAAGGAAATCTTTCCTCCAGTGAAAAATCATTGACTATGCGGGAATCTCACCCGGGAACTTCAGGTTACCAGCCAGAAGCTAGCCACTAAGCCTACAGTTCGAATTTAAACACACAAATTAGGTAATATTATTTAAAATTCTAATAGGCACTTTCCATTCTTAAGTCACTATAAACCAACTAGTTATTGTATTAAAACCTCTTATTAAAGGTTTTATGGTTACATAAACCAAAATCATGGGCAACAATTTTCACGTTTAGGGTATCCAACCCACTGTACTGAGAGGGATGGCTCTCTTTGTTGCCTCTGACACAAAGGTGAAATTGCTAGCGGTTTGCATTCCCTTGTCCTTCGCCTTCCATGATTGTATTATGGTCCAGAGTACTGATGATGTCTATTGTATTCGTGCCCTTAGGTAAGTCCGGCTGTTCAGTTTACCGACGGCGTGCATTGGTTTGGTCTCCGCTCCCGGGCAGTGTACAGATGACGTGCAGTGTCCTTGCCCCCGCATACCGACAGTGAGCATTTCTTTGCCTCCGCTCCCGGGCAGTGTACTGATGACGTGCCCTGTCCTTGCTCCCGCATAGTGTCGGCGTGCATTGTATTTGCCTCCGCTTCCAAGCAGTGTACTGATGGCGTGCCCTGTTCTTGCTCTCGCATAGTGTCGGCGTGCATTGTCTTTGCCTCCGCCTCCAAGCAGTGTACTGATGACGTGCCCTGTCCTTGCTCCCGCATAGTGTCGGCGTGCATTTTCTTGCCCTCCACTTCCGGGCAGCGTACTGGTGACGTGCACAGTCTTTGCCTCCGCTTCCGGGCAGGGTACTGATGACGTGCACTGTCCTTGCCCCGGCATACCGAGGGCGTGCATTGAATTTTCCTCCACTCCCAAGCAGTGTAATGATGACTAGGGACCGGAAAAATTCGCTGGGTCAATGACCTCTAGGATGAACTCCACAGTTCTACGTACACTCGGTCAAATGTCACCCACTCATTGGCTGCTGTATTGTGAGACGTCCCAACGTAGCAGCCTGTGATTCGACAAAGCTTTGGTCGGGTGTTTCTCATTGGCCCAGAGTCATCCAGCCGAGTTGTGAGCCAATAGCAGAGGCAGCACTGAGATATAATTATTTGTTATTTTAGCCCATCGCGAAATGAACCCGCGAATATTTTTTTCCCGGTCTCTAATGATGACGTGCAGTGTCCTTGCCCCCGCATATCGACAGCGTGCTTTGTCCTTGCCTCCGCTCCCGGCCAGTGTACTGATGACGCGCCCTGTCCTTGCTCTCGCATAGTGTCGGCGTGCATTGTCTTTGCCTCCGCCTCCAAGCAGTGTACTGATGACGTGCCCTGTCCTTGCCTCCGCTCCCGGCCAGTGTACTGATGACGCGCCCTGTCCTTGCTCTCGCATAGTGTCGGCGTGCATTGTCTTTGCCTCCGCCTCCAAGCAGTGTACTGATGACGTGCCCTGTCCTTGCCTCCGCTCCCGGCCAGTGTACTGATGACGCGCCCTGTCCTTGCTCTCGCATAGTGTCGGCGTGCATTGTCTTTGCCTCCGCCTCCAAGCAGTGTACTGATGACGTGCCCTGTCCTTGCCTCCGCTCCCGGCCAGTGTACTGATGACGCGCCCTGTCCTTGCTCTCGCATAGTGTCGGCGTGCATTGTCTTTGCCTCCGCTTCCAAGCAGTGTACTGATGACGCGCCCTGTCCTCGCCGGTGTACTGACGGCGCGCGGCGCCCTGCTCGTTGCAGTCCCGCCCATGCTGTGGATCCCGCACCAGCTGGTGGGCGCGCCTCTGGGCTACAGCGTCACGCTCGAGTGCTTCACGGAGGCGCACCCCACGTCGCTCAACTACTGGACGCGCGAGGACGGCCACATGATCCACGACAGCCGCAAGTACCGCTCGGAGAACGCGGTCGGCTCGCCCTCCTACAAGACGCACATGAAGCTGGGCATCGCGAACATCCGCGAGGCGGACTACGGCACGTACAAGTGCGTGGCCAAGAACCCGCGCGGCGAGACGGACGGCACCATACGGCTCTACAGTGAGTACTTAGTCTGTAAAATTATATGTTAGTAAAGACTAGCATTTTTTTTATTAAAAAAAAACTTATAGGAATTTCTTGCCTAATTTTCTGGAAAACCTTTCTCTCCCGCTCCCCTCTCTCCTGGGTTATTTGGAGATAAGGCTTGAAGTGAGCAGAGCATTTGTTTTACATTGTGGGAAGCTCTTACTATAATGAAGTTAAAAACTTTAAAAAATCACTCTCTTGCATTATGCTGTCCTTGACATATGTCAAAACGAAACAAGGAGACAGTACATAAAAATCAGTAATTTACCAATCTAATAGTTTTTTTTGTGTGTCTCGAAGCAGCACCGACCGCGTGCTATCAACATCTGGTGTCCAGTTTTAAGTGACTCGCCAATAGAGATCCTGCAAAATTCGCCGGTTTTCGATGGCCTTCAGGATAGACTGCACATACACCCCTGTACACTCTGGAAAATAACGCAAGTTCATTGGCTGCCGACTTGCAAGTCGTCTCAGCTGGTTTTGTCTGTGATTCGATCCTTCTTCGGTTTAGGGTTCATAACTGGTTGAGATTCGTCCAGATGAACAGTAAGCCAATAGCAGAATTATCTAAGAGGTATATGTGTTTGAAATCTAGCCTATCACTGAATGAATCCGCGAATTTTGCAGGTCTCTACTCACCAACATACTCTAAGAAAAACTGGCGTTTCAGTGAAAACAAACCTGTTCTGTAATATGTGTACAAGGTGGCGGAAACAAATTCAGAACTGTCTAAATAATTATATGTTTAAACACAACATTCTAAAACATTGCTTAAGTGACAATTCTTTGTTCTACAGGGACAGTTGTGTTTATGACAACTTCAACTTATTTATGCGCTATTTTAATAGTCTTAATATGTTGTGGTTATAGAATTTTTCGTATTTACAACCTTTTTTTTTTTAGTCCTGCATCGACATGTTTTCTCGCCTGGCATATCTTTGTATATTCTTTAGATCAGATCTGTCAGAATACACTAACTCACATTTATTTCACATTAAGTTAATCAATGTAAGTAATACGGCTCACCTTTATTATTTTACTACAACAAATTATGTTCGGTCATATTTATCATGTTTTTTAAAGGGCTGTGCTCCAAAGAATGGAGATTCGCGTTTAATATCACGTTTAAGTTCCCCCCCCCCCCTATTAAAACCAACCGCTCACTAACGATAGATTTTAATTATTGATTTTGGTAATTATTGTATTTGCCACTGGACTACTTTGATATGTAGCAGACTTGTTTTGTATTGCTTAGTATTTTTAACACTTAAAATTTTTTTATGTCAGATTTAAAAAAAAATGATTTCCCGAGAAACGATAATTCCCTTGGAGCACTTGTGAATATCCTAAAAATAACAGATGTTCTTTGGGGAAATGACTCATGATACCTATTATGTTTACATTCAACAAATCATTAACTAAGAAACATTCGGTTGTATATTTTAACATATTTTGTCACTAGGAAAGATTTTGGTATAGTCTGCTTAACGTACATTTAACTTTTAAAAGTTAGAAATTAAGTTCAAATTGAATATTGTCTCAAAATCAACTTTACTTTTGTGTTCGTACAAAGCTTGCTAAAAACATCACTAACAAAATGCCAAAATTTGTATCTATGTATAACTCACCAAGATAACCTTTTACCAACCTTGCCAGCAATGTTCCAAAATATTAAATTCGTAGCTGCTGAAGCTGCTTCTAGCGCGGAAGAAAAATATTTTATTGGGTGTATTACCGAAAAAGATTTAGTAAAACGAAAGAGTCGGGCAGAATTCTGGGGATTTGGAAGCGTATTTTTTATTTTTGACGTGACAGCGTCTAATAAATCGATGAACGCCGGCTTAACGCACGAAAAAGTGTCCCGTTACGCACATTGTTCCGTTAGGCTGTGTCCCGTTACGCACATTGCTCCGTTACGCTGTGTCCCGTTACGCTCATTGTACGCTTGCGCCGCATCTATCTCTCTTCCACTCGACTGTTTATAAAGTGAAGTGGAAATTAAATGTGGTTTTCATTGCTTATTACAACAATTTCGGCAATAAAGGTTAATTATTCTTGCATTTTAAAGATCTGATTACTAGTATAATTTCAAGTATTTATTCTTTTATTATTAAAATTAAAATGATTCAATTTTATTCATAAAAGTATGAAATCATTTCGTCAATGTTTTGTTATGACGTTGTCACGTTAAACTATCGTCCGTAAACCGACTTTACAGACAACCAATTTTTAAAAAAAAAAAAAACGCAAGTACCAAGTTATTAACATGATCCTAACCCAGATACCTTCGCAACCAAGTTAGTTGGGCTCCGCACGAATTGCATCGTGGAAGCTGGACGTGGCAGATGCCGCGGAGCTATGCCGGTATTCCATAGGCGGCCCTCCAGGGGTTGGTTTGCTAACAGCCGCTTGTTGAAACGCGTCGCGGCGTCAGGCATGGAGTGCATCTCGCTATGGCAGTTGACGACGTGTCGCGTCGTTCTGGGCGCTGTCAGCGGGTGTCTATTCCCGTCTCGTCATCGCATCAATGTTCCAGGACGCAGCGCGCGCGTCTATTCGCAGACACCCGCCCACGGTACTCTGGGGTGAGGTGACGACCGATCCAACCCCGACACGGAGAACACAGTCCACTTAAGGCGGTGCCTCCCATTTCAGGTCATCTTAATATATATAAATCCAGTGTCCTGATGTTTGTTTCCAGTGAACTCTTCACCAAGTCAACAGATTTCGATGAAAATTGGCTTATATGTGTAATTTTTTTCCAACTTGAGAGATAGGGTAGTTTTTGTTTCGATTAATGGTCTTAATAATTTATAATTAATAATAAATAATAAATAACCGATCGCCATGGGTAAACAAACAATCATAGATCATAAACATACAAACAGTAATTGTGTGACATTTCTCTATGTCCAACACACTGTCATATAGCGCTATCCAGTTTGCTTTAACTCGCAGACAGTAAAGCTCCATGTGTTTAGCCCGGGAAATGCCGGGTACTGCAGCTAGTTATTTTATATTTATATTAATCACTGATCAACTTATAAGACTTTTTCAATTGTTTAACGTTCACGAAATGAAAAATACACACAGCGCATACTTTTTGCATAATTAGCTGCCAAAGGTATTTTTTTAACGTTTTTGGGTTGTACAAATAAGGAGAATTTAGTTGACTGCACAACTGAATCTTTTTTAGGTCTAACTGCAATGCCACTGGCTACTTCATGATATGGTTTGAATTTCTATAACGAAAACTCATTTCATGTTTCTTGGCTGTCAAAATCTTAACAAATTTGAGAATTTTGAAATGCCAGCTGAAATCAATTAATATTATCTGAAATAAATTCAAACCATTTCTTGAAGTAGCCAGTGGCATTGCAGTTAAACCTAAAAAGTTTCAGTTCTGCAATAAATTAAATTCTCCTTATTTGTACAACCCAAAAACGTTAAAAATTTAACTTTGGGAGCTAACTATGCAAAACGTATGCTCTGTATATATTTTTCATTTCGTGAAAATTAAACAATTGAAAAAGTCTACAAGTTTATCTGTAATTAATATAAATATTAAATCTTGACCTGAAATGGGAGGCACCCCCTTAACACGGCAAGAACATTCTTTGGAAACTAGCCCCCAAACTATTGTCTTGTGTGTACATCTACGGATCGCCTGAGCAACACGTAGCTGAACAAGCAAGACCTCGCAATATCAAACTTCACAATACACATTGTGTTGCATAATTAATTCAGCATGCCTCACACAAATGAGTTGGGGAATTTGTAATAGTTTACTTGCAGCACTGCCAGGGCATATTTGGCAACTACGAGGTTTCCAAGGGATTCTAATTTTCTAACGTACACAGAAAACATTTTTTTTTTACTTTTACAAAAAAAAATTCTTTTAAAACCAATTGCCAAGAAATAATTTTTAGTAATGGAAGAAATATATTGTAAATTTTTACAACACAGGTTTTTTTTTTGCATAAAATAATTATGTTTTGAAAATAAAACTGAATATTTCTTGTCATGCTCACAAAAATCTTTTTTAAAACCACGAAAACTATAATCGAATACTTTGAATTTGACTATTTGTTGCATCATGCTTATTAATGCGTACAAATAATGCTGGAAAGCTATTCAGAAAACAGTTTACAAATACCTTTATCTACTGTAGGTACTGGGACAACACAAAGCATAAATTCCCGGGGAAGAATCCGAACCCAATGGTGGTGCGAAGAATTTTTTTTTGTAGCGACACAGTTGATTTCATGTAAATGTTCGAACATATAAATATCTGTAAGTTTACACGAAAAAATAAGTTCAATTTACAAAACAACAATGCCTAGTGCAGCAACGTGACTTGCTCATTGCCGGCTCGCTCACAGAAACCAGCGTGGCTCTGCAGTGAGCCGGTGTGTTTTCCCGGGGTGCTCCCGATCCGATCATTCCTCGACACCATAGCGCGCGTCCCACTTGGTCTGTCGCCCAAAATAGAATTGCAGCTCCTTTCATTTTGTTGACTTTTTATGTGGAGAAGTTGTAACGTTGCCTTGTCTCCCAACTTAGTTACGTTAATGTTTCACAACGTACATGTAAATTTCTTAGCTAGTTCAACACAAAAAAAATAATTAAGTTTTAATAACTAATAAGATGCTAATTTTTTTTAACATAGACTATAAGATTTGAATAAAAATAAAAACAATAAATAAATTTACATATAAATTTAGCTATAAAATTTACCTTATGCTATAATTTTTACTTCGGAAAAACTTTATGTAACATTTAATAAAACTATCCAATGACATAAACCATCCCAAAAATAAATACATTTTCCTAATAATAATGTAGGCCCTACTCATATTTGACCACACACATGAATGATACCTCACGTAAACCTGAGAATTTTTGTTTTGTACGTGAATAATGTTTATTAAAATATTAAAAAAGACCAATTCGTTGTGAACTCGTGCTGTTTACGAGGAGGAGACCAGGGAAGAAATCTTATGAATAGAGACTGGAAAAATTCGCGGGTTCGATGACCTCTAGGATAGACTGCACGATCCTCTGCATACTTGAGCAAGGCATCGCCTGTTAAGTGGTTTCTGACGTGTGGGACGTATCAAATTGGTTACTTGTGATTAGATCGTTCTTCGATTGAGGGTCTTCAATTGGCCAAGGTAAGCCTCCAGATTAACAGAGAACCAATAGCAAAAAGCAACACTGAGGTATAATTATTTAAATGTAAGCACACCACGAAACAAAACCACGAATTTTTCCGATCTCTACCTACTAGAGACCGGAAAAATTCGCGGATTCATTTCGTGATACGATGAAATTCAAACATGTGTACAATTCTGCTGGTTCTGCTATTGGCTCGCTGTTTAACTGGAGCTCTCTGGGCCAATGAGAGACTATCGACCAATGAAGCGTCGAATCACAAGCTACCCAGTGGAGATGCCTCACAATTTAGTACCCAATGAACACTAGTGTTTACTTGAGAAATGCAGAGAATAATGGAGGCTATCCTAGAGGTCATTGAATCCGCGAATTTTTCCGGTCCCTACTTATGAATTATAAATGCAGGTAAAGATTTTTTTTTCCGGAGCTGTGACCTGCGGTTTGCGTTGTTCCTTTGTCCGCCGCTCCGCCGGAACAGCAGACCCTCTTCGACTGCTCGCATCCTCGGCAGTTTGCAAGTGGGCTGTGCCCCCTCCCTCCCCCACCAAGCTTGAGGAGGAGTGGGGACCCCTTCCTCACTCCCCTCCCCCCCCCCCCCCCCCGGGCGACGAGCGTCTGGGGAGGAAATCAAGGGCTTCCTCCGCGCATCAGACGGCCTTCCATAACAAGTCCTCCCCATATTTTCCATCGCCGCCTCGTCCATTTCCTGCCCAATCGTCGCTGGCTTCTTCGCTCGTGCTCGCCTCGGCCAATCGGCTCTTCTGAGGAACACCTCGGCTCGACCGACTTCACGCTGCTTCCTTGGAGGGTCGTGTCGCAAGGACGCAAGGCCGACACACTCTCAATAATGCTTTACTACCGCCTGCTAGAAGTTACATACACACATTCTCACTTTGTGTCTACTGTTCAATTATTTTTTTCGGCAGGACACTTCTTTTAGCAAAATTAAACCTCGAAGGAAATAACTAGAGACCTCAAAAATTCGCGAATTCATTTCGTGTTATGCTAAAATTCCAATAATTATACCCCAGTGCTGCTGCTGCCATTCGTTCACTGTTAATCTGGAGGACTGGGGGCCAATTAGAGACCCTCACTCATAGAAGTGTCGAATCACAGGCCACCCAGTCGAGACGACTCACAAGTCAGCAGCCAATGTACAGGTGGCATTTGTCCGAGTGTGTAGAAGATATTGGATTCTATCCTGAAGGTCATTGAACCCGCGAATATTTACGGTCTCTAGAAATAACTACTGTATTTCTAGAAAATATTTTCGTACATAAAATTATGTTGTTTTTTTACTTTGATTTATTTATCTAAAAATCATACTTTCCGAGTCTTTTTTTTTTAATTTATCTATCTTGATAAAATGTTCTTTACGGTAACCGTTGGATGGATATAAAACAACCACGTTGACTTCGAAACTTGTTTTTGTCGTAACGCAAAACACCCCACAGAATCCGCACTGAACGTTGCGTCTAACATAGCCTAAACCCTAATTCCAGTATCTATACATTTATAAGTTGGCCAAACTGTCACCATCAGGTAAAAGGTTGTAAACGTTACACGATTGTCAACAAATGCTGTTTTCAAAAACTAATGTACCTTAATATTTAAAAATAGATTTTTTTATTTGGCACTACACAAAGACTAGGTGTACATAAAAATCTAAGTGAAAAATAGTGATATCCAATTATTTAATGTCAAAGTTAAAAAGTAATTCTAAACTTACTATCAAGAGATATCACGCATCGTTGTACATTCTGTGCACATAAATTTGAAAAATAAACAAACTGTAGTAAACAACAATTTATATAAAATGTATGTATTCTATTCAAAATTATATTGTATGAGAATTAATATATATATAACACATAATGGAAATTGCATACGATATTGGCCATGGACCATAGTAAGAACAATTCCTTCATCTGTCTGGAATGATCACGGTAAATCATGAAAACCGAAATAATCTGGACCTACCGGGATTCGAACCCATGTACCTTTTATTGCGAGTACAAATGCTCACCGCTAAGCCACCACAGTAGACACAAAGTTAAAGTAACACGAGTGAATTAGTTGTCTCCTTTATAAGGTGCTACCTCAAAATCGTTACTATAGTTTATCTCACACGCCATGTTGATATTTTTTTTTAGTAATTTCGTCAAATGTTATTTTTAATACCGCGGGTGTAAAAAGTCGCG
Source organism: Bacillus rossius redtenbacheri (assembly GCF_032445375.1). NCBI lineage: Eukaryota > Metazoa > Arthropoda > Insecta > Phasmatodea > Bacillidae > Bacillus > Bacillus rossius. The sequence goes on from NC_086334.1 coordinate 9,002,909, forward strand.
CAAGTGATGATCATTACGAAAACTTGCTCACATGTTCACGTCCATGATATTACACTAAGTGAATATATGTTGGAATTAGTCATAACGATACAACATATGTAAGGGAGGTATTGAGATGAAATTTCTTGGAATGACCCTTAAATGAGTGTAATGAGACAGCGAAAAAAAATTCAAAATGGTGTGTGACACCGACCCTTCAGAAATCTCGTATTTCGGTCGGGCGTGTTTTCGGAGCACGTGAAAAAGTAGGTAAGAAGATACGTGGAACGAGCACACACTCGTCCGATTCAACTCCCTCTTCTTCTTCTTGTTGTTGTTTCTCTCCCGCCGCGGGGTGTGTAACAAGCCAGACGTCACCGCCTCGAACGCCAGGCGAACCCCCGGCTCGTCAACACGTCGAGGTGGTGACTTCCCCTGCTCCCGGGCCGCCGTGCAATATCCACACACTCGCGACGACACAGTCTTCCGACCACACCCCTCCGCAGACGTGGCGAGAGTCGGCAATCTATTTCCCCGGTGTCGCCATGGCGACCAGCCACCCTCCTCGCCGCGTGAGCAGGGCGTCCCGGCGCGGAATGCCGAGGCGCCGCGATTCCTGGACGCTAAGTGCCCCCTTAAATAATAACTCTCTCCTCCTCCCCACAGGGCGACAAGGAGGGAGGGAGGGGGACAATTAAGAGTTGGTCCGGCTCTCGGACGTGAGTGCCTGAGGGCTGCATCCCCCCTCCCCCCCTCCTGCGGCTCAGCTCAGTCGGGGGGGGGGGGGGACTTTCACTAGGCCCGCCGCCGCGCGACATAAGACCGGCGGGGTCGGCAAGGATGCAGCAGGCGACACTTACGGGCTCGTCAGGAGAAAAAAAAAATGTTACGCGAAAATATTTCCCCGAATTCTTTTGGATTGGTTATGTCTGCACGTGGTTATTATTTTCCTAAATTGATAACCGTGATCGCAAATACTTGTTCAGGCTGGGACGCACCACAACGCCGAAATACCACAACGCCGAACGTACAATAACGCCGAAAACCATAACGCCGAATGCCAAATTGACTACAACGCCGACAGCTAGAAAACTGCTGTGTACCACAACGCCGAATTACCACAACGTTGAAATACATTAACGCCGAAAAATGTCATTGCAGGACTGCCACAAAGGTTAGGTTAGGTGAGGTTAGGTAAGATTAGGCTAGGTTAGGCTAGCCTAGGTTAGGTTAGGTTGTGGTATTTCGGCGTTAAGATACATTTAAGAAACACACACAAATTCATTCAGTTGTTTTTCATTTTGCTCCTGTGGCCCCCCCTCCCGCAGCAACATTTTTCGGCGTTACAGTATTTCGGCGTTGTGGTACACAGCAGTTTTCTAGCTGTTGGCGTTGCGGTCAATTTCGCATTCGGAGTTATGGTATTCGGCTTTACGGTACGTTCGGCTTTGTGGTATTTCGTCGTTGTGGTAACGACCCTGTTTAGGCGTGTTGTGGAAAAAAAAACAAGAGTGAATTTTTACAGGATGGGAAAAAAGGCTACATACAAAAAAATTATATATGTGCTTTTAAATTTTATATTTTAGTGATTGCTATTTAATACTGATCCATATATTTAAAAAAAAATTATTTTGTGAATATTAGTGTTATAAATTGAGTTTATAAACTTTTTTGTGTATTTTCAAATTTATTTATGTAAGTAGGATTATGCTCCATGTAAGTATAATATATTTGGATTACAAAATATAAACAATTACAATATTGCTTGGTGAATAATTATAATTAATAAATTATAATAATCTTACGGCACATTTTTGATTTCATTACTGATTAAAATTTATCTCGTTTCTTTTACTAAATTTAATTTTTAATTTACTTGAATTTATACTTTACCACCCTTATTCATTATATTATTCCAGTCTTTTTATTATTTCTTTTCTATTTTATTATTTGCATGCAAAAAAATTATCAGTTTTTATTGCGCCAAGTAAGTATTACTTCTAACACGCGAACATAAGTGCACGCGCCAATTATGTGTGTTTGAATGCTTTTAGTTATGTCTATCTTAAAATTTTCTTTGTTTTGAGGATGGCAGATATGAACCAAAAACATCATATTTGTTTCAAGAATGATTTTGGGCATGACAATTTTCTCTCGAATAATTTTAAAAATTCGGTCTTGCTAAAGTATAGTTTATAACATAATGGAACGCCTTAAGGAAAAAGTGATTGGCTGATGCAAATAGTTTCTCTCATGTGATCACTGGTTTCTGGTATTTGTTTTGATTTTAGGAATGACTACATATGTCATAATACTAACTTAGAAACCATGTTACGGACTTTGAAAATCTCTTTTAATGTGTGATATCTGCCTAAACAAAAGTGCATATAAAATGTTGAATGACAAAAGAATTTATCGCATAATAACATCCCATCCTCCCCCTTAACTGAAAAAAATTGATCTAGTTTGTTCTCAACAGCAGGAACAATTTATGTACGTGTAAACCTATGGTGAATGAGTTTATATTTGTCTTTTATTTATATATTAGTGTTTGTGTGAGAAGGGCTTAATTTAGGCATACTTATACGACATACGTTCCGTATTGTGGTATTTATGACCTCTGGTTAGCGGTGGTGCAGCCAGGTCTGCCACTGGGCAAAAGTTGCATTTGCCACCCCTCACATAACTAAGATCACCACCTTTGCGAATTTTAATTACCGGACACTGTAGATAAGAACAAAAAGCCACGCTCTCTCATACAAATTAATACTCCCACGTTCGATAAAAAAAAACGCTATCTAAAGTATCAATTTAGTATATTGTCTAACTAAAGACTATGAAAATATGAAATCAGACGTCATCAATTAATAATAAAATTAAATTTTACTTATAAGTAAATGTGAATATATAGTGTTACCATATATCTACCCATTACGTATATACTTACGGCACTAATAATGTAATTTTTCAATGGCAGCTGAATAAGATTTAAGTTTAATACCACGCCACATTGAAGGCAATCACAATAGTTATGAGTAGAGACCTGCAAAATTCGCGGATTCAATGACCTCCAGTATAGACTCTACTACACTCTACACACTCGGGCAAATTGCCAACTGTACATTGGCTGCTGACTTGTGAGTCGTCTCGACCGAGTGTCTGTGATTCGACACTTCTATGAGTGAGGGTCTCTAATTGGCCTTCAGTCCTCCAGATTAACAGTGAACCAATTGCAGAAGCAGCGCTAAGGTATAATTATTTGAATTGTAGTATATCACGAAATGAATCCGCGAATTTTGCAGGTCTCTAGTTATGAGTAGAGACCGCAAAAATTCGCGGATTCATTTCACGACAGCCTGAAATTCAAATAGTTATACCTTAGTGCTGCCTCTGCTATTGGTTCATAACTCACCTGGATGACTCCGCGTCAGTGAGAAACACTCAACCGTAGCTGTATCGAATCACAGGCCGCTACGTTGGGACACCTTCAGAAGACAGCAGCCAATGAGAGGGTGGCATTTTACCTAGTGTACGTAGAACTATAAAATTCATCCTAGAGGTCATGTAACCCGCGAATTTTTCCGGTCCCTAGTTATGAGAAAGGAGACTCCATAAGGTAAAATATTCATGATATCATCTTATTTGACTTATGTTAGGTTCAGTGTTGTAATTAAGTGGGGGGAAAAAAAACCATCGTTGAGTACAAACATTTGGAATTTTTTTTTTTTCCTTTCTCTTTCCGCGGTCGCGTGACTCGCCTAATGGGCTCGCCGGCCTTGCTTCTGGTCGTGTTCCGACGGCCGCGCTTCTGCAATCAGTTTCTCGAGGCCGGGGACAACTCTGACAGCGCGTCGACTGTTCACTCGCTCTGTCGGAGCCACCGCGCGGACACACTCGTCTCTCTCTCTCTCTCTCACTCTCTCTCTCTCTCTCTGGCCATCCATCACGCGGGCCCATCTGCCGCGGCGCTCTGGCGCGACAGCAGCGCGGCTGGAGGCCGGTCAGCTGACGAGGAGGTCACCCGGGGGAGGGGGGGAGTCGATCTGGCGCAACTCTGCGACGGAGGGTCCGCTAGCGTCTTGCGTCCCGCGGGAAGCCTTCATTTCACAGACGAGAGAGAGCCACACCCGAAGTTCCCCGAAGTTCATGCTCGCTTCTTTTTTCCCCGTACCACAACAGGTGTATTTATTTGGGATGTAGCTTACTCATACGTCATAAGTCGTTCTATCTCATTGTTAGGGACTGGAAAAATTCGCGGATTCAATTACCTCTAGGATAGCCTCCATTGTCCTCTGCACTTCTCAAGTAAACACGCGTGTTCATTGGGTACTATATTGTGAGTCGTCTCCAACTGGGTAGCTTGTGAATCGACGCTTCTTTGGTAGATAGTCTCTCATTGGCCCAGAGAGCTCCAGTTAAACCGCGAGCCAATAGCAGAACCAGCAGAATTGTACACATGTTTGAATTTCAGCCCATCACGAAATGAATCCGCGAATTTTTCCGGTCTCTACTCATTGTATAAACCGGTGTGGCATTACATTTTGCGGTCGATTAGGATAGGTTAGCTACATTATAAATACTTTAAAACATTGTGGATGGTTGCTTATATTAGGTAAGTATAGCTGCATTAAAAATACTGTAAAATCATTTCATGGTTGCTTAGCAGATAACTTTTTTAATATGTAGCTATCCAGCGCTAGGAAACCGTTGACATGATTTCACAGTATCTTTAATTTAGCTATCCTAACCAAATCAACCGTCCACAATGTTCTAAAGTATTTATAATGTAGCTAACCTAACCTTTTACTATGAACAAAAAAAAACCGAAGATGCACGATTGGGCGTTTGGCTCTCGTCTGTGAAAATAAGGCTTTCCGCGTCCCGTGCACAGAACAAAGGAGGTAGACATAGAAGTGCGACTCTTACAGTGGAAACTAAAACCCTCTTTTTGTGCTTCATGTTACGCTATCTGTTGGGTGGGCTCATAACTACTTGCAAATAAAAACAACTCAGGATAGAGATTATAATACAAAGTTGTAGGTTAATTTATCTACTTGATGACTAATTGTGTAGTAAAAGTGATTTCAACTGTGCGATAAAACACTGTTTTGTAATAAAAAAAAGTCATATTATATATGAATGAGTTGGAGATGCAAACATTTATGGTATGCCTCGGAACAGTTAAAACGCAGTTCGTACGCACGGTGTAGGCATTGTGGGTTAAAAGAACATAAAGTAAAGATAGTTCACTCGATGTGCTTTGGCTGTTTTTGGAACAGCTACGACGCAATTCGTCCACATGTTGTTAACAAGTGTTTAGTCAATATTAGCTTCATTATGGTATTCAATTCCGCGTGACAATGTACTCAAACATACCACCACGGTCAGAAAAATAAAAAGATCGTTAAAAATAGCCAAATAATAGAAAAAAACGTTTTCATGCAAACAATTGACAAGTAAGTAAGAAATAAATGATAAATACGTGCAAATTAATGTCAGATTCGAAAAGAAAAAAGAAAATTGACTCGCTACAAAAAAATAGAATAAAGGAAGGATATGTTTGAATGCAGGTTACTTTGCAAATCTTGGTAATGTGCACAAAAAAAAAGTATCGTTTGTAACAACACACGAGCTAAAACACTTCAACACGCTATAATTATAGATAATAAATTAATCGCGAAACACGAAAACAATAAACACGCACTTCCCCGATATCTTTTCGAGATATGTGAGACTTTCACGCAAACGATGCACCGTGGTCACTCAACCACGTTCATCATCTTCCGTTCCATTCACGAATTTACTCCCACCAAATGCCATATACCGAGAGCTTATATGTTTACGGCACCAAATATAATAGAACCATGTGATTGGGGTAGGGACCGGAAAAATTCGCGGACTCAATGACCTCTAGGATAGCCTCCATTATCCTCTGCATTTCTCAAGTAAACACGCGTGTTCATTCGGTACTGAATTGTGAGGCGTCTCCACTGGGTAGCTCGTGATTCGATAGCCAATGGCAGAACCAGCAGAATTGTACACATGTTTGAACTTCAGCCTATCACGAACTGAATCCGCGAATTTTTCCGGTCTCTAGACTGGGGTAGAATAGGCCTACTTCTCACACTTATCTTGAAAGCATGATTAGTAAGCTGCAGGGGAAGTGAAAAAAGTTTGGGGGGGGGGGGGGGCGGAATTGATAAATATCGTCAGGATAATATTTCGAAAATTAAGAAAACGTGTGATATTTTTGTTTTTTCGAAAACCGTCGTTAGAGTAGGGGTGCCGTGTTTGGGCCAACGCTGCGGTGCTGCTCCGGGTGGTGGCGTCGGGAACTACGAGCCAACCTGGCCGGTAATCCGTCCCCCCTCCACAACTCTCCACCCCCACCACACGGGAGCTCAAAACCCCCGGCGAAAACACCGCGTCAGTTCGGACCTAACGAACCGCGATATGGGGCCGTTGAATGGGATTCCCCCATTACACGGCTGCGCGAGCGCGCCAGCGAGAGAGAGTGAGAGGGGGTAAAGGAAGGGAAGGAAGAAGGGAGGAGGAGTAGGAGAAGGAGGGATAAACAAAGTACGGGAAATAAAACAACCCCGCCGCCCGCAGCGCGATTGAAAACAAACGTCCCCTTCCTGGACGGGCCGGCAGCGACTCTGGCGCGTCGGCGGATGAAAGCAAACATTGCAGGGCGTCGCTCGGACCGTGAACAGACTCCGTGCGAGGAAACAAATGAACAACACAACACGTGATAGAGTTTAAGAGATAAACTCGTCCCTTGATCACTCGCAGCGGGGAAAAAACAGTTTCCGCGCAAACGCCGTGGAAACTAATAGCCGGGAACAGAGACTCGCAGCTGCTAGTTGAATGTGCTGCAGTAAAAATGGGGAGACTCTCTATTAGTAGAGACCAGAAAAATTCGCGAATTCATTTCGCGATAGGCTAGAATACAAATAGTTATACGTCAGTGCTGCCTCTGTCATTGGCTCACAACTCACCTAGATGACTCTGGGCCAATGAGAAACACCCAACCGAAGCTTTATCGAATCACAGGCTGCTACGTTGGGACGTTTCACAAGACAGCATCCAATGAGTGGGTGGCATTTGACCGAGTGTACGTAGAACTATGGAGTTCATCCTGGAGGTCATTGAACCCGCGAATTTTTCCGGTCCCTATCTATTAGGAGTCCCTTGGCCAGACAGGTTGCGTCGTTCAGTTAGAGGTAGCGTTGTTTGTAGAGGCGCGGTTTTTAACGGATAAACCATGTATTTTTTGCGACAAAATTTTTTTTTAAAGCTCATTAGACTGCAGCAAGGTATGGCCACGACAGTGGTTTCTTCCTTGTTATTGGTGACCGTTTTCAAGAGAAGCCATTGCCTTATTTGGCCAGGTCTTACCGGGCGCTTTGGCTTCCGCACTGAATGGCTGCAATTCGTTTACTAGCAGTGACCACATACCCGAGAGAAACTCAATCGTCACAAAACACAGATGATGCTACACTGTTTTAACTTTCAGCCAGTCTCGAAAACGTTTTTTCGAAAAGTATGAGTCTCCTACCTATCGCGATGAAATGAATTCGCGTTTTTTTATTATTAGCTATATTTTTTGATGCCGCGCTAAATCGTGGTAAAGTATTATAAAATCATCAACTGTCTCTTTTTTCCGGAAAATTCATTTAAATACCTTTTAGTAAAAGTTTTAATTTAAAAATTCACTTCCATCATGGAGTCCTAGGTTCGAACTCGGTGAGAGAAAAACACTCGACGTGTATCTGCAAGAAACACAACCAATCAAGAATCACAGACGATGCTTCAGTGTTTTAACTATCAGCTAGTCTCGGAGTCTTTTTGCAAAATATACATGCCACTATTTTTAGGGAATAAACTCTTGACCAATGAGCATCCCTTAACTAAATAATTGCCGTACCACAGGCTACCAAGTCGAAACGTCTAACAGGTGACGTTTGCTCGAGTATTCATTGGACTGTGGAGTCCCTCCTAAAGTTCACTAAAAATGCGAATTCTTCCTGTCCCCTATTTATGGTCTCCGAGTTTTTTTTCTTTATGTAACCTCAATTTTGAGAGCAGAGCATGACGTTGTGTTCGAGGTACAAATGTCGGATGACTTATTTTGAACTGAGACGTAAGCCAGGAACTTTGTTGTCACGTTGAAGTTTCAGAAGTGCTGATGTAAAGTAAACATCAGTGTAGACTCGGATTATGTGCCCTCGTCATACATTTGTGGGTAACTTGCGGTAGCGTACGTATCTTTCATTGAAACATGATGTAAAACGACGCCTAGAATGTCCTTCACATATAAATAAAACCCCGAGAAAATTACTTGTGTCGCAATAATTGAAATATTTACGTTATCCTTAACTCATAACAAATATAAATGCGTTATTGCATTGTAGTTGCAGTCTTGTAACGTAAGTGTTATGCTTGTTTTGAACTTAATATTCCGGCACATAACTACTCGTATTGATAATCAACTGTGAAAAATTCTTGCATCCGAATTTCGAAAATTTGAAATAATATGTTTGAAGACAATAATTTTAAGTGGCCAGAATTTTTCATATTTTTAAGAACCATACTGGCATGGTTTATACAAACATTCGCCAATATTGCATCCATGAACCTACTTACCTAAAATTATATGCACACAAGCTTGATGATTATACGTTAGAAATATACTTTTAGCCATTCAAGAGATGTTATAAGATCGCATTGTTTATAACTAATCACAAGCAATATGAACAACACATCAAACTTTACGATTCATTGTGTTTTTACACATAATTAAAAGTTGTTCTCATTTCTTGTAAAAATATATTAATTTTTTGTGTACTTTTTCCTGGCATTTGCACGCTGCTGCCTGTTTCTTTAAGCTTTCTTTGTTTCGGGAAAACGTAACACCAAACGTTTTTCCTGAAACCTTAAAAAATTATTGAATGTTGTATGTTTATTTCCTGGAGTAACTATGACACTAAATGATACTATCTGTTCGGCAGCTACGCCTTCCCTGATGATTTTGCACGAATTCATACTTTTTCTTAATGGTGTTCTAGTGCTCCTAAATCTTCTGAATCTTCTTGTTCTGAAATACTTATTTTAGCTTCTTATGAATTTTAAATTATAGAGCCATAAAAAATTGGAACAATTAAAAATATATAATATTCCTTATGTAGTATTGTAAAAAATAATTAAAAAACTATTTTAGTATTTGTAAAACACAAGAAATTCTTAGAATAGTTTCTATAAAATGTTAATTGAAACTATGTTACAAAATTTCAATAATTCAAACACATCTTTATTTATTATTTTGAAACATATAATTATAAATTCAAACCAAACAAACAGTAAATGTAGTATTCAATGGCTCCGAAATTACTTTATAACTCAGTTGAAGTTGCCACTGTGTATTTTGCGCTAGGAAAACATTTGACTAGAGCAGACGTAGAGGAAGAGTTTGGAGCCAGCTTGGAACACCAGCATGTCTGTCAGCCCCTCCTAATCCATTCTTCTCTTTTTTCTTGTTTTGTTTTTTTCTCTCTCTCTTTTCTCTTTGCTTAGCTTCTGCACCGCCGTCCACGACCCCAGGACCCACCACGCCGGAGCCGCCGAGACGCAGCCCAGGTACAGCTTCTCCTTCGCACCTTTGCAACGTCACTCACTCGCATTGCTCATGGGTAGGGACCCGGAAAAATTCGCAGATTCATATCGTGATAGACTGAAATTCAAACATGTGTACGATTCTGCTGGTTCTGCTATTGGCTCGCAGTTCAACTGGAGCTCTCTGGGCCAATGAGAGACCATCGACCAAGGAAGCGTCGAATCACAAGCTACCCAGTGGAGACGCCTCACAATTTAGTACCCAATGAACACGCATGTTTACTTGAGAAATGCAGAGGATAATGGAGGCTATCCTAGAGGTCATTGAATCCGCGAATTTTTCCGGTCCCTACTCATGGGTAGGGACCGGAAATTTCGCGGATTCATTTAGTCGCAAGCTAGAATGCAAACCTTCACACTCTCGCACTGTGTTCATATGATTGGCACGCAGTTGCTTGGACACGCCCGTCTACGACCGTGAGCCAATGATGCCCAGCTAGGAGAGAAGTAAGCGAATCAGGTAGTGTCAAATAACAAGGATAAAAATGTTCTCGCTAAGAAATCAACCAATGGGAATGTAAACATGGGTCGAGCACACCTATAACTTTGAATTCTATCCTGAGGCCAGAAGTATCCGCGAAATTTCCGGGTCTCTACTCATGGGTAGGGACAAGAAAAATTCGTGGGTTCAATGACCTCTAGGATGAACTCCATAGTTCTACGTACACTCGGTCAAATGCCACCCACTCATTGGCTGCTGTCTTGTGAGACGTCCCAACATAGCGGCCTGTGATTCGATAAAGCTTTGGTCGGGCGTTTCTCATTGGCCCAGAGCCATCCAGGTGAGTTGTGAGACAATAGCAGAGCAGCACGGAGGTATAACTATTTGTATTTTAGCCTATCGCGAAGTGAATTCGAAAACTTTCTCCGGTATCTTCTCATGGGGTCCGCCTCGGGGTTTGTTTGAACACGTTTTCTCTGTAATTGAACCTCTAATGTGGCGGAGACACTCAGACTCCGTCAATATTTGCAAAATGTCACCCAATATAAAAATAATATATTATTAGAGACTGGAAAAATTCGCGGATTCATTTCTTGATAGGCAGAAATTCAAACATGTGTACAATTCTGCTGGTTCTGCTATTGGCTCGCAGTTTAACTGGAGCTCCCTGGGCCAATGAGAGACTATCGACCAAAGAAGCGTCGAATCACAAGCTACCCAGTGGAGACGCCTCACAATCTAGTACCCAATGAACACGCGTGTTTACTTGAGAAATGCAGAGGATAATGGAGACTATCCTAGAGGTCATTGAATCCGCGAATTTTTCCGGTCCCTATATATAAACATCTTAATATTTAAAAAAGATTGTAAAAGGGGGGAGGGGGTAGCTATTGAGCTGGTACAAGGGACGTCTAACCTCCTTAGGACAGGGGGTATAGGGTTTGTTGACTGAAAAAAAAAGTATTATTATTTATCCCACATCGTTTCAGGTTCATTTCATGCAAACTATGGCTGACACATAAATAAAAGAATAAAAAGATGTAAAACTACCCTTTCCACAATAAATAAACCAATTTAAGTATTTGTCTTTGACGGAAATTGTTCTTCTTTCATGGAAATTTAAAAAAAAAAAAAAAGCTTCAACCTTATTCTTGGGAAACATGCTTATTGATATAAACCGATTTTTTTTTTAACTTTTGCTGAGTAGTATCGTGGTTTGTGCAGTATAACTGAACGTGTGAAGTTAATTCTTGAAGTTTTGTGCAACATATTGTGCTGCATCAAACAGGTGTGAAATATTTTTTTTAGCAATCGGGAAAATACTGTGCCGTGTGTCGGTAAAAAAAGTCACTCCCGTCAGTTGCTATCGACAAGTGGTGGAGAACGTGTCGTGATGGCAGACAGGACGTCGAAGAAAAATGTTTATTTCGGAATTGATCGGAGTGTTTCCATGGAACTTCCGTCCCCATGGGATGTAAAGAGCCAAGTGTGTACTTTTCTCGGTCTGGAAACCACTGTTTGACCCATTTCCTTCTTTTACGTTTCTGCTCATTCTTCTTTTTGGCACTTCCCACCACGGCGATCAAAATGCAGCAAAGTTCAGTGTCAATGAACATGTTCACCACACGAAATACCGGCAGGGACTGACAATATATTGCCACGCACAACCCGATTGTATTGTACCGTCCAGGGACGTCTCTCAATATCATTGTACAATATTTTGCACAGTAATATTGCACGTCTATGGGCCGCTCTACACTGCAGCGTCCCTCTTCCCAATGCCAGTAGCTCCGCTTGGGGGGGGGGGATAATTCCCCCCCCCCCATAGCACTCAAAAAAATGAAAAAATATAGTGTAGTCAGGTGGTTATTCTTTCAAAGAAAGTTATTTTAAAGTCGGTAACAGGTAGAAGTGGTTCAACATGAAAATATTTTATATAGCATTTTTTTTTACATTAATACGTACTTACATACTAGTCGCCATACGTCTTTCAAAATATTAAAAATGCTCCATACCCCCAGGTCTAGCACCCCCTTCCCCCTTCCAAACTATCAAATGGGCGCCCTTGATTAGCTATGTTATTGTTTCTGAGTGCTCTGCTGCCAAATACTCGTTTTCATGATGTAATGAAATTTTTTTAATGTACCTGAAACATTTTTTAAAGTAAAAATTAGAACACGAATTTTGGAGAAAAAAAACTTTTTCCTGTCATTATATTTATTTCATGTTATTATATTGTATTTCATTAAATGCACCATCTGAACTTCCTTAATTTTTGCTTCTAAGGAGACGTAACTGAAAGATGCCATCTGGGTTTCAACCGTTTTTACAACATATTGCTTATATAATCTAATATTAAACCTTTTGGCTCTGTTTGAGCGAAGCACGTAATTTAGTGGACTGCCCCGTTATTTACAGTGACCGACTGCTATACAAATAGTTTCTCCAGTGATATTATAATATTGATTGTTTATCAACTACAACTGTAATTTTTTTCTGTCAATGCATGGTCTAGGGAAACTCAACAAATATAAAAAAATTTAAAAATAATAATAACACTTATTGTATTTAAAGATGGTACAGGAAGTAATTTTTTTTAAATGTTAAATAGCTGGATGGTATTACTCTGGAAACAGGGTTTCGCAAGGTACTCTGTACCTACTGCAAACTAATCGTGGGACGCCCTATAGACAACCTTAGATGTATGCTCGTGCACGGGGGGAAGCCTTCATTTCACAGACGAGAGAGACACACGCCAAGTTCCCCGAAGTTCATGCTCGCTTTTTTTTCCGTACCACAACAGGTGTATTTATTTGGGGGAAAACATTCGCGGGCATTTATTCTCCAAATGCGCGGGTTTAACTTAAAAGATGTCATTCTTAAAATTAGGAAGAAGTAATTTAAATAATTATTCAGTAAATTAAGATAAAACGGTATCTGGTTATTTTGAGTAAAAAGAAGCATATGATAGGTTAGCTACATTATAAAAACTTTAAAACATTGTGGATGGTTGGTTATATTAGGTAAGTATAGCTACATTAAAAATACTGTAAAATAATTTTATGGTTGCTTAGCAAATAACTTTTTAATATGTAGCTATCAGGGCTAGGAAACCGTTTACATGATTTCACAGTATCTTTAATGTAGCTATCCTAACCAAATCAACCGTCCACAATGTTTTAAAGTATTTATAATGTAGCTAACCTAAACTAATTGACCATTAGTATCCTTTTATCAACACCGCCATATTTATTTACAATGAACAAAAAAAACCGAAGATGTACGATCGGTCGTTTGGCTCTCTCGTCTGTGAAAATAAAGGCTTCCCGTGCACGGTTGACGCTCCCATGCGCTAGGACGCGCTAGGACGCGCTAGAACACGCTAGAACACGTTAGAACGGCCCGCTGACAATTATGCCCTGTACCTGACACTTGTCACTAGAAATCTCGTTGCCGGAGCTGAATAATGTTGGTAACAATTCCTCGGCTGAGTCTACTGTACACTTCCAATAATGTTACACACGTGTTCATCGATTGAAAAAAAAAATTGGATATATCGTTCATAACAACTTCGTAAAATCTTAACATATTTTTAGTAATTTTTGTTTTCATATAATTAATTTCTTTAAATATTAATGATCGTTAGGGTTACCGAAAATATCTTTTACACGATCTAATAACTAAATGTGCAAGGTTCCGGCGTTTGGGTTCAATCACAGAATTAAAATGTAGGACCAATATTGCTGTCTAAAGCAATTATTACTTCTGAAGTACAGTGAGTGTATAATTAGTGGATGTTTTAACTCAACCCGTTTTTATTAATTTTGATATAATAAACGACGTATTTACTATCGCATGCTGTCAAATAAGTGGAATAATAAGCACATTCCCTGTAAAATACAGGGAATCTGTACAGTGTTACAAGGTCACTGCTGTAAATTGGTCACAATGGTCACAAATATTACGTTATGTATATAATAATATTTAAAAAATTTGTTGAGGAAATAGGGTTCTCAATTAAGTATAAGTCATGGCACTTTCTCAGTCAAACAAAAATACTGCTTATTTAACGAATTTTAGCATGGCCCCCTACAATTATAACAATAAAAAGATATAATATTTATAAGAAAGTTCGTCTACAAATTATATTATTATTGTCAGCTGTGTCGCATGTCCATTTAATTTTCTCATCCAGATTAAAGTATTTTGTCGCCTTCAATTTTGTAAATTTACATTACATATTTATATACATCTTCGGCCTTAAAAATTTTAGTTTAACAATAATTAATATTTGCCTATAAAATTAAAGCTTCAATAAAATTCCATAAAAAGGCACAAAATAAATATTATTCAGAAAATTGTAAAATGGTAAAATAAGTATTTGGTAATAATTTTGTTTATTATTAGAGACCGGAAAAATTCGTGGATTAATTTCGTGATAGGCTGAAATTCAAACATGTGTACAATTCTGCTGGTTCTGCTATTGGCTCGCAGTTTAACTGGAGTTCTCTGGGCAAATGAGAGACTATCGACCAAAGAAGCGTCGAATCACAAGCTACCCAGTGGAGACGCCTCACAATTTAGTAACCAATGAACACGGGTGTTTACTTGAGAAGTGCAGAGGATAGTGGAGGCTATCCTAAAGGTCATTGAATCCGCGAATTTTTCCGCTCCCTATTTATTATGAAACATTCTAAAATAAGAAAATCTAAAATAAATCATTTTTTCCCACTTAATGGGTAATTGTGTACGTCATATAAATGTATATTGCAATATATGTTTATAACTAACTCTATACGTAAATAACCCAGAAACCACAAATAAACACTGTTATTGATAAAACAGAGCGAGTAACCAAATAAAAAAAAGAGTCTGAAGATGTGAACGTACTTTTGGTTTGTTTCGAAACGCATCATTTCTAACACAAAATATGATCTAGTTCGCTGTTATGCTGTTTTCGTTGTATCACCCATTACGATTAGCGTATATGTATATTTATACTTTTAGCAGTTGGGTCTAAAGTATTTTTTCTTCATAATAATGATTATAAATTATTTGATGGGATTCTGTGGTTGTTTATAACATATGAAGTATTTTCATATAACATAACAACAGAATAGCCTTTGCCACTTTGTCTGCGTGTTCTGACGTGAAATGATGAGGCGGGCATGAAGGTTTAAGAGGGGAGGGGGGGATCCTTCCTTGAACTGTAAGAAGAGAAGGAACAAAACAAAAAATATCGCGAAAATTCTATAACCTCGTAAACTACAATCATAATAAGTTATTTTTACGGTTATGGACTACGCACTTATGGCAACATAGTCATAATATTTAAATGCATGAGCTATACGAGAGATGAAACTACATTATTTCAGATAAGTCCGAGGAGAATTTGTGTGTGCGCCAATGGTCAAATACTGTAAGTTCTCTGTGACCTTCAAAAAGTTCAAACATAGAGCTTCAAAACACCGCAAGAAGATTCAAAAGAACGTGTTATTATAATCAGTGTTATCTGGCCTTAGAATAACGTCTTAGGCTATGCCTTAAGGCATGTTGCACCAACAAAAACAGTACAAAACATGAATATTATTTATTGCAGAACATGTATCCATTATGGTGATGACCAATCCTCCACAAAAAAAAAAATCCTACACATGAAATTCAATGTGTCAAGTTGAGCAGTTTTCAAACCACCTTTTGCATTATTACCCTGTCTAAAAAAGTGTTAGTTGTTTTATTCCAAATTGTCTGAAATAGTTTATAATTTAATCAATATTTGTGCTGAATCGAAACATGCACCACTTTCATAGTACTAGAGACATTAACTAACATAATTACAATATGCTGATATCCTGTAAATATTTAAATGATTTAGATTACCTATACGTGGATAGTATTAAGGGTCGTTTGTAAGTTTATTTCGATGAACGGCAGTAAGGTGACGTGTAAAGTGAGCCCCCAGAAGTGTCTATGTACGTGCAGAACAGCCGCGGTCGAGAAAGCGAGTGACGAGGCGGTGTTGTCTGTGTTGTTGTTGCAGACCAGGCCTGGGACCACGGGGACTTCAACAACTCCGTCAGCGGCAACCCGGGGGGACTGCTGAAGGTACACTTGCAGGAGAAAGGTAAACACAACCGTCCGAGAAACCGCAGAAAAATCAATATCAGATGTTAAGCGAGTATGAGCAATGACAGTTGTAGCATCAACGGTAGTGGTAACATTATAAGCACTATGTTATCAGGTGTAGCATTATGAGTGATAGAATCATTACAAAAAAAATGTTAACACGCATTTGGGGGGGGGAAGAATTATGATTCGTAGCGTAATAAGTTGTAGAATTTTTAAAATTATTATTAGCAAGTGTACCATTAGCAGGAGTAGGCCTACTTGTAAAGCAGCATCAGTTGCAACAAAGACAACATTCTGAGCAATAGTGATATAACAGAATTGTTAAAGAGATATTAGTATAATAAGTAATCGTGGTACTAGTTGTAGTTAAAATAATGCCAATCGTGATAATATGACGTGAAATTCGTTTATTCCAGATTTCTGACTGCAAATTGTTGTCTGCTTACTGTGCCGTCAGTTGAAACAATTAAATCACTTAATAGGTTTAAAAACAACGCATAATTGTAATACACTCGCAAAAATAGATTTACAATCTTAAAACCATTTTTCTACTAGCAAAGGTTTAATTTAAGGTAGCAAACTGGCCAGTATAATTAATGATTAAAAGAAATTTTTGGTCGAGAATGTTACCTGAAGAAGAAGTAATGGAGAGAACTATTGAAAATAATCTATTACAATAAATACTTATGAGAAATTATTAGAACTCTGATGGAGGAGTAGGAGGCAAGCGGTTCCAACGGTCATTTTACAATGCATCTATGGAGGAAGATATTTTGAAAACTAGGTTAAAAAATATTGTTCAAAAATCTCGGCTCGGTTCACATTATACGTGCCCAGATGTTCGTACCTGGTAAAATAGCCATGCGTTAGGATGAAGCACGATTGATCGCATGGGTCGTGAGCTGGACTCTCTTAGCGGGTGGAACCATCAGACTCCCAGGGGCGGGACGGGGGCATGTCGGGGTGTCAGGTCCCTGAGCGCGCCGTGGGTGCGAATGTCGACCAAGAGAGGCGACAGCACAGCAGAAACCACGCCTGGCTTGAACTCTCTGAAGCATCCAGCTGACTCTGCGTCACAGCTGTTGGCACATCTTGTCGCCGCCTCAGGAATTGCATGTTCTCCCCCAACTGGAGACCAGCAAGCAGTATGTACTCCAGACGTCCAGTGTCTCATTACTGGACACAGCTTGCAGTGAAGTTAGCAGCATCGAGACTGGAGAAGTGTGGTACTCGCAGAAGAAAGATAAGGCCTTGAACAAGCTGAATCATGTTTATTCTTGTCGAAGTCAGCAGATAACGTAGAAGTATCTTGTTTGGTGGTAGCATACTGACTTCGGTGAACTAGGATGACTTACGTAGCTGCACATTTAACTGGTGGGAGGTTTGTAAATGCGAGTGAGGGAAATTGCTGACGGTGATTTTACCAGTCTTTTCTTATGCAGAATCTTTCCTGCACATGAGGCTTGATGAATAGATTATAGAAATACTGTGAATTCCACACGAACATTGCCCCCTTCGCCCCTTTGATTTATACATTGTGAGCATTCTGTGAATGCGTAGCTCTTTTTTTTTTTTTTTGCAATGCTGAGAGGCTCTAGAATGTTTTATTTTTCAGTAATGTGCAAAATATTTTTAATGTAAAGTTCTGGTGTTCAATTTTGTGAACATATTTCCTTGTAATCGGGAACAAACATGACTGAACCTCCAAACAGCAAAAATATCTGAACGTTTGGATTTACAAATACCTCACTTGCGACTTCTGCGATGTTCAGTTGGTCTGCACTCGCTGTTTGTCTTACAAGCACAGTGAATAGGCCGCATCAGGCTGCTTGTCGACCGTTATAATGGCTGCTGGTTCTTTTGTCAAATACTGTCGTCTAAGACCTTCTTCGAGTGTTTGTGCGGTTCCCAGCTCTTCGCGGCAATCGGGTTTCCACTGGGGCTGATTAATGCCTTTCAGTTCACCCTTGAAATTTTTTTTTATAAAAAACAGGATCCGTGATGAGGCACCCATCATGTCACCGAGAAGGAAACATCCCGGGGGGGGGGGGGGGGGGGAGGAAATGCAAATTAGTCTCCCTCTGCCCCCTCGCTAATGCCACACGTCACTTTCTCGCCTCTTTTGTCCCGAGCTGGCGCTTCTTTGTCCGTGGAAGCGTCCCGAGCTGCGAGGAATCGTCGTGAGCCATCAGAGGTCCTGGGAGGCACAGGAGTCATCTTCCCTCCTTCCTCCTTCCACGGGTCCCTCCCCCTCTTGCTCCCGACCAATCTGTCCTGCTCCATTCTCTTCTTATTTGCAGTTTTAATGAAAAGTTTCCTCCTGCTACCACTTAGCATTAATTGCGATGTTCATTTGAGATTCCCTTTAGGGTCCCTCCCTCCCCTCCAGCATGCAGATGCCGCCGCCGCCGAGCGGAATAATGGCGCCCGACCGCCCCCGAGGGCTCCAGGAGGGGCAGTGGGGAGGCGGAGGGGGGTGTTTGTGTATCAGTCTGGCGGGGCTCGCGCGGTAACGAAGGGGCAACAGCGATTCTACGGAATCACCAGCGCAAACAGACCTCCCCGGCCACTGTTTGGAGAAGGCCGAATGGAGTCAACTCAACCTATTATCTCTCTCTCTCTCTCGAGCTCCCTCCTGTGACGTAAACACTCCTTCCCAAACTACAGCTCCACCAAATGTTATCTTATTCGTGTCATGGTTTTGTAGTCTCTTAAGGAGGCTTCTAATACACCCGATTTTTGAAGAATTGTAATTTTATGACAGGTTACATGTTAGCAAACTACGAGAGCGCTCTGCTCCCGAGGAGAAGCGAACCCATGTGTTTCCCTTCATCGAGTGGGAAAACGCGCCGTGTCTCCACGTCTCATCCCGCTCAGCCTTCACTGGGCGACAGCATGGACAAATGTGCCTGCAGTACGCTCTGTCGGAGCTCGTCCCCGACTGGCTCTGCTAACAACAGTGCTGCGAAAATCGTCGGCTGACTAGGGAGCAAACGTACAAATGCAAGCTGATAAACGTAAAAATATATATGTTTTATCTTACATGATTACGAACCACGAACAAATAAGTGCTTTGATGAAGGAAAATCTCACATGGCTAATTAGTAGGGCCATGCATATTTTCGTGAAAAGATTACGAGACTAGCTGAAAGTTAAAACACTGTAGCATCGTCTGTGTTTCGTGATTGGGTGAGTTTCTTTCAGGTGCATGACGATTGTTACAACACCAATCACAGTAATTCATTGCGGAAGCAAATGCGTCCTGAGTGGCTCAGCCAAACAAGGCAACTACTTCTCTCGCAGACGGCCGCCAATCACAAGGAAGAAACCGCTGGTGCGCGTATACCTTGTTGCAGTCTAGTAGACGTTCAGCTTTATTCGCGAAAAATGCCTGCCCCTACTAATTAGTTAGGTATATAATTTTGTTATTACAATATTATCTAAGGACTTTCCATCTAAATGAATCCCGACAATTCATCAACATAGCAGCTACGACGAGCCATGCTGTCCCGAGGACAAGCGAATGGGAAGCATATTTCCTTACCCTAGGTTGACTCGCCGACTGCCATCTGAAGCGCGCTGGAACTGGTCGCGGCTCGGGTGGAGAAGGAGACAGCTCTCCTGCACTTGTTCCTGGGTCACAAATGTTCTCACCTGAGATTTATTAATAGTTATTTCCGAGCTGAAAAGGTCACGCAAGTGATCATAATTATGAACACTTGAGAGACAATTCCCGCTATTCCAAAATTACTAATTAGGTGATTATCTGTTGCAAAAAATTAAGACGAAACACAATAAGCAACAGCACTGTCGAGGTAAACTTTCAGTAAAAGCTCTGTGATAACAGATGTGACAAACGTGACATGGTGTGAAGGGGTCTAAGTGACTGCACTCCTATGGAAGAACAACTTATAGTAATGGTTTTACTTTAAAACTACTAAAAGTGTTATTATTAATATTTTCGTTATTAATAAGCAGAGTTTATGTGATAAAATCTCTAAACAGCCGATTACTTTACCTCTCTTGGATCAAGAGGTCTGTGTTTCATGTGGCTCCTCTGAATTCTGTGACTCAAAATATTATTTTAGTTTTATTAGTTCTAGCCTCGCTTTCTCGCCCCTTTCCCCACCATAAACCCCGTAGTCGAAGTCCCGTGAGCCTCGAGGTGCGCTATTACCTAAATTAGCTTTTGACTTTTTTCACAAATCTCTCCTTTACACTCTCCAGTGTTGCAGAGGCTGCATGTTTCAGTTGCCGTGAGGGTTCCCGAGTTAAATTCACGTAATTTGTAATTTCATTTTCAATAAAATATTAGTAAAGCCTCATTTTGTATGTTAGCCTCTCCCTTAAATGGCAGAACACTATCGGAAAATGAACTAGTCGGCAGAGACCCTGTCAACTCGCGGCTTGTGTTAAAACGCAATGTTTGTTTCACTTACCCATGCGTAATTCGCTCAACTGATGGAAAATGAATATCACTGGCTCGAGATCATCTAGCGCGTGTCAGAGTGACGATGGTCCAATAAAGAGAAACACGCAGAAACACATCTACATTGTCAGGGTATCCTAGCGGTTATATACCGATCTTTGGCTGCAGTTTGTCTTGATGTTACATGTTCTTTGGACATATAATTCGCTTGCATTTAAAAATAAATATTTATATACCTATATGATTTTTAAAATGCAAATATATTTTACATTTTAAAAACTGTTTAGTTGCAAATTACTATTTTAATGTTAAATCGAAGATTGAAGAACAACAAAAAAATGTAATCCTATGACACTTGAAAAATAATTCTAGGACCGAGTTGTCGCCACAAAGCTGAACTCGTCTCGCCAGGACTCGAACACCGGTCCTTGTTTACCGCCATCACTGCAGGCGCATTTCCTGCCCCGCTGTCCCCTGATCTGTGCAGCTGTGGGTAGGACCAAACATCTCACAAGAGGGTTTGACTGTTCCGCAGGTTCCAAGTACCAGTCCAACCTGAACGAGATAGACAAGTCTGAGCAGAAGTCGTCTCCGGACTCCGCGGGGAAAGGTGGGCACTACGAGTGGCCGCAAGGAGACCCCGGATGTGAGTAGCAGCCCAGCCCCATACCTCCGCACGGAGTTTTATCTTTGATCTTTCGAAAACTTTGTTTGTTGATTTTTTTTTCTTTTTAGTGATTCAAGATAACATTGCAAAAGAAAATATCTGTTATTGGGTTGTGTCATTTCTTATAGTGATTCATTAAATATGAATGTCCATTTCAGAAGGTATCTGTTCAGTACACGCTACTGGGAGAAAATTAACTTTACAAGCCTAGAACCTCTCGGGCAGTGGGAAAACTGGAATTCCCGCAGGACGCGCTGTCGTCGCAGGGCTTGTCTGAAAAGGATCGGAAGGATATGAGCGATGTTGTTACGGTCCTGCGATCTCCCATCATCCGATAAATAAAATAACGCGAAACCGTCTCTTGGGACTTCCAGGGCCATCTTCTACTTCTGGCAGCGTGGCGAGGGGACGCGCACTCCTCATCACCCCCACGTCTCTCTGCACCCTTCCACCTTTTACTTCCTTTCCTTGGCCTCCTCTCGTTCCTTGTCTTGTTCCCTCGCCCCCTGCTCCTCTTCCTCCCCAAATCTCAATCTCCATATACATGCTGGTGATACAGAACTCTCCCCTGCTTCTGCAGGTATACGTGTGTGTGTGTGCTGTGTGCTTCCTGCCTCTCCAAGGCCGAGCATACATACTTCACTCATCCTTTCTTTGCCTGTCTGACTCCATTTTCTCCGGAGTTCTTCTCCATCCTTGGCTAGTTTCATCCTCCGCGCCCGCTCCTCCAATCTTGTCTGCACCAGGAGGAGGTGGGTGAGTGGGGGAGGGGGCGGGAGGTATCCCTCGGGAACATGCCATCAGAGCGGCAGGATCGATCCTGGACGGAGCGCGGCCACGCCACTTCGCGGCTCCGGCTGGAGGAACATCCGTCTCGAAGAGGGAATGGTCAATACACGGACCGTGACTGTAGGCAACAACTGAATCTATCACTACCTCCAACTTGAAAATCACACCCTAAGTAAGATCACATGCGCAAAGAAAATAACTTTCTCAACAACATGTTAATGCGAACTACATTTTAAATCTTTGAGCTCAAAATAATTTTGTACCTAAATTTACATTGCAGTTTTTCCATCTAGAATGCGATGAATTTCTCGTTTGATCTGGAAAATTCTGTTTAAGCTTCTCATTATCAAACACTGATTCTGTCATTGCTGCCATATTTTCAATCCCAATTATTACCCAATATTTGGTTGTTATGACAGGCAAGAATACAAATTCGTTCACTTTCGTGCTGCTTCCCTGATTGGGCCTCGGTTTATTAGAATGATTCTGAGCCAATAAAAAAAACCTCAAGGAAATAAGTATCAAATCACAAGGAACCCATTTAACAGGTCTTATAAGTTAGTAACTAATGAACATGTGTTATTTTTCCGAGTACATAGAGGATTGTGGAGTCAATTCTAGATGTCATTGAAACCGCAAAAAAAAATTACATTACCTAGATACGAATCTACAGTCCGTATACAGAGCCTATATAGATTCATACATCTTATAGGCACATCTGAACAGCAAGTTAAGAAATCTGTGTATTGAAGATCATAATTGCTATTGCTTAAAGTCACACGGTTACCAATCAGCGAAGATCTTTGTTTGGGCCTCCGTGTGGAGATACGCCTGTCTTTTTACTGGTTTACTTTAAAGGTGGGCTCAAATGGCCTCAAATTTTGGGCATGCTCATTCAATGCTGATAACCTTCCAAATATCACATATCACGAGAAAACAATATACAAGTTTTGATAGACTGACGCAACGTTCATGATTCCCCACACTTGGTTGAGATTTTCATCCTCGAATGAAACCCCTGGTCTGTCTGAGTGGCCGCTCTCTGCACACTCTGTTCACCGGAGGGTCTTTCTGCCTTCGAGGCCTCCTCCTGCACTGGATTCTTCATGTCGTCCACCAATAATACAGGCTGTTCCAACCCCGGATTGAATCCCCCCCTCAGTTCGGCCAGTAGCTGAAGAGATACCGCCTGTTGAGTGGATCAATAGTACAATTTGTCATTCGATTCGACTTACTCAAATAAAACCAGTTAATGAACAGCCCTACATGGCTTATTTGGCTCAATAAAAACTCGATTTGGTAAACACTACCGAATCATTTGTCTACACAAACCCCAACTAATATTTTGAGGGTATCAACCAAATGATTTTCTGGTTCCGACAAAACATTTATTAGGTACCGACTTTGTGGACAATTTAAAATTTCTTCATTGTCACCACAAAATATTTGGAAGAGTGTTTTTTTGTTTACTAAATGCATGGTTTAGGCTCAAACATATATATTTTTCAGTTTTAAAGTAGAAGAATATTTGGTAATGCATGAATGTGTGTGGTAGGTTTAATTGATGGCATAAAATAATTCTTTCTTTGATTAATTGTTCCAAGGAGAAAGGTTTAAGTTCATTTTTTGGACATACATAGTTGCTGATTACACTGTAGGTAATAGATAAACATCACTAACAGACAAAAGAGATGAAAACATAGACATACAGGAAACAAGCCAAAATCATTCAATGTCAAAATTGAAGTGCATAGAATGCACTACATTAGTGCTACTCCATTATATATGACCTCAAGTAAAAACCATCAATGATGTATGTCCAACGAAGACATTATAAATCGCCATTGATGACCTAAGTTAGTAAGCCACACCCTGATAAGCTGAAGCATATAAAAGTAAATTTTACCATAATCCCTAGTAAAATAATTAATAAATATTTAGTATAATTAATTATTTATGCTTGTTACGGTTTATCTCTCAATGTGATAAAAACGTTTGCTGATGAGTTTGGCAATGTCGGATCGTTTAGCCTATCAGTAGCGTCACTGATCGTCCTCCTGGGTAGAACAGTAGACATCAACTTTACTTTGATGTTTGGACTACAGTTCTCTTGACACTCCCTTGACGAAGTAGAAGTGGGTACCCCGTCACGTCTAAGCCGCCGACGGATGTGACTGAGCGTAATTGACCAATTAGCACTCTAAAAGGCTTGATTATGTCTAGGCAAGTTAAGTCTAGTCTGGAGTGGAATGAATTCGCGAGACAATTGGGGCTCTAGGTATATGGCATGACCGACTCCAGTGCAGTTGTGTCGCTGTCTGTAGTGGCCTCGACGTCCTGGGAAGAAGTGAGTGCTGAGGTGCTGGTGTGTTCTGCCGACAGCGGGCGCCGCGCGGATGAGAGTCCTCGGCGTGTGGTCGACAGTGCTCCTGGCGTCGCTGCTGGCGAGGTAGAGCGCCCTCGGCCGTCCAGGCGGCGAGCACGCGAGAGCGCCGAGGGCGCCGAGTGCGCGAGGGAGCGGAGGGCCCACTGGACCCTGGCCGCCGAGGACACGTCGCGGGCGGCGGAGTGGTCGACGAGCTGGCGAGGTAGAGCGCCCTCGGCCGTCGAGGCGGCGAGCACGCGAGAGCGCTCTCCGGCGCCGAGTGCGCGAGGGAGCGGAGGGCCCACTGGACCCTGGCCGCCGAGGACACGTCGCGGGCGGCGGAGTGGTCGACGAGCTGGCGAGGTAGAGTGCCCTCGGCCGTCGAGGCGGCGAGCACGCGAGAGCGCTCTCCGGCGCCGAGTGCGCGAGGGAGCGGAGGGCCCACTGGACCCTGGCCGCCGAGGACACGTCGCGGGCGGCGGAGTGGTCGACGAGCTGGCGAGGTAGAGCGCCCTCGGCCGTCCAGGCGGCGAGCACGCGAGAGCGCTCTCCGGCGCCGAGTGCGCGAGGGAGCGGAGGGCCCACTGGACCCTGGCCGCCGAGGACACGTCGCGGGCGGCGGAGTGGTCGACGAGCTGGCGAGGTAGAGCGCCCTCGGCCGTCCAGGCGGCGAGCACGCGAGAGCGCTCTCCGGCGCCGAGTGCGCGAGGGAGCGGAGGGCCCACTGGACCCTGGCCGCCGAGGACACGTCGCGGGCGGCGGAGTGGTCGACGAGCTGGCGAGGTAGAGCGCCCTCGGCCGTCCAGGCGGCGAGCACGCGAGAGCGCTCTCCGGCGCCGAGTGCGCGAGGGAGCGGAGGGCCCACTGGACCCTGGCCGCCGAGGACACGTCGCGGGCGGCGGAGTGGTCGACGAGCTGGCGAGGTAGAGTGCCCTCGGCCGTCCAGGCGGCGAGCACGCGAGAGCGCTCTCCGGCGCCGAGTGCGCGAGGGAGCGGAGGGCCCACTGGACCCTGGCCGCCGAGGACACGTCGCGGGCGGCGGAGTGGTCGACGAGCTGGCGAGGTAGAGTGCCCTCGGCCGTCCAGGCGGCGAGCACGCGAGAGCGCTCTCCGGCGCCGAGTGCGCGAGGGAGCGGAGGGCCCACTGGACCCTGGCCGCCGAGGACACGTCGCGGGCGGCGGAGTGGTCGACGAGCTGGCGAGGTAGAGCGCCCTCGGCCGTCCAGGCGGCGAGCACGCGAGAGCGCTCTCCGGCGCCGAGTGCGCGAGGGAGCGGAGGGCCCACTGGACCCTGGCCGCCGAGGACACGTCGCGGGCGGCGGAGTGGTCGACGAGCTGGCGAGGTAGAGCGCCCTCGGCCGTCCAGGCGGCGAGCACGCGAGAGCGCCGAGGGCGCAGGCTGCGTGTATTAGGACCTTCCGAGCTGCCGGCCTCACCCGCCATTTCACACTTTTCGCAAAAATTTATGTTTTCAGATCTGCATTTGAAACACACTCCTGAAACACAACACATATAAATGAATCACACACTTAAGCCAACCCGGCCACGATGCAATCAGCAAAACAACGTGTGTAGGTTATCGACCCGTTTGCTGGGTGGCCAGAATTTCTGGCCGATGGGCCAGGGTTTTGGGTTCGTTTCCCAGACTTGTCGTGGATATTCCATTTGTAAAAATAATAGTTTTTTACTCCGGGCTCAGGGCCGTCCTTTCAACTATACCACGGAAGACGATGAGAAACCATTTCGGAATCAGGCTGTCACGAATGACTCAGGTGCGTCGCGGCTTTCCACGCCGTGGGGTTACCTGGGTTCCCCTTGGCTCTGTGATGAGCGTCAATACTCGTCATTAGGGGCAGGTATTTTTAGGCGAAAAAAAAATATTATCGCACGTTACATTTCAACAAGGCATGACCGCGCTAGCGATTGTTTCCTTGTGATTGGCGGCCGTCTTCAACAGAAGCCATTGCCCTTTTTTCGAGGCCAGTCAGGACGCCTTTGCTCCTTCACTAGATGTCTCTCATTGTTTTACTGGCAGTAGGCGTGTACCTGAAATAAACTCAGCCAACCACGAAACACAGACAATGCTGCAGAAACTTAACTCACAGTTCTTGTCTGGAAATCTTTTCGCGAAAATTGCATGGATAGGGCCAAGTATTCTGAATGCTTATTTGACTTCATTATGGTATTCCCGCACCAGCGGTTTCTTCCTTGTGATTGGTGGCATTTTCATGACCAGGCCAAATCAGGACGCGTTTGCTTCCACTCGGAATTGCCGTGACTCGTGTACTTGAAAGAAATTCAACCAATCACGTAACACAGAAGGGTGCTGCAGTGTTTCAACTCTCAGCTAGTCTCGGAGAATATTTTCCCGAAAAAATAAAAAAGCCCCACTGTAGAAGGGCCTAACTCATGATCTTGATCTTCGCTAACTGCGTCGTGAGAACGAGCGCTTAGCATGCATCCGGCAGATGAACTCGCAGACAAGCACGCGGTGAAGCATGCTGACACTAACAAACAAGTGCTTTGAGGTGGAAACTCTCAGTGACCGATCATGGCGGGTGCGGCCGTGTCTCGAGTCGACGGACTCTTTCGATCCCTCACGCGAAGAACTGCCCCTCCCCTCCCTCCGCAAGACTACTTTACAGGGTCTCCCCAGTGCAGCGAAACAAACAAGAACTGATCCACTGACTCTCGTTCGAGCGCGTTTCTGTTCGTTTCAAACAGCTGCAACATTAAAAAAAAATTGTATACGGGCTTAAAATGGGACAGTTAATATCGAGATTGGAGTGTACATATACAATTGGCGCTCTGTCGCAGATTTGGTGCCGAGATTTGCGATGGAAGTTTACAAGCGTGTTTTTTGTTTGGATGTCACCTCACTAACGTACTCATTATAGCACTTAATTATATATACAATTATACTTTGCAGTGTAGTTTATAAGTTATAATGCAATTTAACAATAATTTTTTTTCTATCAAAAATATCTCAGTAAATTAATTTTTATTTGTTTGACTAAGTTTTTCTGTATTAAGTGGAAACATAAATCAAAGTGTTATTTTATCTCTATCTGATCACATTAAAACAATGCAAAACACTGTCACATATTTAGACATGATTGTGTCTTGAGATGGGTATGTACTTGCATAATTCAATCATTAGTAGCATAAAATTATTATTTATCAGTAATTTATTTTTTTCTATTTATTTAACTGAAAAGGTTTAAACTACAAAGTGATATTTTTAGTTGTGTATTTTTTTATAATAAATGGGTAATTTGTATCTTATAACCTTATTTGGTTTCATAGCTTCCAAAAAAGTAAACGAAAAAATTCTTAGTTTCTTTAAAGGCAGTATTACTTTTTTTTCTTGGATATTAAACTTAGTTTTACTCTGTATACTACGATTTTTTACATCGATCAATATTTTTTTGTTATAGATTTCAATGTTTTAATTTGTATTTTAGGTAAATGGTCGATGTTAAATCTGTGTAATTGTTCCTAATACCGAGATCGTTATTAAAAATTAAATGTTGACGCGCTTACAAAATAATTTTCTGCATAACGAACCCCGCAACACTATGTAAAAATTAGGGTTAATTGAACCACGTTGAAATGACTGAGACCACTCGATACGTATTTTTGCGATGTTGTAATTATAACTGAAAAAGTGGCTAAACTGTGTATATACAAAGAGTGATACTCTGATGCAATTACATTATTCAAAAGGGTAATTTAAAAATAATATAAATGCATTAAGCAAACTTGAGCTCAAAATTGATCATGGTTGTACTGTACAATCTTATACTTGTTGTATAGTCAAACAACGTTATGTATGGAAAAATAATTGTACATGAAATGCAACAAAAATATAAAAAAGTGCTTCAGTAATCTAGTAAAATATTGTAATATCAAAATATTGTTTATAATGTTATGTTACAGATGTATCACTATGATGATAGAAAAATAAAAAGTGTCTCTTGAGGGACGAAATAATTAAATCCTTGTTATATTTGTTTCAAACACGCCTTTCAGCTACCTGCAGCGTTGCTAGATTTAAGGATTTCAGATCAGACAGTATTATTGGAAGATGCTATTGTATTTTAACTAAGGACGTAAGTATGCATTTAGAAATAAACTTATATTATGACGTTTGGAGTTACTGAGAAGAATTTTCATCTACAATAACAAATGATTGTAAGATATTATTTTATTACAACATAAATAAAATTTGTTAAATTTACGACAGTTCCTAAAAATAGCAGCAAGACCTCAATCAGAGGTGCCACTACATGATCTGGATACTCTTAATTGTAATGGGTGTTTTCATAACTACTGCCTGTTATTTGAGTTCTATGACAAACACAGGCCAAACATTTAAATTCATGTCAATCAAGTCACTGAAACAATTAAAATTCAAATATGATTATTTACGATGATTTTTTTTGCTGAACTCCTCTGGTTGTTAAACATTTCTGTTGTTTCACTTTTTAGTTTTCCAGACCAGCCGCGGGTTCTTGTTTGCTCCTTTAGACCCCTCTGAATAACTAGAGACCGGAAAAAATTCGCGGGTTCAGTGACCTTCAAGATAGACTTCAAAATCCTCTACACACTCGGGCATATGCCACCTGTACATTGGCTGCTGACTTGTTAGTCGTCTCGACTGGGTGGCCTGTGATTCGGCACTTCTATGAGTGAGGGTCTCTAATTGGCCCCCAGTCCTCCAGATTAACAGTGAACCAATGGCAGAAGCAGCTCTAAGGTATAATTGTTTGAATTTTAGCATAACACGAAATGAATCCGCGAATTTTTCAGGTATCTATGAATAACGCAAATTTGTAATGCTCTAAAGAAAATATTTACTCCAGTGGCTCAGACTCAGTGGGAGTCAGGGA
The DNA here is from genome assembly GCF_032445375.1 of Bacillus rossius redtenbacheri. Taxonomy (NCBI): domain Eukaryota; kingdom Metazoa; phylum Arthropoda; class Insecta; order Phasmatodea; family Bacillidae; genus Bacillus; species Bacillus rossius. The sequence continues at coordinate 9,032,276 of NC_086334.1, forward strand.
AGTAAAATGGCTTTCCCACTCGGGCAATGGGATCCACCCCTCCCCCTCCATCACCGAAAAAGTAGCCGGCTCAGCCACCAATCGAGGACTCATCTGAGAGCCAGGAGATGGTAAGGCTCTGTACATACTTGCCAGGCGTCATCTCAGGGAGCCAGTCAAGAGAGACCTCTCCCTATTGGCTCAGGTGTCAGCCAATCAGAGAAAAGCTTCACTGCCATTTACTTCTGAATCAGCCAGTCATTTTTATTTTTTCCTCCAAAAGTCCAGTCAATAAAATGAGTAAACATACAAAAAAATTGGTTGTCTGTAAAGACGGTTTACGGACGATAGTTTAACGTGACAACGTCAAAACAAAACATTGATGAAATGATTGCATACTTTATGAATAAAATTGAATCATTTTTATTTTAACAATAAAAGAATAATTACTTGAAATTATACTAGTAATCAGATTTTTTAAATGCAAGAATAATTAACCTTTATTGCCGAAATTTTTGTTGTAATAAGCAATGAAAACCACATTACCTTTTCACTTCACTTTATAAACAGTCCAGTGGAAGAGAGATAGATGCGGCGCAAGCGTACAATGAGCGTAACGGGACACAGCGTAATGGAAAGATGTGCGTAACGGGACACAACGTAACGGAACAATGTGCGTAACGGGACACTTTTCCGTGCGTGCAGCCGGCGTTCATCGATTTATTAGACGTCACGTCAAAAAAATAAGTTGTTTGAAATAATACATGAATACACAACAGTTTAATTTTACAACTCGGGTCCAGCTTCGCTGGTTTTCGGACCCGGAAATGAAACGGAAACCACTTTATTTTAACCTGAGCACCCTTGCTTGTGGGGGACCCAGAGAATGTGAGCAACAATCTCAACTGCGAGGCTCAACTCGAGGCCTCAGCTGGGAGAAGCATGTTCCTGGACAAATGTCCGCAAGCGAGTACGCGAGAGCTCGTCTTGGGAGATTCCTCAAAGGAACCGGGGGCTTAGCGTATGGGGGTTAGCAGGCCAATGGAGGCGCTTCAGCGCTGCCTGGTGGGAGGTCGGGGAACCACAGGGCGCAAGTCCAGTGTCTTGCCAATACTTTTGACGTGATAACGTCTTATAAATCGATGTACGCCGGCTGCACGCACGAAAAGCATGACTCATTGTCACGTTCCGCCTGAGCAGAGCGTGCAAGAACCGACCAACCACCGTGCGAGAAAATCTTCTATAATATCAAACAGGTTAAGGCGGGCCTTTTAACTAATAATTGTTCGTGATTATATTTAAACAAATTATTTAAATTAAATTTGCAAAAACTGTAACTAATATTTGAAAATGAATAAATATGCAAATTTTTAATCAATGTTTTCTTATGACGTTATCACGTAAAATTATCGTCCGTAAACCGACTTTACAGACAAACCCCCCCCCCCCCCCTTTTTTTTTAAATGTTGTTTTGGTAAGGTATTTTGGGCCTTTTTGAAGTTCGTAAATCCACACACAGGCCTTACCGGGACCGCAAAGACAAATAGAAGACTACGGTAAGGTCTCACTGCGCCACTTAGCCCCACGGTAACCTGCAGGAACTGTGGATACGGCAACCGTCAGTCAACTGCTGGTTCTTCAAAAAGTATTTAATGCGAATAATTACGTACGCACCATTCCATATTCAACTAGACTACGCTCGTCTCTAAATACTTAAAGGGGTGTGTCCCGTTCCAGGTACTTATTTTGTATTTACGTTCCACGTCTTTTGAACGTGCCGACTTTTTTAAGTGGCTGAACTTTCACAAAATGAAAAAAATATACATCGCATACTTTTTTACAAAATTAGCTGGCTAATTTAGACTTTTTTAACATTTTCGTGCAGTATGGATACTGAGAATGGAATTGAAAATACAAATGGAACTTTTTAGAGTGAAAGTTAATTTAAGGGTTGCTGTGTGATGTGGTTTAATTTCTGTCAGGAAGGTATTAATTTTTACCTAGCCTGTGATTCCTGTGGTAATAAGGGTAGAGAATATTCATGGAAATACCTAAATTTTTGAAATTGCTTTTTCCCGGCAATATATCCACCACGGGACAGATAATATTTTACTAAACTCAGTAAAAATTAAAATGAACGATCGATACCTTCATATAGCATAGGCGTAATATTAAATATTTTTAAAAATTATATTACTTAGTTTCACATAAGTTTGTCAACTACTGTGAAGGTAATTGTATAGAATATTAGCAAACCCGGCGAACTACGTTTCGCCGCCAAATGGCTTCGTTTTATGTAACATTTCGTTTGGTGATTAAAAGATGAAGAAATTTTTTTTTTGTTTTATATTTGAAAAGGAAAAATTTTATTTCATTTCACAATAGTAATGAATTCATTTCGATTACAAAAATGAAGTGTTATTTAGTTGAACTTCTCTAAGTAAATGAAAGTGAATCCAAAGTAAATACTGAATCGAAGCGTTATACGTGTCCGCAAATTATCCGTTTCATTGAAGTGCTCTTTGGTAAACCACATTTTTTGTTTTTTGGTCTGACGTTAACACAAACAAAGCGGATGGTTTCCCAACTCGTGAACACGCAACGTATAACTGCCCATGTGAAAAACAATGATTTTCTAAATTTATTCCGCAAACACTAAGAGATTGGCCTTGCGACTTGTTAATTGTCATTGCGAATGCAAGGCGAACTGGAAATTGCAATCGTTTGAAGTCAAACATGCCAATGATCTTCGTGTGCTCACGCGTTGTCTCAATCGGGCATTTTCTCTTATTATATTTTGTCTTTCTTCGCTTAAGTTCTGTGAATACACTTGTTGCTGGCTTGCATGTCTTGTGCGGCGGCCGATGTTAGCACGTCGTCCTCTAGGCATTTTGGGCTATGGACAGAGTGGTGAATTTAACCTCAAATGCACGATCCACATAATTTACACAGTTCAACTTACGACTTTAAAGACGAATGCCTGCTGTTGAAATTGAATAAAAATTTGCACAATATAGGGGAGGACGGGGCAAGTTGGCGATGTTAAGAGTTCGTCATTGTTTATAATTTTAATTTTGGAAATACGATTTCCTTCTTTCCACACACGATTAGAATAGTCTTTTGTCGTGGTGTAACTACATGGAAAAATCTATATTTCTATATTATCTCCAAAATTCTGCCCTTTTAAAAATATAATGCAAATGTGCCATCTTGCCCCGTTACCGGGGCAAGATGACTTTGACTACGGGGTAAGATGACATTTCTGCACAAGTTTAAACATATTTATTCTTAGAATGCAAACTAATGTAAATTAACTAATTTAACATTGTTACATGCTTTTTTTACATATATGGCATATTATTAAAGGCTTGGTTTGTTGAAAATTACAATTAATAGTTAACTTACATAACTAATTCAGAGTTGGTGTTTTTATAAACAATAATCGCAAACAAATTTTCCTCCTTCAAAGTTCGAGCAGTCCTCATGCCACCATATGTGGCATTTGCAACACTCGATCCAATCTTCTGATGGAGGGTCGACATAAATCTCATCACACACAAGACACTGCACTTCGGATATTTGAGCTGAAGTCATGCCTGGCGAAAGTTGGAGCTTCTTGGATTTTTCTCGAGAATCGAACTTCAGTTTCTTAGTAACAGTTCCTTTTTTTGCATCTCGAGACTCATGTCTTTATTGCTTCAAACGTTCTTGTTCTATCCTCTGAGCTTTTCTCTGAACCAGCATCGCTTTCATGGGGGAGCTTGTGATGACACTTGCAAATTGCTTATGACTTATCCTTTTTCTCACATATGATATTTCTTTAGGCAATGGTTTGAAATCGAAAACACTTCGGCACAGTTTTGGCTTAACAGGAGTAGCATTTCTTATAGGCCCTATCTTAATGAGAGTAGCATTTCTTGAAAGTCCTGGCTCAACGGGAGTAGAATTTCTTGAAGGTCCTGGCTCAATGGAAGCTGCGGGAGAAGTATTTATTGAAGGTCCTGGCTCAATCGGAGAAATATTTCTTGAAGATCCTGGTTTAATGGAAATGTCATTTCTTGAAGGTCCTGGCTCAATGGGAGTAGCATTTCTTAATGGTCCTGGCTCAATGGAAGTAGCATTTCTTGAAGGTCCTGGTTCTTCAGTTTTCTCTGCCTGATGTTCATTAACTGCTTTTTCCATAGCAAGATCATGATCGGTGGGGTTCGCTGCAGCTAAATCATGCTCGGCAAACACAAGGGGATCATAAGGCTCAATTCCACATTCTCGGAACCCATTGACTGCATTACCGACTGTAGCTGCTTTTAAATAAGCAGTGCTCAGTAGCTCACCAATTTTTTGTCAGTTATGGCATGCCCTGGATTGGTGACCATAAAGTTGTCACAAGCTTGACTGTAATAGGTTTTTAATGGCCCAAAAAAGGAAACATCCAGCATTTGAAGACGATGGGTAGTGTGGGGTGGAAATCCGACCATAACGATGTGATTTTCCCGGCAAAAGTTTATAGCCTCCAGTGTTACGTGTGTTTTATGGTTGTCAACAAGCAACAGCACGTGAAATTCACTGGTTGGTTTCACATGTAGTTCGAAATGTTTCAAAAACAACACAAATATTTCTCCATTGCTCCAACCATTATCACTGCAATGTCCAACGGTTCCCGGAGGGGCTCTTTCCCAAGTTCAGGTCGCATCCGTTTTCTTGCGAAAACCAAAAAAGGGGGCAGGTAATATCCGCAAGCATTAATGCAACAAATAATAGTAACATTTCTTCCTCTCTCTGCCGAAACGATCTTGGAAACACTCTTACTTCCTGTGGGTGAAATAACCTTTGGTAGCCTATTAGATACAGTGGAAAGTGCAGATTCATCTGCAATGTAAATGGCAGAAGCTGGAAATCTATGTTTTTCCCGCACTTATTTCAAAATTAAGAAAAACTTGTCAACATTTGGCTTGTTAAAGCCCATTGCTCTGGCAATGGATGTTTCCTCTGGTCTCCGAAAACTGAACTTACATTTTTTCATAAAACTAGCCAACCAATCCTCACCTGCCATCCTGGTCTCCACATTGAACGGATGCGAAATTCCACTATATTCTGCAAAGTAAAACACAAGTTTTCTACATTGCTGCTTTGTCATCCCAAAAAACATGTTATCCATTGCTGTCGAGTAGTTCCTTAAATATTCTAGCTGCTCTTCAGTGAAAACTTCTCGAAATCTTCCACCATGAATAGGCATTTCCTAGGAAGAAAATACAATTAGGTAGGCTAAATACTTTTTAATTAGAATTTTTGTTTAATGAAAGCCTGTAGGGCATGAACAATTAAAAAAACAACTGTAAAAAAGCACTTGGGGCAAGATGACGAGTCGTCATCTTGCCCCAGTCAACTTGCCCCGATCAGCAATGTTATTAGTATTGGATTTTTTCGCTAGGAAAAAATATAAAAGGTTAACAATATATAGTGGTTAAGAAAAGTATATTGTCTAATGTAATAATGTGTGGCATTGAATAACCAAATATCTTACCTGTTTGTCCATGAGATATTACTTCGAAGTTCTTGAAAATTACAATACGTCAGACCAAATGTACGAACATCATCTAACAAACAACTAAATGGTGGCAGCGGCTTCACTGTGCGATTCTTTAGTGCCCACCAGTGTGGAGCGCTAGTAGTGTCTGTTAGGTGGTGCTATCTAATAACATGACGTGGAACTAAGTCATTCGTCGTCTTGCCCCGCTCGTCAACTTGCCCCGTCCTCCCCTACGTTATATGTTTTTTTTTTTACTTTTTTTTCACAATTTCACAGTAAACACAATACCGGTTTGTCACATGAAATTAACTGAGCAGAGAACAATGAGTAGTTGATTTGATGGTTTCCAATTGAAATGTTAGGAAACGAATAACTTTTTTTTCTTTTTTTCACAATTTCACAGTAAACACAATACCGGTTTGTCACATGAAATTAACTGAGCAGAGAAAAATGAGTAGTTGATTTGATGGTTTCCAATTGAAATGTTAGGAAACGAATAACTTATTTTTTTCTTTTTTTTCACAATTTCACAGTGAACACAATACCGGTTTGTCACATGAAATTAACTGAGCAGAGAACAATGAGTAGCTGTCAAACAATGTATCACGCACCGGCGCCATCTACTTAAAATGTTGGTTTGTCCTGAATTTTTCCTGAATTTTCTTTGCTATAAACCTCACGGAGCCCGAGACCTTTCCAACGACTGCAAAACCGTGGAAATCGGTTCGTGCGTTCTGGAGTTATAGCGTCAGGAAGGAAAACCCGACTTATTTTTATATAGTAGATAAATAATCATACTTCATCTTGTTCATAATAGGTACTATATTTAACCAGGAATGTGTGTTGCTAAATTATTTTAATATGAAAAATATTGTGTATTTGATAGAGTTCTTTACTTTCATACAAATTGTGAGCATTTTTTATTCCCTTTTGCGAGTTGAATACAATTAAAATCTACACAATTTCTTTGAACAACAAATTCATTACTTTCAACGATTTCTTGTTAATCATTTACTAAATCATTAATGCAGTTTTTATAATAATTATCACAGCATATGTAATATTTAGACAGTCAAATCATGATTTATATTATTACTATGACGAATGCAATATCCTTATGTATTTTTACACACTAATACGGTAAAATTATGTAGCTTCGGTATTCGGTAGAGTTGGAATTATTCGTCGTCAGGACTACTGGTAAGTACTTTCCCCAAGATGGTCATGATACAAGTTGTAGAAGGTGTAGTAAACTACCACTACAACTCGGCTAATGGAACAGGATCTGGAAACTTTAGTTCCTTCGGGTAGCTGAAAAGTTTCATTTGGGTAACTAGCTCACCAAATCTGTCTACATTTAGCAGCACGACTCAGAAGATTTCTTCCTGCGACACCATTCTGGTTCCGTTATGTACGGTGGGATGACGAGGTTACGTCGACTCCCTGAGTCTGATACAGGTAAAGTCAGTCATCCTGAATTACACGATATTGTTAGGTTTTCGCGGCTCTACTAGTCTCCAGCGCGGGATACAGAGGAATTTGGATCGCCACACACACACACACACACACACACACACACCTACACACACACACACACACACATACATATAATCATACTGGAGGCGTCTTCTATGATGTGATATCTGCCAGTCACTTCCTACTTTACTTTTCTATGCTTCCTACTCATTCTTGTCTGCAAAATTATTTTCCAAACTTAATTGGCCTGCCAACGAGTAATGCAGCTAGGAGGAAATTTGGATTATATTTCTGAAACCATATAAACTATGGAAAAGGAAAATTAATTGAAGAACACGTCTTTGGTTTAAAACTGACAAACCCAAATAAAATCTCATAAAAAATATAAGTGAAATGATATGTATGAAGTGGGAGGTTGCTCACCATATCAAAACTAAAAAAAAATAAAACTTTAATTGACAATTTACAACACTTAAAAACAAAACTATACATATGGTTGCACGGTTTATGCTCAAGGTTTACAAGCCTTTTAAAGCACTCAGTATTTTAATGATTTTAAAAGGCTGAATAAAATTAAATCAATTTTTCTGAAAGAATTAATTCCAAATCACGCAGTAGCCACCATCATTGCCTTTAAACCACAAAATTTTAGTTATTTGTTCCACTTCATTTTCCGTATTCATACTGCACAAAAATATTAAAAATTCAACTTTGCCGGCTAACTATGTAAAAAATTTGCACAGTATTTTTTTTCTGTTTGAAGTTCGACCAAATAATTTTAACTGCTAGGGTTCCTATTATTGGCTTACAAAAGTGTTTTACGATTACATTCGATTAGCAGAGCTATGCCGAGACACAAATGGTTTTCTCTATAATCCGACAAAATTAAGGAAGAAATACTGTTGTTATCACATTTCAGTACCCACAGTCCAAAAATACTGTTTATAAAGAGACAATATATGGTTTAAAGGAACCATTTTTGTTATTGTTAAACATAGATGGTAATACTAACAGAACTGTGCAGTATGGTCCTTATGAAACAATGTTCTGGGAATGCTGTAAAATAATATTCTCAAAAACAATATATTATTGGTACTGAAAAGTATATTGCCCTCAGCATCATATTAAAGTAGATAATGAGTTTATTTCTATAGTGCAGCTGAAACAAACCGTATTTGTTACAATTGATACATAGTTCAGTTTGGCTTACAGCAGAATACAGCGTTGCTGCTAAAATCTTCTGTTGTAACTTTAGCTTCTACTTAAGGGCACTTAGTTTCCTACGGAAAATCTTTCAACAATATTTGGACACTTACTGCAATAATTTCTCAGAGATCTTTAGAATTTTTCTTCCAAAAATTTTAGTTATTCTTCCTGAAAAACTAAAGACGAAAAATTATTTTCAAATAAAAAAATATGTTAATATTTGGCTAGATAATTTAACTGATGAAGAGATTGCTTTAGCATTAAGTAAGTTTGATATATTTTTGTAACTTTGTACTTGTACTTTACATTAAATACTAATTTTTATTTAATTGAATTTTCATTTATTCATGAAACAATGTTATACTTTATACGTTTTTTTTTATTTATACATGATATTAAATTTTAATAAAATGTTCTTTTTAACTTTCATCTTCATAAAATTAATGTAAAGTTTCTAAGGTTAATTTATATTTATTTATTTATCGGTTATTACAAATTTATAAATGTTTACATTTGTCAAAACACCGCGTATGATTAAAGTGACTAGATGCAGTCACATACAAGCTTGCTTTCGTGAGTGTTAAATTTCCCGGTTAATTGAGTGAATATGGTTAACGAAGTGTAAAAAAGGTAAAATCAAAAAGGGGTTTGTCTGTAAAGTCTGTTTACGGACGATAATTTTACGTGATGACGTCATAAGAAAACATTGATGAAAAAAAAATACTTTTTAATTTCCAAATATTATTTACAGTTTTTGCAAATTTATTTAAAATAATTTGTTTGAATATAATCACGAACAATTAGTTAAAAAGCCCGCCTTAGCTGCTTGATATTATGGAAGATTTTCTCGCACGGTGGTTTGGCCGGTTCTTGCACGCTCGGCTCAGGAGGAACGTGAAAAAAATGTTCGTGCGTGCAGCCGGCGTTCATCGATTTGTAAAGACGTCATCACGTCAATATAAATGTGAGAGATCGTTCTCAAACTGGCGCTGCGGTTCGGGTGCGGCAGCCCTTCTAGACGGATCACACGTGACAGAGCTTGTGTGAGTTTCCTCTGACTCGACGTCTGTGACAATCGCCGGCAGGGCCTGACTGGGACGGAGCGGGGTCGCGAGAGGCGAGGCACCTAAATAATTCAGACGACAAGCGGGGAGCTGTATGGTAGGGGGAGGGGGAGGGGGGTTGTCTCAACCTCACTGAACCTCACTGAGCAGACATGACCAAGGGCGGCGACAGGAGCTCGCTGCTAGCCCATCACCCCCCCCCCCCCCCCCTCGCTTCAAACTGCGAGCTTCACAAACGGAACGAGGTCTGCTCTTAGCAGCCTCCTCCTTTGGCACAGTTTCCCAAACCAGCATTGAATTCTCCATCCTGGACCTTGCGCTGATGGTCGCCCTAGCTCGCTACGGCAGATCATTTCGCAAAGCCAATAAGTAGGGACCGGAAAAATTCGCGGATTCGATGACCTCTAGGATAGCCTCCATAATCCTCTGCACTTCTCAAGTAAACACGCGTGTTCATTGGGTACTAAATTGTGAGGCATCTCCACTGGGTAGCTTGTGATTCGACGCTTCTTTGGTCGATAGTCTCTCATTGGCCCAGAGAGCTCCAGTTAAACTGCGAGACAATAGCAGAACCAGCAGAATTGTACACATGTTTGAATTTCAGACCATCACGAAATGTATCAGCGAATTTTTCCGGTCTCTAGTTATCCCTATTAGTCTATTCTAGGAGTACAGTATTTAATAGATTCTTAGGTTCTTGGTTGTTCAAAAGTCTGGCTCTTCTTAAATTGGCTTCGTAGGAATCTTTATCCACATTATATACATATCATAAAATTATCTCTTGAATCTTCATAGTATCATTAACTATCACAATACGCAGTTATTTAGTATACTACCAGAACCCGGCAGACGTTGTCTTGCCTGTGAATATTTATTTTATTTTCAAATACTAGCTAGTATTTGATGTTTATTGACAGATAAGACGTACAAAGATAGTTTAATTGCGTGTGATACAAAAAATTCAATTTGCCTACATTTAAAATAATAATAGTTATTCATATAGCACTTACATTTTATACTTGTTTGCCAATTATTAATTAAAATTACAAATACAATTTGTTATTAAACTTATTCACTAATTACTAATCACAGTCACATCAGTATTTGTTATTATTTAATGTTTTGTGTTCCTTGAGTAATAGCAAATTAGATATTGTTTAAATAATTGACATATAAGACTTCCAAAGATAGTTTAATTGCGTGTGACACAAATTCCATTTGCCTACAATTGAAAGAAAAACAGTTATTCATACAGCACTTACATTTTATACTTGCTCACCAATTATTCGCAGATATCACGACTCGAAATGGTAACCTGTGCATTAGTACGTCCGACTGTTAATAGGTGATTCTAGCAGTAAAAGTATCCTGATACTACTGATCCATTAGAAATGCGTCCTTTATATTGTGGCTGCATTTGCTAGGCGATGTAGGTGTGTGTATGCGTGTGTGCTGTGGAGGCATCCCTACGTATCGCGGATAGAGCTTAGATCTTATGTAGTGTAATCTGATACAATTCAGGAAAATCTCACGGGAAATGTGTGTAAATTATTTCGCGTGGGTTAGAACACATTGTTTCCGCCGAGGTCCTCACGGGGACCACAGAACAAGGAGGGAAATAAACAAGTGCGACTCTTACAGTGGAAACTGAAACCATGTTTCACGCGACATGTGTCGCTATCTGTTGGGCGGGCCCATGACTAACAGCAAATAAAAAAAAATGGGAATAAAGCTTCTCATACAAAGTTTTTTTTTAGTTAATACGTTTTTTGGTTGTATTAAGTTATCTCCTTGACGACGCAAAACTAATTTAATCGATACGAAAATACTTAATGATTTTTTGTAATAAACCGTCATGTAATAAATAAAGGAGTAGGAGAATTGCAAAAACTCATTGTATTACACACCACAAAATTAGTGGCTACCTAAATAGAGTGAATTTTCACTGGTTTGTTTGCCTGATAATAGCTTATACATTACTTCTCCTAATAAATTAATGCAGTTATGTCAGAAATATATCATGGAAACTACTATCTAGCGGACGGACCCATAACTACTTCAAAAAACTATGTCTCAGTCTCGGTAACTAGAGTTTCTCCCCCATGACGGGGACTCGAGCAGCCAGGCAGCGGGGGCCGCTCCGGCGGGGCAGAGCCCCCAAGAAGGCGCGCCTCGGCACGGACTCTCGCCGCTGTCCGGGTGCTGTCGTCCCAGGCCTGCAGGCCTCGCCCGCGGGATCGATAGTATTTATCCGCGGTCACTGTAAGCCGCTTAGCAGAAATGAGAATCGTCAGGGCCGCGGGGCCGGGGGGTGATGGGATTCCCCGGCGAAGGGGGGGTGGGGTGGGGTGGGGGTGGGTGGCTTCGCCTCCCGAGAGAGGACAAGGAGGGTAAACACACCCCCCCTCCCCCCCCTGGATCCGGCACCGCCGCTGCGAACAGCGCTCTTTTAATGGACTTCCCCCAGGTCCTCGTCGGATCCCTTCAGAAGCCAAGTTTCGGGAAATATGTTTTCGCCGGGGATTATTTTGCGGGTATTCAGCCCCCCCCCCCCCCCCAAACCCTCTCCCTCCACCGTCGTTTTACTCCCACCCCTTGGCATCTTCGACGCGAACAGGGGGTGAACTTTCTTCGTCCCAGCTCTTACTGCAGCCCTGACAATCTTCTTCTTCATCATTGTATCCAACCCAAATTTCTCTCGTGCTGTCAGAACCTATAGAAAAGGTACACAAGAGCGGTTTTAATAAATACAGTTTAGGTTCTGCTTTTTGAATTGTTTAATATTCCTAGAACAATCTTTGCACAATCGGGTACTTAACTTTTTTTTCTATACTTAATACTACTAGTGAATTACTACAAAAGTCTTAAAGAAATAGAATGCAAAATAAAGTTCATACACTGAGAAGGAATCTATAATTTTTATTGGTACTTAACTACATTCAAAATATTAAAAAATAATTGTTACCTTAGTTAATATCCAACCATGTCTTCTTACATCTAGCAGTTGAATTGTGCGTTCGTAGTAATGTGTAAGCAGTGTGGTTTAACGTAGGTATATTTTTTAGGGTGAAAAGCAAAGAACCAACGTATTTTGCTTAAACGATATCTGCCAACTTGAATAAATATGACCTTGGCATATTTTTCTGTACCGAAAGTAATACGATATTACAAGAAGATTAAACAACAAACAACAAATATTACTACAACTGAAGAGTATATTTTCTGTGAATAGTTTTTGACGTGACAACGTCTAATAAATCGATGAACGCCGGCTGCACACACGAAAAAGTGTTCCGTTACGCTCATTGTTCCGTTACGCTGTCGGCGAGTGCAGTAATAATAGGTTATGTTACAATTGACTAAAAAATGATTGTGATGCATATAATTGATGATAGATATTTGATTACAGTTTAATTATATGAAAACTTGTTCATAATTATATTTAAACGTTATAGCTAAACGCCAGTTTTTAAAATTAATTACAAGTCATCTACACGTCAACTGTTCCGTCGACTGTTTATAAAGTGAAGTGAAAAATTAATGTGGTTTTCATTGCTTATTACAACAAGTTCGGCAATAAAGGTTTATTATTCTTGCATTTTAAAAATTAGATTGCTAGTATAATTTCAAGTATTTATTCTTTTGATTCAATTTTATTCATAAAAGTATGCAATCATTTCATCAATGTTTTGTTATGACGTCGTCACGTTAAACTATCGTCCGTAAACCGACTTTATAGACAACCAATTTTTTTTATGTGTAAACAAACATCTTAGCTCTCGGCACTTGGTAGGAGTAATAATTTCGTGAAAATGTAACGGAAGTCGATGAACAAGAATGTGGCACAAAGATGGCGGACCCACGGGTAGCAACATGAACCCGTGTACAGTTAATTTCGTTAATATTGTCCGAATATGAAACGTATTTGTTTGCCAAATAAATCTTTATGATGGTGAAGAAACCTGGAATATACATGGTGAACTAAAATAGTCATAGTAAAAACTAATCACAAGTTTAAAAATACTTTATAAAACTGGCATTACAATGATTAAATACACATTATCCTCCTGGAATTCCCAACAGGATTACAAGCGCAGCGGTAGAGTGCGCGCTTGGTAACCTCAAGGGGCGAGGTTTGAATCTCGTCACTAATTTTTTTTTTACATTTTTTTATAACATTATGAAATAATAATATTATATTAACGTTGAATCAGCTAAATAATTTTTAAAGCTTTTTTTTTTGTAGCAAGTATTTACAGACCCATTTCAGTCGTTCGAGCAGAAACAAATAAACAAACATATAACAGTGTTATAATATGTATTTTAAAATGTTTCAAGTTAATATTTTCGTAATGCCATAGAAGTTTAACTTATAACGTGTGCGGGAACGTAATAGTATTAACTGCATATAGTATTTTACAATATGAGCGGTATTTTAATTTAAAAAATTTGAATGTCATGTAAGATACTTTAGTTCGCCAAAACCATAATTTATCCCTAAATTTCCAGTTTGCCAATAAAATTTTGTATAAAATAGTTTGTTTACATGGAAAAACAAAATTTCCCTGTAGGTATGATGTGTTTGATAATATTAAGCTTGTTTTAAAGGCACGCGTTGTCTTAATTGTACTAGTGTGATTGCTAAAACAGCTTTTTCAATTTTTCACAATTTTGTTTAATTGTACTATTTATATTTGCATTTCTGATAATTTTTCTACTAAAAATGTAGTAAAAATGAAAATAAAATAAAAAAAATAAAAATATTTTTGTTTTGAATGTTTCCTCGAATCCAAATGAAAAATTTTGACTTATATTTATATGCAGGTTAGGACCGATCTGGGCAAGCAAGCTTACTTGCATTGAGTGGGACAAACTTCAATTTAAAATAAATTAATCTTATTATAAATGAGTAGAATTCCCTTCATATATTTGAACAAATATATCATGATTTTAATTTATTATTTTTACTTTGATAATAAAAATCCGCGATTGGACGATTATTTGCTGCAAGTAAATTGTGTGCATTTAAAAAAAAATACAACTTGAGTATCCGGCGTTGCCCGGGCTAAAAAAAAGTCATAATATAAGGAACATCATTGCCGTGTTTCAAGTCTGTAGGACATACTCATGAAAAAAGGGAAATTTTAATTTTAAAGTCCCATTGATTACACAATTTCGGTGCATCAAGGCCACGCATCAGAAAAAATCAGAAAACCAAATTTTCAGCTCAATTTTGTGGGAAGGCAGGTAAACCCTAAGAAAGACGTTACGGCCCTACCAAAAGGTAGCACGTCACAAATTCAAGACAACACCATCTATTGGCGAAGTTCTAAACTAAACTGTGCTAAGCATACGCCATAGCTTTAGCAATGGCGTATGTCTAAAAGCTTACATCAAGTCATGCACTCCCATTGCCCAAATCTTTCAAAGATAATATCAATGCCCGGTATGGACCCGGTATGCATATTTCTCTGAGGAAGTTGGAAAAGAAAATAATTGCTCTATCACAATGTTCAATAACTTGACTTATCTCTGTAAATGTCGCAGTAAGGGAGTCATTCCTAGGGGACGCACAGTCAAATCCCCGGTCAACAGCAAACAGGCTCAACAAATAACTCGGAAAACCAGCCAAAATCTACTGAGTGAAAGAATTGCCGCATATCACTGTCAAAAATCACATTTGAACAATGAAATTTCGGCACTACAGCTTGAAATTCAGTCCATCCTTAATACTAAATATTTCAATTGCATTTATCAGTCCATCACGAATCTTGTCCAAAAGAAGTCTCTACAGTGCAAAGAGAATCAAAAAGATAAATTAGCCAAACTGGCTTTGCAATGGCGTTTGTCCAAAAGCTTACATCAAGTAAAGTAGGGATAAGTACACTTTCTGAAACAATCAGTCTGACGCAATATCCAACCGCTTCTCCGTCGCGAGATCACGAAACACGAACTGCCGAGGAAATATTAACTGGGGGCGTCACAGCCTCGGGCGCCCGCAGGGGGGGGGGGGGGGGGTAGGGTGAGGCTCTTGTAGCTCGCCGAATCAAACACGTGACCTGACGACCGAAACAAGCGAGCGGCGGCCCTCAGGAAATGAGACTTCTCGACGCGGGGATATGGCAAGAATGAAGATATGAGGCCGTCTTGGGGCCGGAGCGGAATAAGGTCTATGAAAGGGGGGGAGGGAGATATACCGGTATTGTTAACGCGGGTCACAACCCCCTCGGCACAATAGCATTCCGCGGGGTGAAGCCAGTTGGTTTGTGCGGAAGGGGGGGGGGGGTTTGCGGAAAGAAACAAATCCCCCCCCCCACCCACACGCCAGAGAAACTGAATTTAATTGCATTCCTGGCGGGGAAGGTGGAATTAGGAGCCGGCCGAGAGTTGGCGAACTTCGACCTCATCGGCCAGCGCCGTCCCGTGGGAGAGTGGCGGGGGGTGAGGGGAGGGCAAGACCCCCGCGGGGGGCTCCTAGCGGCTCTCCCCGGCCAACTGGCGTGCCGAGTTCACAAGCTACTCAAGTGCACAAGGTAGCCTGCGAGTGAACTGCAACTACGCTCCGTGCACGAAGTTGTAAAAAAAAAAAAGGGGGGGGGGGGTCCGTCTGTAAAGTCGGTTTACGGATGATAATTTCACGTTATAACGTCATAAGAAAACATTGATGAAAAATTTTATACATTTTTTATTAATTTTCAAATATTATTTACAGTTTTTTTTGCAAATTTAATTTAAATAATTTTGTTTAAATATAATCACGAACAATTAGTTAAAAAGCCCGACTTAACCGGTTTGATGTTATAGAAGATTTTCTCGCACGGTGGTTGGCCGGTTCTTGCACGCTCGGCTCAGGTGGAACGTAACAATGAGTCATGCTTTTTCGTGCGTGCAGCCGGCGTTCGTCGATCTATAAGACGTTATCACGTCAAAAAGTAATTTTTCTCGATTTACAATTCATTCGCATTGTAAAACATTCATTTTTAAACTCATGTCATGAGTACCTCGAATTTAAAACAACAACGTTGACGTACGCCACGGCCACAAAGTTGTTATAAATCAATCTCTCCCATTTCAGGAATATTTCAAAGAACGTTAAAAGTGCAAAGGTTAATTTTTAACACACTAGAGCTCTTAAACAAAAACAAAATAGTTTTTGTAAGGCTTTAAAGACGCTCTTTGATATGTCCTATGAACGAAAGTGATACACAAACAATATGGCTTTGAGGGGTGTATATGCAGTATTTTCTAAAGTAGTGTAAATTTCTGCAGATGTTAAATTTGAAATATAAAATTGACGTATGGTTAGATTCCATAGAAATGCCAAAAAAAAATCAGCAGCTTTACAAGTCTTTCAAACGAGCTCATTTTGAGGTCAGTTATTTGTAAGAGGTTTTTAAAATAAATTGTATTATATGTTAAATATCGACGTAATAACTCGAACTCTTTTTAATGCTCATATAGAAGCAAGGCATGGACTAACGATGTGAATAAAATAAGTTATTTTTCTTAGGCTGTGATGATGTCGATTGTTGATAAATTTTGTATCTGTTTAAGGTAACATTTGTAAAAAACATTATAAATTGTTGGTGAGAGTAGAGGATTATGGCAATGTTGAACAGAATTAATAGAAGACTGCGCGGATAAAAAATATGAAACAAATTATAGTGGATTTGGTAGGTTCGAAGTAATTAGGGATCAAGCTGTAGGCACAGAGTAGGAGATAGTGGAGAGACGCCACAGAAACAGACCACATGCTGGCTCAGACAATTCTGTACAGTATAGTTTAGGACCATAAAACATTTTGTACAAAACATTTCCTGTCTACAAACAATTGATGCAATATTTTTCCTATCATTTTAACCATCAACATATATTTTATAAATTAAAATGATTGAAATTGGATTATTATCTTACAAGTTATGAAATTTGTACAAATAATCTAGAAAAGTAGAAGATTAGTACATTTTATTATGCAAGAAAAATATGTATGTACAATTAATGTTGTGGTATCATTTTTGAGAAAAAATTAAAAAAGAAGAAAAAAGTTGTATACAGCCTTTTACAAAATAATATTGAATTTAACGTTGGAATAAAATTCAGCATTAAATTTGTCATAAGTGAGTAATTCATATTATATTATCAAAGCCAGTGAGACGGGGTTTTGTTGTTATCCCTTGAGCCAAAAAGAAGGTAAAAAATTCTGAAAACCATGTTTCACTGATTTTGTATGTTGCCAAATAAATATATTTTTTAACCATCGCACATTGGATGCTCATTTTTCTTCAAACGTTCATCGTTTTTCATAATTATTTTAAAAAAGCCGTGAGTAATGTAGAATTGTTTAATCTTCTTTAAGATGCATACCAAGAGTTAAGTTATTTTTAATATATATATATATAATCTACCAAAATTAGACTATGAATTCTTGTAACATTTCATAACTTTTAAAATTAATAAAATTATTTCAATAACTTACATTTACTACGATGTGTTGATGGCTACGATGGTTGAATGATGTATTACAAAAGTTGCACCAAACGTGTGAGGGCAGGAACGTATTTGTACTAATTTATTAAAGGTCCTAAACCATTGCCTAACAGGCAATGTGAGCCAACCCACGGACTCAATGAAGTAAAGAGACAGCTGGGATTGAGTGGTCGCAGCTCTCTCGGTTCTCACCAAGTACCAGGGTTCCTCTCCCCCCCCCCCCCCCTTTTTCCAGTGTTTGCGCCCGGTTCTTCCGCAGGTAGAATACGTGGCGGACGTTTCCACTACCCGGTTGTTTATCCCCCAACCGTTCAAGTACAATCTCGTCACCCCTCATTGTATCCGATGACCTCTGTGACATGACAGAGTGCGCGCTAAAGCCGCGCAAGAACAGACTTTTGGCCCAGCATGGAACGAATGGTTGCCAATAAAAGAGACGTGGGTCATGGCAAACGGTATTTCAACGGTATTTTTTTCTTCTTTTTTTTTTTTGCATTTCCCAGTTGCGATTCAGTGACTGTTTGTTTTTCATTTCTTTGTAACGGTTGTTCGCCTCCACCCCTTTACGTTTTCACGCCGCGGGGTACGAGACGTTGCGTCGCGAGCCTGATAAGACGCAACCCGCAGTGCTTCGAGCAGCGCCTGGAGGTTGGGCAACCCGCAGAGCTTCGGTAAGGAGAACAAGGAATATCCGCGTTAAAAAATGCGAATTTTTCAAAAAATAGTAAAAATATATAGATACCTACTTGTTTCTTTGTATATCACCTTTTTTCAAGGTTTCGCGTTTTTATTTTGCATTACGCTGGCACGAACAAAGATACAGTCAAACGGACAATCGGCCAGACAAGTAAAAACATTACAGAAGCTTCTGAATTGAGTTCTAAATAATTTAGGTACGTGCGTCACATAGTTTATATTTTTGTTATTAACGCCACGGCTGTGTGCGGCAAAGACAGTGCACTTTCACACAAAAACCATAGACAAAAGTGGAGACTTCATTCCAACACAACATCGAATTCAGTGTTACCAGCTCCTGATTTCGCAAGAAGAAGAATAAATCCCAGTAATCGGTTATATATATATATATATATATCGATTATGTGAACTGGAAACTAATTTCATGTGTTTGGTCAATGTTCTGCCACGTTACATTTTCAGCATGTTATTACGTTGGTACAGATGGTAAAATGGTGGTGTTTGTATGAGCCGAGCGGGACAGCCCCACGGAGAAAAGAACCCAGGTCCGACGCCATCTTGCGCCCAGGGCTCCAGCGGAAGGTGGGCCACCGACATGGTCACTCGCTCTCCTTCGCGCTGGGGGGGGGGGGGAGGGGGGAGGGAGGTCGACCAGAAGGATGGATGGTTAGCGGGGGCCTTCTTCTTTTGAATATCTGACGTCTGCGGGCCTCGCCGTCGTGGGAGGGAATGTTATTCGATAAGCGATTCAAGCAGAGGAATACGTACGTCCGGTCACCGCTCTTGCGGAGATCCCGTCCACCCCTGCCCCGGGCCGGCAACCCCTAACAATAACAGACACGAGGAGCGGCCCAGGGGGGGGGGGTGGATGAGGGGGTGGAAGAGGGCGGTCAGCAGGGGTGGGGAGGGGAGGGGGGAGAATTGAAACTTACGCCGCGGCCCGCCACGTGACCCGCATGAGCGAGGTCTGCTCGGACCCGGAGGAGCGGCCTGAAGACACGCCTGCGGAGACGCCTCTTCGTGCAGAGCTTCTCGAGCACGTCCGCCGAGTGAATGCCAACCCCCTCCCCCCCCCCCCACACACGCACAGAGAATATTCCCGAAGAAAACCCCCCACCAACATTATAAACGCGAAAAATTCGTTGGTCTGTTCGTCCTTTCGCGCAGTAAAGGAGCAACGGATCGACATGATTTTTGAACGTGACAACGTCCGATAAATCCGATGAACGCCGGCTGCACGCACGAAAAAAAGTGTCCCGTTACGCACATCTTCCCGTTACGCTGTGTCCCGTTACGCTCATTGTACGCTTGCGCCACATCTATCTCTCTTCCACTCGATTGGAACAACCATCGATTTGTTTTTTTTTCGAGGCACATTAAACTTGAAACACTCCCATTCGTTTCCTACTTTTCCTCTCATCGTCCTATCCTTAACAGAATAACACAGATTGGAAGAAGTTAAATAGCAAACACGTATAAAAGTTATAGTTAAAATAATCTGTTCGTTAAAGTAATAAACATATTTGAATTAATGAGTGCAAATAAAAGTAAATTTGTCAATTAAATGGTAGATTTCATTTCACTCCTTCTTTGTATCCATACAAAATAGTGATAGGTAATTCAATAAAAATGATTCAATTTTATTCATAAAAGTATGCAATCATTTCATCAATGTTTTGTTATGACGTTGTCACGTTAAACTATCGTCCGTAAACCGACTTTACTGACAACCAATTTTTTTGCATATAGATAGCTTATGGGCCGAAGATTTACATAGACTACATATAATTATGAAATTCCATTCCCTAAGAAAGTGACAAAAAAGGAATATAGTTTAAATATAGAAAATCATAGCAGGTAGCTCATAGACACACAAAGAGCGAGTTTGTGTAATTTTCTCTACGTCCGCCACACAGTCATATAGTAAGGTCTGGCAACTTTCCTATCCTTCTCCTTGGCGAAACTTCATCCGATTAGTGAAGCTCGTGGCTGCTAGCGAACTAAAGGCGCTAGTGACAGTTTTAGTCGATTTGTGGCTTTGCCTTGAATTTGTAACACGCTATTGTTTGGCGCGTCCAGTCACGTCTTGCCTAGGGAGTTACCTGCCTTCCCACGAAATGAAGCTGGAGATTGACGTCCTGGTTATGATGATGCGTAGCCTTGATGCACCGAGATTGTGCAATCAATGGGACTTTAAAAAAATAAAAATTTCCCTTTTTTTTCACGTGCATGTCCGACAGACTTGAAACTCGGTAGTGGTGTTCCTTGTATTATGTTGTGTTTAGCCCGGGCAAGGCCGGGTACTTCAGCTAGTAGTTTCACATTTCCTTTTTACTCTTGAAATCATACACCAAATCCTAGGAGTTACTTTAACATGAATGGGTTTCCACGTATGACTGGAATCATGAGTGTTATTACACTCTGAGGCTCTCAAAAATGCCAAAAGAGTAGTTAAAAATCAACGACGCATATGTAGAAATGTTACATAGTTATTTATAGCTTCCTAAAATTGCGTGTTGCACGTTGTCGTAAACATTTTGACTTTTGAAATGTTCATCTGCATGAATAATCCAGAGGGAAAGGTTTCCAGGAATGTTTGAGCGGTGGTAGCAGTGCCGGCCCAGTAGCTGAGGGTGTATTGTCCGCCGGCCGACTCAGGAGTACCAACTCGCCGGAATGAAGACGCCGTAGGAATTCTCCGAAGGGAGAAAGCTTGGGCCACCCTCTTCAGATCCACGTATTTCCCCAATTATTGATATTTATAGAAATACGAACCTTAAACCACTTTTTTTTTCACTCCCTCCTCCGTTTTCTTCGCCGTGTATTTTCCTCCCGAACTCGTCCTCGCACAAACATTCTTATGAATATATATTGGAGTTCTTTTGAGACGCGAGGCTGGAGTGTCCGTCACAGATGCTAGCATTGGCATTTCAAATTCCCCAACTTGGTTCCGAGAAGGCAGGGGCGGGTGTATTGTGCCCCCTGCTTCCCCCCCTTACGCCCCCATTCCCCCCCCCCCCCCAAGCAGTCCGCCTGCCCCCCCCCTCTCTCCAGGTACCGGTAAGACGCCATCAACAGCTTCGCGACTGAATCAAGAGCTACCGCTACTCGAGGACAAATCGTTTCAAGCACGACGTGTGATCGGACTCCTGCAAAAGCTGAGAGCCGTTCATTGTCACGATGATGTCACGTGATTTTTAGGGACTGGAAAAATTCGCGGTTTCAATGGCCACTAGGATACTCTCCATGATTCACTATGTACTCGGGCAACTATCACCTGCGTCATCGGCTACCGACTCGGGACACCTGTTTACTGCGATTCTTATGATTCGATACTTCTTTTGTTGAGTGTTTGCCACTGGCTCAGAGTCCTTCAGGTAAATTGCGGTCCAATCACTGACGCAGCATTAAGCAAAACGAGTTTGGATTCCAGCCTGTCTCGAAAGGAATCCGCGAATTTTTCCGGTCTCTAGTGATTTCGCAGAAATCGTTTGAAGATTGGTGACGTCTGGCGACTTGTTTGCGTTGGTTGTGTATGCCGCTGTTGCGTCGTTACGTTCTTCGCCTGGTTCACGTAAACACCCCAGGGAAACAACAGCCTTGCTCGCACCTGCACCGGGCGCGTCACGCAGATCAGCGGAGATGACAAGACAAGGCACCGGTGAAGCTAGTTCGTGTCCTGCCCGTCGAGAAGAATCGATTCACCAGCAAAATCGATGCTTGCAGCGAAATAACAGACTCGCCCGCGCGCTAACGACTTCGGGAGTTCGTCCAGTCGTTACGATGCCTGCGCGCGCACTGTCCATCTTAACGTGGTTTTAATACACTGTGTTCATTTCAGTGAAATCAAGAATCTGTGTGGTCTTCAAAAAAAACTCTTAAAGTTTGTCTTCAAGTAAATATATAGGCCTATGTTAGTAGAGCAGACTTTGCTCATGGTCGTTACGTATGACTCACCCGGTTAACATTCGCATATATGACGTAATGAGCGTTGGTGGGGAGCGTCGAAATGCAGTCAGCAAGAGCCGTGACTCCGAGAGTAACAGACCGATTTGCTTGATATGTACTTTAGTTGCTCGTGAGTAAGGAATGAGTGGTGCTAGTTCAGTGGAATAACTATAAAGTTACTAACTTTGGTTTTTGGAGTCATTAATCGTAAAATTCCTATGTAAAAAACAGATTATGTTAGAGAAAAGAAAGAAAAGTGAAATTGCCAAAGCAGACGCGATAAAAAAATTGCAGAAAAGTGTCCTAACATATCAAATGAAGCAAGAAGTAGCCGAGAGAAATGAGCCAGTGGGGCTAGACGAGCCCCCAAAAGAGGCGCGAAATTTTCACTCGAGCGAGCCTCAGCCGTCCACCTCGCGAGAAGCGACGGGGAATGCAGAAAAATTGTTTGTTAATCGACCTGGATATGCTCTCTGATGATTCTGATTTTTATATGGAGTCAGTTGAGCCAGTGGCTGTGTACGATGGGCCGAGTTTGTCGCGGTTTTGTGTCGCAATTTATTTCAAACACATTCCCGTTCAGAGCGATGGAAATCCGTTAAACAAACCCCTGGCAGCTTTAGTACAAAATACAGTCTAACCAAATGTTTCTATCTGTAGTTTTTATTTGTGTATATCAACTTGTTAAAAACTTGTTTATTCTGTTGTACTGTGTATTATTACTTTTTATATTACCGTGTAAACTATATTGACGTTCGATAATCCGGAAAAATCACTTATCCGGCCGAGTGAAAAGACATTTCACTGTATCAATTTTAAAACTTGGTGTGTGTCACAACATGTCATTAGAGATACTACACGAATTCACAGGATTTACTTTGAGGAGTTTAAGGCTATCGTTTGAATAATCTTCGAAACATTAAAAAAAAAACACGATTTTAAATTTTGTACTGCAAGTTAAACATATTTCCTGTTTACTGGCAGCTAGGAATGCCTCGGATCCGATCGCCACCATGCGCCATGTAGCGGTGGGAGGTTGTTTTGGAACACGTCCTGCATGCCGCCAACAAGGACACAAGAAAAATATCGATACCTATTGGTATCGAGTAGTTTTCCTTCGATGCAGATACTTTTGTACTCGATACGTTTCAATCGTTAACTTTACCCCTATGAACGTTTTGTGACAGGTATCGTATAGAATATTCTTATAAACATATACAAGTCATTATTTATTATGATATATTAAAAAAATGAGTTGGAACCTTATCCTAAATTTAACTGTATTGTTCCTTTTCACACTTGATACCCAACAGGTTATCACGAAATAATTAGATGAAATATATATTTTTTCCCCAATGACTGCCCAGAGGAGGATTGGAATGTTTAAAATTAAAATTTTATTTCTTTAGGGTTGTATTTTTATTTTGTTTCGGTGTTTCAGTGATTATCTCTTTCATAATAATTTTCTACTCGTGTTTTATGGTTTTATTAACTCAAATTTCTGACGAACTTTCTTTGTTTTATTATTTATTATTTAATGAAAAAAATATATACATAGATAGTTTACGGAAACGATACTCTTAGTTCGATGCTTTCACGAGCACGATACCTGCCATAACCCACTCACGGGCGCAGTGCCCCTAACGGAGCTCGCAGCCACTGGCTACTCCCGGCGCGCGGTGGGAGGGACCGGGAGGGACCAGGAGGGACCAGGAGGGACCAGGAGGGACAAGAAGCGGCACAGGGAACCGCTCGGGGGAGGGAGGGAGGGAGGACCGCCAGGTAGGTTAAGCCGATTACAGATTACGCTCGCGACGCGACCGGGAGTATAAATGCGTCGCCGGCGCAGGTCGAGGGTGCGAGGAAGATGAACGGCGCGCGGGATTACCTTATTAATCTCATTACCGGCGCAAGAACTGGAAATGAGTGTAAGAGGGAGGAGGGGGAGGTAAGCGAGGACCCAGATGGCGATTTGCTCATGCGGACACGGAGGGGGGTGGGGGGTGAATGGGGTTGGGGTGGGAGGGAGAGAATCCACTGGCCGGCAATTAATCCCGCGGGTGGATGAAAGCTGGCAAGTGTTGACTCGGCCGCTCGAGCGAGGCCGCGGGTCCAGAAATACAACCTCCCCCCCCCTTCCCAATACTCACAGCGGCCGTGCGAGGCGTCATCTCCCGTCTGGCGCGGAGACCTCCGCCCGCCCACTCGGGAGCTAGCCCGACTTGAGTTCAGCGTTTCGCATCAAGTTCATCATATTAGCTTCCTCCGTTGAGTTCCACCTCAGACAATGGTTTCCAGAAGCTTCGGTTGCTATGCTTCCAGGAGAGTAAGTCTTAATGTCCGTAAAAAAAAGTCTTTAATTTTCTTAATTGCCTTTAATCAGGGCCGGATTTAGAGGTCTGGAGGCCTCGGGGCAACAGAGGAGCGGAGGCCCCCTGGCCCCAAATTATTTTCCAAATAAAATGAACAATTTTTTTCAGTGGAGTTTTTCAATAAATAATGTATTGTGAAATAAAGTAGATTCTCTTAGTATTTTAAAAAAAACATACATAAATATAATCGGAGACAAGTATGATATTAAATTAAATTTTAGTGTTAATGAATATTTCTGTTAATATTTAACAATAATATAATCATGTATGTACAAAGTACTGTAGGTAAAGGTAAAACAGCGAAAAAAGAATATCAAAGGAAAAGATGTTTACTACTGTTTATTTTTCGGAATTTGAAAGATTTTTTTCTCGAAGTCTCTATTGTGGGGGCCCTCCGTTTGTGGAGGCTCCGGGGCTTTCGCCCCGGTTGCCCTCCCCTGAATCCGGCCCTGCCTTTAATTTCCATATATTACAAAACGGATTTTATAAAACTTTTTAATAGCCTGTTATTTAAGTAGCATAAAAATTACAACCCATTGTGCCGTGTTTATTGTTTTATTATTTTGTTTTGGAAATTGGCAGCAAATCAGTGTTTCGCTTTTGCGCTTTGTGAGTGCTTTGTTCCTAAAACACTATTGGTGCCTGCGATCCTCTTGTCATTGCTGAAACGGCGGATTTTTTTTTTAATAATAGTAATTTCACTTATGGTAAATTATGAGTATTATGAGTAAATAGAAATCTAAAGAAATTCACGTAGCTACATCTGAAAACACGTGAATCTTTAGAAGGCTACTTTATATATATCCTTAATTTTTTATTAATGTAAACAGGTAAGGAAATTATTATTAAGATGATTAAAAACAACACACACAGCGTCTACTGTGTTGTGCATCTCTCCTGAGACATGATCAGCAAACACCCCCCCCCCTCCTCCTCACGAAGCAGAGCACACAAAGCGTGGTCACTGTTCTGGACCACCCGGTACATCACGCAGCCAGCTGCCGAGCTCCGCCTGGCAGAAGAGACCTCAGCGGAGGTGTAGGATGTGCTTCGATCTGGCAGACTATTGACGAGTTCGCGGTGATTCGAAACGTCACTTTTGTATAAGAAATTTTTTTTTCTAATATTTCCCCATTCGTTCGTAGGTGTGTTTCTAAGAATCTTCGAGCTTTGAATACAAAATCTGTGTCCTTTGAACGCGCTCCTGGTAGCGTCTCTCTGCCCACGCATCGCGGCAGCCGAGGGGAAGGACTCATCCCCCCCCTCTCCACGGCGCGGTTATTCCCCTCCGAGGCTTGGTGTCGAGGCAACGCCGCAATCACATCACCGGCGCTGGCTGGCCAATCAGCGTCGCCGCCCATGATGTCATTCGGAGGGAAGTCTGTGCGAACCCCTCGCCGGAGAGGAATGCGGCAACCCGCAACTCCGAGCTGTGCGCCAAGCAGCCTATAGAAATTGCTTTAGGCGCCACCGCAAGAAGGCGGCAGTCAAAAAATGTTTTACCAAACACGTCCTTGTACGTATATTCTTGGTCACAGTCATCGTAACACACAGCCAAATTTAATAAATGCGACACAAAATACGTACAGCAAAACACATCAGTTTCTTTATTCTACGTAGAATTTTATGTTAAGTATTTTATTTAGTTATGACATAACGTTAAAAGAGGGGAAAAAAGGTTTCTGTACTTATGTACGCGCGTTAGAACTTATACTTCTTTTAGATTTAAGCCACTGAAATATTAAAAAAATGTACTTCAACAAAAATAAATTAAATAAACACACAGTATTCCATATTAATATAAACATTAGTATTACATTATTATTTAATTGAATAAAATTAAGATAAATTTTAATTGCAAATGAAAATAAATAACTATGCAGAATGTTTATTCTAATTGATTAATTTAAATTATTTATTAAATAATAATGAAATTATTTATAATCTTTAAGTTTAATTATTAGTTTATTAATAAACTAATAAGTAATAAAACTTTAATAAACCTTCAAAATACTCTAATTAAATATACTAAAAGAATAGTTTAAGGTTTCCAACATGAGATGTTACTGAAAGGTAATTATGTTACAGAGGATACTCTTTAAAGTTAAAATGAAAAATATACATTGAAATATTTTACTTCTATTTTAGTATATATGTAACCTATCGGTTAGTATGCGTAGAGTTTAGTGCCTGTTCGCTAGGGTTGTTACAGTGATTTTTTTTTAATTCTTAGTTTTGTGTTTTAATTAATTTAAATGTTTTTGTAATATTTAATTACTAAAATATTTATTTTGTTATACTTACATTTCAACCGGTATTGATATTGAAAGATAATCTCCAAATAAGACAACTTAGTTCGGGCTACAGCGTCGAGCGCGTGTCCTGGTTAGTTCCGCGGCCTGGCGCTTGGAGCGCTGCTGTCTGGGGCTTCTGGAAGGAGCGACGCGCCTGGCGACAGTTCCGCGACATCGCACCACGTGAAGCGTGACGGACATGACGACACATCCAACAATCGATAGCGTGGCCTCCTTCGAGGACCTCGGCAGTCACGGTATGTGCCAGAGCTGGCGTGGAAGTTCGCGGAGAAAATCGAAACATTACCAGTAACATCGCATGAAACGTTTTTTTTTTTTTTTTTTTTTCCAACCGTTGAAGTAAATCAGGCAGTTGGGCAAACAACTGTTTTTTTCTGTGTCTATTGAAGAGTCCCAGTGTTTGATTATAATATGTGCCACTGCACAGCTGTTGTGTGGTATATTATCGACTTCGTTTATCTTTTGTTAGTTTCTCTTTTTTTTTCTGCGTACTGGTCTCCACATTTTAAATTTTGGTTTAACGTATTTATTGTATTTTCATGTCTTAAATTTGGATGTTTTAACTTTGTATTTTATAGTTGTGTGATGACACTATGCCTTCACTGCAACTATTTGTTTTACATATTACCTTTAAATTGTTTTAACCTAACCGCAAGAATTCTGTGGAAAAAGCTTTTGAAAATGTGATATTGTTAGGAAAAATCCAGATAATTTTTTTTTTGTGTTCGTTTAGTAATTATTTATTTCCTGTAAGTGCAGAAGAGCCTTTCACTGTAGGTACTGTCTTCTTAAGTTATTATCTGTCTTTCTTGATGTAATGCCAAGGTCAGAGCGGCCTTCGTCTTGTAACCTCGCCGCCTTCGTCTTGTAACCTCGCCATGGCGTAGCTTCTCAATTTGCTTCATCGTCTTAAGTTTCAGCATTATTGTGCTATAATACATCGTTTACCGCAGCAAGTAGTATTTTTACCGAGGAACATCTGCGGTTGTTTGTTATGCCAGGGATGTTATCCTTCTGTTTATATTCTGTTTCTCAGCGGCCCACGGATTGCTGTGTGAATACCTGTTAGCATGAGTTTCCTCACCTTCCCAACAGCCATGGGTGACCGCACGTTTCAGGAAAGCTTTCTTCTCGATTTTTTTTTTTTTTTTTTTTTTTTTGCCGTGTGAAAGCCACTTTGGCTAAACAAAAGAAAAGCTTAAGTTTTGTGACCGGCAGTAAATTATTTGCTAAATTATTCATATCGATTATTCCAATAAACTAAATATTTTATTTTATACATGTTTTGTATTAGTATTACATTTGTGAGTATTTATTTAAACATTTTTAATTTATACTTTACCAACTGTACTTATAATATCACCCAAGTACTTGTATTATTTTTAATTCTATTAATTATTTGCAAGGAAAATTAAATTTAGTTTTTTTATTACGCCAAGTAATTATAGCTTCTAACGCGCGAATGTAAGTACATGGACACATTTTTTTTTTTTAATAAGTTGTTTCTGAGGTGTGAAACTATCAGGACAAATTTTTTGGGGGTTTTGGCCGGGTCGTTACCACAACGCTGAAATACCACAACGCCGAACGTACAATAACACCAAATACCATAACGCCGAATGCCAAATTGACCGCAACGCCGACTGCTAGAAAACTGCTGTGTACCACAACGCTGAAATACAGTAACGCCGAAAAAATGTCGCTGCGGGGAAGGGGGTGGGTGCCATAGGAGCAAAATTAAAAAACAACTGAATGAATTTTTGTGCTAACCTTACCTAACCTAACCTTTGTGGCAGTCCTGCAATGACATTTTTCGGGGTTAATGTATTTCGGCGTTGTGGTACACAGCAGTTTTCTAGCTGTCGGCGTTGTGGTCAATTTGTCATTTCGGCGTTATGGTTATCGGCGTTATGGTTATCGGCGTTATTGTACGTTCGGCGTTGTGGTATTTCGGCGTTGTGGTGCGTCCCCGTTTTCGCGACATTTCCTGTTGGCGCGCGCGACGTAACGGCGATGACCTCGATACCACGTGACACGGCCGCTCGCCGGCTCCGCGGTCGCACAGTCGCATTAATAGCGCGCGCGGGGCTAATGGAGCCGGCCGTCTGGGCTCCAGCAGCTGTGAGGAGGAGGGGTGCAGGGGACAGCCGTCAGCGGCGCTGACGGCATCACACCTGCCCGCGCCTCGCCTCCGTCTCCGAGTGTCCTGGGGGGGGGGGGGGGGAAGCGGTGATTAGCCGGGGTCTTGTAGCGCAGTCGGTTTATTCCGGAGCTCGCGTGCTGATCCAACACTACACAGTTCCGAAATGTCAACCCCCCCCCCCCCCTCGAAGACTAGTCTTCCTGGTTTTCTCGAATTGCCTCCCAAAATTACGATGGTCAGAAGCTGATCCAAAATGACTGTAAAGTCGGTTTACGGACGATAGTTTAACGTGACAACGTCATAACAAAACATTAATGAAATGATTGCATACTTTTATGAATAAAATTGAATCATTTTTATTTTAAAAATAAAAGAATAAATATTTGAAACTATACTAGTAATCAGATTTTTAAAATGCAAGAATAATTAACCTATATTGCCGAAATTTTTGTTGTAATAAGCAATGAAAACCACATTAGCTTTTCACTTCACTTTATAAACAGTCGACGAAACAGTTCACGTGTAGATCACTTGTAATTAATTTTAAAAACTGGCGTTTGGCTATAAAGTTGAAATATAATTATGAACAAGTTTTCATATAAATAAAGTGTAATCAAATATCTAACATAACCTATTATTACTGCACTCGCCGACAGATGCTACTTTTTTTAATAATAAAAGAATAAATACAGCGTAACGGAACAATGTGCGTAACGGGACACATTTTGTTGCGTGCAGCCGGCGTTCATCGATTTATAAGACGTTGTCACGTCAAAAAGCTCGCTAAGAAAAATAAAAACGAGGGCGTGTGATTTACGTACGCGCGTTACAAGTTACAGGGCCTATTTGCTTGTCGTGGTAAAAAAAATTAACTTAAGTAATAAAAATTTGCTGGAGTTATATTATAAATTCTGTTTGTAAATTTTATATTAAATCAAATTAAATATATTTTAAATTAATACTCAGGATTCAATATTAATATTTATTTAATTTAGTAAAAGATTCGAGATAAGTTTAATTTTGTAGTGAAAAATAAATAAATATGCTTAATTTTCCATGGTTAACATTCTTAAGTGGCATAGGGAATATTCAACTACTTTGTTTAGGTTTTATGTACATCTTTAAATACAAGAAGTAAGGACCGGAATCAAATCACGGATTCATTTCTGGATAGTATAGAATTAAAATAGGTATACCTCTAAGCTATTCCCGCTCAAGGCACGCGGTTCACAGGGAATACTCCCAGCCAATTAGAAACCCTCAACTAAAGAATCACCTGATCACAGGCTGCCCAGAAGAGACGTCTCACAAGTCAGCAACCAATGAAGAGGTGACATTTACCCGAGTATGCTAAAGACTGTGGAGTCCATCCTAGAGGTCACTAAAAACGCGAAATTTTCCGGTACCAAACAATAAGTTTCTACGAAACAATATAACTTTAAATATACAATTGTTTTAATAGTCTGTGAATTAAAAAAAATATTAGTATATAAGAGAGAAATGAGTATTATTTTATATATAAAGGCAAGCTATTGCAATACTTTTTCTAGTAATTATTTGGACAGTTCAAATTAATTCGTGCTTGACATCTCAGTGACTTTTCCAGTGGCTGATTGTTATGTCTGGGTTGAAAACTCTTGCTCGCTGAGATACACTGTTCATCCCCGAATTATCGCCTAACGTAATGAATGAATTTTTTTTTTCCTGATTATAGTTTTTTTCTTTTTTTTTATTAATAATTTGCACTCAGCTCGTTGGGTAAGTTCACTCGAGACACTCGCGCCCTCTGGTGTCGAGGTCTTCAGACGGGCAGAGTCCCAAACAACTTGGCTTCTCGGCAGTTTCGACTGCTTGGTCCGCGTTGCCTAGCAACCCGACAGAGGGGCTGGTCCCACGAATTCATTTTCCACCCCTGAACCGCAGCCCACATTGGGGCTCGTTATAGGTCTTCTGCGGGAGTGAAGTGTGCTAGAGTAAACCGACATCTGTGATAATATTTTTTTTCTTGTTCGGTGCACATGAATGTCCTCGCAGCTAGCGTAAACCACCCGTCCTTGTAAATCAACTTGAACCTTCGCCTTGAACTGTCCGACGGGAATTTTTTTTATAGGAAAGCAACTTACTTTGAACATTTCGTGGAAAAGTTACACATCAAAGTGTTGTAAATCAGTAGGAGCATAAATATTTCGCGAAAAAAAAAACCTCTGATTGCTCAAGGTATGCCTGCGCTAGCCATAGTTCCCTTGTGATTGGCTGCCCTCCGCAAGAGAAGCCGTTACCGTATTTGTCCGGGACATTCAGAGTGATTATTGACGTGACAACGTCTAATAAATCGATGAACGCCGGCTGCACGCACGAAAAAGTGTCCCGTTACGCACATTGTTCCGTTACGCTCGTTTTCCGTTACGCTGTGTCCCGTTACGCTCATTGTACGCTTGTGCTGCATCTATCTCTCTTCCACTTGATTGGCCTATGCGTCCGAGGAGAAGAAAGACAGCGGCAGCACACAACTTACATCTACACGTGAACTGTTTCGTCGACTGTTTATCAAGTGAAGTGAAAAGTTAATGCGGTTTTCATTGCTTATTACAACAACAATTTCGGCAATAAAGGTTAATTATTCTTGCATTTTAAAAATCTGATTACTAGTATAATTTCAAGTATTTATTCTTTTATTATTATAATTAAAATGATTCAATTTTATTCATAAAAGTATGCAATCATTTCATGAATGTTTTGTTATGACGTTGTCACGTTAAACTATCGTCCGTAAACCGACATTACAGACAACCAATTTTTTTTACAAGAGTAAACTGAGTGCAGGAAGAAACAACCACGTGTCCTCGCCACAAGACAGACGAGCGGTAACGTCTTCAGGCCCACGAGACGTCGTTACGGGAAGCCTTCATTTCACAGACGAGAGAGCCACACCCGAAGTTCCCCGAAGTTCATGCTCGCCCTTTTTTTCCCCGTACCACAACAGGTGTATTTATTTGGGATGTAGCTTACTCATACGTCATACGCCGTTCTATCTCATTGTATAAACCGGTGTGCCATTAAATTGTGCGGTCGATTAGGATAGGTTAGCTACATTATAAATACTTTTAAACATTGTGGATGGTTGGTTATATTAGGTAAGTATAGCTACATTAAAAATACTGTAAAATCATTTTATGGTTGCTTAGTAAATAACTTTTTAATATGTAGCTATCCAGGGCTAGGAAACTGTTTACATGATTTCACAGTATCTTTAATGAAGCGATCCTAACCAAATCAACCGTCCACAATGTTTTGTCTTTCCTTTTATAAACACCGCCATATTAATTTACAATGAACAAAAATAAAAACCGAAGATGCACGATCGGGCGTTTGGCTCTCTCGTCTGTGAAAAGAAGACTTCCCCGTCGTCACATCTGCCCTCCAACAGAGCGCGGGTTTCCGCGTGGTCTAGACGTATACTTTGTTATTATTCACTCACAGTTTCAATACATCCCGTGTTACGTTTGATTAGTCATTTTCCTTTTTAGTTAGCTATATGTAAATTAATGCGTGTGCATTATTATCCATAAACATTCAATGTAACATACTTTAGTGCATTAAAAATTTTGACTTCAGTAAGTAGGTTTACCTAAAGTTATTCAAAGTAAAGTATACCTTCCGAATTTAGTTGCAGTTTTGTTAAACTTTTGCAAAAAAAAAGTCTCATGTCTCTTTTTTTTACTTAGCCTCTTTATATAGTAAGTCATAGTTCATTTTGTTTTTATTTTTAAAATTATTTCTTAAATTTTTTAATAAACTATTTTTATTATTATGGATTTTATAATCTAAATATTTTGCTGCATTAAACAAAAGTATTTTTTTATAAAAAATTGTGTTTTTTTATAAATAATATTCTTAGTGGCTAAGTATAAAAGAAAACCTTAACTACGTCCTCTGATGAAAGTCTTTTATTATCGCTTCGTGTGAATAGCTGCAATAGTTTTCATATATTTTGCAGTCAGACAGATCGTAGGCACTGCTATTTCCGAACAAGCTGCTGGAAGTAGTTGTTGTAAACTGGAGCCAGACGACGGGGCTGCGAGTGGACAGCGCTGCTGGTGTGCGGGATGCGCCCTCCTCCCCTCCCCTCCACCGCCGAGGGCCGACGTAATTATCATCGCCGGCGGTATCAGCGGCGGAGGAGGGGGCATTGTTATGGCAAGCAGGCGCGCCTGGGCCTCGGCAACCCGCCGCGCACGACCGGGCCCCGCAGCCCGGAGCAGGGAAGGCCTTCGCCGATATTAAGGGGCGCCATCTGGCAACACCGCGCGGCATACCAAGCAGGCGCCCTTACGCATTACAGCCTCACTCCCCCCTCTTTGCCCCACTTCCCCCTTCATCCGACCCCCGGACAGAACTGGCCCGCCCGCAGCACGGCTCGTTCCGCCAACCACCGACAAGTCCCGACAAGTCCTCGCCTGGTGGACTTGGAACACCTTCGCGCGCACGAGTCCCCGTCGCTGGGAGTCAGCGCCTGACACGCAGGTAGCGGCTGGAGTGATTCGTAGAGACCGGAAAAATTCGCGGATTCATTCGGCGATAGACTAGAATTCAAATACACACACCTTTATAATGATTTTGCTATTGGCTTACTGTTCATCTGGACGAATCTCAACCAATTATAAAAGCCCAACCGAAGAAGGATCAAATCACAGACAAACCAGCTGAGATGACTTGCAAGTCAGCAACCGATGAACTTGCGTTAGTTGCCCGAGTGTACAGGGGAATGTGTAGTCTATCCTGAAGGCCACTGAAACCACGAATTTTTACTGTCCCTAGTGATTCGCGGGTTGAATGACCTCCAGGATGGACTCCAGGATCCTCTTGCGTTGTTGGGAAGACGTCGCCTGTCGAATTGCTGATGGCCTTGAGGAGTCTCAACTGGTTAACTTGTGGTTCAACACTTCTTTAACAAACCCAAGATTCCATCCAGATTAACATCCAAACCAACAGTGGAAGAAGCACACCGGTATAATTATTTAAATTTGTATCATAACACGAAATAATTCGCGAATCTTTCCGGTCTCACGTAAAGCTAAGAGCCGGCATGTGCTCGACTGTGACACATGCTCGATTGCGGAATGTGCTTGATTGTGTAGCGTGCTCGATTCCAGGACGTGCTCAATTGTATAAAGTGATCGATTTTGGAACATGCTCATTTTATAACATTTACAATTTAATCAAATTCTCGATTGTAAAATAATATGATCGATTGAGGGACATGCTCGATTTTAGAACAAGCTTGATGTAAAAAACATGTACGTATTTAGCACATACTCCATTGAAGAAATTGCTCGAATGTAAAAAAGTGATATATTGTAGAAGATGCTCGAGAGTATAAAGTGATCGATTTTGGAACATGCTCGATTTTATAACATTTACTAATTCTAGCACATTCTCGATTGTGAAATATGATCGATTTTGGGACTTTCTCGATGTAAGAACATTAACGATTTTAGCACATACTCGATTGCAGAAGCTGCTCGATTGTGGAACGTGTCTCCGCTGCGCTCGGCAGGTTGGAGCGGCGCTGAGATTGCCAGCCCCTCCCGCCACCCGGGCCTCCTCCGCCGTCCGCCTGCCGCCAATCTAATTACCTCAACGAGTTGCGTCTCTTGTCTGCGAGCCGGGCGGGGGACAATCACACGGCTCGCGTGGGTGGCGGAGGAGTGGGGGGAGGGGAGCAGTGCTCAGGTCGGCGTGGACAAACAGTCCCCCGGCCTCGGCGCTCTGAGCCCTCCCAGGCCGCCTGGGCGCGTCCACGGGAACACTGCCAGAGGGACCAGAGAGGCCTCTGAACTAGCGTCGTGCAGAGGACGACTGTGAGATTCAAGTTCCTCTCACACTTAACCACAGTGCTACACAACTAAACAAAAATCATACTTCATAAACTTTTAATACTATAGGTATTAGCCCAAACTAATGTCCAGAAATTTTCCACTACTTTGGAACTTAAGACAAAAGTTAATATCAATGAAAATTAAAACAGGAATACAGCTTATATAGCTTACAAATACTACACAAACACACAGACCGCTGTTGTTGTGGAATCACTGGCGACACTGGACGATGTATTCGCGACATCACGTCTGAACGTGGAGAGTGTTTCCTGGCCTCGCAACCCTGCAGGGAGCCTGATTACAGTCGCGCGCTGCAGAAACAGTGAAGGAGTTGGAATATCGCTGCACCTTGTGGGCGGAGTGAGTGTCACTTAACGAGACCACAAATAATCTGGACTAGAATTTTTCAAAATATTATAAACAAATGTTAAGCTGGAGGGTACCATGCACCATGCTCGGCTGTGTAGCAGGAGGGTACCATGCACCATGCACGGTTGTGTAGCTGGAGGGTACCGTGTACCATGCTCGGCTGTGTAGTAGGAGGGTACCATGCACCATGCACGGTTGTGTAGCTGGAGGGTACCGTGTACCATGCTCGGCTGTGTAGCAGGAGGGTACCATGCACCATGCACGGCTGTGTAGCTGGAGGGTACCATGCACCATGCACGGCTGTGTAGCAGGAGGGTACCATGCACCATGCACGGTTGTGTAGCTGGAGGGTACCATGCACCATGCTCGGCTGTGTAGTAGGAGAGTACCATGCACCATGCACGGTTGTGTAGCTGGAGGGTACCGTGTACCATGCTCGGCTGTGTAGCAGGAGGGTACCATGCACCATGCACGGCTGTGTAGCTGGAGGGTACCATGCACCATGCACGGCTGTGTAGCAGGAGGGTACCATGCACCATGCACGGCTGTGTAGCTGGAGGGTACCATGCACCATGCACGGCTGTGTAGCTGGAGGGTACCATGCACCATGCACGGCTGAGTAGCTTGATGGTACTTGCCGCTCCGACATGCCGGGGACAGTATCGACTGATCGCTGCAGACGACGAGGAAGCCTCCTTCCACTGGAAACTTTTAATGGTTCAAAGCAGTTTTATTACTCTTCCTGCTTCCACTTAGCTACCCCTCTTTTTTTTATTTCGTCCTTTCAGAAACTTTTGTATCTTCCACTTCATTTTGCCCCCCTCCCCTTTTCCACTTCCCCCCAGTTGTCGCTAGCTCCCAACTTTGCGAATGTCGCTAATGTCGCTTGATGTGAAACAAGTCGGCGAATCTTTTTGTCGCGTCTAATCAAGAATAATGAGGGACCCCCACAACACAACTTTCGACCTCGTTTATAACGTATGCCTAATGATGAAGCATATTTTCTTTTATTTAAACTCGCATGCATGCGCGTCCGCATCCGAGCGGCGAGGGGGGCGTATCGCAGACAGACTCTAGATAACTTTGAAGATGGCAACACGAACATTAATATCGTCTCTGGCTCGATGTTTATTTTATTTCCGGGCGTATAAAACTCCCGCGGACATGCTCCAGTTCTGACGGGCTTTCAAGTAGCCGAGGCTACTTTCACAAATGAGATTTTTTTTTCATATACGCGTGCAGTCCCTCTGAATAGCGCGCAGGTTTCTCTGATGAAATAAAAACCGTGGGAGGTTTTTCCAGCAGACAGGAGCTCTCAGCCCATTTAATCTGCAGTCTGCTTGTTCATGCTCTATGCCAGCATCGTGAGTCATGGCTTCTGGCTTACAAATTACGCTCGCGTCTTCCAACACAAGTGGCTTAATTAAATGTTTTGCCAATGAACGCAAAGCTTATGACGCACACGAGGATTCAAAAAAATTTTAACGAGTAGGCATTAAAAATATTATTCCATAAGTACCCGTTATTTATCATTTACACGTATTCATTCCCCTGAAAGTTTCATAAACAGTTCAAGTACTCAGTTAGAGTAATCGCATAAGTAATTCTGAAGAGGAAATTACGGCATAATAGTTTCATAAGCTCAACTGTTACAGATTGTGTGTGCATCTGGTAATAAAATAAAGAAGGGCCAAAGGCTATGCCAAACATAAAAAATATATAAAATAGGAGTTAACAAATTTATGACTTTAAATTTAAAAACTAAATTACATTCGAAACATTGGTCTGACCATTCCACTTATTAATAATTTTTGTTGAACTTAAGGGGGAATTTAAAGGGGACTGAATACTCTAGTTACGAGAATGGCTGTAGTAGGCTATTTATGTGGACGTAACTGTGAGGAAGGATAACTTTTTTAACGTACCCGACACAGGCTTCGATACATATTTTGAGCGAATAAATACAGAAGATTCCACTGTTTAATTATAACATTTATTTTCAAAGAGACAGCAATTTTGGGGTGATTTATTTTATATCAATACAAGCTACAATTTGCCTTTTATGTATGTGTGACTTGATAACTATATTGGATTATTTGTAAATCAGGCAAACATATATTACATGTTGCAAACATTCATCCTTGTACAGTTGTACAATATTGTGTCACGACTTCAACGCTCTTGCGCAGACATTCAATCTGCGCCAGAGCAGTGAAGTCGTGACACAAACTTACAACTGTACAACTGTTAAACTGTACTAGCAGACAGAGGTTTCCAATCGCCTGCGTTCACCCAGCTCGAAGGATATTCGAAGCAGATTTTGACGTATCGCATCGGCTCGTTTTTGCTACGCATTTTTATTTTGTTTTGTTTTATTTTATTATTGTAAAAAATCTGTACTCGAATGGATTTGCTGGGAATGTTTCCCGGAATCGGAAGCAGCCCAGAAGTTAAAGTGAAAAGTTGGGAAGGCTTGGGAGTGTTGGGGCGCCCCTCACGCTAAGTTCTGAAGGAATATGTCTGGCCTTGTTCATGTGTGTGTTTAGGGACACAAGCACTTACTCTCACAAGTGTTCACAAAGAGAGAGAACAAAGAAGAACAATACGGACAAAACTGATTTCAAATATATATATATATATATATATATATATATTTAACAAAACTTTGTCCACTGGAAAACTGTCGAAAAAGAGTAAGACATTTAACCCTCTATCGCAGCCAGATACAAACATCGCAGTCAATCTACATAAAAAAAAAAAAAGGGCGTGTGGAAATTTACTGACAGATAGTAGTGAGTTGTTGCGAAAGCTTGCAGAAAAACGGCCTGTGTTTATGTCGCCGCGAGTTTTCAGTGGATTTTTTAGGTGGCAAGCAATCAAATATTAATATCAGCGATTTTCTGATTCCACGAAAAAATAACGCAGGTAATTTTATTATTCGTCACAACCTTGTTATTTTTAACTAGTTAACCTTTTTTTTATCATGTTTCTTTGTGTTTACTATGTGAAGGCACTATTTTTATTAAGGCGAAACTTTTCCTGCAGCAGATAAGATGCGATAATAAATAACGCTTGTTAGCTCCAAAAGTATGTAATAAAAAAATCACTATCTAAAAGGCTTGTTTCTTCTTGCTCGCAGGAAGTTGCGAGTTTGGAAGTTGCGAGAACTGCAGAGTGGTGTTATCTCTCATCACCCCCCCCCCCCCTTCACTCGCGCCAACTGGCCCTCTGGGTGGACAGGCCGAGAGAGGGGGGGAGAGAGACAGAGAGAGAGAGCATCCTCCATATTTGCCGCATTACCGACTCTTGGATCACTTCCACAGCTCTGATATTTATGAGCGGCCAGGGGCCTCAAGCCCGAGACAACTCTGTCTCCCATGGTTCTTCCTCCCCGCTTTCCTTCCTGCGGCAATGTCCAGTCCACCCTCGCTCCTATCAGTCCAGTGTCCAGTGTCCAGTCCACCATCGCTCCTATCAGTCCAGTGTCCAGTGTCCAATCCACCATCGCTCCTATCAGTCCAGTGTCCAGTGTCCAGTCCACCATCGCTCCTATCAGTCCAGTGTCCAGTGTCCAATCCACCATCGCTCCTATCAGTCCAGTGTCCAGTGTCCAGTCCACCATCGCTCCTATCAGTCCAGTGTCCAGTGTCCAGTCCACCATCGCTCCTATCAGTCCAGTGTCCAGTGTCCAGTCCGCGCCTCCCTCCTATCAGTCCAGAGTCCAATGTCCAGTCCACGCCTCGCTCCATCAGTCCAGTGTCCAGTGTCCAGTCCGCGCCTCCCTCCTATCAGTCCAGTCTCCAGTGTCCAGTCCACGCCTCCCTCCTATCAGTCCAGAGTCCAATGTCCAGCCCACGCCTCGCTCCATCAGTCCAGTCTCCAGTGTCCAGTCCACGCCTCACTCATCCAACTTATACGTAATATAAAATAAATTAAAAACTGTTTTATAATTAATTCTAGCTTTGATATTTACTAAACAACTTTTCTTTATGATGTGAGTATTTCAACAATGAGTAATATTATTGTTTACTAACCAATATTGATTCATCAATAATTATTGATATCCTGAGCTGTTAAACTTGAAGTGAGTAACAATTTTGTTAAATCATGTTTATTTATTTCTGTATTAATAGAATTTTTAATAAATACAAAAATGTTAGGATTATGAAATAATTTAAAAATAAATTAAAGCCAAAAAACCCGAGCTGTTTTATTTTGTTATTAAATTGTATAAATGGTTTCACCGAGTAATACTAAGTAATATTATAAATGTAGTTGAGAGAAAAATTTATTTAAGTGGAATTACTTTATAAAACGTGTATAAATTGTAGTTAGAATTATTTTAATACTATATTTGAGGTTCTGAAAATCTTAATATTATATATTATAATGGATATTGTTAACTAATTATTATTGATTGATCAATAATTATTGATATGCTGAGCAGTTATTCTGAAGTGAGTAATAATTTGGTTAATTCATGTTTATTTAGAAAATTGTCTTTTTTTTCTCTTTCTCTCTTTCTCTCTCTGCCGTTTTACCCCTTACGATTTACTTACGAGTTGAGGTTTGATTTGCCAAAGAAGTTTCACATCCATCTCATGTCCCATGAACTAAGTTACAACACTTTTTTTTTTTTTTTTTTTAGAAGTTGACATATTTTTTCTGCCCAATGTGTTGACTGAATTAAGTATTAAAAACTTTAGGCGTGTGTAGTTATGCACGGCCTTAAATCATACTGTGAATTATGTTCGTGTCTCTTCTGGTTGTATTTAAATTTTACTTAGATGACATAAACACCAATCTTATGTCATTCTTCCTAGTGAAGGTCAAAGGAGGGCTTACAAAAAGAAAACTCTTTAAATCCCTTATGCCTGGGGTGAAGTCCAACCAGTACACATGATTCCATTGGACTGAAAGACTCGGGAGATATTAAAATGGACTCCAAACCACATATGTTATCTCATAGATCATATTTAACCATAGTGATACATGAGGTTCTGGTGACGACCTATGACTATACTACCGAGAGGCCATTGCCGCACTCTAAACCTTAATATTACTTCAGTCAGTTAAGTGCTTTTCATATTTAATTAAGTTAAAAATCTTCTGCAAAACGCCAAAAGTTTTAACTTCGAAATAGCTGATGTTATGTTCATTATTGGTGGATCAGTGAATTTCCGGCACTTAAAATAAATGGAATGATTTCACTGTTTCCAATGAAGCAGCCTCATTTTATTTGCAGGCAGATTTCTCAAATTTAGAGCAGTTGAATTATTTAAGGTTCGGAATGTTCGATGGACAAACATTAAAATCTTTAATATAAGACGGAGACATCTGCTGGGCGGACGTAAGGAAAGTCTGACGAATGGTGACCTGTGGCTCTAACGAGACCTCGCTTCCAAACACGGGCCGGAAAGCCATCGGGCTTGCTATTAATTTAATGAAATAAACGCAAGCTCATTACTGCCACACACACCCCCCTTCCACCTTCCTAAACACAGTCGTGTCCACGTGTTCCCTTTAATTAATTAAATACCGTAGCATGGAGGAGTCAGGGAGAGATTATGGCAATTAGCAGCTGGACGCAACTGGATGCGCTAGGTTGGTCATGTTTGTTTCAGGTTTGGCATGCGTTGTTTGAGCAGAGGGTAACTTGAAGGTCAGCTTGCTGAGCTCACGCAACAGGGTGCTTAAATAGTTCACTTAAACGGTATGAAAAAAAACACTATTTTGTTAAATTACATTTAAATGTAGCCTATTATGAAAACAAAAACACGCCAATGACGATTAGATTCATTGGTGTAAAGGCCGTCCATAAAATAATGTCCCAGTTTTAATGTTATATTTTAACAGTTTAATTTAGACTAGTTAACTAGTTACAAATCATAGATCTAATTGAAGGTAAACTAACTATATTTTTCTTTTAAAAAGTGGTTGTCTGTAAAGTCGGTTTACGGACGATAGTTTAACGTGACAACGTCATAACAAAACATTGATGAAATGATTGCATACTTTTATGAAAAAATGGAATCATTTTTATTGAATTGTCACTATTTTGTATTGATACAAAGAAGGAGTGAAATTAAATCTACAATTTAATTGATAAATTTACTTTTATTTGCAATCATTAATTCAAATATGTTTATTACTTTAAAGAAGTGATTATTTTAACTATAACTTTATTACATGTTTGCTATTTAACTTCTTCCGATCTGTGTTATTCTGTTAAGGATAGGACGATGATAGGAAAAGTAGGAAACGAATGGGAGTGTTTCAAGTTGAATGTGCCTCGAAAAAGTCAAATCGATGGTTGTTCCAATCGAGTGGAAGAGAGATAGATGCGGCGCAAGCGTACAATGAGCGTAACGGGACACATCCTAACGGTACAATGTGCGTAATGGGACAATGGGTCATCCTTTTTCGTGCGTGCAGCCGGCGTTAATCGATTTATTAGACGTCACGTCAATAATGTGTGCACCTTTAGCTATACGGCACACACGTCCAACCCTTATGTCCAATTCTTCCCACACTTAGGTTGAAACGTCCGGAGTAATGGAAGAAATAGCCTCTTCAGTTCTCCGACTCAACTCTGTAGCGGCGGAACGTAGCCCCAAAGGAAAAAAATCTAATGGCGTTACGTCAGGTGAACGTGGAGGTCAGCGAAAAAGAGCTCTGTCATCGCGACCATCGGCGGATATTTTTTCCACATGGGGATTCACAATCAAACTTTCGTAACTGAAATTACAGATTCGCTATCAGCAAATTGCAGAACACAAAAACATCTTACGCTCAGGAGTCGCCATTTTGCGTAGGTGACGCTGCGAGCGAGAAAACAACAAATCAGTACTCTGTGTTTGAGTTACTCTTAAATTGTGACCTTGAAAAAAAACACTCTACAATGCTTACAGTTGATGCTATTAAAATTTATATCAGGGACATATATTTATGTACATACTGTAATACTGTTATATACTTGACATTGACGCTGATTTCAGCTTGCGTGTCGTTATTTTACTTTTGACAAACTAAATAAACACTTATTTGCAGTCGAAATTCACGCCAAGCTTAAGAAACTCAACTAAATTAGTCTGTTAATAAGCAGGGCTAAATTTATCTCTTAATATATAGCTAGGGAGCGGAAACATTCGCGGGTTCAATGACCTCTAGGTCGAATGTCACCCTCTCATTGGCTGCTGTCTTGTGAAGGGGTTCCAAATGTAGCGGCCCTGTGATTCGACACAGCTTCGGTTGAGTGTTTCTCACTGGCCCGGAGTCATCCAGGTGAGTTGTGAGCCAATAGCAGAGGCAGGGGCGCAGCCGGGGGGGGGGGGGGTTAGGGGTTCAACCCCCCCCCCCCCCTTAGCAGTAATTCTTAATTAATTTCTTATTCATCACTCAAACAAATTTCATATTAAAATTTAAAAAAAAATACCATTACAGTATTTAAATTTAAGTACCTAAAACTGCTAAAATAGCACTATTTTACACCTTAAAATCCAAATTTTCCCGGGGGAGGAGCCCCGGACCCCCGGCTTTAATGCGGGGGGGGGGCATGCTTCTTAACACCCCCCCCATACACAAATCTTGGCTACGGCACTGAGCAGAGGCAGTACTGAGGTATAACTATATGAATTTTTAGGCTGTCTTGAAACGAATCCGCGAAATTTTCCTGTCTCTATATATAGCTATTTTAGATGTAAAATATAAGCAAGTGTTATTGTTGTAAGCTCAGGTGTAAAAGTGAAGCACTTGAGGAGGACGCGAGCGATGAAGAGGGGCCTAATGATCGCCAGGTTGTGGAAACGGCGGGGAGTTAAGGCCCTGCGACACCCAGGACGGCGGGACTGGCCGAGGGCCGGACTAGCGCCGCGGCGACGCCTGTTCAAACACGCGCTAACTAACCCCGTGGCCCGGGGAGAGAGGGGGGAGGCGGGAGGTCAGGTCGCGAGGACGTCTCCTGCCGAGGACACAATGAACGAATCAACTGAGAGATGGGAGGCGGCTCCTGCAGAGACGACGACTGCAAATTAGTAATGAAGTCTTTCCGGGCGCGGCCGGGGGGGGGGAGGCCCATTGTTCCCGGCGACAAGATGGCCGCCGCCGCCTCGCTGTTTGCGGAGCGCCGGCACTCGGCGCTGCTCTGTGGACACGAGCGAGCCGGGCTCCTGAAACATGGATGAGCCGAGACTGCCGTCGGTTCCGCGCGCTCGAACCGCGCCGACAGAGCAGCAGGAGTCGGCCCCAAGTCCTCCTGAGGACTCCTGCTGCGCCGTCTCGCTAACGCTTTCACCTCAGAGATTTCCTGTCTTCATTGTCAGTCCTTAAAAAAAACATTATTTGCAGAAGTAATACAACTTAAGTTTCCACAATTTCGGAGACAAATTTTTCATGTAAATAATTACATCTTAAAGTTTTACCAGCGGAATTACTAACATATCACTTAACATTATCAGTCCTTATCGGTTCGTGGTTCGTTTTGGAAAAAAAAACCTAATTAATCATATTGTATCTGCTGCGTTTTACTTAATTAGCTTACATAGAGACAGAAATATTCGAAGCCAATACTGGAAAAAAACTTACATCTATATTCACACTTTAAAAGTGTGCAGATATTAAGGTCATTACGTTTATTTTCATAACGCGTCTAAGAACGTATAACTTCAAAAAAAAACCTGCAAAACAAACAAAAAATATTAAAACAAGATAATTTTTTTTTGACCAGGATTCTATAGTTCGCTCTTCTGGTGGCTTTCCAGAACTAATTACATTTTAAATGTTCTATTCCACACCAATACTACCATAGACAAAGTAAATGCAATAGTTATTCGTTCCCTTCGCAGCTCTGGGAGTCGGATGAAATTTTTGTGTACCGTCCGCACCGAATTTTCTACGAAGTTTAACAAAACTACTTTTCTGTCACGGTTCGCTGCCATCCTCGGGACTTGAGTCTCCTGGACACGCGCGTATGGGTTTGCTACCCATGTGTCTCTG
Organism: Bacillus rossius redtenbacheri; assembly: GCF_032445375.1. NCBI lineage: Eukaryota > Metazoa > Arthropoda > Insecta > Phasmatodea > Bacillidae > Bacillus > Bacillus rossius. The sequence goes on from NC_086334.1 coordinate 9,076,731, forward strand.
TGAGTTTAAAGGATCTCGCTACACTGCACGCCACACCAGAGTTTAATTAGCACACTTGTATTTACGGCACACTCGCAGGCCTATAACAGCTCAAACAACACGTCAGTTCGCCCGGTGTAACTGGTGGGGACACATTTACAACACATCAAATGTTTGAGGTTTTGCCAGTTTGCTGTAGCTAATCGTTTGTAAAGTGTGCTTCGGGTTGCTGTGGTAGGAAGAAGCCATCTAATTCAAGGTGTAGCAATGCTAATAACAATATGGTAATGTGATTATTATTTTTGGTATGAATAAAAATGTTTAAATGTGAAGGTGCAATAACGTATCTGTAACCCTGTCTGTTTCCAAGCTTGCTGGTAGTAACACCAACAAACATCAAAAACAATTAAACACGTGATTTATTAGTTTCAGAGCAAATTATCAAGAAGAAATCCACATCGGAAGCTTTAAAGAAGTCAGTTAAGAAGATGACCCGAACAATAACGTTTCACGAATTATATAATTGATATAATCTAATTATTAACTACCTTTGCCAATACTTAATGTGTTTTAAGTTCCTCGTCATATAACAGCTACCAGTTTCATACGATAGTAATATTTATTTTATGGATATGTAACAACTTATCTTCCAGTACACGGCATTTGTTGGAAGTAATTCCGTGAATGCGACGGAATCCAAAGGAACGGAAATGTGTATGTAACAATCATGGCGCTGAAATCTTAGCGGATGGAATGAAACATAGTTCACAAAGACAACGAAAAACTTTGTTGTATTAACTGTTAAATGAATTTTAACCAAATGGACAGTAATTAAATAAAAATCCTTTTAAAAAAGACCAAAAGCCGGATTTTTTTTAAAGCAATTTTCACTTTTATCAGAGCGTTATCATTATATAATATAAAATTCCGGTCGATCTAGCTTCTCCGGCAGCGATTTCTAGCGGTGAACGTGGATACTACCTGTGATTCGCGTCCATAAATACAGTTGAAAACACAATTTGCTCGTATTTATGACGCTCGGCAAAACTTGGAAGAATTCCGCGTGTTAAACTTGGTGTCCGAGTTTCGTGTGACAGGTTAGTTTGCAGCAGGAGACCACGTCGAGGCTGGAGGGTCCTGGAAGGGGCGCCCCACCTCGGAACCTGGAGGCAGTGACGCCCGCCAGCCAGGACTCGGCGTCTGCGCGCGCGGCTAATGTATGTACCACGACCCGGCCCGGTCTCCGGCCGCGCGAGGCATTGTGGGTCCTGGCGGCGCAACAATGAGGCCGCGCTCTGCCTTACAAATGCTCGAATTATGGCATGAAATTTAAATGGGTTTCCTTTCCACACGGCTGGTCGGTTGGAGGGGGGGGGGAGGGGGGTCCTGGCCTCGGAAGTGCCCCGCCCCACTCCGCACCACACACCGACCCGCCTTGGCCTCTGCCTTTTCTCCCGCCCGGCGACCCCGACAGCGCGGATTAATAATTCCCGCGAGTCGCGACGAACGCTCGCGAGGCGCAGCGCGTATCTGCCTTGCGTGACCCCGGGACCACTCCTCCTGTGGGTCTTCCAGCACGCTCTCCGCGAGGATGTGAGGCTCTGCTCTCCGGAACCACTCCGCGAGCGACGGAAGGGTTGCGTGGGCAGTGCGTGATCCGCGCTCCGTTCCTGAGGCCCCGCGTGTCGGCGGCGAACTGTGCCCTGGCGAGGCATCACTCTGAGACAGTAGAGACATTGACGGCTCTAGGAGTTAAGCATCCAATAGTCACGACTCGTGCAGACCACACGAAAACCATTCACAGTACATGGATAACAAGCAAAGCCAACATTTCCTGCTTTAACTAACTATAGATTCACAATTTCTTCAACCTCATGTATACAAATATTGTGGAAGAGAAGACTTACGTGTAGGATTTGTAACTTTTTTATTATTATTTCAAAATTTCGTTTATTTTAGGTAAATAAATCGTCCGAACGCTGATAAAAGTTTGCTTTTTGAAACCACCAAACTTTTTAGAGTTCATGTACATTTGCACAGTTAGTTCCGTATGGAAACAAAACCCTCTCATTCCACGTAATGCGCAAAGACAAGAAGGTGTGGCGGAGAGGTGTCGCGCCCAGCAGCTGTGGTCGGCGCGCGGCGGGGCGTGTCCTGGCCCATGCACACCAACCAGCGGCCGGCTAGAAGTTGGGCCGCGCTCCGCCACCCCCCGAGCTAGCGCTGCGTGACGGCTGGGTTCCCGTCGGCCGAGTCGCCGAGCGACGCAGTCGGCGCAGTCGAGCGAAGCAGCAACTTCGCTGGACCCCACCCCAGGGTGTGGCTGAGTTGCGGCGGCAGTCCTGTTCGCAGCAGATATAAAACAAGGGCGAGACTTCTCATTCTTCATGAGGGAATGCCCAAAATTTACACGCTAGTCTACACTTTATTTCAATAACTATAGCTACACTTGACATGAATTATGTACCTCAAATAATGATGAAAGTTAATAAGCTCTTGTTATTTACTTAAGTTCTTTTTTTTATCTTGTTGTAGTCTACATTTATAGGCACTGGCGACTTCAATGCCTCGCACTGACCTTTTTTTTCTTATGGTACTTTTTGTATAGTTTTACTGTGAAATAAATTATTAAATGTATGTGAAAAGAAATAATCTCATTTTTATTCGCATATAATTTAAAGCCAACAGTTTTCAATTTCAGTAGTTTTCACAATTAAATGTAATAAAAACCCTTCAAAGATGTTATTTCTTCGTGTAATGGCGTGATATCACCGGAATTTGATCTTTAGCGTTAATAAAACTAATCCGATTATAATATTTTTAACATCGAAATTTTCTAAATATAAAACATATTTTTCAAGAGTTTGGTATTTTTTTTTAATCATCCCGCTTTGTTATTAGGAGGATTTTCTGTACTTCCTAAGCTCACCGGTAGGACCTCTTTCAGTCGCACTAGGGCCCTGAAAAAGTAAATGACACAAGATTAGGGCCGCTAGGCACCCATTTCATTTCGATCATCACATGTTAACGCAGGTGCGTTGCCACCAATGAAATGAAATAATTTGAAAGAAAACAGGCAGGCCGCGCCTTCCCGAGTACTCCAGTCCCAGCCTCGTCCAGAGCGACGGGCAATGTCCCACTCGCATTCGGGAGATACACTCCTTCTGATCACAAACCGTTAGGACCCCGGCGTAGATGGAGAAATGAGACCCCCCCCCCCCTTTCCAGGAACTAAGACGCCCCTCACTGAGGGGGCCCGCTTGTGCTCGCAAAATCGTGACTGTGAAAGGGGGTTGGTAAAAGTAAACGTCAGAACTGTGTTTTATGGAAAACTTTCTGCGTGCTTTTTTAAGTTTTCTACATATTGCGTGCATATATACCAAAATTTGGGCATTATACGACATAAAAGCACCCTATCCAGAGGTGACTTGTGTCGGTTAAACTGTCGGGCTACGAACGACCCCCCCCCCCCCCCCCAATCCTTTTATTTTTTTTTTGAGAATTTTACATATTTGCGCCCTTGCCGACTATGACGAGAGGACGAAGCAATTCATCCCGGCATTGCCACCTCCAAGAACTCTCTAGCTCTCACTGCTGACCAGGCAGTTAACGGTGTCCTAGACCTTGAGGTCGCAGCACTGCTGGCGCCTTCCCCATTGTTCTTCCACTTCATTCTGGAACCCCTGATCCGCCCGGGGGTAGGCCTGTCCAGCCTCTGCTAGCCGTCCGGGCTAGTGACCCTCGCAGTCCCCGTGGTGACATCGCGCCGAGGGGCGGCGCCGAACTGCGTCGTCAATAAATAACCCTTCACACTCCCGGGGGGCAGGTGAGACAGCCGCGCGGAACCGGGTCCACCCTCGTCCAATCTCGACGCATAAAGGATTACATTAAACTTTTCCCTTGTCGACGCGGAGAAGTTTTTAACGAAGCGCCACTTGTCGAGAGCGAGGAGTAGGGTGTGGCTGAACTCTCTCGCTCGCGACGGCACCTGGAGGTCTGCAGGGCGCTTCGACCCGGGCGAGGCCTCTCGACGGCTGTCGAACACTAGAACACCAGACACTAGAGCATTAGAGCATTAGAACACTAGAACACCAGATACTAGATCATTAGAACACTAGAACACCAGACACTAGATCATTAAAACACTAGAACACCAGACTTAAGATCATTAGTACACTAGAACACCAGACACTAATTCATTAGAACACTAGAACACCAGACACTAGATCATTATTACACTAGCACACCAGACACTAGATCATTAGAACACTAGAACACCAGACACTAGATCATTAAAACACTAAAACACCAGACACTAGATCATTAGTACACTAGAACACCAGACACTAATTCATTAAAACACTAGAACACCAGACACTAGATCATTAGTACACAAGAACACCAGACACTAGATCATTAGAACACTAGAACACCAGACACTAGATCTCTAACACACTAGAACACGAGACACTAGATCATTAGTACACTAGAACACCAGACACTAATTCATTAAAACACTAGAACACCAGACACTATATCATTAGTACACTAGAACACCAGACAATAGATCATTAGAACACTAGAACAACAGAAACTAGATCATTAGTACAATAGCACACCAAATCATTAGAACACTTGAACACCAGACACTAGATCATTAAAACACTAGAACACCAGACACTAGATCAATAGTACACTAGCACACGAGACTGTTGATCATTAGAACACTAGAACACCAGACACTAGATCATTAGAACACTAGAACTCCAGACACTAGATCATTAGATAACTAGAACAACAGACACTAGATCATTAGAACACTAGAACACCAGAAACTAATTCATTAGAACACTAGAACACCAGACACTAGATCATTAGTACACTAGAACGCCAGACACTAGATCATTAGAACACTAGAACACAAGACACTAAATCATTAGAACACTAGAACACCAGACACTAGATCATTAGAACACTATAACACCAGACACTAGATCATTAGAACACTAGAACACCAGACACTAGATCATTAGAACACTAGAACTCCAGACACTAGATCATTAGAACACTAGAACAACAGACACTAGATCATTAGAACACTAGAACACCAGACACTAATTCAATAGAACACTAGAACAACAGACACTGGATCAATAGTACACGAGCCCACCAGACACTAGTTCATTAGAAAACTAGAACACCAGACACTAGATCATTAAAACACTAGAACACCAGACACAAGATCATTAGTACACTAGAACACCAGACACTAGATCATTAGTACACTAGAACACAAGACACTAATTCATTAGAACACTAGAACACCAGACACTAGATCATTAGTACACTAGCACACCAGACACTAGATCATTAGAACACTAGAACACCAGACACTAGATCATTAAAACACTAGAACACCAGACACTAATCATTAGTACACTAGAACACCAGACACTAATCCATTAGAACACTAGAACACCAGACACTAGATCATTAGTATACTAGAACACCAGACAATAGATCATTAGAACACTAGAACAACAGACACTAGATCATTAGTACACTAGCAAATCAGACACTAAATCATTAGAACACTAGAACACCAGACACTAGTTCATTAGAACACTAAAACACCAGACACTAGATCATTAGTACACTAGCACACCAGACACTAGATCATTAGAACGCTAGAACACCAGACACTAGATCATTAGAACACTAGAACACAAGACACAAGATCATTAGAACACTAGAACAACAGACACTAGATCATTAGAACACTAGAACAACAGGCACTAATTCATTAGAACGCTAGAACACCAGACACAAGATCATTAGTACACTAGCACACCAGACACTAGATCATTAGAACACTAGAACACCAGACACTAGATCATTAAAACACTAGAACACCAGACACTAGATCATTAGTACACTAGAACACCAGACACTAATTCATTAGAACACTAGAACACCAGACACTAGATTATTAGAACACTAGAACACCAGACACTAGATCATTAAAACACTAGAACACCAGACACTAGATCATTAGTACACTAGAACACCAGACACTAATCCATTAGATAACCAGAACTCCAGACACTAGATCATTAGAACACTAGAACACCAGACACTAGATCATTAGTACACTAGAACACCAGACAATACATCATTAGAACACTAGAACAAACGACACTAGATCATTAGAACACTAGAACACCAGACACTAATTCATTTGAACACTAGAACACCAGACACTAGATCATTAGTACACTATAACACCAGACACTAATTCATTAGAACACTAGAACACCAGACACTAGATCATTAGTACACTAGCACACCAGACACTAAATCATTAGAACACTAGAACACCAGACACTAGATCATTAAAACACTAGAACACCAGACACTAGATCATTAGTACACTAGAACACCAGACACTAATCCATTAGAACACTAGAACACCAGACACTAGATCATTAGTACACTAGAACACCAGACAATAGATCATTAGAACACTAGAACAACAGACACTAGATCATTAGTACACTAGCAAATCAGACACTAAATCATTAGAACACTAGAACACCAGACACTAATTCATTAGAACACTAAAACACCAGACACTAGATCATTAGTACACTAGCACACCAGACACTAGATCATTAGAACGCTAGAACACCAGACACTAGATCATTAGAACACTAGAACACCAGACACAAGATCATTAGAACACTAGAACAACAGACACTAGATCATTAGTACACTAGCACACCAGACACTAGATCATTAGAACGCTAGAACACCAAACACTAGATCATTAGAACACTAGAACACCAGACACAAGATCATTAGAACGCTAGAACAACAGACACTAGATCATTAGAACAATAGAACAACAGGCACTAATTCATTAGAACGCTAGAACACCAGACACAAGATCATTAGTACACTAGCACACCAGACACTAGATCATTAGAACACTAGAACACCAGACACTAGATCATTAAAACACTAGAACACCAGACACTAGATCATTAGTACACTAGAACACCAGACACTAATCCATTAGAACACTAGAACACCAGACACTAGATCATTAGTACACTAGAACACCAGACAATAGATCATTAGAACACTAGAACAACAGACACTAGATCATTAGTACACTAGCAAATCAGACACTAAATCATTAGAACACTAGAACACCAGACACTAATTCATTAGAACACTAAAACACCAGACACTAGATCATTAGTACACTAGCACACCAGACACTAGATCATTAGAACGCTAGAACACCAGACACTAGATCATTAGAACACTAGAACACCAGACACAAGATCATTAGAACACTAGAACAACAGACACTAGATCATTAGTACACTAGCACACCAGACACTAGATCATTAGAACGCTAGAACACCAGACACTAGATCATTAGAACACTAGAACACCAGACACAAGATCATTAGAACACTAGAACAACAGACACTAGATCATTAGAACACTAGAACAACAGGCACTAATTCATTAGAACGCTAGAACACCAGACACAAGATCATTAGTACACTAGCACAACAGACACTAGATCATTAGAACACTAGAACACCAGACACTAGATCATTAAAACACTAGAACACCAGACACTAGATCATTAGTACACTAGAACACCGGACACTAATTCATTAGAACACTAGAACACCAGACACTAGATTATTAGAACACTAGAACACCAGACACTAGATCATTAAAACACTAGAACACCAGACACTAGATCATTAGTACACTAGAACACCAGACACTAGATCATTAGTACACTAGCACACCAGACACTAGATCATTAGAACGCTAGAACACCAGACACTAGATCATTAGAACACTAGAACACCAGACACAAGATCATTAGAACACTAGAACAACAGACACTAGATCATTAGAACACTAGAACAACAGGCACTAATTCATTAGAACACTAGAACACCAGACACAAGATCATTAGTACACTAGCACACCAGACACTAGATCATTAGAACACTAGAACACCAGACACTAGATCATTAAAACACTAGAAAACCAGACACTAGATCATTAGTACACTAGAACACCAGACACTAATTCATTAGAACACCAGACACTAGATTATTAGAACACTAGAACACCAGACACTAGATCCTTAAAACACTAGAACACCAGACACTAGATCATTAGTACACTAGAACACCAGACACTAGATCATTAGAACACTAAAACACCAGACACTAGATCATTAGTACATTAGCACACCAGACACTAGATCATTAGAACACTAGAACACCAGACACAAGATCATTAGAACACTAGAACAACAGACACTAGATCATTAGAACACTAGAACAACAGGCACTAATTCATTAGTACACTAGAACACCAGACACTAATTCATTAGAACACTAGAACACCAGACACTAGATCATTAGAACACTAGAACACCAGACACAAGATCATTAGAACACTAGAACAACAGACACTAGATCATTAGAACACTAGAACAGGCACTAATTCATTAGAACGCTAGAACACCAGACACAAGATCATTAGTACACTAGCACACCAGACACTAGATCATTAGAACACTAGAACACCAGACACTAGATCATTAAAACACTAGAACACCAGACACTAGATCATTAGTACACTAGAACACCAGACACTAATTCATTAGAACACTAGAACACCAGACACTAGATTATTAGAACACTAGAACACCAGACACTAGATCATTAAAACACTAGAACACCAGACACTAGATCATTAGTACACTAGAACACCAGACACTAGATCATTAGTACACTAGCACACCAGACACTAGATCATTAGAACGCTAGAACACCAGACACTAGATCATTAGAACACTAGAACACCAGACACAAGATCATTAGAACACTAGAACAACAGACACTAGATCATTAGAACACTAGAACAACAGGCACTAATTCATTAGAACACTAGAACACCAGACACAAGATCATTAGTACACTAGCACACCAGACACTAGATAATTAGAACACTAGAACACCAGACACTAGATCATTAAAACACTAGAACACCAGACACTAGATCATTAGTACACTAGAACACCAGACACTAATTCATTAGAACACCAGACACTAGATTATTAGAACACTAGAACACCAGACACTAGATCATTAAAACACTAGAACACCAGACACTAGATCATTAGTACACTAGAACACCAGACACTAGATCATTAGTACACAAGATCACCAGACACTAGATCATTAGAACACTAGAACACCAGACAATAGTACATTAGAACACTATAACACCAGACACTAGATCATTAGTACACTAGAACGCCAGACACTAGATCATTAGAACACTAGAACACAAGACACTAGATCATTAGAACACTAGAACACCAGACACTATATCATTAGAACACTATAACACCAGACACTAGATCATTAGAACACTAGAACACCAGACACTAGATCATTAGAACACTAGAACACCAGACACTAGATCATTAGAACACTAGAACACCATTCACTAGATCATTAGAACACTATAACACCAGACACTAGATCATTAGAACACTAGCACACCAGACACTAGATCATTAGAACACTAGAACGCCAGACACTAGATCATTAGAACACTAGAACACCAGACACTAGATCATTAGAACACTAGAACACCAGACACTAGATCATTAAAACACTAGAACGCCAGACACTAGATCATTAGAACACTAGAACACCAGACACTAGAACACCAGACACTAGATCATTAAAACAATAGAACGCCAGACACTAGATCATTAGAACACTAGCACACCAAACACTAGATCATTAGAACACTTGCACACAAGATACTAGATCATTAGTACACTAGAACACCAGACACTAAATCATTATAACACTAGAACAACAGACACTAGATCATTAGTACACAAGATCACCAGACACTAGATCATTAGAACACTAGAACACCAGACAATAGTACATTAGAACACTATAACACCAGAAACTAGATCATTAGTACACTAGAACGCCAGACAGTAGATCATTAGAACACTAGAACACAAGACACTAGATCATTAGAACACTAGAACACCAGACACTAGATCATTAGAACACTATAACACCAGACACTAGATCATTAGTACACTATAACCCCAGACACTAATTCATTAGAACACTAGAACACCAGACACTAGATCATTAGTACACTAGCACACCAGACACTAAAATATTAGAACACTAGAACACCAGACACTAGATCATTAAAACACTAGAACACAAGACACTAGATCATTAGTACACTAGAACACAAGACACTAATTCATTAGAACACTAGAACACCAGACACTAGATCATTAGTACACTAGAACACCAGACAATTAATCATTAGAACACTAGAACAACAGACACTAGATCATTAGTACACTAGAACACCAGACACTAGATCATTAAAACACTAGACAGCCAGACACTAGATCATTAGAACACTAGAACACCCGACACTAGATCAATAGAACACTAGCACACAAGACACTAGATCATTAGAACACTAGCACACAAGACACTAGATCATTAGTACACTAGAACACCAGACACTAGATCATTATAACACTAGAACAACAGACACTAGATCATTAGTACACTAGATCACCAGACACTAGATCATTAGAACACTAGAACACCAGACACTAGTACATTAGAACACTAGAACACCAGACACTAGATCATTAGAACACTAGAACACCAGACACTAGTACATTAGAACACTAGAACACCAGACACTAGATCATTAACACTAGAACACCAGATACTAGATCATTAGTACACTAGAACACCAGATACTAGATCATTAGAACACTAGAACACCAGACACTAGATCATTAGTACACTAGAACACCAGACACTAGATCATTAGAACACTATAACACCAGACACTAGTATATTAGAACACTAGAACACCAGACACTAGATCATTAGAACTCTATAACACCAGACACTAGTACATTAGAACACTAGAACACCAGACACTAGATCATTAGTACACTAGAACACCAGACAATAGTACATTAGAACACTAGAACACCAGACACTAGATCATTAGTACACTAGAACGCCAGACACTAGATCATTTGAACACTAGAACACCAGACACTAGTACATTAGAACACTTGAACACCAGACACTAGTTCATTAGAACACTATAACACCAGACACTAGATCATTAGAACACTAGAACGCCAGACACTAGAACATTAGAACACTAGAACACCAGACACTATATCATTAGAACACTAGAACACCAGACACTAGATCATTAGAACACTAGAACACCAGACACTAGATCATTAAAACACTAGAACGCCAGACACTAGATCATTAGAACACTAGAACATTAGACACTAGATCATTAATACAATAGAACGCCAGACACTAGATCATTAGAACACTAGCACACCAAACACTAGATCATTAGAACACTTGCACACAAGATACTAGATCATTAGTACACTAGAACACCAGACACTAAATCATTATAACACTAGAACAACAGACACTAGATCATTAGTACACAAGATCACCAGACACTAGATCATTAGAACACTAGAACACCAGACAATAGTACATTAGAACACTATAACACCAGACACTAGATCATTAGTACACTAGAACGCCAGACACTAGATCATTAGAACACTAGAACACAAGACACTAGATCATTAGAACACTAGAACACCAGACACTAGATCATTAGAACACTATAACACCAGACACTAGATCATTAGAACACTAGAACACCAGACACTAGATCATTAGAACACTAGAACACCAGTCACTAGATCATTAGAACACTAGAACACCAGACACTAGATCATTAGTACACTAGAACACCAGACACTAGATCATTAGAACACTAGAACAACAGACACTAGATCATTAGAACACTAGAACACCAGACACTAGATCATTAGAACTCTAGAACACCAGACACTAGATCATTAGAACACTAGAACACCAGACACTAGATTATTAGTACACTAGAACACCAGACACTAGATCATTAGAACACTAGAACAACAGACACTAGATCATTAGTACACTAGAACACCAGACACTAGATCATGTAACACTAGACAGCCAGACACTAGATCATTAGAACACTAGAACACCCGACACTAGATCAATAGAACACTAGCACACCAGACACTAGATCATTAGAACACTAGCACACAAGACACTAGATCATTAGTACACTAGAACACCAGACACTAGATCATTATAACACTAGAACAACAGACACTAGATCATTAGTACACTAGATCACCAGACACTAGATTTTTAGAACACTAGAACACCAGACACTAGTACATTAGAACACTAGAACACCAGACACTAGATCATTAGAACACTAGAACACCAGACACTAGTACATTAGAACACTAGAACACCAGACACTAGATCATTAACACTAGAACACCAGATACTAGATCATTAGTACACTAGAACACCAGATACTAGATCATTAGAACACTAGAACACCAGACACTAGATCATTAGTACACTAGAACGCCAGACACTAGATCATTTGAACACTAGAACACCAGACACTAGTACATTAGAACACTTGAACACCTGACACTAGTTCATTAGAACACTATAACACCAGACACTAGATCATTAGAACACTAGAACGCCAGACACTAGAACATTAGAACACTAGAACACCAGACACTATATCATTAGAACACTATAACACCAGACACTAGATCATTAAAACACTAGAACGCAATACACTAGAACATTAGAACACTAGAACACTAGACACTAGATCATTAGAACACTACAACATTAGAGCACTAGAACACCAGACACTAGAAGATTAGAACACTGGATCACTAGAACCTTTGAATATATATACTGTATAGAAGTCGCCAGCCCAGGTTAAAATTTCTAATACGGTTTTGAGGTAGTTGGTTAATTCACCGCTGCAATCGCCACCATCTCTAGGGCATCGACTTGTGGTGGTCCCTAGCGGACAAGAGTCAAACTCTTCAAACACCCCTTCCCCCTCCTGTTGAACGAACTTGAGCTGCAGAGAATGATAGGTGGGCGGTGCGGGGAATGACAGCGGGCGACAGCGCTGCGCTCTAACGTGTAAATAACAACTAAGACGATACAGGGCGTTACGGCAGCGCACTGCAGCGGTGAAGTTCCCAAGCTGCTCATCATACGCTTTTGAAAAACGTAGAGTAAATCCTATCCACTCGCGACTTCTATACAGTACATATATTCAAAGCTAGAACTCCAGACTAGATAATTAGAACACAGGGCCGGTGCAAGGTAAATTGGCGCCCTAGGCGAAAAACCTTAATCCCCCGCCGGACACCCCAAAAAAAAAATTGTCCTTGCCTCAAAATACTTCATGTTAGCCTAATATTTTGTCAACAATCAAATGTAAGCAGGCTTGTGTTTTTTTCTTTTTTACTTATTACAAATCATAAACAGGTCACCGTGGACTTTAAATAATTACTTATATCAATATAAACATTCCAAACTGTTACAAAAATTCATTTTAATCTAGTTTCAATAATCGTTAAACATATCAGCTGTTATGTGTCGTGCTGCGCCGCCCCCAGCTACTTTGCGCTTAGGCGGTTGCCTATAGTTCGCCTATATGGACGCGCCGGCCCTGTTAGAACACTGAAGTCATCTGTCCGCCTGGCGATGAGTCAAGCTGTTTTTACATTGTTTTAGTTTTATTTTTCGTGGTCATGCATACTCAGGACAATATATAATCTCGTATATGCATAGTTTAATATCACTTTAAGTAATTTCTAAGGGAATTATGTACTCTTAAAAATCAAATTGCAGTTTGCAGATTGTTTTTATACTTTGTCTAAATGCATTTTTTTCCATAGGAAGTGTGTAGTTGCATAAAAGGAAGGTCAATGAACCTAATAATAAAATAAAAGAAAGATAATTTATTTATATTACTAAATTTAAATTATATTCTAAACAGATACAATGTGTCTGATACCGCAGAGACAGATCCGCAAATTACACTGGAATTAAAAAATGCGTTCCTCGGGGGAAAAAACATTATTTTCTGAACACAGACTCACAACCCCTTTTCACGCAATTTTTTATTCCAAAAGCTTCTGGAGAAATTGCGATAGCGAAATGCTTTAGATACTTAGCTACATTCTGGAGCGTCAGAGGATTAAAAAATACTAACATAAGCCGAAGAAACTTGAAAAATATAAATGAGATCAGAGGTACAATTTTTTTTTGACGTGATAACGTCTTATAAATCGATGAACGCCGGCTGCACGCACGAAAAAAATTGTCACGTTCCGCCTGAGCCGAGAGTGCAAGAACCGGCCAACCCCCGGGCGAGAAAATCTTCTATAATATCAAACAGGTTAAGGCGGACGTTTTTAACTAATTGTTCGTTATTATATTTAAACATAATTATTTAAATTAAATTTGCAAAAAAAATGTAAATAATATTTGAAAATTAAAAAGTATGCAATTTTTCAAAAATGTTTTCCTTATGACGTTATCGCGTAAAAATTATCGTCCGTAAACCGACTTTACATACAAACCCCCCCCCCCCCCCTTCTTTTTTTTTTATCCCGAAGTTTCCGTCCCCTTGACTTCTCCTAGCCCAGCCCACGAGATCTGAAACTCGTTCACGCAACCGTGCGCCCGCCGTCGGCACTGAAGACCATCGACTCCAGAGGACCCGGGTTCGAACTCCGGTGAGGTCCTGCTGACCCCGTCTCCCCGCGGAGTCCCCTCATCGCCCCGGCCACTTCCAGGGCCCGGTGCGTATCTTGTGCGACCCGTCTCTGTGACGTCGCTGTTCACTACACGACAGGTCTGCAACTAAACAACAAGGAATAGGCTATTATCCTTTTTATAGAACAACCTTATAGCTTCACAATTTACTGTGTATATATATATATATATATCCGAATCATTATGAATGATATGTGGAGTCGTTACCTTGTTTGAGAATTATCTTTGAAAGATTTGTGCAATGGGAGTGCATGACTTGATGTAAGCTTTTGGACATACGCCATTGCTAAGCACATGTATGTCTGTAGAAGAAAACTAAAAAAAAAAAAAAAAAACCTAAAAGACAAAAACAAAAACACAAATCTAGCAAAAAAATTGCTGTTTTATTTTTCTTTGTTTTTCTTTTGTTTGTTAACCATATTCCTGTTATGGAATATTATTTGGTGTTTATATCCTATTGACAACAGAAATTTTTTGCTTAATTTGTGTTTTTGTTTTTGTCATTTGGTTTTTTTTGTAGTTTTCTTCTACAGACATGCATGTGCTTAGCAATGGCGTAGTCCAAAAGCTTACATCAAGTCTTGTTTGAGAATTAGCTTACAAAACGGTAATGCAAACATGTATGTATGTATATGTATATATATATATATCAGAATCATTCTAAATGGCATGTGGAGTCGTTACCTGTTTAATAATTAGCTTACAAAATATAAATGCAAATATGTATATATATACTAGCTAAATTACCCGCGCTTTACTACGGTATTCTATGTGCAGAACACACACAGCTCATTACACATGCCTCTCATCATAGGTACGAATTTGAAATTCGTACTATTTATGAACGTATTCAAATTATGCTGATTCTCTGCACTCCCCTGAGATAATCATGTGCTTAGGACGACACCCTCGAAAAACTTTGATTTAACGTTTGCGAGGAATTTAAACACTTAGCAAACACATTATCTAAACAAAACAAAGTCAAAATTGAGAAGAAATATTAACTGATCAACAAATCCAACCCGAACTGCAAGAAAACGATGCAACGGCTTGAAACGCAGAAGGTATACCAACAATTCAAAAAGCACGTTACAAATGGAGCTTCAACGATGAGACAGCCAAAATCCGTTCAGGCATTTTCGCACGCTCCAGATCCATCCCGCAGCATCCGTGCATTCTCCCGTGATGGAACAAAAAAAAAGTAGCCTGTGTCACTCTCGGGTCCAAAACTATCTCCATGCAAACGATCACGTCAATCCGTCGCTCCGTTGTTGCGTGAAAAAGAAGGACAAACCAACAAACACACTCCCGCATTTGCAACATTAAGTAAGGATATATACTTAGTCTGTTTTAAAAAGCGAACTGTTTTGAATATATATGGTGGTGTGGCTATTTGCCCGGTCGGGACCACTCCGCCACTCTGTGCACCCTCCGGAGGGTTGGTGGAGAGCGAGGTGGGGGATGCGCAATCAGCGCCCCGCACCGCAAATGAAGATGGCGGTGGAGACTCGTTGTGGTGCCCCCCCCCCCCCTGCTCATTCCCCCTCCTCATCGTTCAACCCCCTTCTACCAGCTAGCCGCGGCCCGGGCACGCTCTCTGCCCGCGGACACAGAACCACCGCCTACCAGCGCTACCAGAGCTACCAGCGTCCTGGGCGTCTCGTGACCGGAGCCGTCTGCCTGTTGTGAGCTGTCTGCCGTCAAGTCTTTCATCGTGCGTTGTATTGTCCGTTCTGTGTGTTTCCGTTTGTGTTAGCGTTTTTTTTACTTGATATAAGCATTTGGACATACGCTATTGCTAAGCACATTTATGTCTGTAGAAGAAAACTACAAAAAAAAAAGACAGAAAACACAAATTAAGCAAAAATTGCTGGTGTCAACAGGATATATACACCACATAATATTCCATAACAGGAATATGGTCAACAAACAAAGAAAAACAAAGAAAAATGGACTAAGAGAACGAAAAAAAAACCTACAAATGATGATTTGAACCCCAAAAAAATTCAGCACAACAGTTGAAAAGAGACAAAAACACAACAAAAACGAAAAGACCAAACAAACAAACTTTTTTTTTTCACTGATTCAGTTCCTTCATCGGAACTCCACAGTGTTGTTACACTTCTTGGAACGGGTTATAAAAAAAATTATGTGAGTGAATTTTGAAAATGCGTGCGCACCTTGCAACAAAATGTTCACAAAATTGAAAGAAAGTCTAGAAACAAATAAAAATTATATACGTGCTTTAAATTCTTATACTTCAGTGATTGATATTAAACACTGGTTCATTTATTTAATATGAATTTATTAGTGAGAAATATTGTGTTTATAAATTTTTTTAAGTGTATTTTCAAGTGTTTTTATATAGGTGAGGCTATGTTCCCGTATGTATAATTTATATGGATTATAAATTTTAAATTATTACATTTTTATTTAATAACAATTCAAAATTAATCAATTAGAAAGAACATTCTAATATTGTTGAGTTTTTCATTATTAATTAAAATACATCTCGATTATTTTACTGTATTAATTATTAATTTTATACACGTTCTTATATCAATATAGAAACTGAGTATTTATTTGATTCGTTTAAGGTTTTTTTCACAATCCGTATTCATAATATCACTGCAACCTTTTATTATTTTATTTATATAATATTTTTTGCATGCCAATTTAAAGTTAATGTTTTATCACGCCAAGTTAGTGTAACTTCTAACGCTCGTAAATAATTACACGCATCCGTTTTTTTTTACGTGATAACGCCGGCTACAAGCACGGAAAATTTACACGTTCCGCCTGAGCCGAGCGTGCAAGAACCGGCCAACCACCGTGCGAGAAAATCTTCTATAATATCAAACAGGTTAAGGCGGACTTTTTAACTAATTGTTCGTGATTATATTTAAACAAATTATTTAAATTAAATTTGCAAAAAAACTGTAAATAATATTTGAAAATTGACAAGTATGCAATTTGTCATCAATGTTTTTTCTTATGACGTTATCACGTAAAATTATCGTGCGTAAACCGACTTTACAGACAACTCCCCTTTTTTATCTTTCTGCAGTAGCTGATGCTGTCATGTTTCCTGCGCGCTGCAGTCACCCGCACGTGTCACTGGTCAGCGCCGGTCAACAGGTAACAGACGAGTCGCCCCGCGCCTCGGAGCGGGCAGGCGATAAGGGCGGCACTCGCGCACGCGGAGAATGCCCTGTGACCTCTATGCCGTCGTGCGGCCGGCAGCTACAGGACTCCGAGGCAGAAGGCAGTGTTTCATCTCCTCCACGTCTGGGGCGGCTGCTACAACTGCACATTCATCACAGAAATATTATCTAAGATATAGTATTATTTAAGGTATAGTTTCGATAATAACTTGTAGTTTTGGCTTCCGTTTGAGAACTTTTTTTTTTACAAGAAGATAAAAGCTAAAACATACGTTACTATATAAAAAATAAGGAACTATTTTAAACTTAAAATAATTTTTAAACATAATTTTATCGAATGAAAACAATGAATACTTGTGATATTGTTGAGCACGTGGAAATTTCAGCGCGAACCCATTTAAGTCTCTGCCTCCTACTTCGTGTTAGTTATTTAATTTTCTTGTCATTACAAGTATTCCACGGTTTTTCCCGTTACTTTATCGTGATAGCTCTCTTTAATTTTGTATCATCTGTAATTTTCTCGGCATGTATTTACAAAATGTTTATTATGTAGGCCTAATAGCGGTAAAACGTTAAGCAAGTCCTTGAAACTATTATTACTTCTGACCTTCCACAGCTCGAAAACAACGTTCAGTAAAAATCTGGTGAGATAATTTGTAACCGAACATCAAATGAGATTTACAGGAAAATCCCAATGAACTAACCTACTCGGAGTGTGAGACCTAACCTTGAGAGTAACAAGTTCATTGATTTGTAGTTAACAAAAAATGATGATTTCCTGATGTTAGAACATGTGGAAAATATTCTGAATAGACTCATTCATGCTATAGAGTGGGTAACCAAATTACATCATCGATATTTTCTAAGTCAGAGTAAATAAAAGTTTCACATTTGTATCGCCCAAAATACCAATAATTTCGCCCGAATTTCGAAGCGGAAGTTTGCCCACAAGCAAGCGACTTGCTTTATTCGAGTCGCGGGGCAAAGTTCCGAGTGAGTTTATCCACTAATTACCTCGTGAGTCTTTTTCCCGGTCTTGAGTTGGTACGCCTGGAAGCCAACAAGGGTTCAATTAAATGAACTTTTGAATTGAAAGAGTTTTGATGTATGTAAAGATTGAGAAAGGTTTTTTTTCTGTCAATAAATATAAACATTTCTTGGGATAAAGTCGAACAAAACTTGTAGAGTATGGACCATACCCGCTATGTTTAGATAATTACTAAACCGAATCTTAAGAGTTTCAAAAACCAATTCATACAGTTTGGTTACATTCTAAGAGACAAAATTACATAGGTAGTGTGTAATCATTTTTAATTAAAATGCAGATATGGAGTTCGTACTATACGTTTTCTTAAATTCGCCAATTACCTTTAGAGGAAATTAGTTGTTTTAATCTAAAAAATGTTTTAAAGCATAGAATTTTTTTTGACACTAAATTTATATTAAATTCAACGATTGTCTAAAGGAAAAAATCTAAACATTTACATTGGTAATTTAAAAGCCAATGTACGCTTATTGTGCAGTAAGTAGCCATAATCTGCCTCATTAATGCCCGTAGCAGTGCCAACAAACTGAAACCAAATAAGTGTGTATGCAAAGGGAAAAGTGACCATTATTGCAAGTCAAGCATTTAAATAAGCTTACTTTTTCACTGCGGTGTATTGATGTTGCTACCACTACAAATAATTCTGTGACATTATGTTTCTCAAGAAAATAATTACTACTTATATTAATGACTGCAATGCGAGCATTCCTTTTCTTCACAATAATATCTTTTTAAAATTTTGAACTGCTCTAAATCATAATATTCTGTCGAATGCTACTGGTTATTTGCCAGATTTATCATACATCTATACTTATTCACAAAAAAATCACATTACCTTAAGGTACCTTTATTTTTTCTTTCATTTTATGGTCGTTACTATTATGTAGTTAAGAACTATTTCTGTAAATATAACACATTACCTTTCTTGCAGTTTGGTTTCTTGGCACAAAATTTTCTAAGGATACTAGCTAAGCGTAATATAATAGGTGTAAAAACTCACGAAAGTGGTAATAGCTATCAACACTTGAGGGACATTTAACACCCATTATATAATACTTAATGGATATATGTTGAAAGTATTTGTGACGGAACAGCAAATGTAAGAGAGTTATAGGATTAAAAATTACAGAAATTCTTGGACAACAGTAACTTCATGAACGTGAAATTATTAACTTCCCGTGAGACCGAGATTAAGAACTGATCACCAGTGAAGTCCGAAGTCCACGGATGTACCAATCGGATACTTACTAGCAGAAGTCCGAAGTCCACGGATGTACCAATCAGATACCTACTAGCAGCAGTCCGAAGTCCACGGATGTACCAGTCAGATACTTACTAGCAGAAGTCCGAAGTCCACGGATGTACCAGTCAGATACTTACTAGCAGCAGTCCGAAGTCCACGGATGTACCAGTCAGCAGATACTTACTAGCAGCAGTCCGAAGTCCACGGATGTACCAGTCAGATACTTACTAGCAGAAGTTCGAAGTCCACGGATGTACCAGTCAGATACTAGCAGCAGTCTGAAGTCCACGGATGTACCAGTCAGATACTTACTAGCAGCAGTCCGAAGTCCACGGATGTACCAGTCAGATACTTACTAGCAGCAGTCCAAAGTCCACGGATGTACCAGTCAGCAGATACTTACTAGCAGCAGTCCGAAGTCCACGGATGTACCAGTCAGATACTTACTAGCAGAAGTCAGAAGTCCACGGATGTACCAGTCAGATACTAGCAGTAGTCCGAAGACCACGGATGTACCAGTCAGATACTAGCAGCAGTCCGAAGTCCACGGATGTACCAGTCAGACACTAGCAGCAGTCCGAGTCCACGAATGTACCAGTCAGATACTTACTAGCAGCAGTCCGAAGTCCACGGATGTACCAGTCAGATACTTACTAGCAGAAGTCAGAAGTCCACGGATGTACCAGTCAGATACTAGCAGTAGTCCGAAGACCACGGATGTACCAGTCAGATACTAGCAGCAGTCCGAAGTCCACGGATGTACCAGTCAGACACTAGCAGCAGTCCGAGTCCACGGATGTACCAGTCAGATACTTACTAGCAGAAGTCAGAAGTCCACGGATGTACCAGTCAGATACTAGCAGTATTCCGAAGACCACGGATGTACCAGTCAGATACTAGCAGCAGTCCGAAGTCCACGGATGTACCAGTCAGACACTAGCAGCAGTCCGAGTCCACGGATGTACCAGTCAGATACTTACTAGCAGAAGTCAGAAGTCCACGGATTTACCAGTCAGATACTAGCAGCAGTCCGAAGCCCACAGATGTACCAGTCAGATACTAGCAGTAGTCCGAAGACCACGGATGTACCAGTCAGATACTAGCAGCAGTCCGAAGTCCACGGATGTACCAGTCAGATACTTACTAGCAGCAGTCCGAAGTCCACGGATGTACCAGTCAGATACTTACTAGCAGAAGTCAGAAGTCCACGGATGTACCAGTCAGATACTAGCAGTAGTCCGAAGACCACGGATGTACCAGTCAGATACTAGCAGTAGTCCGAAGACCACGGATGTACCAGTCAGATACTAGCAGCAGTCCGAAGTCCACGGATGTACCAGTCAGATACTTACTAGCAGAAGTCAGAAGTCCACGGATGTACCAGTCAGATACTAGCGGCAGTCAGAGTCCACGAATGTACCAGTCAGATACTTACTAGCAGCAGTCCGAAGTCCACGGATGTACCAGTCAGATACTTACTAGCAGAAGTCAGAAGTCCACGGATGTACCAGTCAGATACTAGCAGTAGTCCGAAGCCCACAGATGTACCAGTCAGATACTAGCAGTAGTCCGAAGCCCACAGATGTACCAGTCAGATACTAGCAGTAGTCCGAAGACCACGGATGTACCAGTCAGATACTAGCAGTAGTCCGAAGCCCACAGATGTACCAGTCAGATACTAGCAGTAGTCCGAAGACCACGGATGTACCAGTCAGATACTAGCAGCAGTCCGAAGTCCACGGATCTACCAGTCAGATGCTCACTAGCAGCATCTTGTGTTCTGTCATATTAGTCATTAAAATGACTTATTCTGTTGTAGAAAGTACATTCTAGTATTCAGTCCGAGCGGAACAGGCGGAGGGTTTTCCCGGGCTGCGCCGAGGGGTCGCTGCAGGATGTCACGTGACAGACTCTGACACCAACCAGCCGGCTCCACGCGACCACAGTGCCCGACCACAGAGCGTACTGGCGGGACCTGCCCCAGTCGCGGCTACTGGCGGCAATTAAGCATGGGTGTGGGGGAGGGGGGATATCGACGGAACATTCACCGGAACGAGACTCGCAATCAGGTTTCGCACTCGCATTTTCCGGCGCGGGCGGCGGGGCAAAAATAAAAAATTCTGAGAGGACAAAAAAAAGTGGGGGTACATAACCGAAAGCGGTTCGTTAATGAAGCTTCTATTGGCAGCTGCGAGCATGCTCTGATTGGGCGATGAACCGCTGTCAATGCGTGGTAACGAAGCCGCGGGTTGGCCGTGTTGTAGCCTGGGCTGGAGCGCAGCTCGGAGACCCACGGGAGAGAAACTATCACTGCCGAGACTGAGACCTGGTCTTTTGAAGTAGTTTCGGGCCTGCCCGCTAGATAGCAACTTTCATTATATCTTACTAACATATATACATTCATTTTGAGAAGTAATTCGTCAGCTAATATCAGGAAAACAACCCAGTGAAGAAAAATAAAATAACTTTATTACTATAGTTTGTGCTGTGGCATACCAGATATTTTTCATCCCCTACTCATTTATATAGAAAATGCTTTTTTTAAATTTAAAAATGGCATTAAGTGTTTTTCAAACAGTTTAAAACTATTTTGCTAAGCAAATAATCGTCCAGTAGTTAAGTTAACATTATAAATCTAACAGTTTGGTTTTGAACCTCCAGCCAAATTTTTATGTAGATTTCAAAGGAATACTGCCTATCGTAGCCGCTACCATTGTGAGACTTTCGGAAAAAAATTTCTATATAATTGTTCGTTTCATTGTTCATAGACCCCAAACCATCATCAACTCAACAGTTTATACTCGTATATACACATATATATCACAATTTTTGTGGGTACAATAAATGTCACTATTTTTCACAAATCACTTCCAAACTGATACATAAATTCCAGTAGTGGCAAATCACGGTCGAGTTCGTTAATGGGCAATTCCGGCCAAATGGGTAGAAATGGGAAAGGTTTTTTGAAAAAACAGTAAAATCGCTGTAACTCCCAATATATGGAAAATATAAAATCTGTTTGAACGTATCATAACTATTAGGGGTAATGCCAAAATCTTTTGTCTTAAAAAGTTTTTGTTACGACCAACCATAACTACAAGGGATTGAAAAAACAAGGGTTAAAGGACAAAAAAATCATAACTTCCTTGAAAGGAACAACTTTGAATTCGTATTAAATATGCATTAATCTTATAATTTTTATCCAAAACTTATGTCTGTAACAATTTTTTATAAAACAAGCCATTATTGCAAGGGGTTGAAAAAAACCTGGGGTTGGAATAAGAACATAAATAAAGTTCTTTACCATGTACACTACCGAATCTATTCTTATTTTTGTTTTAACTTTCTAAATATTGACTAAAAATATTGTTGAAATAGTTTTTTATTTAACCAAACATTACTGCAAGAGGTATAAATAATAAGGTTTGAAAGTAAATAAGATTATTACTTTATTTAAATAGTTTTACTATCAAATCCGTTATTATTCGCTGTACGAATCCTAAACTTCATCTAAAACTTTGGCTGAAACATATTTTGATGAAACAAATTATTACCATAAAATAAGGGTTTTAAATTTTAAAAAAGTTAAAAGTTCGTAGTATCAAATTCATTCTAATTCATTTAAACCATCTTAATATTATCTTAAAACTTGGTGTGAAGAAAAATTTTATACGACCACATTATTAGTGCAAGGGATAAAAATGATGTTTGAAGATTAAAACAAATATATATTTATCTTATTTGGCATATGATATTTTTTTTGTTATTTGTGCAAAAATGCTGATTTATCTCTTAAATATTATGGGTACAAAAATTTCAGGTGAAAATATCACTAATTTAGGTAAAACGCGAATTATTAAATAAAAGCAAATTCATGTCCTTAACTATAAGTAGGGGCATGTTTATTTCGCGAAATATTACTAACAATGTTTAGACTTCGACAAGTTATGCTGCGCCAGCGGTTTCTCTCTTGTGATTGGCGTCCGTCTGCGAGAGAAGCCTACACACGGAACTGCTGTGATTCAGGTTCCAGTGGAAGACGTGTACCCCAGAAATCGTTTTTTCAAAAAAAAACATGGCCCTAGCTACAAGCCAAGCAAAATAATAAATGTAATTAACAACACACATTCGACTAAGGATATTAATGTCACGTGGTGCAATTTTTCTAAATTGCAACATCCGTGGCAACTACCAATGAAACGAAAAAAATCGACTACCTGAAAAAAAAATGCAATGTTTACCCAACAGAGCCGAGAGTCTGATCTTAGATAGTGACGAGTTCCTGTTTGCCTGGCTTTCGCATCACCGTGCTACTATGTCTTGCCCCTCGAATATTCGCCTTCGGGTAGCTCTGGGAGATGTAAAAAAAGAAAGTCGTGAAGTATCCTTGGCGGGGGTCGAAGGGGGCACAGACCCCTCGACGTCGCCAGGGCTGAATACAAAGTCCCTTTCCCTCTTCCCCTGCGCGTCATTCTCAACCCCTTCCCCCAACCACCCCAACTAGAGCCCACGAGTCAGGCTGTCTCCGCGGGTTTTTAATCTCGTCTCCACGCAGCCCCCTTGTGGGGAGGGGGGGGGGGGGGGGGAGTGGGGAGGGTGCCCGCCCCCGCGCAGCCACAATTTAATCAAAGCCCGCGTGTGCCGACTGCCGTTATTATTGCCCCTCCCTCCCTCCTCCCCCCTAGCCAATCTACACACGGGTCACGGGCCGCACAGTCCGACCTCAGAGCCTCGCGTCTGCGGCTTTGCGCATGCGCACTGGCGCGACAGCAGAGCCGCATGTCCCCGCTGTGACGTCACACAACCCAATATGTAGTCGTGGTACCAAGTAAATAATGAGTTTAAATACCAAGATTTTATATAACGTTAGTTATTTATGGTTGAACTTTTTTTTTTGACGTGACAACGTCTAATAAATCGATGAACGCCGGCTGCACGCACGAAAAAGTGTCCCGTTGCGCACATTGTCCCGTTACGCTGTGTCCCGTTACGCTCATTGTACGCTTTCGCCGCATCCATCTCTCTTCCACTCGATTGGAACAACCATCGATTTGTTTTTTTCGAGGCACATTAAACTTGAAACACTCCCATTCGTTTCCTACTTTTCCTATCATCGTCCTTGACAGAATAACACAGATTGTAAGAAGTTAAATAGCAAACATATTTGAATTAATGAGTGCAAATAAAAGTAAATTTATCAATTAAATTGTAGATTTCATTTCACTCTTTCTTTGTATCCATACAAAATAGTGATAATTCAATAAAAATGATTCAATTTTATTCATAAAAGTATGCAATCATTTCTTCAATGTTTTGTTATGACTTTGTCAAGGTAAACTATCGTCCGTAAACCGACTTTACAGACAACCAATTTTTTCAAAATAAAAGCAACACGTATATAGGATATTAAACTGTTTTGTAGTTTTATTTATTTTCCTCCAGTTGTGCCATGGGTGAGGCGTGGCGCCTTGAAGTAAGAAATCGCGTCCAGAACTGAGCCCTAGGTGGTACAACGTGTGAGTCATGATGATAAATGTAATGTAATATCCATATATTACATATAGTACCAGATTTCAAATGAAGAAAGTTTTTTTCTCCATTAAAAATTTTTTTAATAATGTACCTAATCTCAGATCGGTATTAATGATAAACTTTTTTTTTGTTTTTTCCGCCAACGATACGGCGGAAATACTAATGTCATATTTTCGAAACAAACACATAGGATGCTTTTCTTGCACATTGCAAGAGGTCTAGAATTAGTCATGTGCGTGGTCATAACATACACGTGATATATGTAATAAAGGTAGTTATAGGATGTTACGATAGTTACAACAGTATGAGATAGTTATTGGAGGATGAGATAGTTACGGCAGTATGAGATAGTTATGGGAGTATGAGATAGTTACGGCAGTATGAGATAGTTACGGCAGTATGAGATAGTTACGGCAGTATGAGATAGTTACGGCAGTATGAGATAGTTACGGCAGTATGAGATAGTTACGGAGGATGAGATAGTTACGGCAGTATGAGATAGTTACGGCAGTATGAGTTAGTTACGGAGGATGAGATAGTTACGGAGAATGAGATAGTTACGGCAGGGTGAGATAGTTACAGAGGATGAGATAGTTACGGAGGATGAGAGTGTTACAAAGGATGAGATAGTTACAGAGGATGAGATAGATACGGCAGAATGTGTTAGTTAGGGCACTAAGAGATAGTTACAGGAGGATGAGATAGTTACGGCAGTATGAAATAGTTACGTCAGTATGAGTGTTACAGAGGATGAGATAGTTACGTAGGATGAGATAGTACGGCAGTATGAGATAGTTACGGCAGGATGAGATAGTTACAGAGGATGAGATAGTTACAGAGGATGAGATAGTTACAGAGGATGAGATAGTTATGGAGGATGAGAGTGTTACAGAGGATGAGATAGTTACAGAGGATGAGATAGATACGGCAGAATGTGTTAGTTAGGGCACTAAAAGATAGTTACAGGAGGATGAGATAGTTACGGCAGTATGAAATAGTTACGTCAGTATGAGAGTGTTACAGAGGATGAGATAGTTACGTAGGATGAGATAGTTACGGCAGGATGAGATAGTTACGGAAGTATGAGCTACGTGAACGAGGCTGGTATGCGTGTATTCAGTTCGCCACGCCCCTTAGCCGCTAGCAGGGAGTCTCCCAGAACGACTGGTTAGTCCTGCTCCACCAACAATACCCTCCACTCGACTGCCGAGCGAGGTGGGGGGCGCGGGTTCGAATCCTGGGGCATCGTCCTGAACCAGGGTTTCCCGTGGTGTCCGGAGATCACCGCGGGCTAGTTGCTAGTTCACTCCAGGCCAAGTCTGTTATCCTGAATCGTATCTTGTACGCGAGGCTCTGATGACTTGGCTGTTGACCATTCTATCCCCCCCCCCCAGGGCCCCCCCTGTTCCAGGTGCGAGGTCACCGCAGAGGTCATCTGCGGCCCGGAGATAGGGCCCGGGCATTGCCGTCCCGAGATGGCCATCTGGGGCGTAACGGCGACTGGTTATGGGCCTAACTGCGTCTCCCCTTGCGCCCCGGACATCCCTTCCTCTGCATCCGCCCTCCGCTCAAGGGCCCCCGCCTACCCGGGCACACACACGGTGAGCAGAGCTTCAGGAAAAACAACGCGATTTCAAAACTACTCAAGATATCCGAGTGGGGTCTGCTTACGAAAAGCATTTAAGAGTTCGCTGAGGACCGAAAAGTACTTTTGATTTCGGATTAAAGTTTTAAACTGTATTTTTAGAAGAGTTAAAATGGCTAAAACCCACGATTCAGCGTAATTTTTAGGCGTAAAGCAACCAGTACAGTTTCATGAAAGCACTTAAAGGGACTTGCATTACACCTTTATCTTCATTTCTCGACCATATGATGTTACGGTCACCGCTCGAATTTCACAGTTATCCTGTGACGACGAGAAGACTGCGCGTCAATTGAGAGCCTTGCGCTTAGAGGCTATACCGCGCTAGAAATACCATCGAGCGTCGCGCTTATCATCCCGCCTCACCAACACACTTATACCCCTGACGTAGCACAGACACAGTTAATTAACACACGCACGTGAACTGTAATAGTGCTTCCAAAATTTAGTTTTTGCGCCAAATCCGAACAATACTGCGTGTCGCCTCTTTACCTTATCGAAGTATTCTCTTGCGAGGCACTTCCTTCCGTACCAGCTGGAGGTACGGCCCCATCCATGCCAACCCAGGCACGGACTGCCTGGCGCTGTGTCGAAGCATTATACACCTCTGCCCGCGGCGTAATTCCACCGCACGTGCATCGGCGGCGACTCGCAGTCCATCGCTCCCCGAGGCTCACAGCTCACTCCCCACTCCCGCACTATGGGGCTGGTGACGTCAGACCGGGAAGCGACGATACCGCGCCCAGTAGCCGGCCATAGAACCAATATCGATGTACAGTATTAAAGAAACTGAATCAAACCAAAACAATGAATAATAAATAAAAGAATTATTCATAAAAATTAAACAATTAAAAATACTGCGACTTAGTTTTAAAGATTAAAACGGTAATTTAAAATTGAAATAATTGAGAAAAATCAGAATAGCCAAAATAAAATATAAATAATAATTGTGGCCTGGTGGCCACAACAACCCCTAACAAAAAAAATTTTGGTAGATAAATTAGCTAAAGATAAACGCCAAATTGATAAGTGAGACAAACATTACGTTTACAAATTTAGTAACTAAAAATATGTTTTGCTTAGCTCAAAAGATACCTAGAAAAAAATATGCAAATAGGAAACGTTAAGATTAAGAAAAATATAAAAGATTAGAAAACCTTAACATCACAAAGCACATAGAAGATATGACTAGATAGCACTACAAATAACTGCATATTAGCAGGTAAATCTTAAAAGCTAAGACAAAAAAAAATCCAAATTTTAGTACATCAGTCCAAAAACATGATATTAGCAAAAATTGAAATGGTGTAGTCCAACAGTTAGGATCGATAAATTAACTTGGACACTTCGATCCAACAAGACGTACTCAAAAATAAATCAGGAATTTAGGTCCCGCCTTACAAATTTCTTTATGTGGCTTAAATGGGCCCCTTTTTTAA
Source organism: Bacillus rossius redtenbacheri (assembly GCF_032445375.1). Lineage (NCBI taxonomy): Eukaryota > Metazoa > Arthropoda > Insecta > Phasmatodea > Bacillidae > Bacillus > Bacillus rossius. The sequence continues at coordinate 9,105,606 of NC_086334.1, forward strand.
ATCTTATTAGGCCTTTCGACGTCTTGCAACAGAGCGGTTACAGGTCCCAAAAACTTTATGATCTTGAAAGGTCCATCATAATCATATTCTAACTTCGCAGTTTTGTACATAGCTTTATTACTTAGTACAAATTGCTTACATAAAACTTCATCTCCTATCTTAAATTCATCATTCACCCGTCCTTTGTTATAATATATACTTATTTTATTTTTAGCTTTTTTGCAAATTATCAGCTGCTTCGCCCCACATTTTTTCCTGCAGACGAGGACTTTGAGTACTCTAACATTTCGGATGCAAACCCCAGCAGTTAAGTAAAGGATGCGGTACGTTTCTCCCCAAAAATATTTCTGACGGCGTAAATTACACAGTCATATTGAAAGCCAAATTTAAAATATGGATGATACTATCCCACTTAAAACGATGATTGCGTTGTAGAAAAATAGTAAGACCGATCTTGATATTTTTGTTCATTCTTTCCACTAAATTAGGATTCGGGTAATAAGGACTGGTAGTGATATGTTTGATACCCCAATGGAGGCATATGACTTAAAAATTTTTACTAGTAAAATAAGTGGCATTGTCCGACACAATCTGTCCCGGGCTACCAAACATGCTCCACACCTTACTTTCCAAAGCTTTTATAATATTTTCACTTTTCATACTACGCAAAGGAAGAAATAAACAAAATTTTGAAAAAAAAACCATCCACCAAGGGTGAGCAAACAACTATTACCAGCTAGGGATCTTGGCAAAAACCGCTGGTAGCGGGGTATATACCATGTTTCAGTCTAATAGGCGTTCAGATATCAATCCCTGATTTCAGGACTGTGAAAATCGTGTCCATCTGTGACGTGTGTGTTTTTCAATGTTTGTTTTGGCGAGTGACAATTTCGATTAACTATTTCGATGGATGGAGCCAGTGGCGTAGCCAGGATTGGTGTATGGGGGGTGTTAAGAAGCATCCCCCCTCCGTATTAAAGCGGGGGGTCCGGGGGTCCTCCCCCGGGAGAATTTGGATTTTAAGGTGTAAAATAGTGCTATTTTAGCAGTTTTCGGTTCTTAAATTTAAATATTGTAATGGTAAATTTTTTATTAATTTTAATATGAAATTTGTTTGAGTGGTGAACAAGAAATTAATTAAAGATTTGGTGCTAAGGGGGGGGGGGGGGGGGGTTGAACCCCTAAACCCCACACCCCCCTGGCTACGCCCCTGGATGGAGCCACATAGGTCTCTACTGCGCAGCACGCTCCTCATCGCTAGTCCACGCACGTCACGTCACGTTACGTCAGTTGGGCCCGCCCGTCTGTCACGCTCCGCGGAGCGACACGCGCGCATCCTGGCGGCGGCCGGCCGAACCACGCCGCAGTCTCTCCTCTGCTGCACGGGCGCGCGGGAGTTCTCTCCCCCCTTCGCTTTGGGCGTCCTTGTACTGGGAAACAATTTTTTTAAAAACCCATTTAGAAAACGAACAAACAGGGCTACCACCGCAGCCAAGTAGTAGGCTTCTGTTGGTCGCACGTAGCAACGTAAACGGAAGAGCTGCAGCCAAGTAATCGGCTTCTAGACGTAAACGGGAGAGCTCAGCACTGCCGAGTTAATCCGCAAGGGTCCATCTCTCGAGCTTTTCTTTTGTAAACTGTTGAACTTATTAATGGCATTAATATAATAAATTTTAAACGGTTAAACGTATTACATCAAAAACCATTCTATGCATTTGCACAAAAATGATAGTTACGTAGTTATAATAAAAAAATCCAGTAAAAAAATTAAAGCACTTTGAAATAAGTTCAGTAGTCCTTAGTAAATATTTTTTTATGTTCGTATGGATATACCAGTCACAAATACATTTTGTATTAGATCAGTAGGTAGACTTAACTTAACGGGTATTCCACATCCCATTAATTATGGGATGAGTTTTGGCAGTTGTTACAAACGCCTTCGAACATCAAAGGAGCGTCAAACACACACACCAAACACAACACAAAACACACGTCACAAACAACAACTAAAACACACAACACACAACCAAACAAACAACTAAAACGTACAACACAAATAACCTAAAACACACAGAAAACACAAAACCCATAACTCAAAATACATAAAACACATATCACAATACACAAAAAAAAAACAAAAAATATAAAACAAACACAGACAAAACAATACATAAAATACACACACCACAACATGCAAAACACACACACACCACAACACAAAACACAATCATAACAAAACAGACACCACAAAACACAACACAAAACAGACACCACAAAACAAACAGCAAAACACACAACACCTTAAACACAAAAAAAACAATCAACACAACACAAAAAACACACATAACACAAAAATTCTAAACAAGAAACAAATTTCAATGCAAAATACATAACACACAAAACTCAAAACAAAAAAACATATAACACAAAACACACAAGCACAAACCACAAAACACACCACATCACACACCAAAATTCACTACACACACCACACCATACAACACATACTACACAACACACAACAGAAACCATATAAAAAACACATGACACAAAGCATAACACACACAAAAAAAAATTTCAAAAACCAACAAAACACACATCACATACAAAAAACATAACACACACAACACAAAAACACATAACATAAAACATAAACAAAAACCGAACACACACAAAAAACACCAAAAGCACACCACAGGACACATCACAACTCACTACTCACAACATATACTACACAACACACAACACAAACCACACAACATAAAAAACACACATGACACACTTAACACAAAACACACATCACAAAATACAAAAAACACAAAACACACATAACACACAAAACACAAAAACACAACACACAAAATGCATTAAACAAAAACACAAAACAAAAACAATATGAAACAAAACAAATATCACAAAAAACACAACAAACAATTAAACTCACAACAAAAAACACACTACAACAAAAAACACCTAAAAAACAAAACACAATACAAACTACACAAAAAACACACTACTCACAACACAATAAACACACACAAAACACACTATCCACAACTTAACAAACACCACATTCCATTCACCACAAAACACACACCACATAACACCACATTCCACACAACACAATCAACTCATCACACCCCACTCAACACACCCCAATCAACACACCCCAATCAACACACCCCAATCAACACACCACTACACACAACACACTCCACACAACACACACCAAATCACACTCCACACAACAAACACCACATTCCATTCACCGCAAAACATACACACAAACACACAAAACGACACACACAAAACACAAAACGCATAACAAAAACATAAACAACAAAACACCAAAAACACAAAACAAAACACACAACACACACACAAAACACTTGACACAAAAAACACCAAACACACAACACATAAAACACACAACACATAAAACACACAACACATAAATTACAAAACACATAAATCACACAACACATTAAACACAAAACTATAAATCACACAACACACAACACAAAACACATAAAATGCAAAACACACAACACGAAACACAAAACACACACTACAATACAAACACCACATCTAACACCACATCACACATCACTCCTCACACCACACACCACAAAACACATAAGTCCACACACCACACAACACACCAAAACTCACTACATACACCCCACCACACTACACAACAGACAACACAAAACACATTTCACAACACTAAAACACCAAAACATAAAACACAAAACACTTAAAACACACAACACATCAAAAACCACACACCACATCACACATCAGTCCACACACCACAAAACACTCACCACACCACACACCAAATTCACTACAAACATCCCAACAAACTACACAACAGACAACACAAAATGCAAATCAACATAACACTAAAAGCACCAATACAAAACATATACAACACAAATCACATTAAACATTTTACACATAATAACATATAAAACATAAAACGCAAAAACATAAATCACAAACACACAAAACATAAACACATAAAAAACAAAACACACAAAACAAAACACATTACACAACACTAAAAACACTAAAACATAAAGCACATACAACACAAATCACAGAACAAATAAACAAAAAAACACTTATATACACAACACATAAAAAACAAAACACATTAAACACACAACACATAAAACACATAAAATGCAAAACACACACCAGAAAACAAACACAAAACACACAAAAATAACACAAACCCACAAACCAAAACACACACCATATCAAACACCACATCCAACACCACAGCAAACACCACACACTCAACACATCAGTCACACACAACACACCACATTACACCACTAAACACTCACGACACCACACACCAAATTCACCACACTCCCCACCACACTACACAACGACAACGTGAAACACAACACACAATAATAAAAACAAAAACACATAAAACACATACAAATAAACACATACAACATAAAAAACATACAACACAAACCAAATACAACACAAAACACATAAATCACAAACACATAAAAACATATAATACATTAAACACAAACACATAACACACAAAAACATTAAAGACAATAAAAACAAAAGACAATAAACACAATACACAACACTAGAAACACCAACACATAATACATAAAACACAGTAAAACATAAATAACAGAACAATTAAACAAAAAACACACAAAACACACATAAAACACAACACAAATAACACACAAAACATACAAACACAATTCACAAAAAACATAACACAAAACAAACAACACAAAACGCCAAACACACGCCACAATACACCAAACAAACACACACCACATCCAACACCACAGCAAAGACCACACATCACATTATACATCAGTCCCCACACCACATCCCAACACAAAACACTCACCACACCACACACCAAATTCACTACATATAACCCACCACACTACACAACAGAAAACACAAAACACATTACACAACACTAAAACCACCAACACACAAAACACATACAACATAAAACACATACAACACAAAACAATTACAACACAAAACAATTACAACACAAAACAATTACAACACAAAACAATTACAACACAAAACATATACAACACAAATCACATAAAAAAATTTAACACATAAAACATATAAACATAAAACAAAAACACATAAATCACAAACACATAAAACTAAACACATAACAAACCAAACACACAAAACACAAAACGCATTACACAACACTAAAACATAAAGCACATACAACACAAATCACCGAACAGTTAAACAAAAAACACTTAAACACACAACACATAAAACACATAACACATAAAAAACATAAAACACACAGCACATAAAAAAAACACAGCACATAAAACACATAAAATGCAAAACACACACCAGAAAACAAACACAAAACACACACATGTAACGCAAAACACACAAACCAAAACACACACACCACATCAAACACCACAGCAAACACCACACACTTAACACATCAGTCCACACACTACACACAACATCACACCTTAAACACTCTACACACCACACACCAAATTCACTACACACACCACACGACACAACAGACAACACAAAACACATTACACAAAAATAAAAACACAAACACACAAAACACATAAAAAACACACACATAAAAATACAACACAAAACACATACAACACAAAAGACATAAATCACAAACACATACAACACAAAACACAAAAACATAAAACAAATTACACATAAACACAAACACATAAAACAAACACAAACACATAAAAACACAAAAATAACAAAAAAGCATTAAAATAAAACGCATTACACAACACTAAAAAAACCAACACATAATACATAAAACACAGTAAAACATAGAACAATTAAACAAAAAACACACAAAACACACACACGTAACACAAAACACACAAACCAAAACTCCACCACATTACACACCATATCCAATACCACAGCAAAAACCACACACAATACCAAGCATCAGTCCACACACCACAGACCACATCATACCACAAAACACTCAGAGCACCACACACCAAATTCACTAAATACTCCCCACCACACTACGCAAAAGACAACACAAAATGCATTACACAACATTAAATACACCAACACAAAAACACATACAACATAAAACACATACAACATAAAACACATACAACACAAATCACATACAACACAAATCACATACAACTCAAAACATGTACAACACAAAACATATAAAACACAAAGCACATACAACACAAAACATGTACAACACAAAACATGTACAACACAAAGCACATACAACACAAAGCACATACAACTCAAAACATATACAACACATAAAACATACAAAACAAAACACATACAACACAAAAACAAATCACAAAAAAACATTAATCACAAATCACATAAATCACAAACACATAAAACACAAAATCATTAAACAAAAACATAAAAAAACACATTACACAAAATTAAAAACACAAACACATAAAACACAAAAAACGCATCACACAACAATAAAAACACCATCACATATTACATAAAACACGCAACACACAAAACACAGAACAATTAAACAAAAACACATAAAACACATAATACACCAAACACATATATAACACAACATAAATCAACACAATACATTAAACACACAACACATAAAACACACAACACTTAAAACACACAACACATATACCACATAAAAACACAGCACAAAAACACACAACACATAAATCACACAACACACACAACACACAACACACATAACACACAACACATTACAACACTAAAAACATCAACACAAAAACAACATAAAACACATAGAAAAACATATACAACATAAAACACATAAAACACGAAATATAGAACACAAACACATAAAAACACTAACCAATAAAACACAAAACATCATTACACTAAACTAAAACACGAACACATAAAACACATACAACACTAAACACAAACAACACTAAACACATACAAAACAAAACACATACAATACAAAACACATAAAACACACAACACAAAACACACAACACATGAAACACATAAAATGCAAAACACACACCAGAAAACAAACACAAAACACACAAAAATAACACAAAACCCACAAACCAAAACACACACCTTATCAAAATCCACATCCAACACCACAGCAAACACCACACACTCAACACATCAGTCACATACTACACACCACTTTACACCACAAAACACTCACCACACCACACACCAAATTCACCACACTCCCCACCACAATACACAACGACAACGTGAAACACAACACACAATAATAAAAACAAAAACACACAAAACACATAAAACACATACAAATAAACACATACAACATAAGAACATACAACACAAACCAAATACAACACAAAACACATGAATCACAAACACATAAAAACATATAATACATTAAACACAAACACATAACACACAAAAAACATTATAGACAATAAAAAAAAGACAATAAACACAATACACAACACTAGAAACACCAACACATAATACATAAAACACAGTAAAACATAAAAAACAGAACAATTAAACAAAAAACACACAAAACACACATAAAACACAACACAAATAACACACAAAACATACAAACACAATTCACAAAACACATAACACAAAACAAACAACACGAAACGCCAAACACACGCCACAATACACAAAACAAACACACACCACATCCAACACCACAGCAAAGACCACACATCACATTATACATCAGTCCCCACAACACATCACAACACCAAACACTCACCACACCCCACACCAAATTCACTACATACACCCCACACACTACACATCAGACAAAACAATACTCATATCAACATAACACTAAAAACACCAACAACAACACATAAAAACAGAACACATAAAACATGCAACTCATAAAACACACAACACATAAAACTAACAACATTTAAAACACATAACACAAATCCAAAATACAAAACACTTCAGAAAAAACACACCACAAAAACACAACACTAAACACACCACACAACACAAAACACATACAACACACATAAATAACAAAACACATAAAACACATATAATACAAACACATATAATACAAACACATATAATACAAAAACAAATATAAAACAAACACATATAAAACAAACACATATAAAACAAAACATATAAAATGCAAAAACAATATACACGAAAACAAAATACACACCACAAAATACACACCTCACAACACAATATCACACCACACTCCGCACACTACAAATTCACACCACACAACACACATCACACCACATTCCATTCACCACAACACACACAAAACGCACATCACAACAACACCTAAAACACACAACACATATAACACACAACACATAAAACACTAAAATGTAAAACACACACCACTAAACACACAACACGAAACACAAAACACATAACACCAAACACACGCCACATCACACACCACATCCAACAGCACAGCAAACTCCACACACCATACCAAGCATCAGTCCACAAACCACATCCCAACACAAAACACTACCACACCACACACCAAATTCACTACATATAACCCACCACACTACACAACAGAAAACACAAAACACATTACACAACACTAAAACCACCAACACACAAAACACATACAACATAAAACACATACAACACAAAACAATTACAACACAAAATAATTACAACACAAAACAATTACAACACAAAACAATTACAACACAAAACATATACAACACAAATCACATAAAAAAATTTAACACATAAAACATATAAACATAAAACACAAACACATAAATCACAAAACATACAACTAAACACATAACAAACCAAACACACAAAAAACAAAACGCATTACACAACACTAAAACATAAAGCACATACAACACAAATCACAGAACAGTTAAACAAAAAACACTTAAACACACAACACATAAAACACATAACACTTAAAAAACATAAAACACACAGCACATAAAAAACACACAGCACATAAAAAACACACAGCACATAAAACACATAACATGCAAAACACACACAGGAAACAAACACAAAACACACACATGTAACGCAAAACACACAAACCAAAACACACACACCACATCAAACACCACAGCAAACACCACACACTTAACACATCAGTCCACACACTACACACAACATCACACCTTAAACACTCTACACACCACACACCAAATTCACTACACACACCACACGACACAACAGACAACACAAAACACATTACACAAAAATAAAAACACAAACACACAAAACACATAAAAAACACACACATAAAAATACAACACAAAACACATACAACACAAAAGACATAAATCACAAACACATACAACACAAAACACAAAAACATAAAACAAATTACACATAAACACAAACACATAAAACAAACACAAACACATAAAAACACAAAAATAACAAAAAAGCATTAAAATAAAACGCATTACACAACACTAAAAAAACCAACACATAATACATAAAACACAGTAAAACATAGAACAATTAAACAAAAAACACACAAAACACACACACGTAACACAAAACACACAAACCAAAACTCCACCACATTACACACCGTATCCAATACCATAGCAAAAACCACACACAATACCAAGCATCAGTCAACACACCACATACCACATCATACCACAAAACACTCAGAGCACCACACACCAAATTCACTAAATACTCCCCACCACACTACGCAAAAGACAACACAAAATGCATTACACAACATTAAATACACCAACACACAAAACACATACAACATAAAACACATACAACATAAATCACATACAACACATAACATACAACACAAAACATATACAACACAAAGCACATACAACACAAAACATGTACAACACAAAACATGTACAACACAAAGCACATTAAAACACAAAGCACATACAACACAAAACATATACAACACATAAAACATACAAAACAAAACACATACAACACAAAAACAAATCACAAAAAAACATTAATCACAAAACACATAAATCACAAACACATAAAACACAAACACATAAAAAAACAAAATCATTAAACAAAAACATAAAAAACACATTACACAAAATTAAAAACACAAACACATAAAACACAAAAAACGCATCACACAACAATAAAAACACCATCACATATTACATAAAACACACAACACACAAAACACAGAACAATTAAACAAAAACACATAAAACACACAACACATAATACACCAAACACATATATAACACAACATAAATCAACACAATACATTAAACACACAACACATAAAACACACAACACTTAAAACACACAAAACTTAAAACACACAACACTTAAAACACACAACACATATACCACATAAAAACACAGCACAAAAACACACAACAAATAAATCACACAACACACAAAACACACAAAACACACAACACACAACACACACAACACACACAACACACAACACAAAACACACAACACACATAACACACAACACACATAACACACAACACACATAACACACAACACATTACAACACTAAAACATCAACACACAAACAACATAAAACACATAGAAAAACATATACAACATAAAACACATAAAACACGAAATATAGAACACAAACACATAAAAACACTAACCAATAAAACAAAAAACATCATTACACTAATCTAAAACACGAACACAAAAACACATACAACACTAAACACATACAACACTAAACACATATAAACACATACAATGCAAAACACATAAAACACACAACACAAAACACACAACACATGAAACACATAAAATGCAAAACACACACAAGAAAACAAACACAAAACACACAAAAATAACACAAAACCTACAAACCAAAACACACACCTTATCAAACACCACATCCAACACCACAGCAAACACCACACACTCAACACATCAGTCACACACTACACACCACATTACACCACAAAACACTCACCACACCACACACCAAATTCACCACACTCCCCACCACAATACACAACGACAACGTGAAACACAACACACAATAATAAAAACAAAAACACACAAAACACATAAAATACATACAAATAAACACATACAACATAAGAACATACAACACAAACCAAATACAACACAAAACACATGAATCACAAACACATAAAAACATATAATACATTAAACACAAACACATAACACACAAAAACTTTAAAGACAATAAAAACAAAAGACAATAAACACAATATACAACACCAGAAACACCAACACATAATACATAAAACACAGTAAAACATAAAAAACTGAACAATTAAACAAAAAACACACATAAAACACAACACAAATAACACACAAAACATACAAACACAATTCACAAAACACATAACACAAAACAAACAACACAAAACGCCAAACACACGCCACAATACACAAAACAAACACACACCACATCCAACACCACAGCAAAGACCACACATCACATTATACAACAGTCCCCACAACACATCACAACACCAAACACTCACCACACCCAACACCAAATTCACTACATACACCCCACACACTACACATCAGACAAAACAATACTCATATCAACATAACACTAAAAATCCAACACACAACACATAAAAACACAACACATAAAACATACAACTCATAAAACACACAACACATAAAACTAACAACATTTAAAACACATAAAACAAATCCAAAATACAAAACACTTCAGAAAAAAACACACCACAAAAACACAACACTAAACACACCACACAACACAAAACACATACAACACACATAAATAACAAAACACATAAAACACATATAATACAAACACATATAATACAAACACATATAATACAAAAACAAATATAAAACAAACACATATAAAAAACACATATAAAACAAAACATATAAAATGCAAAAACAATATACACAAAAACAAAATACACACCACAAAATACACACCTCACAACACAATATCATACCACACTCCGCACACTACAAATTCACAACACACAACACACATCACACCACATTCCATTCACCACAACACACACAAAACGCACATCACAACAACACCTAAAACACACAACACATATAACACACAACACACAAAACACTAAAATGTAGAACACACACCACTAAACACACAACACGAAACACAAAACACATAACACCAAACACACGCCACATCACACACCACATCCAACAGCACAGCAAACACCACACACCATACCAAGCATCAGTCCACAAACCACATCCCAACACAAAACACTCACCACACCACACACCAAATTCACTACATATAACCCACCACACTACACAACAGAAAACACAAAACACATTACACAACACTAAAACCACCAACACACAAAACACATACAACATAAAACACATACAACACAAAACAATTACAACACAAAACAATTACAACACAAAACATATACAACACAAATCACATAAAAAAATTTAACACATAAAACATATAAACATAAAACACCAACACATAAATCACGAACACATAAAACTAAACACATAAAAAACCAAACACACAAAACACAAAACGCATTACACAACACTAAACATAAAGCACATACAACACAAATCACATAACAGTTTAAAAAAAACACTTAACAAACAACACATAAAACACATAACACATAAAAAACATAAAACACACAGCACATAAAAAACACAGCACATAAAACACATAAAATGTTAAACACACACCAGAAAACAAACACAAAACACACACATGTAACGCAAAACACACAAACCAAAACACACACACCACATCAAACACCACAGCAAACACCACACACTTAACACATCAGTCCACACACTACACACAACATCACACCTTAAACACTCTACACACCACACACCAAATTCACTACACACACCACACGACACAACAGACAACACAAAACACATTACACAAAAATAAAAACACAAACACACAAAACACATAAAAAACACACACATAAAAATACAACACAAAACACATACATCACAAAAGACATAAATCACAAACACATACAACACAAAACACAAACACATAAAACAAATTACACATAAACACAAACACATAAAACAAACACAAACACATAAAAACACAACAATAACAAAACAGCATTAACATAAAATGCATACACAACACTAAAAAAAACCAACACATAATACATAAAACACAGTAAAACATAGAACAATTAAACAAAAAACACACAAAACATACACACGTAACACAAAACACACACACGTAACACAAAACACACAAACCAAAACTCCACCACATTACACACCATATCCAATACCACAGCAAAAACCACACACAATACCAAGCATCAGTCCAAACACCACAGACCACATCATACCACTAAACACTCAGAGCACCACACACCAAATTCACTAAATACTCCCCACCACACTACGCAAAAGACAACACAAAATGCATTACACAACATTAAATACACCAACACACAAAACACATACAACATAAAACACATACATCACATAACACATACAACACAAATCACATACAACACAAATCACATACAACTCAAAACATGTACAACACAAAACATATACAACACAAAGCACATACAACACAAAACATGTACAACACAAAACATGTACAACACAAAGCACATACAACACAAAACATGTACAACACAAAACATATACAACACATAAAACATACAAAAAAACACATACAACACAAAAAACAAATCACAAAAAAACAATAATCACAAAACACATAAATCACAAACACATAAAACACAAACACATAAAACATAAAATCATTAAACAAAAACATAAAAAAACTCATTACACAAAATTAAAAACACAAACACATAAAACACAAAAAACGCATCACACAACAATAAAAACACCATCACATATTACATAAAACACGCAACACACAAAAAAAAGAACATTTAAACAAAAACACATAAAACACACAACACATAATACACCAAACACATATATAACACAACATAAATCAACACAATACATTAAACACACAACACATAAAACACAAAACACTTAAAACACACAACACTTAAAACACACAACACATATACCACATAAAAACACAGCACAAAAACACACAACACATAAATCACACAACACACAAAACACACAAACACACAACACACAACACATACAACACACAACACAAAACACACAACACACATAACACACAACACACACAACACACAACACATTACAACACTAAAAACATCAACACAAAAACAACATAAAACACATAGAAAAACATATACAACATAAAACACATAAAACACGAAATATAGAACACAAACACATAAAAACACTAACCAATAAAACACAAAACATCATTACACTAAACTTAAACACGAACACATAAAACACATACAACACTTAACACATACAAAACTAAACACATACAACACAAAACACATACAATACAAAACACATAAAACACACAACACCTAACACACAACACATGAAACACATAAAATGCAAAACACACACCAGAAAACAAACACAAAACACACAAAAATAACACAAAACCCACCAACCAAAACACACACCTTATCAAAATCCACATCCAACACCACAGCAAACACCACACACTCAACACATCAGTCACATACTACACACCACTTTACACCACAAAACACTCACCACACCACACACCAAATTCACCACACTCCCCACCACACTACACAACGACAACGTGAAACACAACACACAATAATAAAAACAAAAACACACAAAACACATAAAACACATACAAATAAACACATACAACATAAAAAACATACAACACAAACCAAATACAACACAAAACACATAAATCACAAACACATAAAACATATAATACATTAAACACAAACACATAACACACACAAAACATTAAAGACAATAAAAACAAAAGACAATAAACACAATACACAACACTAGAAACACCAACACATAATACATAAAACACAGTAAAACATAAAAAACAGAACAATTAAACAAAAAACACACAAAACACACATAAAACACAACACAAATAACACACAAAACATACAAACACAATTCACAAAACACATAACACAAAACAAACAACACGAAACGCCAAACACACGCCACAATACACAAAACAAACACACACCACATCCAACACCACAGCAAAGACCACACATCACATTATACATCAGTCCCCACAACACATCACAACACCAAACACTCACCACACCCCACACCAAATTCACTACATACACCCCACACACTACACATCAGACAAAACAATACTCATATCAACATAACACTAAAAACACCAACAACAACACATAAAAACAGAACACATAAAACATGCAACTCATAAAACACACAACACATAAAACTAACAACATTTAAAACACATAACACAAATCCCAAATACAAAACACTTCAGAAAAAACACACCACAAAAACACAACACTAAACACATACAACACACATAAATAACAAAACACATAAAACACATATAATACAAACACATATAATACAAACACATATAATACAAAAACAAATATAAAACAAACACATATAAAACAAACACATATAAAACAAAACATATAAAATGCAAAAACAATATACACGAAAACAAAATACACACCACAAAATACACACCTCACAACACAATATCACACCACACTCCGCACACTACAAATTCACACCACACAACACACATCACACCACATTCCATTCACCACAACACACACAAAACGCACATCACAACAACACCTAAAACACACAACACATATAACACACAACACACAAAACACTAAAATGTAAAACACACACCACTAAACACACAACACGAAACACAAAACACATAACACCAAACACACGCCACATCACACACCACATCCAACAGCACAGCAAACACCACACACCATACCAAGCATCAGTCCACAAACCACATCCCAACACAAAACACTCACCACACCACACACCAAATTCACTACATATAACCCACCACACTACACAACAGAAAACACAAAACACATTACACAACACTAAAACCACCAACACACAAAACACATACAACATAAAACACATACAACACAAAACAATTAAAACACAAAATAATTACAACACAAAACAATTACAACACAAAACAATTACAACACAAAACATATACAACACAAATCACATAAAAAAATTTAACACATAAAACATATAAACATAAAACACAAACACATAAATCACAAAACATAAAACTAAACACATAACAAACCAAACACACAAAAAACAAAACGCATTACACAACACTAAAACATAAAGCACATACAACACAAATCACAGAACAGTTAAACAAAAAACACTTAAACACACAACACATAAAACACATAACACTTAAAAAACATAAAACACACAGCACATAAAAAACACACAGGACATAAAACACATAACATGCAAAACACACACAGGAAACAAACACAAAACACACACATGTAACGCAAAACACACAAACCAAAACACACACACCACATCAAACACCACAGCAAACACCACACACTTAACACATCAGTCCACACACTACACACAACATCACACCTTAAACACTCTACACACCACACACCAAATTCACTACACACACCACACGACACAACAGACAACACAAAACACATTACACAAAAATAAAAACACAAACACACAAAACACATAAAAAACACACACATAAAAATACAACACAAAACACATACAACACAAAAGACATAAATCACAAACACATACAACACAAAACACAAACACATAAAACAAATTACACATAAACACAAACACATAAAAACACAAAAATAACAAAACAGCATTAACATAAAATGCATTACAGAACACTAAAAAAACCAACACATAATACATAAAACACAGTAAAACATAGAACAATTAAACAAAAAACACACAAAACACACACACATAACACAAAACACACAAACCAAAACTCCACCACATTACACACCATATCCAATACCACAGCAAAAACCACACACAATACCAAGCATCAGTCCACACACCACAGACCACATCATACCACAAAACACTCAGAGCACCACACACCAAATTCACTAAATACTCCCCACCACACTACGCAAAAGACAACACAAAATGCATTACACAACATTAAATACACCAACACACAAAACACATACAACATAAAACACATACAACATAAAACACATACAACATAAAACACATACAACGTAAAACACATACAACACACAACACATAACACATACAACACAAATCAAATACAACACAAATCACATACAACTCAAAACATGTACAACACAAAACATATACAACACAAAGCACATACAACACAAAGCACATACATCACAAAGCACATACAACACAAAGGACATACAACACAAAACATATACAACACATTAAAACATACAAAACAAAACACATACAACACAAAAAACAAATCACAAAAAAACATAAATCACAAATAACATAAATCACAAACACATAAAACACAAAATCATTAAACACAAACATAAAAAAACACATTACACAAAATTAAAAACACAAACACATAAAACACAAAAAACGCATCACACAACAATAAAATCACCATCACATATTACATAACACACACAACACACAAAACACAGAACAATTAAACAAAAACACATAAAACACACAACACATAATACACCAAACACATATATAACACAACATAAATCAACACAATATATTAAACACACAACACATAAAACACACAACACTTAATACACACAAAACTTAAAACACACAACACATATACCACATAAAAACACAGCACAAAAACACACAACACATAAAACACACAAAACACACAAAACACACAAAACACACAACACACAAAACACACAGAACATAAAACACACAACACAAAACACACAACACACATAACATACAACACACATAACACACAACACACATAACACACAACACATTACAACACTAAAAACATCAACACACATACAACATGAAACACATAGAAAAACATATACAACATAAAACACATAAAACACAAAATATAGAACACAAACACATAAAAACACTAACCAATTAAACACAAAACATCATTACACTAAACTAAAACACGAACACATAAAACACATACAAACCTAAACACATACAACACTAAACACATATAAAACAAAACCCATACAATTTAAAACACATAAAACACACAACACAAAACACACAACACATAAAACACATAAAATGCAAAACACACACCAGAAAACAAACACAAAACACACAAAAATAACACAAAACCCACAAACCAAAACACACACCTTATCAAACACCACATCCAACACCACAGCAAACACCACACACTCAACACATCAGTCACACACTACACACCACATTACACCACAAAACACTCACCACACCACACACCAAATTCACCACACTCCCCACCACACTACACAACGACAACGTGAAACACAACACACAATAATGACAACGTGAAACACAACACACAATAATGACAACGTGAAACACAACACACAATAATGACAACGTGAAACACAACACACAATAATAAAAACAAAAACACACAAAACACATAAAACACATACAAATAAACACATACAACATAAGAACATACAACACAAACCAAATACAACACAAAACACATGAATCACAAACACATATAAACATATAATACATTAAACACAAACACATAACACACAAAAAACATTAAAGACAATAAAAACAAAAGACAATAAACACAATACACAACACTAGAAACACCAACACATAATACATAAAACACAGTAAAACATAAAAAAACAGAACAATTAAACAAAAAACACACAAAACACACATAAAACACAACACAAATAACACACAAAACATACAAACACAATTCACAAAACACATAACACAAAATAAACAACACAAAACACCAAACACATGCCACAATACACAAAACAAACACACACCACATCCAACACCACAGCAAAGACCACACATCACATTATAAATATGTCCCCACACCACATCACAACACCAAACACTCACCACACCCCACACCAAATTCACTACATACACCCCACACACTACACATCAGACAAAACAATACTCATATCAACATAACACTAAAAACACCAACACACAACACATAAAAACACAACACCTAAAACATGCAACTCATAAAACACAAAACACATAAAACTAACAACACTTAAAACACATAACACAAATCCAAAATACTAAACACTTCAGAAAAAAACACACCACAAAAACACAACACTAAACACATCACACAACACAAAACACATACAACACACATAAATAACAAAACAAATAAAACACATATAATACAAACACATATATTACAAACACATATATTACAAACACATATAAAACAAACACATATAAAACACATATTAAACAAACACATATAAAACAAACACATATAAAACAAACACATATAAAACAAACACATACAAAACACATTAAACATAAAACACATTAAACATAAAACACATTAAAATAAAACACATTAAACATAAAACACATCAAACATAAAACACAAAACACATAAAACATAAAACACATAAAACACATACTACATACCGCACATAATACACACAACACATAATACACACAATACATAATACACACAATACATAAAAACACAAATCGAAACACACAACACATAAACACACAACACAAAACACACAACACATAATACACACAATACATAATACACACAATACATAAAACACAAAATGCAAAACACATCACAAAATACACACCACAAACAAAACAAACAACAGAACAAAAAACACACACAAAACAACAAAAAACACACGCAACACAAAACTCAAAACCACAACAGAAAACTCATTATACATAAAACAAATCACGAAACACAAAAAACATCAAACACATAAAACACACAACACAAAACATATAAAATGCAAAAACAATATACACGAAAACAAAATACACACCACAAAATACACACCTCACAACACAATATCACACCACACTCCGCACACTAAAAATTCACACCACACAACACACATCATACCACATTCCATTCACCACAACACACACAAAACGCACATCACAACAACACCTAAAACACACAACACAAATAACACACAACACATATAACACACAACACACAAAACACTAAAATGTAAAACACACACCACTAAACACACAACACGAAACACAAAACATATAACACCAAACACACGCCACATCACACACCACATCCAACAGCACAGCAAACACCACACACCATACCAAGCATCAGTCCACAAACCACATCCCAACTAAAACACTCACCACTCCACACCACACACCAATTTCACTACATATAACCCACCACACTACACAACAGAAAACACAAAACACATTAAACATCACTAAAACCACCAACACACAAAACCCATACAACATAAAACACATACAACACAAAACAATTACAACACAAAACAAATACAACACAAATCAATTACAACACAAAACAATTACAACACAAAACAATTACAACACAAAACAATTACAACACAAAACAATTACAACACAAAACACATACAACACAAAACATATGCAACACAAATCACATAAAAAAATTTAACACATAAAACATATAAACATAAAACACAAACACATAAAACTAAACACATAAATCACAAACACATAAAATTAAACACATAAAAAACCAAACACACAAAACACAAAACGCATTACACAACACTAAAACATAAAGCACATACAACACAAATCACAGAACAGTTAAACAAAAAACACTTAAACACACAACACATAAAACACATAACACATAAAAAACATAAAACTCACAGCACATAAAAACATAAATCACACAGCAAATAAAACACATAAAACACATAAAATGCAAAACACACACCAGAAAACAAAAACAAAACACACACATGTAACGCAAAACACACAAACCAAAACACATACACCACATCAAACACCACAGCAAACACCACACACTTAACACATTTGTCCACACACTACACACATCACACCTTAAACACTCAACACACCATACACCAAATTCACTACACACACCACACGACACAACAGACAACACAAAACACTTTACACAAAAATTAAAACACAAACACACAAAACACATAAAACACACACAACATAAAAATACAACATAAAACACATACAACACAAAATACATAAATCACAAACACATACAACACAAAATGCAAACACATAAAACAAATTACACATAAAACACAAACACAAAACATATTACACATAAAACACAAATACATAAAACAAACACAAACACATAAAAACACAAAAATATCAAAACAGCATAAACATAAAACGCATTACACAACACTAAAAACACCAACACATAATACATAAAACACAGTATAACATAGAACAATTAAACAAAAAACACACAAAACATACACACGTAACACAAAACACACAAACCAAAACTCCACCACATTACACACCACATCCAACACCACAGCAAAAACCACACACCATACCAAGCGTCAGTCCACACACCACAGACCACATCATACCACAAAATACTCAGAGCACCACACACCAACTTCACTAAATACTCCCCACCACACTACGCAAAAGACAACACAAAATGCATTACACAACATTAAATACACCAACACACAAAACACATACAACATAAAACACATACAACATAAAACACATACAACATTAAACACATACAACACATAACACATACAACACAAATCACATACAACACAAATATGTACAACACAAAACATGTACAACACAAAGCACATACAACACAAAGCACATACAACACAAAACATATGCAACACATAAAACATACAAAACAAAACACATACAACACAAAAAACAAATCACAAAAAAACATAAATCACAAAACACATAAATCACAAACACATAAATCACAAACACATAAAACACAAACACACAAAACACAAAACCATTATACACAAACATAAAAAAAACATTACACAAAATTAAAAATACAAACACATAAAACACCAAAAAAGCATCACACAACAATAAAAACACCCACACATATTACATAAAACACAAAACACAGAACAATTAAACAAAAACACATAAAACACACAACACATAATACACCAAACACATAAATAACACAACATAAATCAACACAATACATTAAACACACAACACATAAAACACACAATACTTAAAACACACAAAACTTAAAACACACAACACTTAAAACACACAACACAAAAACACACAAACACACAACACACAAAACACACAAAACATAAAACACACAACACAAAACACACAACACACATAACACACAACACATTACAACACTAAAAACACCAACACACAAACAACATAAAACACATAAAATACAAAACACACACCAGAAAACAAACACAAAACATACAAAAAAAACACAAAACCCACAAACCAAAACACACACCACATCAAACACCACATCCAACACCACAGCAAACACCACACACTCAACACATCAGTTCACACACAACACACCACATTACACCACTAAACACTCACGACACCACACACCAAATTCACCACACTCCCCACCACACTACACAACGACAACGTGAAACACAACACACAATAATAAAAACAAAAACACACAAAACACATAAAACACATACAAATAAACACATACAACATAAAAAACATACAACACAAACCAAATACAACACAAAACTCATAAATCACAAACACATAAAAACATATAATACATTAAACACAAACACATAACACACAAAAAACATTAAAGACAATAAAAACAAAAGACAATAAACACAATACACAACACTAGAAACACCAACACATAATACATAATACACAGTAAAACATAAAAAACAGAACAATTAAACAAATAACACAAAAACACACATAAAACACAACACAAATAACACACAAAACATACAAACACAATTCACAAAACACAACACAAAACGCCAAACACACGACACAATACACAAAACAAACACACACCACATCCAACACCACAGCAAAGACCACACATCACATTATACATCAGTCACAACACCAAACACTCACCACACCCCACACCAAATTCACTACATACACCCCACACACTACACATCAGACAAAACAATACTCATATCAACATAACACTAAAAACACCAACTCACAACACATAAAAACACAACACATTAAACATGTAACTCATAAAACACACAACACATAAAACAAACAACACTTAAAACACATAACACAAATCCAAAATGTAAAACACTTCAGAAGAAAACACACCACAAAAACACAACACTAAACATACCACACAACACAAAACACATACAACAACACACATAAATAACAAAACACATAAAACACATATAATACAAACACATATAATACAAACACATATAAAACAAACACATATAAAACAAACACATAAAACACATTTAACATAAAACACATTAAACATAAAACACATTAAACATAAAACCCATTAAACATAAAAAACATAAAACACATAAAACACATAAAACATAAAACACATAAAACACAAACTACATACAGCACATAATACACACAACACATAATACACACAATACATAAAACACAAATCAAAACACACAACACACGAATCACACAACACATAAAACACACAACACATAAAACACAAAATGCAAAACACATCACAAAAACACACACCACAAACCACACACAACAGAACAAAAACACACACAAAACAACAAAAAACACACGCAACACAAAACTCAAAATCACAACAGAAAACTCATTATACATAAAACAAATCACGAAACACAAAAAACACCAAACACATAAAACACACAACACAGAACATATAAAATGCAAAAACAATATACACGAAAACAAAATACACACCACAAAATACACACCTCACAACACAATATCACACCACACTCCGCACACTACAAATTCACACCACACAACACACATCACACCACATTCCATTCACCACAACACACACAAAACGCACATCACAACACCACCTAAAACACACAACACAAATAACACACAACACATATAACACACAACACACAAAACACTAAAATGTAAAACACACACTACTAAACACACAGCACGAAACACAAAACACATAACACCAAACACACGCCACATCAAACACCACATCCAACAGCACAGCAAACACCACACACCATACCAAGCATCAGTCCACAAACCACATCCCAACACAAAACACTCTACACACCACACCACACACCAAATTCACTACATATACCCCACCACACTACACAACAGAAAACACAAAACCCATTACACAACACTAAAACCACCAACACACAAAACACATACAACATAAAACACATACAACATAAAACACATACAACACAAAACAATTTCAACACAAAACTATTACAACACAAAACATATACAACACAAAACACATAAAAAAATTAACATATAAACATAATACACAAACACATAAATCACAAACACATAAAACTAAACACATAAAAAACCAAACACACAAAACACAAAACGCATTACACAACACTAAACATAAAGCACATACAACACAAATCACATAACAGTTTAACAAAAAACACTTAACAAACAACACATAAAACACATAACACATAAAAAACATAAAACACACAGCACATAAAAAACATAAAACACACAGCACATAAAACACATAAAATGCAAAACACACACCCGAAAACAAACACAAAACACACACATGTAACGCAAAACACATAAACCAAAACACACACACCACATCAAACACCACACACTTAACACATCAGTCCACACACTACACACAACCTCACAACTTAAACACTTAACACACCACACACCAAATTCACTACACACAACACACGACACAACAGACAACACAAAACACATTACACAAAAATAAAAACTTAAACACACAAAACACATAAAGCTCACACAACATAAAAATACAACACAAAACACATACAACACAAAACACAACACATAAAACATATTACACATAAAACACAAACACATAAAACAAACACAAACTCATAAAACAAACACAAACACATAAAAACACAAAAATAACAAAACAGCATAAACATAAAACGCATTACACAACACAAAAAACACCAACACATAATACATAAAACACAGTAAAACATAGAACAATTAAACAAAAAAAACACAAAACACACACTCGTAACACAAAACACACAAACCAAAACTCCACCACATTACACACCATATCCAATACCACAGCAAAAACCACACACAATACCAAGCATCAGTCCACACACCACAGACCACATCATACCACAAAACTCTCAGAGCACCTCACACCAAATTCACTAAATATTCCCCACCACACTACGCAAAAGACAACACAAAATGCATTACACAACATTAAATACACCAACACAAAAAACACATACAACATAAAATACATACAACATAAAACACATACAACATAAAACACATACAACATAAAACACATACAACATAACACACACAACATAAAACACATATAACACATAACACATACAACACAAATCACATACAACACAAATCACATACAACTCAAAACATGTACAACACAAAACATGTAAAACACAAAGCACATACAACACAAAGCACATACAACACAAAGCACATACAACACAAAGCACATACAACACAAAGCACATACAACACAAAGGACATACAATACAAAACATATACAACACATTAAAACATACAAAACAAAACACATACAACACAAAAAAACAAATCACAAAAAAACATAACTCTCAAAACACATAAATCACAAACACATAAAACACAAAATCATTAAACACAAACATAAAAAAACACATTACACAAAATTAAAAACACAAACACATAAAACACAAAAAACGCATCACACAACAATAAAATCACCATCACATATTACATAAAACACACAACACACAAAACACAGAACAATTAAACAAAAACACATAAAACACACAACACATAATACACTAAACACATATATAACACAACATAAATCAACACAATACATTAAACACACAACACTCAATACACACAAAACTTAAAACACACAACACATATACCACATAAAAACACAGCACAAAAACACAACACATAAAACACACAACACACACAACACACATAACACACATAACACACAACACACATAACACACAACACATTACAACACTAAAAACATCAACACAAAAACAACATAAAACACATAGAAAAACATATACAACATAAAACACATAAAACACGAAATATAGAACACAAACACATAAAAACACTAACCAATAAAACACAAAACATCATTACAGTAAACTAAAACACGAACACATAAAACACATACAACACTAAACACATACAACACTAAACACATACAAAACAAAACACATACAATACAAAACACATAAAACACACAACACATGAAACACATAAAATGCAAAACACACACCAGAAAACAAACACAAAACACACAAAAATAACACAAAACCCACAAACCAAAACACACACCATATCAAACACCACATCCAAGACCACAGCAAACACCACACACTCAACACATCAGTCACACACTACACACCACATTACACCACTAAACACTCACCACACCACACACCAAATTCACCACACTCCCCACCACACTACACAACGACAACGTGAACACAACACACAATAATAAAAACAAAAACACACAAAACACATAAAACACATACAAATATACACATACAACATAAAAAACATACAACACAAACCAAATACAACACAAAACACATAAATCACAAACACATAAAAACATATAATACATGAAACACAAACACATAACACACAAAAAACATTAAAGACAATAAAAACAAAAGACAATAAACACAAAACACAATACACAACACTAGAAACACCAACACATAATACATAAAACACAGTAAAACATAAAAAACCGAACAATTAAACAAAAAACACACAAAACACACATAAAACACAACACAAATAACACACAAAACATACAAACACTATTCACAAAACACTTAACACAAAACGCCAAACTCACGCCACAATACACAAAACAAACACACACCACATCCAACACCACAGCAAAGACCACACATCACATTATACATCAGTCACAACACCAAACACTCACCACACCCCACACCAAATTCACTACATACACCCCTTACACTACACATCAGACAAAACAATACTCATATCAACATAACACTAAAAACACCAACACACAACACATAAAAACACAACACATTAAACATGCAACTCATAAAACACACAACACATAAAACAAACAACACTTAAAACACATAACACAAATCCAAAATGCAAAAAAATTCAGAAGAAAACACACCACATTAACACAACACTAAACACACCACACAACACAAAACACATACAACAACACACATAAATAATAAAACACATATAATACAAACACATATAATACAAACACATATAAAACAAACACGTATAAAACAAACACATAAAACACATTAAACATAAAACACATTAAACATAAAACACATTAAACATAAAACCCATTAAACATAAAACACATAAAACATAAAACACATAAAACATAAAACACATAAAACACATACTACATACAGCACCTAATACACACAACACATAATACACACAACACATAATACACACAATACATAAAACACAAATCAAAACACACAACACATAAATCACACAACACATAAAACACACAACACATAAAACACACAACACATAAAACACAAAATGCAAAACACATCACAAAAACACACACCACAAACCACACACAACAGAACAAAAAACACACACAAAACAACAAAAAACACACACAAAACAACAAAAAACACACGCAACACAAAACTCAAAATTACAACAGAAAACTCATTATACATAAAACAAATCACGCAACACAAAAAACACCCAAACACATAAAACACACAACACAGAACATATAAAATGCAAAAACAATATACACGAAAACAAAATACACACCACAAAATACACACCTCACAACACAATATCACACCACACTCCGCACACTACAAATTCACACCACACAACACAAGTCACACCACATTCCATTCATCACAACACACACAAAACGCACATCACAACAACACCTAAAACACACAACACAAATAACACACAACACATATAACACACACACACAAAACACTAAAATGTAAAACACACACTACTAAACACACAGCACGAAACACAAAACACATAACACCAAACACACGCCACATCAAACACCACATCCAACAGCACAGCAAACACCACACACCATACCAAGCATCAGTCCACAAACCACATCCCAACACAAAACACTCTACACACCACACCACACACCAAATTCACTACATATACCCCACCACACTACACAACAGAAAACACAAAACCCATTACACAACACTAAAACCACCAACACACAAAACACATACAACATAAAACACATACAACATAAAACACATACAACATAAAACACATACAACACAAAACAATTTCAACACAAAACTATTACAACACAAAACACATAAAAAAATTAACATATAAACATAATACACAAACACATAAATCACAAACACATAAAACTAAACACATAAAAAACCAAACACACAAAACACAAAACGCATTACACAACACTAAACATAAAGCACATACAACAAAAATCACATAACAGTTTAACAAAAAACACTTAACAAACAACACATAAAACACACAGCACATAAAAAACATAAAACACACAGCACATAAAACACATAAAATGCAAAACACACACCAGAAAACAAACACAAAACACACACATGTAACGCAAAACACACACACCACATCAAACACCACAGCAAACACCACACACTTAACACATCAGTCCACACACTACACACAACATCACACCTTAAACACTCAACACACCACACACCAAATTCACTACACACAACACACGACACAACAGACAACACAAAACACATTACACAAAAATAAAAACACAAACACACAAAACACATAAAGCTCACACAACATAAAAATACAACACAAAACACATACAACACAAAACACAAACACATAAAACAAATTACACATAAAACACAAACACATAAAACGAACACAAACACATAAAAACACAAAAAAACAAAACAGCATAAACATAAAACGCATTACACAACACTAAAAACACCAACACATATTACATAAAACACAGTAAAACATAGAACAATTAAACAAAAAACACTAAACACACACACGTTACACAAAACACACAAACCAAAACACCACCACATTACACACCATATCCAATACCACAGCAATAACCACACACAATACCAAGCATCAGTCCACACACCACAGACCACATCATACCACAAAACACTCAGAGCACCACACACCAAATTCACTAAATTCTCCCCACCACACTACGCAAAAGACAACACAAAATGCATTACACAACATTAAATACACCAACACACAAAACACATACAACATAAAACACATACAACATAAAACACATACAACATAAAACACATACAACATAAAACACATACAACATAAAACACATACAACACATAACACATACAACACAAATCACATACAACACAAATCACATACAACACAAATCACATACAACACAAATCACATACAACACAAAACATGTACAACACAAAACATGTACAACACAAAGCACATACAACACAAAGCACATACAACACAAAACATATACAACACATAAAACATACAAAACAAAACACATACAACACAAAAAACAAATCACAAAAAAACAATCACAAAATACATGAATCACAAACACATAAATCACAAAATCATAATCACAAACATAAAAAATACATTACACAAAATTAAAAACACAAAAAACGCATCACACAACAATAAAAACACCAACACATATTACATAAAACACATAAAAAACACAAAACACAGAACAATTAAACAAAAACACATAAAACACACAGCACATAATACACCAAACACATAAATAACACAACATAAATCATGACAATACATTAAACACACAACACATAAAACACACAACACTTAAAACACACATAAATTAAAATACACAACACTTAAAACACACAACACATATACCACATAAAAACTCAACACAAAAACACACAACACATAAAACACACAACACACAAAACACACAACACACAAAACACACAACACACAGAACACACAACACACAAAACACACAACACATAAAACACACAACACAAAACACACAACACAAAACACACAACACACATAACACACAACCCATGAAACCCACAACACATATAACACACAACCCATGAAACCCACAACACATAAAACACACAACACATAAAACACACAACACACAAAATGCAAAACACATCACAAAACACACAACACGAAACAAAAAAAATCAAACACCACAGCAAAAACCACAAACCACATCAAACATCAGTCCACACACCACACACATAACACAACAAAATACTCACCCGCACACACCTAATTCACTAAATACACCCCACCACACTACGCAAAAGACAACACATAATGCACTACAACACTAAAAACACCAACACACAAACAACATAAAACACATAGAAAATTATATACAACATAAAACATAAACCACAAAATATAGAACACAAACACATAAAACACTAACAGATAAAACACAAAACATCATTACACTAAACTAAAACACGAACACATAAAACATAAAACACATACAACACTAAACACATACAACACTAAACACATACAACACTAAACACATACAATACAAAACACATACAATACAAAAGACATAAAACACACAACACATAAAACACACAACACATAAACACACAACACATAAAACACATACACAAAACACATACACAAAACACATACAAAATCACACAACACAAAACACACTACACGAAACTCAAAACACACAATACGAAACACATACCACAAAACACACAAAACAAAACAACCCACATCACTTCCCACATCCAACACCATACACCACAAAATACACCAAATCCAACACCATACACCACAAAATACACCACATCATACAAAATCCACACACCACAAAACTCACCACACCCTAAATTCATTACATACACCCCACCACACTACACAACAGAAAAATAAAATCATAAACAACACAACACTAAAAACTAAACATACAACACATAAAACACAACACATAAAACACACAACACATAAAACAAAACACATAAAACACACAACACACAAAATGCAAAACACACAACACGAAACAAAAAACACACAACAAATCAAAAACCACAGCAAAAACCACACACCACATCATACATCAGTCCACACACCACACACATCACACCACAAAACACTCACCCGCACACACCTAAGTCACTAAATACACCCCACCACACTAAGCAAAAGACAACACAAAATGCATTACAACACTAAAAACACCAACACACAAACTACATAAAACACATACAACATAAAACACATAAAACACATGAAACACATACCACATAAAACACAAACACATACAATTCCAAACACATAAAACAAAAACACATAAAACACAAAACACACAGCACATTAATAACAAAACACATTAAATCACAAAAACATAAAACAAAAACACAAAACACATAACACATTACCCAACACTTAAAACATCAACCTACAAAACACATAAAACACACAATGCATATTTCACAACACATAAGAACACCACATAAACACATAAAATACAAAACACACAACACTAAACACCAAACACACACCACAAAACACAAAACAAACACACATACATCACACACATCATCCAACACCACATCACACCACCAAACACTCACCACACCAAACACCAAATTCACTACATACACCCCTACACAACTACACATCAGACAACACAAAACCCAAATCAACATAACACTTAAAACATCAACACATATAACACACAATGCATAAAACATGCAACACATAAAACACACAACATAAAATGCACAACACCTAACACACAAAACACAACATATAAAACACAAAACACATACAACACAAAACACCTAAAACACAAACACATAGTCACAAAACACATAATCACAAAACACATACAACACAATACACATACAACACAAAACACATTCAACACAAAACACATACAAAACAAAACACATACAACACAAAACACCTAAAACACAAACACATAAATCACAAACACATAAATCACAAAACACATAATCACAAAAGACATACAACACAAAACACATACAACACCAAAACACATTCAACACAAAACACATTCAACACAAAACACATTCAACACAAAACACATTCAACACAAAACACATACAACACAAAACACATACAACACAAAACACATACAACACAAAACACAAATAACAAAACACATAAATAACAAAACACCTAAATAACAAAACAAATAAATCACAAACAATTAATCACAATAAACACAACACACATTAAACACACAACACTTAAAACATACAACACAAAACATACACACATAACACAAAACACACAAATCAAAACACACACCAAATCACACTCCACATCCAACACCACAGCAAACACCACACACTTAACACATCATTCTACACACTACACACCACATTACACCACAAAACACTCATCACACCACACACCAAATTCACTACATACACCCCACCAGACTACACAACAGACAACACAAAACACATTACACAAAACTAAAAACACCAACACACAAAACTCATAGAAATAAACACATACCAATAAACACGTAAAAATAAACACATAATAACATAAAAAATATACAACACATAACACAAACAACACAAAAAAAATACATAAATCACAAAACACATAAAACATATAAAACATGAAACAAACAACATAAAACACAAACACATAAAACATTAACACATAAAACATTAACACATAAAACACTAACACATAAAACACTAACAAATAAAACACAAAACTACATTACACAACACTAAAAACCCCAAACACATACACATACAACATAAAACACATACAACACAAAACACTTACCACACAAAACACTTACCACACAAAACACTTACCACACAAAACACTTACCACACAAAACACTTACCACACAAAACACTTACCACACAAAACACTTACAACACAAAACACAAATCACATAAAACATATAACACATAAAACATATAACACATAAAACACTAACACATAAAACACTAACACATAAAACACTAACACATAAAACACAAAACATCATTACACAAAACTAAAACATAACACATAATACATAAAACACATACAACACTAAATGCATACAATACAAAACACATACAATACAAAACACATACAATACAAAACACATAATACACACAACACACAAAACCACAACACAAAAACACACAACACAAAATCACAAAACACATACAACATAAATCACATACAACACAAATCGCATACAACACAAAACACATACAACACAAAACACATACAAATCAAAACACATAAAACACAAACACATAAAACAAAAACACACAAAACTCAAAAAGCAACACAAAACTAAAAACACCAAAACATTAAACACAAAACACAAAACAATTAAACAAAAACACATAAAATACACAACACATAAAACAAACAATACAAAACACATAAAATGCAACACACACCACAGAAAACACCACACACCACATCATACATCAGCCCACACACCATGCACTTCCTCACCACAAAACACTCACCACACCACACACCAAATTCACTACATACACCCCACCACACTACACAACAGACCACACAAAACACATTACACAAAAATTAAAACAACACACACAACACATAAAACACATCCAAAAAACATTTACTCATCAAACAGATACAAAAAAAATACATATATAACAAAACACATATAAAACAAATACAGAAATCACAAAAAACATATTACACAAACACATAAACATTAACACATAAAACAGTAACGCATAAAACACAAACACATAAAACTCAAAACACATAAAACAAAAACACAAAACACACAGCACACTAAACACAAAACACATAAATCACAAACACATAACACAAAAACATAAAACACAAAACACAGTACACAACACTAAAAACACCAACCCACAAAAACATTAAACACATACAAAACACAACAAAACACACAATGCATTAAACACATAAAACACCACCCAAAAAAACACACAAAATATAAAAAACACTACACTCAAACACATAAAATTGAAACAAACACAAACAAAAAACACAACACGAAACACCAAACAGATACAACACAAAACACTTATAAAACAAATACATAAATCACAAAATACATAAAGACATATAAAACATAAAATACAAACACATAAAACAGTAACACATAAAAACAAACACTTAGAACACAAACATATAAAACTCAAAACACATAAAACTAAAAACAAAAACACATAAAACACAATACACACAGCAAAAACAAAAACTCATAATCACAAAACACAATTTAATCACAAATACATATAACACAAACACAAAAAAACATTAAACACAAAACACATTACACAACACTACAAACACCAACCCACAAAACACATACAACTCAAAAACACATACAACACAAAAACATAAAACACACAACACAAAAAACACAACACAAAAAACACACAAAACATAAAACACATCACACAAAACTCATAAAATGCTAAACACAACACAAAACACACAACACGAAACACCAAACACACACCACACAATACTCAACACAAATACACACCAAATCTATTACCGCAGAAAACACCACACACCACATCACACATAAGTCCACACACCACACACCACATCACAAAACAAAACATTCACCACACCACACACCAAAACTTACTTCATAAACCCACCACACTAAACAGACAAAGCAAAACGCATTACACAACATTAAAAACACCAAAACACAAAACACATAAAAAATAAAACACATTCAACTTAAAACACATACAACATAGAACACATAAAACACCAAACACATAAAACACACAACACATAAAATACAACACATAAAACACAACACATAAAACACACACCACATAAAACACACAACAGATAAAACACATAGCACATAAAACACACGACACTTAAATCACATAGCACAAATAAACAACACAAAAACACACAACACATTAAACACACAACACACAAAATACTAAAATGTAAAACACACCACACAAAACACACAACACGAAACGCAAAACACACAACACGAAACGCAAAACACACAACACGAAACGCAAAACACACAACACGAAACGCAAAACACACAACACGAAACGCAAAACACACAACACGGAACACAAAACACACCCACAAAACAAATCACACACTACATCACACACCACATCCACAGCACAGCAAACACCACACAAAACACATAAAAAACACAACACAAAAACACACAACACAAAAAACAAACAACACATAAATCACACAACAGATAAATCACACAACAGATAAATCACACAACAGATAAAACACACAACAGATAAAACACACAACAGATAAAACACACAACACATAAATCACGCAACACATAAATCACACAGCACAAATAACAATAACACAAAAACACACAACAAATTCAACACACAACAAACAAAACACTAAAATGTAAAACACACCACACAAAACACACAACACGAAACGCAAATACACAACACGAAACACAAAAAACACCCACAAAACAAATCACACACCACATCACACACCACATCCAGCAGCACAGCAAACACCACACACCACATCAAACATCAGTCCACACACCACACACCAAATCACACCACAAAACACTCACCACACCACACACCAAATTCACTACTTACACCCCAGCACACTACACAACAGACAACACAAAACACCAACACAGAAAACACCAACACACAAAACACCAACACACAAAAC
Source organism: Bacillus rossius redtenbacheri (assembly GCF_032445375.1). NCBI lineage: Eukaryota > Metazoa > Arthropoda > Insecta > Phasmatodea > Bacillidae > Bacillus > Bacillus rossius. The sequence goes on from NC_086334.1 coordinate 9,141,522, forward strand.
ACCAACACACAAAACACCAACACACAAAACACCAACACAAAAACACCAACCCACAAAACACCAACACACAAAACACTAAAATGTAAAACACGCCACACAAAACACACAACACGAAACGCAAAACACACAACACTAAACACAAAAACACCCACAAAACAAAGCACACACCACATCACACACCACATCACACACCACATCACACACCACATCACATCACACACCACATACAACAGCACAGCAAACACCACACACCACATCAAACATCAGTCCACACACCACACACCAAATCACACCACAAAACACTCACCACACCACACACCAAATTCACTACTTACACCCCAGCACACTACACAAAACACCAACACACAAAACACCAACACACAAAACACCAACACACAAAACACCAACACACAAAACACCAACACACAAAACACATACAACACAAGACACAAACACATAAGACACAAACACATAAGACACAAACACATAAGACACTAACTCATACAACACAAAACAGACACCACACAAAACACACCACACAAAACACACCATACAAAACACACAACACAAAATACACAAAACAAAACACAAAACACAACACACACCACACACCACACACCACACACCACACATCACACAACACACAACACACAACACACAACACACAACACACACCACTCACCACACAACACAAAACGCACAACATAAAACGCACGAACTACACACCACAGACCACACACCACAGACCACACACCACAGACCACACACCACACACCACAGACCACAGACCACACACCACAAACCACACACAAGACACCACATACCATACCACACACAAGACAGCACATACCTTACCACGCCATACACAACACACACCACATTCCTTACCACACCACACACCACACACATCACACACCACATCTAACAAAAATACCATACATCACACAACATAAAAACATACAAAACACGACATACTTTACACACCATACCATCCTTCAAACACCCACACCACATCTAACAACACACACCTCAACAAACATCACATCACACCACACAACACACACCACAGCACAATATCACACCACATTCCGCACACTACAATATCACACCACACTCCGCACACAAAATCACACTACATTCCATTCACTACAAAACTCACACACAACACACAAAACTCAATAACACAAAAAAACCACAAAACACAAAAAAACTTACAACACCAAACACAAAACAACACAAAACACAACACACAACACAAAACACAACACACAAAACATAAAACACACAACACAAAACACAAAAACACAACACAAAACATAAAACACACAACTCAAAACATATAAAATGCAAAACACACAACACGAAACACAAAAAAAACACCAAACACAATATCACACCACACTCCACACACCACAATATCACACCACACTCCGCACACATCACACCACTTTCCATTCACCACAAAACTCGCCACAACACACAAAACACACACCACAACTACACCTAAAACACACAAGACACACAAAACACAAAACGCATAACATAAAAACATAAACCACCAAACACAAAAGACACCAAATTCACAACACAAATCATAAAACGCAAAACACACACGAGACACCACATACCTTACCACACAACACATCAAACACCAATACCACATCTAATACCACAACAAACATCACACACCAAACAATACACACTACAACAAACACCACACACCACATCACACCAACAAACAAAATATTACACCACACTCCGCACACCACAATATCACATCACACTCCGCACACATCACACCACATTCCTTTCACCACAAAACTCACACACAACACACAAAACACTCACCACAACAACACCTAGAACACACAACACACAAAACACAAAACGCATAACACAAAAACATAAGATAAAACACCAAACATACAACATAAAACACAAAAACACCATAAACACATCAAAACTCACTGCACCTTATCCTCACCACACTACACACAACACACAAAACACACACAAAACAACACACACAAAACAACACACACAAAATAACAAACTAAACAACACATGAAAAACAAAAACAACACAAAACACACAACACTGACAACAACAAAAACAAAATAATAAACACAAACACAACACACACAACGCAACTGCACGGGCGGAACATGACCACCAAAGGAACTGCGCGGTTGAGAAATACCAACATCGAAATTTAAGTTTCGAATTTGAGGGAAACATAAAACAATTCTTAAAAGTAATAACATAAATAAAAAATAATAATATTTACGAACATCCTTAGGTAAGAATTTATGGAATTGTGTATTAACGTAGTGGCGTTTTGATTAGAACGGCAAAATATTATATACTTTGGGATAATTTATGCTGAAATTAAATAATTTTTTTATCAATTAAATAAGCATGTGCTCGTGTGCAATTATTTTTTTTCTGCAATAGAAACTGACGTTAAAATTTTCAGCACTAATAAATTTGCTGCTATGCATGATTGTAATATTTGTAGGTAACAAAAGATAAATCATTTTTATGGTAGTAATGTTTTTGGTTGTTACGCAGTGAAAAAATAAATAAATTTACATTAAACGTAATGCGGTTAGTGTTCCTAACAACATAGTTCCTTGCTTCGTGCGCATGTTCCTGCGACTCGGCTGTCCACACGCCACTTCCGGTGCCTTACTTCAACAGGATGTCACGAGGGAAGGTTTGCGGGTGATAAGGTGTGAGAGCAAATTGTTTTGTCTCATTTTTTTTTTGTTGACGTGGATGCTGCATTTTAAAGTGCAAAACCAGATACGCTCAGAATTTCTGCACGTGTGCTATTTTTAAAGTGGAACGTTTGTTCCAATAGGCTGGTGATGGCCGTGGTCGAACTACTTCCCCTCTTGAGGCTTATTCGTTCACACGGGCAACCGAGAGGTGGCATTAGGGGCGCCACGTGGTGACGGCTCATTCATGCGACTGCATGGTGAGACAAGAGACCAAGTAGCCCGTGAGCAAGGTTGCCTTAATGCCCTGAACCCCCCCCCCCCCACCCCCCCACCCCGGCTTGAAAGGAAATCATTGTCGTCATGTTACTCCCCACGCGGAGTGACAGTAGTGTTTTTACCAACAGCCGTCGTGTTTTAACAAAGCATTGATGCAATTGCCAAGGATTCATAACCAACTGGACAAAGCTATATTCTGGCTGCGGGCACGGCGGCTCAAACAGAAAGGTTTAAGTTGTTTTCTGGTTGAGGCTAAAGAAATGGTATAAAACCATCCGAATCACGGCATATGTTAACATCAAAAGGCCAAACATCCAGATGCCATCGTACATCCGGTGACATCCGGAGGAAAAGAAGAAAAGTTAGTGCTCCTGGGAACACCCTGACGGGTTCAGTCCCAGGAGGTGGAGGTTGTTGAGGCTAGGCCGGGCTTCGGCCCGAAACAACTTGTCGTTATGCTTTTATTCATCGTGGAGTGGGCTCGGCCTATGGGAAGAGGGGAGATAGTACCTCGTCGGGCCTCGTCGGGACAAGAAGGTTCATGCCGAAGGTCACATCGCTACGGACCCGCGTTGCATCGTTTATGATTTCTTTATAACTTCATCGTGCACCCTCTCACGCTCCCTTACCCCCCCCCCCCTCCAACACCTTCATTCACCTTCACCCCTCCACCTGTTCCATAGACCTCAGCAGCTTCGACCTTTGAATATATATACTGTATAGAAGTCGCCAGCCCAGGTTAAAAATTTTCTAATACGGTTTTGAGGTAGTTGGTTAATTCACCGCCGCAATCGCCACCATCTCTAGGGCATCGACTTGTGGTGGTCCCTAGCGGACAAGTGTCGAACTCTTCATACACCCCTTCCCCCTCCCGTTGAACGACCTTGAGCTGCAGTGGGTGGGGGGTGCGGGGAATGACAGCGGGCGACAGTGCTGCGCTCTAACGTGTAAACAACAACCTAAGACGATACAGGGCGTTACGGCAGCGCCCTGCAGCGGTGGTAGTTGCCAAGCTGCTCATCATACGCTCCTGAAAAACGTAGAGTAAATCCTATCCACTCGCGACTTCTATACAGTATATATACTCAAAGCTTCGATGTAATTCGATCATTCTCCGGAGAGAGTGGCTCGTGTCAGGGTCGAGCAAGGGGGGGGGGGGAGGGGGAGGTATCCAGCTGTGATGTAATGTTCAATCCTATAACCTGATTCGTGCTCGGAGCCCCTTAGCGATGTGTGTCTGTGCCTAAAGGTGCCCCCGCCCCGTTTGTTCTATCGTAGATCTACTTTCGGAGGACATCGCCTCCATCTGACTTACAACTAGAGATAACAGTTAAAAAAAAATTATTTGTGGAAATATTTTTACTGTAACTCACCGGAAAAGCTTCTGCTAAATCGGAAAATTTTCCAACGAGTTACACTTTCACAGAAACATATAAATAAATCTTTATCAGCAGTTTTATACAAACGTAACCAAATTAAATAAGTCAGTCATCAGGTAGTAAAGAAAGAGAAAATGTACACTCCACAGTTCTATGCCTAACTTTGTATTCAACTTTTTTTTTAACTGTTCTCTACAAAATATCTGAACGAATTCAATGTTGTGTCTACGAAGGGAGTTACGATTTTTTTTTCTCCAACCCTTGTTTATTCTACACCTAGTAACATTGATTGGTCACATAAAAAATATTTCAGACGAAAACTGTAGATAATTTAAGGTTTTACAATTAAACAGAACGGATTTAACAGTGTACACGGTAAGTAATTTATGACTTTTTTTAAAATTCTACAACTTTATTTTTTAACCACCCTGGAACAATGGTTCGTATTTTTTTTTAATTTTCAGACAAAAGTTTTAAATAAAAAATTATAAGATTTACAAACAATTTGAACGAATTTGATAGTGTACCTACTAATGGAGTTATATATATATATATTAAATTCTACCCAGTAATTTTTAAACCCCTTGCAGTAATGGTTAGACTAATCGAAATAAAATATGCTATAAACTAAATCCATAACACTTCTAGAAAGCCATTAATCACGAGAGAATTGTTGGTGTAATAGTAAAAGATTAAATCTAAAAAAAAAAAAAAAGGGGGAGAGAGTTTTTTTCAGTTCTCCTCAGAAATGTGTAACATCTAACCTTGGTAACAAGCAAATTCATGTGTTCACATGTTGCAAAAACACTATATAAATCTAAACTCGTAAACGAAATTTAACGTAGAATTCTTCAAAATAATGTCGAGCCTGATAAATTCACGCCAATTTATTTTTTCCAACTACATTCATTGACGCTGATCACACGTAGTTTCCGCACCCGCCGCTAGAATTCGTTGCAGGAGCAGCTACCTCACTATTCAATCATTCGATTTTCAGAACGAAAAGATTAAACTGTATAATAAAAAGGTTCCTATAAAAGAAAAAAATAAATAATAAATCACGGCTAAGAACCTGATTTTCTACAAGGAATTTCATAAAAAATGCCGCCCCTATCTTGTTAAAAATTCATCAAACAGTTAATGAAATGAAGTTTACCTTTGGCTTTGTGAACTTTCAGTTCGCGCCGCCAGCCACAGAAAGCAGTACCGTGGGTACGTATTTTTCTTTACGTTCAGTAAATTATTCCCACAAAATGCCGTGTAAGGCGAGCTGAAGTATTACACATCAAACGGTTTTACTTCCATTTTTTTTTTATAATAAGTGTGTCCACAGTGAAACAGCTAGGACGACGGCTGCTGGTCGGAGGTGAAGATATGCCAGAGGACCATGCCTACAGACTCCGCTTCTAAGGATACAGCCTGTCGGAGAAGTATCAAGACGCGTCGCGAGACGTTGAGACACGAGACGGAGACCGAAATGGATGAATACCATCGAGGGGAGATAAATTGGACCACCCACCGGAATATATTCAATCCCGCGCCATGACAGCGCAATTATTATTTTTTTTTCACACCCTTTCACCGCTTGTTTCGTCGACATACTCGTTGAGAGAATTTCACGACACTTCACCCCTTCTGCATCGAGTGTGGCGCGAAGTTTCGCAGGATACCCGAGTGTAGGACACATTTTAAAGGATATATTTCCTGCTACAGTACTACACTACCAAGAATTTTAAATCATTTTTATTTTACCAAACAAAAAAAAATTAAGTCAGTTCGTAGTCCGTCTTTTAGAGAGGGTAAACAACCCAATTTTTCAAATAAGTAAAATAATACATATTTTTTAAGTTAACTATTAGTGTAGTTAAGCATAATATACATAATATTCCCTTTGAATTGTACTTAACTTTATTTTTTTGAAAAAGAATATTTAAACGTAAGTCTAAACCGACAACGTTGGGTACCACCGAAAATGTAAAAAAAAAAAAAAAAACATATACAACCCTTAAATTTCTTCCTTTTTTACGTATATTTAACTAAAAAATACGCAAGACAACGTGCGTCAGCGCACTCGCATCGTGTGACGTCGCGCGTCACGTAATCAACTATGTGAATCTTTCTTTAAAAAGTTGAGCATTCATGCAGTCGATATTCACACACTCACACATGCACCAGGACCTTGCATGGGCGTGACAAGCGTAGAGCGCATGAATCGCTCGGCGATGGTTACACGGAAGCGCGGCTACTCGCATGTTTTAGCTGTTCGGGGGTCTTTGCGTTTCACGAGTGCGTACATGCGTCCAGACGTGTCGCCGGACACGCTGCGTGCCATGCGTCCTCGTAGAACAAAGCCCCCAGCTAAATGCTTCCACTGCATTGCTTCTCGTGAGGTCATGCTTCGCGAACATGCTCTGCGTACGCAGGTACTTACCCCCACCACTCATGCATGGGATTCACTCACTCACTCTCTCTACGCCTGTAGCTTGGCGACAGCGTTGGTGCAATTTTTTTTTAAATAAAAATGTTTTATTTTAATTTTTATTTTATTTTACTTTAAATTTTTATTTTATTTTAATTTTTATTTAATTTTTATTTTTATTTTATATTAATTTTAATTTTATTTTAATTTTAATTTTATTTTTATTTTATTTTAATTTAATGAATAATTCGCTGTGGTACCCATAATTGACTGCGTTTGATTTATGTTCATTTATGCGGCGTTCTGTTGCTCTCAGCATCATATATGCACGTCTGTATCTATGAAACACCTGATACTCGCTTTATCTTTGCCATATAGAATCCGGGAAAAGTAAAAAAATATATATACTTATATATATATATATATATTCGTCTTGTACCGAGTAAAGTAAAACATTTATGTTCGTCTTGTTACGGAATTCAATAATGCTAACGTAAACATTTACAGTAGGCTAATTTTTTTTGACGTGACGTCTAATAAATCGATGAACGCCGGCTGCACGCACGAAAAAGTGTCCCGTTACGCACATTGTCTCGTTACGCTCATTGTACGCTTGCGCCGCATCTATCTCTCTTCCACTCGATTGGAACAACCATCGATTTGATTTATCGAGGCACATTAAACTTGAAACACTCCCATTCGTTTCCTACTTTTCCTAACATCGTCCTATTCTTAACAGAATAACACAGATTGGAAGAAGTTAAATAGCAAACATGTATAAAAGTTATAGTTAAAATAATCTTTTTGTTAAAGTAATAAACATATTTGAATTAATGAGTGCAAATAAAAGTAAATTTATCAATTAAATTGTGGATTTAATTTCACTCCTTCTTTGTATCCATACAAAATAGTGATAATTCAATAAAAATGATTCAATTTTATTCATAAAAGTATGCAATCATTTCATCAATGTTTTGTTATGACGTCACGTTAAACTATCGTCCGTAAACCGACTTTACAGACAACCAATTTTTTTGCTTTCGAATTTGATGTGTAAACATTTCAGCTCTCGGTATACGGCATTTGGTAGAAGTAGTCTCGTGAATGGAACGGCAGTGAAATGATAGGAAATGCGTAATCAGGGTGTTTTTTCTGCCGGGAAGTCTCATAAATCTTGAAAATAGGTCGGACCCACGTATAAATATGTTTTTATGTTTATTACCAAGATTGACACAATAACCTACAATTAAACATACATTTATTTTTATTCTGTTTTTTGACGCAAGTCAGATTTTTTTTTTCTTTTCGATTGACATTAATTTGCATGTTTTTATTACTTATGTCTTACGTAATGGTCTTTTTTTTTTTCAGGAAAACTACTGTGCTTTCTGTAGTTGCGCTATTTTTAATAATTTTTTTCTCCCCGTCCTTGGTGGTATGTGAGTAAATTTTCGCACGGAATTGAATACCACAATGAAGCCACTACACACTTGCTCACACCGTGCGGAAGAACAGCATCGTAGCTGTTACGAAACCACCCGAAGCGCATCAGATGTATTGACATTGAGAAAAACTGTAGGAATATAAAAATATATATATTTACCTAACATAAACTGGGTTGGGTGGTTGGGATTAGGTTCGTTTCAGTTAGGTAAGGTTATTATCATCTTGTTAACAGTAATTATAGTCAAGTTTTAAAACGGGGAAATGGCTTTTACATTTTTACCACACTCGGCATAAAATTAAAGAATTAAATTTTGAGTAATTGTTTCATATTATAAGTTTATTTTCAACGTGAGAACATATGAATTGGCTCGTTAACCAAGGTTAGATGTTACACATGTCTGGCGAGTAATGAGTGTTGTAACTTTTTTTTTGTGGCCTGGGCTAACATGGGTTATCTTTGTAAATGAAATGTCATATTTGTAATTCAATGAATTCTTGTCTTATAAAGAGATGAAGAGTACCTACGCCTTGATTCACAAAATAGCAAATTTCCAAGATAGCCTAAAAGGAATTGAATGTTATGAAATAATTATGACCACGCCCCTTTATGTTTATAATTACTTGCCCCTTAGGAGTGAAATTTCGTAACGATATCATAGCCTTTACTTAAATCCAGATTACGGCCTACCTCTGATCCAAATTTCATCTAAAACTGCTTCAGTAATAGAACGTTATTGAGTAATGCACATTTAATCATTCCAAATACGTTTTTTGTTGACGGAAGCAGGATATTTGTATGGCTTGCATCCAGAATGTGTAGGCAAATCATGCTTAGTACATAGGACGTTATTTAAATTTAATTTATTCGTATTTAACTCAAGGATAATGTAAAGAAAACCTTCTTTTACCATTGCCCTTTCTCTGAGGCAGTGCTAAAATCTGCAGCGCTTTGAGGGAATCTACATTACGCAATGGCGTCGCACACATCAACCGATTTTTTTCTAACTGCCGCACAAATAAAAAAAATTATCTCTAGAGTCTTCTAGGGTGCCAGCAAACCTATACCTGAAATCGATATTTATGTTAAAAAATCTCAGCAGACAAAATTGGGTGTACGGATAAGCAACAGCATTTTAAAAAATTCAAAATTATATTTTTAACATTTACTATAAAACAAATAACTTCTCTTACAGCAAAAAAAATGCAAATGGCCTTGAATAGTTCTGAAACACACACTTTTTAATAAGACTTAAACCCATTATAAACTTGCGTCTAAAATATGACTACAGAAAATATAAAAATAAAACACCAAGCATTACGGCAACCTGTTAAAATACTAGACATTAAGAATTAATTAATTACGCCCAGGCGGAGACAAATACATGATTTTTTTTTAAATCAAGTCATTTGAACTTTCGCGTGTGCAAAAGAAAATGTTTATTTAAAAAAAATACCGTTAAACAGGTCCGGAAAATGGCGGCTTTTCTTTGCTGATCATTACGTTCAAGACCATTTCCGGGGGGAATTTTAAATACACTCCACGACGGCGTAGCGAAACCAAGACAAAAAAACCGTGTCGATTTTCTCTTCAGTGTACTTGTGAAATCACAAATACTTCGGAACAGACACGATCAGGCAAAGCACTAGGGGGGAGGGGGGGGGGTTGTATATGAAATGGCCGGCCAACACTTACTTTCGAGTCCGTAGCTTCTATAAGTTTTCTTCTTCCGGGTGTTTGCTTGCCAGGGCAGCAAGCACACTGATGTAGCACCAACTGCACCCAGTTCTGTAGGACGCTAGTCAACGCTCTCGCCGATTCTGAAGGCTCGTCACTTCGGGGTAAAAAAAAAACCGTCCAGTTTGCCATCCCGAAACGTAACGCACACTTATAATCGCGAAGCAGCGAACGCGTCATCCGCGGCGGCCATTGGCTATCTGTCAACTTCACCCTCCGCCCTCCCGCCCCACCAACACGCTAACGTACGAAAGCACGGCAAGCCTAAGACAAGAGTCTAGCGGCAGCACCGCTACTTCCTGCAACTGGCTGCAAATGCCGAGCCTTTCCGAAGTTGGCCGATCGGGAGCGCCTACCCCCTGGATGTTTTTATTTTTTTATTTTTACGCGCGCGTTTTTTCTCTCCAGTATAAAAAAAACCACCATAGACTGTTTAGTGTATGGTTGGTTATATTAGGTAAGTATAGCTACATTAAAAATACTGTAAAATCATTTTATGGTTTCTTAGCGAATAACTTTTTAATATGTAGCTATCCAGCGCTAGGAAACCGTTTGCATGATTTCACAGTATCTTTAATGTAGCTATCCTAACCAAATCAACCGTCCACAATGTTTTAAAGTATTTATAATGTAGCTAACCTAACCTAATTGGCTATTAGTTATCATGTCCTCACTTGAAAATTACAAGTTGCGTAAAATTGCAAGGGAATATGGGGCGCCCCGAGAATATTTGTGGAAGACAAAGACTTCCTAGAATTTATACGGTATGAAAAATATATAAATCCACGAAGTAAGTTTCTTCAATTAGGTATTTTCCTCTAAAAACAATTACAAATAAATACCATTGCCTTGTTTATGGTCTTTCCTTTTATCAACACCTCCATATTTATTTACGATGAACAAAAAAAAAAAAACGAAAATGCACGATCGGACGTTTTGCTCTCTCGTCAGTGAAAAGGCTTCCCGTTGCGGAATCGCGCCGCCGGCCCCGGAACGAGCGTGAGCGGTGCGGCATTTGCAGCCAGTTGCAGGAAGTAGCGGTGCTGCCTCTAGACTCTTGTAGCCTAAGATGTACATCAAGTTCTGTCCCTGCCCGAACACGCCCGAATATTCACCTTCGGCCAACGTCGGGTTCATTTATATTTCTCTGTTTATTTTAATGTAGCTATACTAACCTAACTAACCGTCCATAGTGTTTTAAAGTGTTTTAATGTAGCTAACCTAACCGACCACTTTTAATATTTGAATTCATTTTTCCTGCGCAAAAATAAAACAAATCCCGAGGTTGGCCGAAGGTGAATATTCGGGCGTGTTCGGGCAGGGACAGAACTTGATGTGCATCTTAGGCTTCTCCGGAAGCACACGTGAACACACGTGACCAAATTGACGTCAGCGCACACGGCACGAAAATAGTTCAAACCCCCCTTCTTTTATAATAACTCGTGCCTATAACTCAGGTAGCCAAGTAATATATGAGTATTAAAAATCTCAAGCTAAAATTTTATGTAAATAATATTTTTAAGCATACTAAATACCCTACAACACGATTTGTAACAAACCACAAAGTTTTCGTAGCTTTCGGATCACGTGAGGTATTGCCAACTTAACAGTTACTTCCTTTTCTTAGCCTGTTTCCAGATAAATCGCTACATATAAAAAAAAATTATAACTTAACATAAAAATTTACTTAGCTAAAAGGGCAAAAATATATATAAATTATAAGTGCTAAAAAACTAACTTAACTAGAAATAAATAATTAAACGTTAAAACCAATACTTCTATAGATATAAATTAGGAAAAGTATTTGATGTTCGCGCTAAAATACAATGAAAGTCATTTTGTATTTCATTTAGTTAAATATCGTTGTATATACACTTATTTAGGTTAATATGTTCAAAAAAGCTTTCGTATGATGGTTCAGTAAAATATTTGCCTCACGATTTGTTTTAGAATGTGATCTGGACGAGAGAAGAGTTTTTTTACGGGGAAAACCGTTACGAGAAAAAACGAAAGAGGCGGATTTTTTTGTTGTTTTTATGTGGTTAGCGGTAGGTTAGGTAAGGCCTGTAGCATAAACATCACATTCGGCAAAATTCGCTTTTTAGACTTCAATACCACGTCTTATATAAATCGGGATACCAGTCTCAAAGTTAAAATAAAATATAACGATGGATTTTTAAACATTATAAAAATAAACCGGGCTTGACATAGAGAGAGAGACTTATAAGTCTGCACGAGTATTAGGCAAGTTTCTAGAACGATCGTGTCCGGTTGCCTCATATAATTTGACAGCTGATATTTGACACACGCGTTAGCCAAACTGAACGAGATAAAATAAATTTTGCACATAAAAATAAAGAACTACACTGTAACCAGTACAACTGTTTACAGTTATATGATTATTATTTTTATTATTATAACATTAATTGTATATTTCATGAGCGAATATTATGTATTTAATTGTTTTGATTGTAAAGAGGACAACCAAGGTATAACAGATATAACACATCTTATTGCCATAGACAACACACTTTCAACTTCAGGGTCTTCTAAGAATTATTCTTTGGAAACTTTATTCATTTGGTCTTAGTTCGATACTCTTACACTCTAACATCCAAGTTTTTATTTCACTATGCAGTTTATTCTGTTTGCTGATATCGATAGCCCCTTGGTTGCTAGGGACTAAAAGTAAATAGTTATAAGGAGGAAGAAGGGAGACGCCATCGCCATCTTGCAGCGGGAAGACGTTTCTCGGGCTGGGGCGAACCAAAGCCTTGGTTGCCGCCCGAGAAATAGAAGATTCGCGTCATCCGCGATCGTGTCCTACTTAGAATTCTCCGCTCTACGAGTTGAGAGAATTGTATCTGGACTAAATAAGTCCTAGATAGGGAGTATCGGCGACTTCGAGTGCCAACTTCCGCGTCGGTCCCGTTTTCGTCCCGTAGTGGTTCCAGACAATTGAGGTCAGCGCCAGGTGCGATCGGCCACGACGATTGGTGAGACCGATCCAGATTAAACCAGACTTTCTAGGACGAGAGGGAAGTCGAGTCTTCAGCAGATACCCGGCTACCTCAGACCTTCTGTAGTTCGCTAATTACAGCTTACAGCATCCAGTGTTCCAGTGTAGCAGCAGACCACCTGGAGGTCCTGTGAAGAGAGCCTCAAGCCTCCGACAACGTATAGCTAGACCCGGCATGGTATTCAATGTGTTCCAGTGACGTCATTTGCATCCAATTACCGACACCTAGGTTTGACACCTTGGTTGTTCTCGCTTAATCACAGGTTAACAGTAACTTCACACCCATATTCAAGAACCCATTAAAATCATATGTTTTTCAGTTATTATTATTTCATTTATATGCAAATTTCTACTAGTCACACAACAATACCAAATTTTCTTTTTATAATTACTCTCTGGTCAGTAACACAGGGCAGTGACGTGCTAGCTGGACTATCAGTCTGGGCAGACCATCCAGTAGCAGCGTTCCTGATATTTACTGCGAAGAGGGTAGGCGCCAAGAACCCCGTGAGAACACACCAATAATTAGAGAGAGTTGAACACCATATACTATAGAGCAAGGAGGTTTTATTACAGTGGCTACCACAACTAGGGGCCAGCAGCATAAAGAGTTATTAGAACACAAACCACGCTTGAAAGGTTAAAAATAAAATTTATTGGTAAAACTGTGAGAAAATAAATTACGAAATAAATTGTACCAAAAATTACAATGTCGGGGCACACAGCGAATATATACGATCGTAATTGCAAGAAACGGCGATTAAAGAAAGGACAGCTTGTGATATTCACCGGTGCAGACTCTGAAAGCCAAAATGGCGGACGTCACCTTGCCTAGTTTTGAACTTCCCATTTACACGACGTACTCACGTTAAAAAATTTGCGGCTTCGTACCGATACAGTCTAAACTATTTTTGACGTGACAACGTCTAATAAATCGACGAACGCCGCGCCGGCTGCACGAACGAAAAAGTGTTCCGTTACGCTGTGTACCATTACGCTCATTGTACGCTTGCGCCGCATCTATCGCTCTTCCACTCGATTGGCCTATGCTTCCGAGGAGAAGAAAGACAGCGGCAGCACACAACTTACATCTACACGTGAACTGTTACGTCGACTGTTTATAAAGTGAAGTGAAAAGTTAATGTGGTTTTCATTGCTTATTACAACAACAATTTCGGCAATAAAGGTTAATTATTCTTGCATTTTAAAAATCTGATTACTAGTATAATTTCAAGTATTTATTCTTTTATTATTAAAATAAAAATTATTCAATTTTATTAATAAAAGTATGCAATCATTTCATCAATGTTTTGTTATGACGTTGTCACGTTAAACTATCGTAAACCAACTTTACAGACAGCTATTTTTTTTTAAATTTTTAGTAGTGTAGTTATCGCTAGTATTGACGAAGTTTGGTCATAAAAAAAGTGATTTTGAGTTACTCTTAAATGGAAAAAAAAAGGGGGGGGGGAACTAGTCAAATGGTGCTTGATCTTTTGAAGTTGTTATTCTTTAGGCGCGTTATGAAAAAAAAATGAGTGAATTTTTACGATGCTTGCGCACCTGCAAAGAAAATTTTCACAGGAAGACGGTGGACCTCACGTGTACGAAAATAAAAAAATCTTAATTTATTGTGAATATTAGTGATAGAAATAGTGTTTATAAACTTTTTCAAGTGTATGTTACTGTATGTACGTTTAATTTGTGCATATTATAAATTATTACATTATAAATAATAACATTTAATAAATTATTTATTGCTTTTCATTATTAATTAAAATTCATCTCGATTATTTTACCAAATTAAATAATTAGTTTTATACACATGTTTGTTGTATTATTTAATACTGAGTATGTATTTACTTTAATTTTTGTTATAGTAAACTTAAAAATAGTTCAGTGTCTCTAAACCAGAAGGAAATGTTAATTTGTAACGCGCTATTCCCACAGCGAAACTGCGCGAGAGACTTGCAGTTTGTTCAGCAATGCACCGCGGAGGGTCGTTGGAATTTAAGGCTCCTCCATTACGCGAGCGTAGGCCAGTCAACAAGAGGCAAAGTAAGCACTTTTCACCAGCAGACCTGAAAACTTGAAATAAGGGTAATTCGAGGATGCTGAATCGAATTGTGTTATTATTATTATTTTTAATCGGACGTGAAGTTTTTAGAGAAAAGGGTTGTTAAAAATTGGTTCGACTCAGTTTTTCTCCTAATTTAGGCGTTTAAGCGAAAAACGTTTCAAACAAATGTTGCGGAGAATTTAAAAAATACATAAAAAAAGGTTCTCAGGTCCATCTTCGTATTTGCAAACATGAGCGAGAAATATTGGAGAGAAAGTAGTAAAGCGTAATTGTAAAAGTGGGGCTAGTGTGCATGCGAGCGTACGTGTGAACTGAACACAAACGAAGGGTCTTCGGCTATGCTCGGACCTATCTGTCTTTACTAGAGAGTGCGAGTGAGACGAAACCGTTTGTTCTCTTTTTCTATTTTTTCACGCGTTAGCGAGTAATTTTCGTCTTTGGCCGTCGAGTGTGGAGCGTTCTATATATCCATATCTGTGTGTGTGTGTATGTATATATATAAACGTCACTAGCATGTCGGTGACGCGAACCCGTAAGT